>NW_027071825.1:17287500-17926666 GCF_038088225.1 Cyrtonyx montezumae | reverse complement strand
TTTTTTAGTATTTAAAGCATTTAGCAGCTCACCTTACTGTGGAACTCAGAGAAAATATTACATTTTGGGATGCAGAGAATTTCACTGTGTATTCTGTTACTGAATCTTTGTGCTTGAGGACCCCTTATAAAATCACATGGCAGTCTCCAATGTGATTTTCTATTTCTTTTTCTAAAAATTAGTTTTCCATATGTTTTCAATAAATGACAATAATTAAGTAATTCTGAATGAATGTTGGAAAAGCTTGGCGTGATGCACAAGCTCTGAGGGCCAATAAAACTGTTTGCAGGAGTATAGGAAGTTTAATAAATGTGCTTGTGATTGCATTCTCTTATAAAAGGGCAACCACTTCAATTTAATTATTGAAATGAAATTGAAATGTTAGTGCAGACAGTCCAAATTCAGAAACACACCAAATCCATGACTACTTCTGGGATCAAATACAGTATTCTGTCTCTCTGCAATTTTTTAAGCCATTAGAGATCCTTGTTCATTGTTTCTTCTTTTTAAAATAATACTTAGAAAAAAATTCTAACTACCTCAACAGCACGGTGATTTAGAAATTCTGCACTCATTTTCTGTGTGCTTTTTTTCCCTACAGTTGCTAACTTTCTGAAAAAGAAAAATTGCTATTGACCGTGGAGATCAACAGCACTAGAGAAGAGCAGATTTAACAGCAGATTAGAGCCAAAAGAAGCCTCCAAACGCTATATGAGCAACCCAGTTTGTTTTCTATTCCTACCCAAATGGCAGTGAAGACATACAGAGCCTGCCAGCCCTGTAACACAGTAATTCTCAGTAGGGTATTTTACTTACACACTAACAGAAACACTGAGCAATAGGAACCTTTACTACTTCAGTGCTCTTTTATGAACAATTATTGTAGTAACAATGTTTTCAAATTATAAAGTTACTGATGTTTTTAATTTCTGTGAGAGCAACAAATCAAGGAATATTTGGAAAGGTTTCTGAGAATACTTTTGTATTTCCGTGGGCAGGCAGTCAGCTCTCCCCCTTCTGTCTGACACATGTACAGATCCTGTAGCAGATTGTGAAATACTCCTGAGCACATTTCTGCCACGGGAGTAATGGGGAGTGGGGGATTGTTTCTGTTTGGTTTTGTGACTACGCTTTTGAATTTCAGACAAGGATACATACAATTCTGCAATGACTAAACCAATTAAGTGCTAATTGACTTTCTAGCACCTATGAAGAGGTAATTCACCCATCCCATCTCCCACTGTAAACTGCAATGACTATTAAGGAGACAGCTTATTAAGTGGATTATTAAGCACAAGATCAGTATTGTAGACAAAAGTAGTAAATGAATAGTCCTAGAGTATTTGTTAGTGAGAGCAAATAAGGATCTGAGTTTTTAATGGATGATTCAATCTAGGCTCTGTGCTCTCCATTCACGCTGTGGCTGCTGTGTGCTGCAGTCCCGCCTCTCACTGCCAGCCTGCATCGGGATGATAATCAGTCACTATGAAAACTCATTAGCTCCACAGCAATGAGTCCTCCACTGCTGAAGCTTGGTGCTGCTCTTAGTACCATGGCAATGATCTCTAACTGGATGTCCCAAACTCTCCCATCTCTGATAGGACTAAATATCTCCAGAATATCCACTTCAGATACTCTAGTAAGTAGCTGTGATGTGTTCCAAGCCATCTTAATGCTGAACTAGAATTTAAGTGCTAGCAAAAGCTTTACTCTGTTGCCTCTTTGTAAATCTTTTTAATACTAACCTTCTTATCATCACTTAATGCATGCTACTCTTTGGGCATCATAAATCTTCACGTTGGTGAGCATGTTGTGTTCTTACTATGGAAAAAGAGATTATAAAGTAACATCCTTAAATATTTACAAAGAAATGTTTTCATCTTGAGGGTAGAATGCTAAAAATAGCACAGCAGTGTCATTGTATTTGCCTAGACATTTTTCTTTTGTTTACTGCTCCAGAAAAATGTAGTGCATTATGAAGAAAAACAGATTTCAGGTGCAGATTTCATGTTAATTTTTGTCTGAATACTGCTATATATTAGCTATTCACTACAATACACAAGGAGTCTGACTCTTTCTTATTTTTCCTTATCAAAGCACAGTCAAACAAATAAATAGCTGTTAGAAACAAAACAGAATCCTTACTAGGAGGCTGGATATCAAAAATTTAGAAAGGCAAGTTATAAATGACACAAATACCATTTTGGGTGGTTGATGCTCTTGTATAGCAGCATCTGTTAAAGAGCACATACAGAAAACCTGTGATTAGCTATTCACAAAAACTGTTAAAAATCAAGCATTTAATCAGACAACAGGGAACATCATACTGGTATTCATAAGTTAATCTGGAACATAATTTTTTAAATGTTTAGTGAACCACTATATTTTAACTGCAATCAGATGTTTATATAACAGTGTGTTATGTAAAATGTAAATTTCATTATTTGTACAGAAGATTACTATGCTCAGATCTTAATTTTTTTGTTGTGAACAAAGATAATGTATTTATTAATCAGTGTTTAACTGAATATACATAGGCAGGAAAAGTATTATTGCAGAAAGTCACCACATTTAGGATTTAGATGCTGCTACTTTAAACTTACTTATGTTGTAAGAAACAATTCTGTTAAGTGTCAGAGCAGCACAAAGCTGAGCAGATGAGGAAAAACTCCATTTTATTTTCTTTCAATCTAACTTATGCCCTGTGAACTACAGTACAGGTAGCAATATGATATAACAAGAAATAAAGTTCTCTATCTATTTTAAATCCAAGTTTAAAGCTGCAGTTGAGTAGCTTAGAGGTTTTTACCCTAGTTACTATATCATGTAGGCGTACATAATTATACATACACACATCTATCATTATATACGCTGACGTTCAGATTCCAAGCAGTGTGAATTGCTGTGCTGCCCTTCACTCCAAAAGAACGCAAATTACACAAAGGCCTCCTGTGTGTTACTTCATTAATGCACTTTGCTCTCGTTACGTTGGTTTACAGACACATTTCACATTTCAAGAGAAGTACTGTGAGCAACAGGAGAGCCAGGGACACAATCATAGCATCCTGATTATCTGAGCTTGGCAACACCTGTCAAGTGGAAAAAAATACCATCCTCCGTCAGGTGGGTTTTGGCACAAAAGCAAGCAGTGTAAGCAGTGGAGGAGTGTAAGCAGTGCTCCAGAAGTTTTCTTCTAGAATATATAAAGCTCAGAAATGTCATACTTCATACCAAGAAATAAAAGTAAAACCTCCTCATCTTCACAAACATTTTCTCCACTCTCAACTGGAACAATCATACAGAGAGGTGGGGTCAGGGGAACAGGGTTCCTCATCAGCACTGCCAGGACTGAAGTTGCAGGACAAATTGACAAATACTGTCCGTATCTAAGCAATTATATGAAGTACACATGTTGCCATTTGTCCTTTCACTAGTAACAACAGAGACACTATAATGGTTCTTATAGAGAATCTACAAGTGCAAGTGAAAAGAAGCAAAACTTTTTGAGGTAAGTGATTGCATAGCACAGCAGCCTACCAAGCCAGATTAATGCAGACCTGGAAGAAACTCCTCTGTTTTCTCCAGATTTCCAAGAACTAGCATCATTTATTATCACTGTTGTTCCCCAGTTGTTATTTCTTCCCTTGTTTGTTTTCTGAGGCCTGCCAGCAGTAAGGTGTTTGAAGAGTAGATTCAATAGCTCTCCTCAGGTTTTGATGCCTGCTGGATTTTTCCCCATGTGGCATGACTGTTTTCACCATCAGGGCAAAGAGAAGAAAAATAATAAAGGAAAGAAAAGCACTTACCCATACATGCTTATTTTAGTCTGTGATTGTATCACCCATCCTACTCAATGAAGGAATCCTAATGGCAAAAATACAGGTAAACACAGACTACCAGAAAGAATTGCAGCCTAAACTGGGATTGTGACCTCAGCATTCCTCTCTGCAGTCCATCACAGGACACTCAAACTGTGCCTGAAGGTCTTTTTCTGGGAGATTTTTTTTTTTTAATGAAGACATAATTAGGTTGAGTTGATCAATAATCTTTTTTTTTTTTTAGACTAACCAGACAGAGACACATTATACCATTAGAATATACCATTGACAACACACCCCAGACTATAACTGCTTCACTACGGAGTGTGCACGATGCTGCTGCCTCATCCATTCTCCACTACATAGAACTCATTTACCAATGCAATAAAACCTAAATATATATTTAAACATAGATATCACAAATATCACAATTTGTGCACAAATCATACTGAGTATTGCTGTCCTATAGGACTTACCACAAGCTCTAGGTTCCTGAACTTCAACAAAAGCTTGCTCCTGTACATGACCATGCTGTCTGGGAATCAGTTCTACACAGAAACATAGAAACTTGTGTAGTGAACAGAGCTCACACTTTGCAAGGGTTACCAGCTTTGATGAGATTCAGTTCCAGCCTGAAGTTTTATTAGCTGCTCAAAACCAATTTAAACTACTTCTCTCACTGTTTGTTTGACTCCTACCGTTGTACACGTGTTAAATTAAATTCCCTTTGCCCTCAAAATTAAGGCTGTGAGTACATCACAGAAGTGGAATCATTTAGCACTGGATATGCCTTTCTAGCAAATTCTAAGGCATGTCTTGCTGTCCGCTATTTACAGTCATCTATGTTAGGATGCCTTCTTCTTTTTTCCTTGCAAAACAGAGTAACAATACAACTCTGATTTTTTCACTTAACTCAAAAGTAGAAGAGTTCATTGCTACCTTCCATGGCTTCCTCAAAATAGTCACTGTAGAGAAAAAAATTTCACTCTTCTCTAACACTGAACCGATTCTCAGAAAAATATTGCTACCTGCCCTTCTAATTTCAGTCTCCTGAGACTTTGCACGTTTTCTGAGGTGAGGAGTTATGCAACTTACTCCTTGTTATGCATCAACAGAAGCTTTCCAGTTTTAATAATCACTCTCTGTGCTGACAATTAGTACAGTTTTATAGTATAATTAGTAATTTATTCCAACCATGTTCAGAAATATCTCAATGCTATCCATTAGCAGCTGTACTATAAAAATGCAGTAGTCAATAATGTATCATTAGGAAAAAATAATGCTTAATATTAATTTTAAATTACAAATTGAAAAAAAGACAAAAATATTTCTGGTGTCCATTAGTTTTCCTTCCTTCATCTAAGTTCAGTCACCTAATTACACTCCTTTGTCTCATTCTGATGCTGTAAGGCTTCCATAAATGCCATTAAACAGAGAGATACCACTTTCACAAAGTATCACCCAAGCTTTAAAGGCATTTTAAAGGAATGCTAGGAATTTCTAGAACTGCCCTGTCCTGTGCTCTGTGAAGCACAGTTCAATGTCTTAATTGCACTATGCCATGCCTGCCATCATTTTCCTCCATCTAAACTAACCTGGCACTTCTCAGCACTACGTTGCAGCAAGCCTTTGGTGCATGCACAGCTGAAGTCAATGAAGAATAGTTTCCTTTTCTGTACCTTTAAAAGTAAACTTGCTAACCTCCATCCAGAACCATTTCCAAGCCATCTCCCTACTGCATGAGTCACATATACTGTGCTCTCTCTTTGGGATTTTATATTTGTTCTTTTCTGTCTTTGTTGTTTCCATTAGTCTAAAGCAAAAGTTATTCAGGCTGAAAGGACATATTTGTTCTCTGTTAATGAAAAACCATAACATTGCTCTGCAAAGAATTCCATCAAGCAGCTTGTGCTGAATCCCAAGCAGGAAACTGCTTTCATCCACACTCGAAACAACGCTCACAGCACTCTGCTGGAGAGCTATTACAGAGGTGTGAGACACAACAATTCTGCGCACAATCACCAGTATAAATAGTTAAGAAAATAATGAGCAATGACTAGGAGGAAACTCACTGCAAATATATTCTGCAAAAGTAAACCAAAAATAAGTAGTGTTTTCAAACAACAGAATCAATTCAGTTCCCTTCATTTGTATTATTACTATTGTGTGTTACAGACTCAAATTAGCCCCAAGGAAGGGTGGCAAGTTTATAGTTCAGCCCAGGATCCTGATGGCCGCTGCATTTGTACTGTTGTTGCACCTGAACAAAACCTGTGTTCAAGAGATGCCAAAAGCAGACAGCTTAGACAGCTGCTAGAGAAGGTAAGTCTGCCCAATGAACTCCTTGTGGTCAAAACATTTCCCACACAAATCCACTCCTTTCTGTCCAAGTTCAATATATATGGTGTCCTAAAGTCTTATCTAACTGGACTATTTCTTCAGGGTCTATCCCCTATCTGTGTTTTCAGAGCTTATCCAAATTTGTCTGTTTTCATTCTAGCACACCTCTGCCAAACCAAGCCACTTAACCTAGCAAACTGGAGTTGCATCTACTCTTGTGCATTCCTCCCAAAACTTTTCCTTAAACAAAGTCAGGACTGATTTGCCCTGTGTCAAAAGTTACAAGATGGAGGATTTGAACTACATCTTCTGCTTCAATTATATGTCTTTTCAAGGTTATTCCTTGCCTCTCATAAAATAATAATGAAATGCAGGCACAACAGCATGATCAAAGCAGGCTGTACAAAGGAGGAACATGCTAAGCTGCTTTTAGTTATTTCCTCACTTAATAATATTTATTTCATTCTCTGGTGATGCAAGTTTTGTCCAAACAACCCAAGTTTTATTCCCAGTACCATCCACTGTTGTCAATACTATAACTAGTGAAGTGTTATTTTGTATGAAAAAAACGCTACAACCATTAAAACACAAAGTACTGTCCTGCATTCTCTGCATAGGTAAGTAAGTTTATAGTTATTGTAGTGCATAACATCAGAGCCTGAGATAGATGAGTTGAACAGCAGCAGCAGAAAGCAACATAAAACATAGACAAAAAAAAACATATTTTTAACATACTGTATTTTTTCAGTATTGTTCCAGCTATAGAAAAATAATGCCAGTGTTAATATAGTGTCAGATCCTGCAGATTTTCTCTCCAAAAAGCTTTGTGAATTTCAGCGGGGACTTAATTTCAGGTTTTGACCAAGTCCATAGCATGACATGCAGCTAGGTAGTTTCAGAAATTTTTCAAAGCTTAACAATCCCTTTCTCAGAGGAAAGTTGAAACAGGGGGAAGGAGGCAGAATACTTGTTAAAAAAGAATGACTGCATTTGAAAAATATTTTATTTTTACAACTGGTGAGCCCATTGCTTTCTTAATAAGTGCTGTTAAAAATACAGAATTTATTCTAGAGGAAAGTTCTTGCCTTACTATAGTGGAAGTGCTAGCAATAGCTACAAAGTCACTTGCTGTACACGCAACAGTTGCCTGTACATTCACTACTTCTCATTGGAAAAATAAAAAGCTGTTCTACCATTAAGACAACTGGCTAAATCTTCTAATCTTATACCCATTTATAAAAACACAAGCAAACACCAATTTAACAATGAGTGCATCCTAGCTTACATCATGACAATTTCATGTTTTCATGAGTTATTCTATCAGCACCTACTAGCTAAAAATGCACTTCATAATGAACTCAGAAAACCTATCAAAAAATTTTAGTCCTGCTCCTCCTGCAGTGCCTGGAATTAAAAACATGCTACATATAACACTGAAGAACAGTCAGCACCTACCACAGAAGACAAAGCAGTCAAGATTTCCATGCTTAACAGTGTTTTTTTCCAGCCCATCAAAAGAGGTGTTGAAAAGATCTCCCCATCTACCTCAAAACAACTATCAAAATCCCATATGGCTCTAAGATCTTACTTTTGCTATTTCTCTGTTAGCCCTATTTCCCAAATTTCGTACTGTCATGCAGTTATGAAGTTTAAAACTTATACTGTGGTATAAATGGCTCACAACTAAAGCCTGGCTATAAGCACATTTTATTGCCTGACATCTAACTACCTAACCAGGAATAAAAAGTAAAGCAACAAAAAATGCATTTAGAGAGTGTTCTTCTTTAACAGGTTCAGAATATGTCCCAATCTATTGAAGTTTTAAATCTACGGACTCAGAGGGATTTCCAGTATGTTTTAAAAATGGAAACACAAATGAAAGGGCTGAAGGCCAAGTTTCGGCAAATTGAAGATGATCGGAAGACATTAATGACAAAGCATTTTCAAGTAGGTTTTATTTTAACAATAACTTTGAAAGCCTGCTGGCAGCAATGTACTAAGCAGCAATGCATGGACTGCTAAGATCTCAGCTTGAAATGCTCACACAAGAGCAACATTAAAAATGAAAAGCATAATAAAGTTCCTTTATGATGATAATCTTTTGCTCTGTTCAATTTAATTGTGCTAGGAAGTAACTATTAATTATTAAAACATTAGAGAAATGTCACTAGAAACATAATCCTGTTTTGTTTTGTTTTTTTTCTGTATCAATGTGCATGTCATATTGAAAAATTTCTATTCATTCAAGATGCAGTGATAAATGGGGAGATCCAAAGGAACTAATAGCAAATAAGTAGAGAGTTCTGCACTTTTTCTGTTACCTGCTATTTACTGCAGTTGAAGAAAAGAAAGCCTCTAATAAATCGCTTGTTGTAATTTTAGCCAGTACAATTAAGATCTAATTTCATGTCTGAAGGTTTGCTATTTTGAGTTTGGGATAGGGGAGCAGGGCAATCATTCCCAGTCACATCTGTGTGATTACAAAAAGACTTCCAGGGAATTTTAATGACAAGAAAAAAACACGAACCAACTTTTTCCTGAGTAGGAGGTTTGCAGAGTTCACAAAATAGCATTGTATACTCTGAAAAGAGTTATCTGAAGTACTCTTAAGGAAAACAAGCTACAAGAAGAAAATATGTTCTTCAAACACCAAGCATATTAAATTGATATTTCCAATCTGCAAGACAGGAAGAAAAAAAAATTCTTCAGATTAAACTATTTTTAACCAAATATATATTTTTACGTGTTATGAAACAAAATCAATGTTAAATAATTGCATAGCTAATTTCTTTTTCAGATATACTGAATATCCAAACAGCTCTTAGTAATATCAGGAATTATTACATTAATGATCTGACTACCAAAAAAATATTTTCTGTCATCATTTGTTATATATTAGAGTTTGAGGATATCCATTCAGTCATTTTCAGGCAGTAAGAAATGTCTGCTTTTTTCTTTTATTGCTCATTGCTACACCACCACCACATTTGTGTAATGTCATTATATATTCATTACGTATACTGCATTCCTGTTGCAAATTTCCTTGGGAACAAAATATCTAAATTGACTGTCTGATGCATGACATCAAAGGTAGTAGATTTCTGCAGTACTGACCTTTTAAATATTCGATATTTGTATTGGTCAGTCATTTAACTTCTGTTTGACAGTTTGACAGGTGGACAAAACAGATTTCTAAACAATCAAATGATAGAATAACTTGAAAGGTCAACATCACACAGTATTCTGCTGGCTTTCTGAAATTTGATCTACTAAATTTCCAGTACTTTATCTGACCTGAGACAAAGAAATTCATTCTTAATATAGCATTACCTCATATACCAGCAGGCACAAAGTGCTAGGATATGTCTACCATCCATTCATATTGCAATACAATTTAGTTCTTGTGCCACCATAGTTCTTGTGCAACCATAGTGAGTGTCAGATGACACTGCGTTTGTTTTTTATTTTTGATGAAAACACCTGATTCATCTTTATAATATTTACTGCAGAAAGATGTTCTAATGTTGTGGTTCCATATTTATGACAGCCAAAGAGTGCAAATTTGATTCAGGTCACAATAAGCACATGGTCATACTTCTGTCAAATCAGCATTCATGCTGGGCATAAGATAACTAATCTCCACAAAAAAGTTGATGGAGTTTATTGAAATTATACCTCATCTGGAATAAAACTTATCAGGAGTAAGTTCTAATTCTCTTAAACACATTATTCTGCTGAATTTTTACAAACTTTTTATTTTCTTCCATCATGGTTTACCCTTGATTTTTGATAGTTTATGGCTTCTCAGAACCAAAGCCTTTGGCTTCTGAAGCTCTGCTTCCCTTGTCACAAAACCTACTTTTGCTGTCATCAAAAAAACATAACTATATATTTTTACAGATAAAGTAGACTAAAGCTGATTAATTCTCATTAATTCACTTATAAGTAATATGCTTGAATTTAAAATGCTAATTTCTAGCCATTAAGATGACCTATGTGCAAAATACCCTTCCAGACATCAAATATAGGTCTTTATTTTGGACAAATAATAATTTCAATATGAAAGGCATTGTTAAGGCTACATGGATAAATTAGCAGAGTGGTGAATAGATGCTGCAGACCTCTCAAGCAATTTTCAAAGCTGTTTGAGAGTTAAAAAAACAGAGGTAGATTTTCAAGCATCTGAAATTGCCAACCCCTTCCACTTCTTTCATACCTTCTTATTAGCAAAGCATTCTGTTTAGCATTACATTATTTTTGAAATGTTTTATCATGTTCACTGCATCCTACAATACAAGTGATTTAGATAACTGTGGACATGCATCTCTGTGACTATGCTAACTTCTGACTTTATTTGCTTCTGCACCTCTTCCTTGTGCTTAAACTCCCATCTAGTTCTCTTTCCCTTTTAACCTGCCAACTACATTCCAGCCATCCTCCAGGACTGTACTTTCTAATCCCTTCAATAGCCCCTCCCAAGGTGTTCTCATCCATTCCCAGTCTCCATTATCACCTAATACCAGTACATAACATGTCTGTATTTCCACCTTTTTTACTGTTTTGCTCAGTCTTGCATATCCCCATGTCTGTAAGCATTTGCTCATAGACATCCTGCTGTTTTCACAAATTACAAACAGATATGCAGATCTCCGTGTAAAGATGATACATCAAGGACAAACCTGCATGCTTCTCATAAACCAAAATATTACTATTGCAAGAATAAATAAAAATAAATAAATAAAGGATGAATAGGCACTATATGTTGCAACCAGAGAAATTCTCAAAGAACATGACAGCAAAGCCTGAGAAAGGGTCAGCCAGAGATTCCAAACTGAAGCCTTACTTTCTGTAATAAACATTTAAGGATAGGATTGGCAACATAACATCAAGTGGACATGGCAATAAAGTGATTTGTGATAGTTCAGGGCAAAAAACAACAGAGGAAGTCCAAAGGCATCTAGTGATGTAGCAGCATTACAAATACAAATCAGTTTAAGAATCATGTATATTTTTTGCATCAGAAGAAAGAGATAGACATGACTGTGGCCAGTTTAGAACTAAATAGAGCTCAACAAACATTGAGAATGAAATGAACTTGGTATTTCTAAGGAATTAAATAACAGTTTACCTGCTATAAAAACAGGTATGATATCTTTGACTGCCACTATGTGTTCAAGGCTAATCACCTTCTCTCATGAAAGATACAGTTAGTTGGGAATTTATACCCTCTGGATGGAAAGCCAGAATTTCAACATTTTTGGTTCAGATCACTTGAAGACAATCAAGTACCTCAGCAGAAACAAACTATTCTCTCATGTGTTTTATCTACTGCTTACTGACATTAATTCTGAGGTTTCTAAGGCTTCCACAGTACACCGAAAAAAAAAAAAATCCGTAGGTAAAATCGATAATCATTTTCAAGTTATTTTAATAATCAGGCATAAATATTATGTAATGGGAAATGAGAAGACTGAACTCCTTTAAACTGCTCTAACACATATGTGATTGCCTTTAACAGGAGTTGAAAGAAAAGATGGATGAGCTCCTGCCACTGATCCCGGTTCTGGAGCAATACAAAACTGATGCCAAATTAATCACCCAGTTCAAGGAGGAAATTAGGAATCTGTCTACTGTCCTCACTGGTATTCAGGAAGAAATTGGTGCTTATGACTATGACGAACTACACCAGCGGGTGCTCAGTTTAGAAACCAGACTTCGAGACTGCATGAAAAAGCTCAGTAAGTTTAAGATTTCACGTATGATTTGATCCCTCTGTTGAACATTTATAATTTTTCTCAGTAGAAAGAAATTTTCCTTCATTACAAAGACTGCATCATATTCTGATCTGTGCTATCCTAATAAACTTCAAGAGTAACTCATCTCAAGGACAGTCCTATTGCTAGGTTTGCATTAGCATATCTTAGCAAATCATCTGTTCTACTGTATACAAAAGGAATTATGATGAAAGTTTATAAAAAACAGCAAATTTAAATCTAAGAGCCTTATAACTAATTGGAAAGCTACAGAAATTCTTTCTAAAATGTTCAGGCAGGTATTCCTATTTAAGTCATCTTTAGTTTGTCAGTGTGGAAAAAAGTTGGAAGTAGACTGGAATCAGTTTGGTGTTGTCAACATCATAATGGTGATGCAAATTTTGCTAGTATCTGAGAGGCCACTCCAACTGCACTGCCTTTAGACCTGTAATATCAGTGCTAGGACAGCTATGCCATTCTTTAATCTGCAGTACAACATAATTAGCATTACGTCTAAGGGGAATAAAGCATGACTTTTCTAGAAAATACAGCAATAGTCTATCAGGAGCACAACAACAGGCACCCTCCATCTTCATTGCTATTATACTAACTTTAGTCAGAAAAAGTCAAAATTTCACTACCTCCAAACCTCAGCACTAAATCAGTATCCTCTACCAAAACTGAATGCCTGAAATATTATTAAGCTTCAGCCTCAACTTCCATTACCCAAATAAGGATAACTAATACCTACTACTTTACAACCATAATTAAAAAATGCATCCCCAGAGACTGTACACATATTCTGAGATAACTGAATGGATCACTATTGAAATCTCTGTTGCTATAGCCAACAATCCATCCCCCTGAGAAAGAATAAATACTTACTAAGTTAAGAAAGAACACAAATCAAACAGAAGCTCTAAGATTCCATCATGTGACCAGTATCTCAGTTAACAGGTATGGGATGTTTACTTTCGAAGGCTACAACGTGACATGAAATACATTATTAACTTTATAAGCAGTGCCTTTATTTCTGTGAGGCAATAGTATGCAAAAAATCTAGGTTAGATTACACTCTTAAATTATTTATTGTCAGTATCTTCATTTTAAACTAGAAATAGCACAGTGATGATAGGCTAAAATGCATGAAAGACTTTATAAAACAGAAATTTCTTAAAGTCTTATTTTCCCCTCAGTACTCATAAAATAGCATATTACTGCACTGGCAGAAGGCAGTCAGGAGAAAATAGTTGCATTATAAAATTGCAGCAAGCAATAAAACTCATATAAATAAATAAATAAATAGCATTTTCTGATAGTGTCCCAGTAAGTTTATTAGGCAACAGAAGACCATCATTACATCTTTAATGAGTACCTTATTTTTCCTTGATTTTATGGTATATACCTATAAAACCATGCAGTGAAGCAACTACAGGATAGGACACATTTTTAACACCTGAATGACCAGATGTGTTCATAGGAGGACTCTCTTCTCAGATGTTTCCTAATTCCTTAATTTTCAGCCACATTTCCCCTGAGATATTTTGAATTCCTGCAGCATATTCTCTCTCTCTCTTGATGGACAAGTGTAGAAAAGTTACATATTTTAAATGAATGCTTATGAACAGTAGAGAGATTTTAATGAACTAGATTATTGAGCACACCCATGCTACCAACACACTGAAGATAGACATGATAACCTGTTCCCAATAAATGGATGCTTCCCTGGACATGCTTTATCCTTCACACTCTCTGAAGTCTCTGTAGTGGTTTTAGTAAGGAGGAAATAACTCTCTCCCTAGCATTCCACTTGCTACTCTGTTTGGAATTTGTAACTAAGCTAGTGTTGACAACAAACCAGTGTTTTCACAATCTCTGAGCAGTGTTCACCAAACATCAAGGATTTCTTCAAAATATTCCCTTCAGAGTGGGGTCAGATGTGGGGAAGAGCTGGGAAGGAAAAGAGCTTGGACAGCTGACTAAAACTGGCCAGTGTTTTTTGTTGCCATGTAACAGCATGCTCAGCAATAAAAACTAGGAAAGCTTGCTTTCCAAGGTAGCCAAAGATCAGGGACTTGACTATTTGGGCTTAGATGTTTAAATGACTTTTATTTTCTCCTACCTATAGCAAGGCTAACATTTCTGGCCTATTCCTGTAAGCTCTTCACAGTAGTCTAAAACCAGCTTATCGTGAACAGCTCCTGAACAATAGTTCTGTGCGTTCCAGCCATATACACCACAAGAGATGACCCAGCTGTGACTGCCCGTGCCTTTCTGATGGCCAGAAGCCTGCAGCCATGACATGACACTGGATCTAGCTTGAACCTTCACAGATTTTGTTGCATTTCACAATACAATTACCTAACTTGCATGCGTTGCATGCTTGTTTCCACTCTTGTCCGTAGCAGGTGATTTTCAGCATTATAATGCATTTTATTTGTTTTATTTGTCCTGGCAACTTAAAACAGATCTTCCACTTGCACTGGCAACAATTTCAGTGTTTGTTAGCATACAATAAGCAGTTGTCTTACTCCCTCTGAGATTTAATGATTATCACAGCAGTTGTGATGACTGAAACTTGCTCTTTCTTTTTGGAATAGGAGAAAACTCAGGCTAAAAACTGCTCAGAAATTTAGCCATAAAACATAACAAAGAACATGCAATTAAACACGTAGGGAAAGTCTGTATGATTGCATATACTGCAAGTTCACATTGACTTATGCACATACAGGTCCTTCACCAGCAGACATGAAAGATGTGTGCTTGTATAAGAGAATGCAGGTTGCACTGTAAGTCTGAGACCCTTCTATTCTGTCATAATCTGTTTAGTAAAATGAAAAAAATACATAACCATCCAGAGAAGCCAACACTCTGACAAAGGTTACCAACTGAAATATGAAGACACAATTCAAGTAGGTGTACTGGATTTGTTCGCAGCTATCACTTATCACATAGAAGCTGAATATTTTACATTAAATTTTTTTGTTAAGAGCTTAAAATTAAAAAATTCCACTTATCTAAAGAAATGCTGGTGTATCAGTGACAGAAGAGGCATTAGTGAAGGTGTAAGATTACTGAATGCAGTGGTACCTGCACTCTCAAAGCATCCTTCCCAGTGAAATTTGGAGAGCTTTAATAATACTACTTAGTACAAAACTGTACAACAGAAAGAAGTATCATTATCTCCATCTTGAAGATATAGAAACAAGTCAAGAAGAATAAGTGACTTTCCCAAAGATTACTTGGCAAGTCATTTCTCTCATGCAGTAAGATCCGCAGGCTTCTTAGTAAGCTCCAGTAACTACACTAAAGTGCTTCCCGGATTTGTATTATGTAGGACAATAGGCACACACCCATTTAGAACGGATTCTTTGTTTCTTTGTGTTACAAAGTAATGTTATAACAAATCTGGTCATAATCTGGAGAACAAAAGAAAAAACGGACTTGGAATTGGTTTGAGCAACCACAGGAAAAAAAAAACACGTTATTTTTCCCTCTTTATTACTTGCAATAAATGGAATGCTTATGAACACTTCAGGAAGATGGTTTGGTTGTTTTGATTTTATTTCCTTTCCAAGTCCTAATATTAATCACACTTACTTGGCATATGTAGCAGCCAACCAGCATCCACTTGCATCAGAGACGGAAGATCTTATATCCCTAGCTACCTTTAAAATAGCACCTGTTCAATTTGTTTTTACAACCTTACCTAATAAAGATCTGTGTAACCAGTTACTTATTAAGGAGAGATTTCTAGATACACAGATTTGAACAGAAAAAGTCCTTGACAGTTTCATAAAATAGAAAAATCCAGGCTTGATAAGCAATCTTTTCCTTTGAACTAAATAGGATCACTCACAATCCTATATACCATTTACTTTCTATATTTCCAAGGTAGATTGGTTTATAGACAATAATAATCAAGTATCATGGTGAATCACTTATTTTTAAATTTAAAAAATAAATGAAATGTCACTTTTTTCCCATTCATATGAAACATCCTTTCTTCAAAGACACGGAAACACCTACATCACTGTGTGACATTAAGCCTCTTGGTAAACACACAAATTCCATCAGGAGCTTACTGCTAATAGGTTTGTTATTAATGTCCCCTGAAATATAGACTTTTGGTTAGTTAATAAGGTCATCAACCAAGATCATATTGATTCCCATTATTTCCTCTTAGACAGTCTAATACAACAAAATATAATGGATTAGAAGCTAAATGATACAGCCACAGTTGCTGAATAATTCTCATTTCACTTTCTTAACCTCAGTCAGGACCATAGTAGCAGCTAAGCTGAGTGTATATAACCCCAGGGCAGAGTCAAATGGAGGCCCACACTTAAGCACAGTGGGACATTTTGTGTAGGAGATGCACCTCCTCATTTTTTCTGTCTACCCTTCTCCCTGTTGTTACCCTGTTCAATGGAAAACTCAAACATTCATCAATCCTAACCTTTCACTGAACTTTCTGAAGGCAAAAATAAGTTGCATTTTATGCCTTTTCATTTATTATTGAATGTTATTTGCTCCAACTGGGAAGATATTTTATTAGACTGTATTTTTCTTTACACACAGAAAATGAAAAGGTGCCCTAAGGTACACAAAACCAAAAATAAATACAGGTTTTGTGTTTTGGTTTGGGCTTTTGAGGTTGTTTTCTTTTGTTTGTTGAAGTTGGCATATTTGTATTGTTGCTTAATACAATGAAGATGACGATTCATTTCTCACATTCACCCTAAGCCTGAGTTCCCTGGAGCCTCTATTTAGTTTTGAGCAGTTGGTCTAGAGCGCTGTCTGATGCGGAGGGTTGTGTAATTATTTGCATTAATGCATTTGCTTTTCTAATTTCAGCATGTGGCAAATTGATGAAAATTACAGGCCCCATTACAGTCAAGATATCCGGAACCCGATTTGGAGCCTGGATGACGGATCCATTAGCATCAGAGAAAAATAACCGAGTATGTTAAGACTGAATATATGTGTCCTTTTAGAGTTTTACTTGCTTTATTTTCATCTTTAAAAAGATATCTTTCCCCTAAGAGGGTACTCTCACCAACATGTTTCTTTTACTTCCATCATTTTCACTGCTAAACATCTTCAGAGAGAGATCAAAAGTGTTTGTGCAAAAATATCTAAAGGCAAATGTTAGCTGAGCACATTGTTCCATTTCCTTATATCACGGATGACACAAACCGTGCCCAAAGTGAGTATATATTTTATTTCTTCCTGAGATTTTATTGATCTCAGCTCTTTAAGAACTTAACTAATTTAATACATTACATCAACACCTGTGAGCACAACCTTCCCCCATAATACAACACTGCAGGATTAGGTTCTATATAAGCTGAATACTGGCCAGTGGCCATAATACATGATGTGTTACTGTTTGCATCTGTGACGGGATCCCAGCCTGGCTAGTTATAACAGTCATCCTAAGAGTTCACTTGCGTAAGTAAATTTTGATTTGGAAATGTCTCCGTGATATAGTTTATAGAGTTCTCCATACCTTCATAATAGGAATTTGGACAATATTGTATTTTGACAGACTGCTGTGCACCCAAAATCGTGTTCCAGCTATTCATTTCCAACTTTTGTTTTCTTCCCAGGTCTGGTACATGGATAGTTACACTAACAATAAAATCGTCCGCGAATATAAATCAATTGCAGACTTTGTCAGTGGGGCTGAATCAAGGACATACAACCTTCCATTCAAATGGGCAGGAACTAACCACGTTGTCTACAATGGTTCCCTCTATTTCAACAAGTACCAGAGCAACATCATCATCAAATACAGCTTTGATACTGGGCGGGTGCTTGCACAGCGTAGCCTTGAGTATGCCGGCTTTCATAATGTCTACCCTTACACCTGGGGTGGCTTTTCTGATATTGACCTGATGGCAGATGAAATTGGGCTATGGGCTGTGTATGCCACCAATCAGAATGCAGGCAACATCGTTATCAGCCAGCTAAACCAGGACACGCTAGAGGTGTTGAAGAGCTGGAGTACAGGCTACCCCAAAAGAAGCGCTGGAGAATCCTTCATGATCTGTGGCACCTTGTATGTTACTAACTCTCACTTAACAGGAGCCAAGGTCTACTACTCTTACTCCACCAAAACCTCCACCTATGAGTATACAGACATTCCTTTCCATAATCAGTATTTTCATATATCCATGCTTGACTACAACGCAAGAGATAGAGCTCTCTATGCTTGGAATAACGGACACCAAGTCCTGTTTAATGTCACTCTTTTCCACGTCATTAAGACTGAAGATGACACATAATTCTCTTTCATTTTTCCCTTCTCTCACCTTCTCCATCTCAAAACAGTGTCATTTGTGAAAAATTCTTAATCATCCATTTCTCTGCATTTCTTTTAATTTACATTTCCTTTTCCATTAAGGAAAAGCAACATTTTCTATCATGCAATGCATTTCAAATATGGCTGTACCTGTCAGAAACAACTTGTTGGAAATAGAAACATCATAACTCCTAATTCCACAAGATAATGACAGACTTTGTTGTGAAAAACACTACAGAAGTGGCTAAGGACAGTTTAAAAGATAATGATCTGCCTTACTTTAGAGTCAGAGACTAATGGTGGCTTAAATGCATGAATGTCTTTTTTTACCTCATTTTTGTTTCCAATCTCTTGTTAAACTCCAGGAAATATTTTGGTAATGTAAGACATACTGCACACTGTATTTTTTGTTTATTCTAGAAGAAAGATTTAGGAATTTAATTTACTTGGACACAGAGTACAAGTCATTTTGCCATCACCCAATTTCAGATGTGGTGCTGTACAGTATGTTTTTAAATCTCTTGCAAACATTTTATCAACAGTATGTATTTCTACCATTGTAACCACCATTGTGCAATTGTATCTCTTCACTTATGTGAAAGTAAACTAAGTACTATTTTTTATAAAATATATCGAAGTTTAATTGCAGTTCTGGCTGTGGGTCAGTTGACAGTGGCAAATCTGAGAGAAAATTGTTATTTGTTAGAAAGATGGTTCAGTAGTTTCTTGAGTGCATTATTCCCTTTCTCAGCTTTGCATGGTACACCCTTTCTTACTCACCGTTGGTGCTAACTCAAAAATTTGCAATTTTGAAGCCTCATGTGAAACCTTGCAAGACATTGGCCTCAACACTGTGGCTGCTTTCCAGCAAGGGCAAATAATATGGTAGCTAATTGGTATGCTACAATACCTCATTAGAAATTGGACAGTAGAGGTAATATCTTGAGGAAAAAAGTATTATAAGCCTCATTCTATCTCATCTGAAACCAGTGTGGGGGTGGTGAGGGTTCCATTGAAGAAAAGAATAAGATGCTATTTATTTAGGCATATCTGCAAAGAATCTAACATTAAAAGTACAATAGGCTTTATATTAAGCTGCGTTGTCAAATAAGGCAAAGAGACAAGTACTTGAAACCATGTGAAAAGCCTTGTTCTTCACAAAACCTGGGGTTCTCCACTTTTAGCCTGTTTAAAATAGCTCACAAAAAACCAAGAGCACTTAAAAAGATACTCCTGTTTAAGAACAAGAAAAAAAAAATAAAACAAAAAAGTAATGCACAAGTATTTGGTAGATCCACTTTGATGACATTCGATTTCTTGATTCTTTTAATGTACCAGCAGAGATCACCTTAGAATAATGAAAGCATTCATAAAACTTATGTTCTATACACATTTACAAGTCTGCTTTACAACATAAGCCCACATCACGCGGACACGAACTCACATTGTGTGATTTTTCATACTGGTTGCAAAACAAAAAACTACCTGTGAGGTTTCAAGCACTGATAAAGGGGAAAACAAACAACTAAAACCACACAAAGTCAGTGAAAAGTTAGAATCATAGATTCATTAAGGTTAGAAAAGACTGCTAAGATCATCTAGTTCAAACATCCACTTACTACCAATATTGCCTACTAACCACATCACTGAGTACTACATCTACACACTTCTTGAATGCCTCCTGAGACAATGACTTCAGCACCTCCCTGGACAGACAGTTACAGTGCCTAACCACTCTTGCAGAGAAGAAATTTTTCCCAATATCCAAGCTGAAAAAGTTACTCTACTACCTAAATTTCTCTCCCTTGTCTCTAGTGAAAAAGGGAGCTGTTACCCTTCAAAAATCACTCAGTGGAAACAGACAGACGCTAGGTGAACAGACAAGTTAAACTGCTGCACTCCTGAATCAACTTGCCACACTTACCTGCCTTAAACTGTGACAAATGAAAATGTATGTGACTACAGATTAAACAGGATTTTATGTCATATAGGAATGTTTTATAAAAACGAAATACCCTCATCCTAAAACAAATGCTAACCTTGCCTCCTCGCAGAGTAGCAAAAAAAACAGATTTCTTTTTTGGAAAATATAATGCTCCTAAAAAGTTTTTAGTGAGAAATTAAATACTTTTCTACCATCATTAATACTCATACCTGGAAAAAAAAAAAGTAATTAGTATTTTCCAAATGTAATTACCGTATATACATTAGTATAAGTTGGTAACATTTCTTAGAGTAGTATGAATGTCATTTACTTAGCAATTTAAAGGGCACCATGACTACATCTATTAATGAAAGGAAAGAGACTACTGAAGGGTGCTGAGGATGGATGAATAAGAGAAAGGCACATCTGAAAAGCTAGAGTACTAAGGCTTAGGAGACATAACTAGATAAATCCTGCCCTTCTAAATTAGTAACAGTGCACTGAATTCCAAAACCTTGAAACAAGAAATAATAGCTTGCACACAACAGAACCTGGAGAGACACTACCAAGGGAGCAGCACTGCTTCCTGCTGAGAAACATTCATTTTTCTCTAAATGTGTTGATCATCTAAGTATCTTTTTTTAATAGGAAATTCCAGTCATATTCCCAAAAGGCTGCAAACACCATGGCTTAATATGTGCAATTTTAAGTTTTACAAACTGCTTTCATAACTGAACAGCAGAAGCAGAAATTCTTCATAAAACAGCAGAAACTTACATATTAGCAAGTGAAGTTTTATACTTACAATTGCAACATAAGCTATTTGTTACTGGGATGTCCTGAAACTTGAGGGAAAAAACCCTCTTAAAACACAGGAAAATTAATTGTGGTGCCTACATATATATCTTAGTGACAAATCATAACCTGCTTCAAGGAATGTTAGATTTCCACACCTGGCAGAGAAAGAGGCAAGTGAGCACAAGGCAAGCACTGCATGCTGCATTTCCTGCAACTTCCTCCCTGCAATGGGCAAACCATTCCCCATGGCACAATGGGTGCAACAACTCACTACAGAGAAAGCTCCCTGAACAGCAATCTTCTTTTATAGTCCTTTCTGTCAATTTGTTCCAGTTAGTACTGCCAAGCCTCTTGCTATGCACGCAGGCTGCTTAGCCAGTCCTACCTGGCACAGGCCCTTCCCCAGCAGCAGGTCACGTGATGGCTGTATATTTTACTACACTACTGCTATAAACTTATGCTAGCTATGAATCCAAGCACTTCTCTGACCCATTGTCCCTCAAGATGAGCCAAAAGGGAAGCAGACCTATGGGGATGAACAGCTTTTCCTTGAGACTCCAGGAGAAAAAGAGAATCTAGATCCTGTAGAAGAAGGGACAGACAACATGAAGAGAGTACAAAGAAGTTGTTAGGATGTGCAGGGAGAAAATCAGAAAGGCAAAAGCCCAACTTGAATTCAACTTGGGGTAAAAGAGATCAAAAACTTTGTTTACCAATACAGTAAGAGGAGAGCTAAGGAGAATTTCCATCCTTTACTGAATGCAGGAGGGAACATGACCGCTGAGGATAAGGCTGAGGTTCTCAGTGCCTTCTTTACATCTATCTTTAAAAGTCAGATCAGTTATCCTTGGTATACTCTACTCTCAGAGCTGAAAGTCTCAGATAGGAAGTAGAATAAACCCCCAAAATTCAGGTGGAAACAGAGATCTACTACTCCACCTGGACTGCCTCAAGTCCACGGGGCCAGATGGGATCCACCCAAGGGCGATGAGGGAGCTGGGAGACACAATACCCAAGAAGCTTTCCATCATCTATCAGCATTCCTGGTCAACAGGAGAGGTCCCAGAGGATTGGAGGCTTGCCAGCGTGGCTCCCAACTACAAGAAGGGTCATAACAAGGATCCAGGGAACTACAGACCTAGTAACCTGACCTTGGTGCCAGGTAAGGTTATGAAGCAGATCACATTGAGGAAGATCACATGGCATACACAGGACAGCCAGGCAGCCAGGGTTCATGAAAGGGCAGGTTCTGCTTGACCAACTTGATCTCCTATGGTCAAGTGATCCATCTAGTGGATGAGGGCAAGGCTGTTATGTAGTCCAGCAAAGCCAGTCTCAAACGTCAGACTGAGTAGTTTGGACTAATAACAAACTGAGGGTAATAAGATTTCTCTGGCTAATGAAGAGTTGATATTATGATTTCCTTTTTCTCAAGTCTGTGTCGTAAAATCAAAACCAAAGATCTCTGCCCAGGTTCCATTCCTGCACTCTTAATACTGTTTTTTAATGGCTTTTTCTAATTGTGTTTTCAGCCTTGTAAAAATGTCTTTGTTTTTGACTCGGCTCTTTCAGTCTCAGCACCATGAATTGCTAGTTAATTCACAGTTATGATGAGCTTGTCAGACATAACAGCCTCTAAATGGTTTCTGAAGAAAAAAAAACACTTCAGTTAGCTCTTTTCTTCCCTCCATGAAGAAGAAATCCTAAGGACACTGCACATGATTGCTTTTGTGCTGCCTATACATGCCAAGGTCTGTCTTTCCTACAAACTGAACTGCGGCAGCTCCAGTACAGCTGGACTTTACTAGCTTCATAACATAACAAGAATTAGATGTAGTGCACGGGTTTTATCCAGTGCAGATGCTCCTGAAGCATGGTGGTGTAAGGGATAACCCAGGGCACAACACTTAGCAGAGATCTGCACTGAACCACAGTGCTGCACATTCATGCTGAGAAAGAATAACAGAAATCTAAATGTATTTTAGGCTCCTACGTGTCTGGACTAGCCATAGATGAGAAGCACAAACCTCATCAAAGTATACACAAAAACAGTTGTGTACACCAGGCTAAAAAGGGGAGTAAACATGACAATTTGCACGTACATTGATTTGAGATTTGAAGTAGGACCTGGAGATTCAGAAGCTTCATCCTGGCCCTATGCCCAGCAATGAATTTCACTCTGAAAGACTAAATTGCACTTTTATGGTGAATGTTAATATGCTGTTATTCTAATATTGTGGCAATGTAATGATACAGAGAAGAAAAGCAACACCACATGCAGAACACTTACCAACCTGAAAGACAATAAACACTGCAAAGGATAACATTAAATAAATGAAATTATGCCAGTAGACTTTTTCACAATACATCATCTACCTTAGTAGCACTTAGTTATAGGTATTCAATAGAATATACTAAGTAAACACTATGTCTGCTGATTACTGTTACTATTTACCAAATGCCAATATGCACAATAATTATGAAACTGGGTATTTACTATGCCATGAGACCAGCTCACCAAAAAAAAGAAAAAAATAGAAAATCATATAACTGAGAGTATGGAGCACTGCTGATTCACAACATTAAAGCAGAGCAAGAAAACAGAGACAGAAATGGAAATACTTTACACTACATAGTGTAC
Organism: Cyrtonyx montezumae; assembly: GCF_038088225.1. Classification (NCBI taxonomy): domain Eukaryota; kingdom Metazoa; phylum Chordata; class Aves; order Galliformes; family Odontophoridae; genus Cyrtonyx; species Cyrtonyx montezumae. The sequence goes on along the minus strand of NW_027071825.1, from coordinate 17,903,085 downwards.
ACAAACTATTAATCAGTACACACAGGGCATCAAATACACCTGAATGACAGAGCAACAAATTTTGATTTTATGTTTTCCTTTCCAAGTTCATGACAAAAACAAAAAAAGCATAACATTGGTTTTATAAATAATATAGATGTTGGTGCAGCTGTAATTACAGGTACATAATTGTGCCTGAATTTCAAGTGGTATTTAAGACTGTCACGGGAGAGAATATAACATCTCTGGGCAATCACACATCAACTGAAGCACTACTAAACAGAAGGAGAAAAAGAGTCCAAGAATACACAGTGTAAGAAAAGTATCACCTTGCAAGTCAGACTACCTCAACCAAAGATGCCACCTTCATCTAGAATGTTTGTGATGTTAAGCACAGACTGCAGCCTGCCATAGTGAGTGAGACAGACACGGACCCCAGCAGCTACCACACTTCAGTGCTATCAGCCCTGTGCAGGTTCATCTTAGGGAAGCTGTAAAGCTCTCAGCACAGCACATATTACTGAAGAACCACAATATTCTCTCTTTGCTTATCTGAACAATCAAAGGAGCCTTTTAAATAAAGTCAAGCAAACTGTATCTTGTAATAAGTTTTATAAGAAAACAATCCCAATTAGCATAAGCAGCTTTATCTGACAGAATAATCCAAAGTTTGCCAGAGATTCATGACACTGTCTAACCTGTCCTCTTCGTGGCACAGCCTCACAGACAGGGCATTTCTTTACTTGTTTGTTTTCTGGCTTCCCAGGAATTAGGTCATGGGTGTCCAACCTTTTGGCTCGCCTGGGCTGCACTGAGTGAAGAGGAATTGTTTCAGGCCACATCTAAGAAGGCTGCTCTGAAAATAATACCTCCTAATTATTTCCGTGGAAACTACAGTCAATACAAAGAGCACAGTAACATAGAGCAAATTCTCAGCTACAAAATATTCTTTTTCAACATAGTCAGTACCATTAGCTATGCCTTTTCTCCAGACATGAGCTAGAGCCTTCAAGCTTTATTCTAATTGGTATTCTTTTGGGTTGCCTTGCCCATCTGCAGTTAACAGGGATTCCTCTGGCCTTCCAAATAACCCATTTCAATTAGCATACATTTACATATATTGGCATTACAGACTGGCTCCACTGTCGTGCTCAGATATTGTCTGAATCTACCCATCACCATGACCAAGCTAGCGTATTGTTCACTGATACAGCTGGGCACATTCCTCAGAAGTTTCTCAGTCCTTTTACAAAGTGATTTACTAAGTTACAAACAAGAGACCTTAGCAGTCCAAGTAATAAGATATAATTAGACACCAGTTGGGTAAATGCTCTATTTTCCATTTCCATTCTTACATAAGCAATATGGTACATTAATTTTAAACAGGACATAAAGGAAAAAAATTCTAAAGAGAAATATTTTAACATCAGTGAGAGTTGTAGAACTCACCCAGAGATACTAGTTATGTGCAAGCTGACACAAACTGCACTTTCCCTTTTGCTTCAGTTCCAAACTGAACAAGAAGCCCCTATTGGAATCACTTTTGGAGAAGTATAATGGCCTGTGAAATAGGAAAGGTCATATTAAGTGATGCATTATTTATTATAGCCTTTAACTCTGACTGCATGAATGTCTGACATAATTAGATTTGAAGAATTATCCGCTATTTGTGGTGCATTCTTCCATTCAGATCTATGAAGACTGAATAAACACATGTGTAAGTATTAAAGAAATGTAAGAAGGTTAACATTAACGACATTGCCCCATTGATTCACATATTTTCCTGTGCTTACTGATTCACTGATCTAGACAGTTGCATGCAATTATGAAAATTGTTATAAAACCCCTCATGACTTTGTGATATACAGAAGTAGATAATGCTATTCTTTTCCATCTTTTCATAACACATAGAGGATAACAGCATTTATTCATTTTTTTCTGATAAGGACAAAAGGTTAAATATTAACACTATAGTTTTATTGAAGTACTTAATTTGGAAAAAAATGTAGAGTGATTTCTGTTTTCTCATTGACTACTGCAGACTTGGTATCAATCTAGACTGCAATCATGAGTTCCTGCAAAGAAAGAATACAGATTTATATTTCCTTGCCAGTGGTAGAAAATACAGTTAAAGAGCTTCCCATGGGTGCCTCTGCATGTTTCTACCTCTCTCCTGAAACTCAGCCTGTTTGATACAATAAATTTATTTGCGGGGTATAATATAAAATGGACAAATGGAATAAGCTAAGGTTAAGTCCAAAAAAGGAGATATAAACAGACAATACATATAGGCACACATACTCATGAGGTAGAAAAATGTGGTACTTTTTTTTGAGCTTTTTGAAATGAAGTTAAACAGGAAAAAAAAAGTTTATTTATTAATATTAATTTATCATTATTTCATTATTAATCATCATTTCATTATTAATTAATCATTAATATTAGTTTATTTATTTATTCAAGTATATTATTTTAGGAAACTATTACAAAATTGGATAGTGAATTGTAAAAAAAAAAAAAAAAAAAAAACCACTCTTCCAGACCTCTATCTTGATTCAATTAAAAATTAAAACTGTACACAGAATATAAATGTTAAAGCAACAAAACGAAAAGCACCTACTATAAACAGCAAGATGCAGTAAACTGATTATCCTGTTTTTGGATAACTTTAAGATAAAGTTGCCTTGGTTAAAAGAAAAGATTTTTACAAAAGCTACAGTAAAAATCGCAGCAAGCTAGTTGTATTTTACTGGTAGACTATCTAAATTTCCTTCACTGACAGTAAGGCTAAGAGAGACAGAGGGGTGCAGATTCCTGTGTTGCTGATTACAGAGGCTGCTACATTTGGAGAGAGGTAAGAATGAGGTAAAGGTCTTATTTTTTTTTTTCTTCAGAGAAAATTCCAATTATTTTCACTTACATTTTTGCTTTTCATCCTTGAAGATACAATAACAATTCTGTGAAAACATTTCCTTTGTCTACTCAGCTTCCAATCTGGTACAATAAAACACACCATAGACAAAAGTATTTCTAGGAACATGCAACAGCACCAAACTCATCCTTCTGAGTTATATTCTAAAAATGCTTTCTTTACTTCAAGCAGTTTTTCCTTTGTTATTTGATCCAGGCCCATCTGTATAAATTCAGCAGAAAAGGCTGAAATATATACCTGGCTCAGTAAAATATATTCAGGAATCTCCTGATCTGTACTAAGTAACTAATAGTTTCTCTGATTCAGCTGACAGAACGCTTTACTGCAATAATATTTTAAAAATTCTTTGCAACTTCACAAAATCCATCCATCAACAATATTGTCTGAGATCCCACCATTCATCTAAAATTTCCAGAGGCACTGAATTATTACCCAGAGAAGAGCATTTTATTACAGTTGGAGAAGTTGATAGATCATAATTGCTAGGTCTTGATAGACAAAAAAGGTGGACAAAAGCCAGCAGTGTGAGCCTGCAGGTCAGAAGGTCAACTATACGCTGGGCCAAACAAAGACGGATGGCTAGCAGGCAGAGGGAGGTGACAGTCCCCACTCTACTCTGCCCTCATGAGTATTGTGTCCAAACCTGGGGCCCCTATCACAAGAAGGATGCAGAGCTGTTGGACTAAGTCCAGAGGAGGGCCACAAACATGATCAAAGGGCTGGAGCACCTCTCTTGCAAAGGAAGTTTGAGGGAGCTGGCCTTGTCGAGCTTGGAGAAGAGTAGGCTTCAGGGAAGCCTCACTGTGGCCTTCTAGCACATGAAGAGAGCTTACAGGCAGGAGGGAGACCAACTTTTCACGTGGTCTGACACTGATAAGACAAGGGGAATGGCTTTAAACTAGAAGAGGGGAGATTTGGGTCAGGTGTTGGGAAGAAATTCTTTACTTGTCAGAGGGTGGTGAGGCACTGGGAAACAGTTTACCCAGAGAAGCTGTGGATGCTCCAATCCCAAGAGGCATTCAAGGTCAGGCTGGATGGGACCTGGCCAGCCTGATCTAGTGGCTGACATCCCTGTCCACAGCAGGAGCCTGGAACCGTATGACCTTTAAGGTCCTCTCCCACCTAAGCCATTCTATAATTTTGTGATAACAGATGTACTGATCACAGCCACTGAGAATTTTGAGAAGATGGTGCAAGTTTCGTAGATATTGTATGATAGTAAAAAAAGGTATAACTAGTTTGGCTTCCAGCTAAGTTTATATCAACACCTAGGTGATTCTGCTGAATCAAATTTGTTACTCATGGATCATAACAAGCATTCATACTCAGGATCACTGCTAATAGTAAAAACACATTGTAAAGAGAAGGTTATTCTTTATAACTGACCAGCTGTGTGTAATTACATTGCATTTTATTGGGACTATCAAGCATAAAGTCAAAGACTATTACATATAGTCAGTAATGAGAGAGAGAATAGATAACTCATAGCCTTTTATAGAAATAAGTCTATAGTATATTTTTAAGAGCTCTGTATTGAGTTTCCATAAAGGCCTACATTTAAATACAGCAATGCTTAGATTGGATTTGCTTTTTGTGCTTTGAGTGGAATCTCTCTATTTTTGTTCATTTTAAGAACTCTAAATGCTAATAAAAATATCTTTAGGAAAGAAAATTCCCACTAGAACTTGAACATTAAGTTAAGCCTTTCTACTGAGAGTATTATTAAATCCCACTAAATCCTATTTTGATTCAGTCAGCAGCAGCTCTGTGCATAAATAGATAGGAAGAATGCTATAAGGGATTGTGTCTGTGAAAAAACTATCATTATCGTTCTCTGGTTCATTCTTTAACAACAAAATAATGTCGATTCTTAAAAATCTAGTTTTTATCTCCCTAAATCAAGACAATACTGACAGTTCTACTTTAATCACTTAAGTACCTGTAAGAACTTCAGTAAGATCAAACACAGAGAAAAAGTCCCAGAGATGAGCACTTTTCCTGCTCTAACTTGTCATGACAGCCCTGGAATGGTCAGGAATACAAGATGAGGGATATCAGATCTGCTTTAAAATACTCTTTAATGAAGATGAAAGACTGAAATAAAAGTGCAGAAACATAAAATTATAAAAAGTATTCCCTTATAAGTTATATTAATTTAATGCATTAATTTCATTTAAAGAACAAGAAAGTGGAAGTGAGTTGTAAAATATTCCAATTTATTTAAAAACAAATGCAAATCAAAATGAGAAGACACCTCTACCTCCATGCATTTTTTATGGAGATTTAATTTGTAGAATAATACCATGCTCCTGAAAAACATGCTGCTTCTGAACTACTAGTGGAAAAAAAAAGCATATTCACTCCACAATAAGATTTGAAATATTGTTATGTATGAAAAGAAGTTCTGACTTCATTAAGCTTGTCATTAATCCAAAAACTGGATTGTTTGGCAGGAATTAGATGCAATACAAACAGCATGTATGGAATTCCAAAGTTCAGGAACTGGTATAGAAACAAGCTGGGAAGTGGCAGAGAGCCATCCTTCCAACCATAATAGTCACTGGACTTAGTTTTCTACATAGATTCTTTCATCCAAGTAAATGACAGATTGTTTCTGCAACACTGACAAAAAAACTGTCAGCCTTCTTACAATCCATTTGCCAACACATTCTTCTCACTCATGCCACATGTAAGACTCTTCAGGGACAGATGCAGATTATCTTCACCTCTGTCTCTGTTCCTCACTAAACTAACTTGATGAGTCTCACACTAAAAAACAAAGTCCCTGAAAGTGCCTATAAAGCATATGGGTGTGTTAAAATTTTCTGTCCCCGACTTCTGTCTCTGAGCCTACATATACTGCTTTAATACTTGAACCTTAATCACTAAATTCATAGCATTCCCCCCCAAAGGATGAAGAGGAAGAGTTGGTCTGGACCTGGCATACATATATACCTTTAGCCAAATCTGTACTCACTCAAATCAGGGTAGGATCCTAAACCAGGAAAACATTCCCAGTTGCCTGATGATGAAACAACAGATTGAGATCTCCTAATCACCTGTCAAAATCACATGGGACAGGCTCAGTAATGATGGGCATTAATTTGAAATTAATCGTGAAATACCACGTTTCACTAAAATATTAAAATCTTTAATATACTTTAATAGTAATCGCTCATCAGAATGTCAAGTGCATTCAGAGCTATTCTCAGACAGTTAATTTACCTCACATGGAGCAATTGTTTCTGATTTAGTCATTTTCCAGTCTGATACAGACTTCAGAACCTGTACTGCTAATTGCATGCTCCACACATTGAAGATTGCAGAGGTTCTAAGAATAGCACCAAATATAACACACTACTTCCTCTCCTCTCTAAAGGTACTTGCTCAACCTCAATGGCCGTAGAAAATATTCATTTCTGTAACAATATGAAAAAGCATTTTGTTTCCCATAATGCAACAAACAGCAGAATTAGAATTCTTTTAAATCATCCAGAAAATGCAACGATGAGGACTGCTCATTTTCAACTCAATGCACTTTATACATTGCTAGTCATGAAAATACAGTTGCCAAAGAATAGAGGGAAAAACTATCAATAACATTTGTTTAAGGAAATTAAAGCATGTTTGTCATAACATAATTTGTATTGTTACTATATAGTACTGTACATGCAGGAAGAATTCAGCAGTTATCTGACATTCTCTGTCGCTTACTGAGAGCCAAGATGCTTCCTTCCAGTGCTTTCAATTCACTGGCTCCCACACAACAGTTTGGGCATGCAGTGACAACACAACCACTGTTCCTGAGGAATAGTAATTTTATTTTTTATGTTAGACACCATGCATTTACACTGTATCTCTAGAGGGAATCAGCAATTTCCTTCATTCCCTGTCCACAGCTCCTTCAGATGGTGAAAGAACAACATCTACCTGGCTAACACAGCAGCTGTGTGCCCTGGTTGCATAGCTGTAACATTTTGAGCTCTCACAACTCAGTTGCTGAAAGCAGTGTCATTATGGGCAATCAGTAGCTTTATTACTTGTAAAATCAGCTTTTGAGTGGGTAACATAACTTTGCCCCTAGCCAATATACCAGTTCCTTGAGGGTTCTCTAGCAAGTGCTGAATAATCCCTGCCAGAGATTTTCCTTTGTTTGGCAGATTTTTCACACAATCTAAGAAAAGTTCAGTTGGAATCAATGTTACTTAACTTGGTAATGAGAAAATTTTATTTTGTCTACAATCACAAACTAAAGACTTGCTTGAACTTAAACGGCTGCTTATAGCACTGCAGATCTCCAAAATGTCAGGGTACAGCTGGGAAACGTAAGGTTATCTTCTGATGAAATTAAAATGAATCATGGAATTGTAGGAGTTGGAAGGGACCTCTAGAGATCATTGAGTCCAACCTCCCTGCCAAAGCAGCTCCCTAGCCCAGGTTGCACAGGTAGGCGTCCAGGCGAATCTCAAATATCTCCAGAGAAAGAGATCCACCACCTCTCTGTGCAGCTGTGCCAGTGCTCCGCCACTGCACTGCCCACACACATTAGTGCAGAACTTCCTATGCTTCAGTTTGTGGCCATTTCCCCTCATCCTATCACCACACACTGCTGAGAAGAATCCAGCCTCATCCCTTTGCCTCCTGCTCCTTACATATTCATAGATGTAGATCAGATCCCCTCTGGCTCTTCTTTTTTCAAGGCTGAACAGACCCAGGTCTCTCAGCCTTTCCTCATAAGTGAGGTGTTACACACCCTTTATTACCTTTGTAGCCCTCCACTGGACTCTTCTGAGGAAATCCCTGTCTTTTTTGTACTGGAATATTTTGAAAAAAATTCTCATCTCCTTTTAAACTTTTGAAATGTGGAGCCTAGAAAATTACAGAGAACTCGTCAGTTTAACCTCTTTCCCTTAGCAAACAGGGGAACAATTCCAAGAAAGAAAAAACATCTAAAAAATTCAGTCCCCATAATTTTGTGAAGAATAATGTCAAACCAATTTCCATGTATGTCAGGGCAAAAGACCTCCTAGACATGGAGACAAAAAAAATTGAAGTGATGCATCTGGATTTCAATCAAGCAATTGAGTTTTGCATTTTTCTCATAAGAAACCTCAAATAATACACAGTAAAAAATTAGACTACTGTAAAACAGGTACATAAATAGCTGATGGACTAGACTTGGAAATCACTTGTCAGTGTTTCACTCTTGAATTGCAAGTGAGATTTCTCAGGGGTCAGCTGATTTGATAGACTGCATTACAGAGCTAAAAAAAATGGAAAAGTAAAGAAACTGTATGAAATGCATAGAATAAGCATGAGTATAAAGCAATGTTTTCAGTTTACAATAAAAGTACAGGATGGAGATGACTGCAAAATAAAATAAGGAGTGATCCTTGACCTCTAGCTGAAAATTAAAACTCTCTTGCTGTGAAGAAACATTTACTGTACTAATATACATGTTGGTACATGCCATATTCAAGTCAATGTGTTAGACAAATAAATGAAAAAAATCTTATGAGCTCTGGAAATTGACCACATTAGCTTTAGATGCAAACCAACTGGACAAAGTCCAAAGACCCTCAGGTCATCTGAAATATAGGAAATACATCTTTGTATGAGGATATTTATTATAGGAAATAAATCTTTGCTTGAAAGATATAATACAGAAGCCTATATGGGAGACAAAAAGTTAAGGACTCCCATGCTGATGTGATTGTAAGAGAACAGGAAGTACTTCACTGCAGGCAAGACAAGTAACAAGCGTAAATTGCAGGATTTAAGTTAGATGTTATGTAAGATACAGATAAACACTGTAGAGAAATTAAATAGATAAATCACAAAACTACTGTCTCAAGCCTATTCTTTTATCCTTCTGCTAGTGAGTAGTCAACCCTTATGAATTGCAAAATGCGTGAGTTAACGCAAAAGAAAAACTTACAGACATGAAAAGTATGCCTAGCTCACTAAAGAGCTGCAAAAATCTCAATGCCTTCTACAGTTTGAGGAATTTATCCTGTAAGATGCAAAACAGTTTTATTTGCATTTTCCTTCATAGCGTGAAGTGTATAAGAACAGGCAGATTAAGAAATATTTTACTAAGTACATAATCTCCACAACAGAAATTACTGTTAATAGCAGTAGCTACAGAGTTGGTGGGGGGTTGTTTTTGTTGTTGTTGTTTGCTTGCTTTTGTGTTTTTTTTAACCCAACAGAATAACAAAGAGGGAATCTGTAATGCTTTGTTTTTCATTTCTTTTTATTTTCTAAAATTAGAATCATAGGTGTATTTTGAAACAAGGAAAAGGCAATCTTTGTGGTGTTTAATAGACTTAAAGTTGACTGTGCTACAATTCTCAGATACCTTTGTTCTCTGATACTATAAAAGCAATAACAATCAAGAAACATATAGTGTTAAACTGATAATTTTTTTTAAGCCAATAACTATGTGTTGGTTTTTTTTCTCTTTATTGTTAATTTTGCATGAGATCCAGTGTTCTTCCATTTTCTTTGGTACTCAGAAAGCAATATCCTGGTAAGAACACTGATGAAAACAGTAATTGAGTGAACTGTCTATGAATCTTAGCCCTTTGCTGGTCTAGCAAATACATGGCATTACAGAATAATTGTCTCTGCTTTGCAGTTGCAAAAAGAGCAAGCAATACTTCACAGATAAAGACAAAATGCAAGATGAAAGTAAGAAACTATTTTTTCTGTACTATTTGAAGAACTCAAGCCATGCTCTGCAAGCTTTATCAATTTTGCCTATTATTTTGCACATTTACTATCAAGTAATTTCAAATGACATAAGGCAGAGGTCTATCTATTCAAAACTGATGAGATTTCTGTTACAGAAGATTTACAATAGCTTATACTTTTGAATCTGTATGCAGAAAATACTCCTCCTAGTAGATTTAAATGCACATTGCCAACTAGAATTCCGTAATTTGAATTATTAACATAAAACATATTTTTAGGTAATAAGCTGACTAAAATAATAGCAGGACAATATTTATATGTGAAATTCAGCAACTTAATATAGCATATTTCACAGGTAAGTATTTGATAAAGAGTTTTGAAAAATTAGAAATATGCTAAAACATTGTGACTGTACAGTGAACATTAAGAAACAAAGCAGTGGTTCCCATTTACATCCCTTTTTACAATGGTTTGAATCAGAAAAGACTGAATGGGTCATTTTGTTTATGTACTTAAGCTGCTGCAGTTATTTACAAAGCAGGCATCCCAGTAAAAATAAGGCAAAACTGAATTCTGATGCAAACATCCCTACTTATAGCTGAGATGGCTATGAGGTTCTGGAAGCTGCTGGGACAGCTGCTGCTGCTGCCAAAGGGGGGGCTGCACGCAGGCAAAATCCAAGAGTGCCTGCGGTCCCACCACACTACAGCAGCTGGAAACTGATCATAGCTTCCTCTCCATTTTCCATCTGATTGTATTATCTGACTCCTCACTGGGAATATGAGCTCAACTACATCAACAGCAGCAAGAAGTAACATTGTGCTGTGCCTGGCACTGTACTGAATCTAACTAGCCATGACTCTACACAGACCTTAACTTAATCTCAGAGTACAACATTCAGAGCAATTAGCAAATACCAGAGTTTAAACAATTAAATGTACAAATCAAGCCCCTGCAACGGTGGTGTCACGGTTTTAAACTTGCTTCCCTAACCCAGCAATGATGCCTTTGGACCTCTCCTTTATGTCATACTGCCCCATACTAGTGTTTCATTGATGAATAAGTGATAAATCTATATCACAGATTGCAATTATAAAGATTACACCCTGAATGCTTAACCAGAGCAAGAGCATGATGCTTGTAGGCATCATGTAAACATAGCAAACATCTCCATTTAGTTCTAATTTAGGATCCTCTGGATTTTTTGTTAATGTTGACAACCAGCCCTGATCAAACTTCACTTAAACATATACCTTTGTCTGCTCGTGCATGACAGTCTCTGCAAGTGCATATTCACACCTACCCCTACTGCTTGCATTTAAAGGTTAGACTTTAAGACCGTCGGGGAGACTTTCTTCCCTCTGTCACCACTGCTCGCTTGTAAAACGGAAACAGAACAACTTCAGTTTTCATCCTTTCCTTCATCCAGAAGAGCATAAATACTGCATCTTCAAAATTTCTTCAGGTAGTATCAACTCTGTAATTGATTTCTGTATGCTGACTTTGCTCACTACAATATTTTTGCAAGGACAATAACAAAGGTTATCATTTAGACCAGATACTCCTCTGCAAAAAATCATTGTAGTAAATGCTAAGGGATTTAATTTAGTAGTTTAGTGGGTAGGGATGGTGATAGGAGGATGGTTGGACTAGATGATCTTGTAGGTCCTTTCCAACCTAACGTACCGATGAATCTATGAAATCTTGATAAAATGAGTAACCACTAAGGAGCCTAATTCTCCTGAATTCAAGCAATAAAGACAAAAATATTCAATATTGGGCTCAGGTACTTTGTTTTCTTTAATCGATGAATTATGAAGACATGGGAATAATTAGCTCTATTTAAGATCCTTTTGATTTCAAAATATTTGACTTTTTCAAGTTATGTGTCATTCATTGAGTTATGCACACTCTGTGTTCAGATTATCTTCTCAATTAAGATTCACTTTGTTATTCCACATTAGAAATAACTAATGTTGCAATAATGTTATGACAGCTTCTCCAACACCAGAACACACTTGACACTAATGGACTTGTTTTCATTGCTTTTGGCTATCTTTCTCTACATGATCTGGCAGCTTCAGCTTGAATTTAAGAACAAGAGTCAATTCTACTACCAAGAACACAATTAATTTATTCCTAATGAAGAGTTTGATCAAAAGTTATTTGATATGATAGCTAAGGAAAGTCATACTGAACATAATGGAAGAAGAGGGTCCAACAATGGGACAGAAATCATCCTTCCTTTGTATCCAGGTATGTTCATGAAAAATTATTTCAGACAATGAAAAGACATTATTAACTTGTAATCCTGCACATGGGACTTGAAACAACATCTACATAAACTACAAATGAAGTGATATGACAAATAGACTGAAGTACCTGCTAGGTTGTATTTCACACACAAACAGTTTTCAAGATGCAAGAAAGAGGAAAAAAATGTTTCCAGCTGAAACGTGAATCTAATGGTGAAAAGCAGCTATAAGAACTTCAGAACTGCAGAAGCAATATGGATACCTCCAAAATAATAGACCTTTATTTATTCTCCTGGGAAAACATTTTGTGAGTTAGTATTGTGTTAGTAATATGTTATGCTTACTTATGAGTTCCATGTGATAGAGAGATTGCCTACTTTTAAAATAATGATACTTTCCCTTTGCTATATATGTTGGCAGAGCTGAAAGCCTGGACCCAACCAACTAGAAGGCAATAGCTTGCAGATGCTGGATCCAGAAGTGGAGTTGTCATCTGTGCTTCCAGTTCATGCTCCCTGGAAGGATGAGAACTGCCAGATAACTCGTGAGACTACAAAGTGCTGTAAGTCCAGCTCCTCTCTACCTTCATACTTCTCAAGCTGAAATTAGGCAAGTTTTGTTTCCCTCATACTTTCCACTCCAGTCTACAAAGTTCTCCCTTTCTGCACCAGTGGCAAAAGTACAATCACTATGCAATTTTTACAAAGGCAGAGCTCAGCCAAGAAACCGAGAATAGAGGATTAGAAACTCCTAGTTCTCCAGTAGGTTAAGTAGGGATCATAGTATCCATACACTAAATGAAATTTGAAGTACTGGTAGGTCCTCTTTTAAACCCCTCCCAGCATAACAGCCAGAGACAAAAGCAAGTTTGAAGAACTTCAGACATTTAACTTCTACATTTAACAACTACATTTAACTTCACTAAAATTTGACTGATTATGTTTTTAAATTCCCTACAGTTTGCTTCCAAATGAGTTCTACTTATCAAATGTTAGAAAATTATAGAAGGTATGCTTTGCAATCATACATATCGAAGAAAAATTGATTTCATTTTGTGAAATATTTCCACTTCCCAACTCCCCATTGCTTTGTAGTGTTTTTCTTCCTTTTCATCCCTTCTCAAACAGAAAATTGTCCAGCAATTCATGTGCTGTACGTACAGCCCAGCCAAAAATGAACAGATCTAGAAGTATGATACAGCCAGCTCTCCTCCACTACTAACATTTCTATTATTACTCACATGTACTAGGAAATCTCACCTGCTCAAGTCATATTCACAACCACGGGCATACTTTCCTACAGATATAACCATCTGATGGTTAAAACATCAGTAAATGACTAGATGAGAAAACACAGTTACTTCATTCATCACCATTTGTGGGAGCCCAAACTGTGAGACCTTAAAAGAAATACTGATAAGCAAAGTTGATTCAAAGACCTTTTCAAAATTCATAGAGAATTGAAAATCAAAGAAGTCTTGTCTTCAGGATATCAGCAGAACCAGAGAACAAATTAACTATCATTCGCACTGGAAAATAAAACAGTTCTGGGGATAGCTTTGTCCCCTCAGATGCGTGCAACAACAAACTATCCAAATAATTCAGGCAATAACGTCATTCACTGGCGGATGCTTATGAAGACGCACGCAATCCAAACTGAACAGAAAACGTGGTTGGTCCCAGCTGTCTCCTGCAGTAAGGATGACCATTGTATTAAATTCATTTCTCATTTATTTTACATATGCCATTGATGCAAACTTGCAGTATTTGTGTTTGAAAAGTAGAAATGAAAGAATAACATTTAAGGATGACTTCAGATTTTGTAAGGAAAATATACAAACAGAATCATTACCTAGCCCAGAGGATTCAAATTATTTTATTGTTTAGAAAGGTTTACCCAGAGGTTGGAAAAAACAGGATTATTTTGACCCAATGACAAAAAGCCCTTCAGGGACACACTGCACATACTGATTCTCTGATGTAATTAGGGCTACTCCAAAGCTACTCCAAATTCCAGTTTGTCTGCAAATGCCAGGGAAATCATGCCTGCCAGAGGCTGCTGCAGTATACTCAGAATGAAAAACAGAGCAGATAGTTAACTTGCTGCCTTTTTTCTGCATAGTGATTCCTCTTAACAGTACACAGCCTCTGCTGCCCAATTAGAACAGTTTTTAATACAGTGGATATATGGAACCTAGTCCTGTACATGTAGAGTTGCTTTTGAACAACAGCAACATAAAAGGCTACATTCTAAATGTTTCCTACGTTGATCAAGGGGTTATTTAAAAGATGCCAGATCGCAGTAGAAAGCAAATGTTTCACCTCAGTCTCAACTGCAGTAATACCTTGAGGAAAGCACTGCCTTGTGGGTATGCACAATGGTCCACAGCTCATTTTAGACTCACAGGGAGACACCATAATAAAAGCAGAATGTTTTAAAAAAAAAGTGATGTGTGGAAAAGCAATTGGTACAGGGATTGTCATAAACAGTTACATAGCTTTGGATTACCTCTACAGTGTTTCATAGCAAAACCAAAAATTAATATTTATCTTGATAATATGTGATAGAGGATTAAAGAATTAGAGGATTAGATGATCCTTCATAGAGACTGCAAAGTCGGTGTTTCCATGTTATCCTAGCTCTACAAATACTAAAATGTTGACAGCAATGAATAGAGCACAGCTCTGAGGGCTTCTGAGTGACCAAATTCCCATAGCTACTGAAGTAACAAAGAAAGACCTAGGAGCTTTGCCTGTCCCAGTTTCTGCTAAAGTCCAACACAGTCCTACAGAAGCTGGCAGGCACAAGACTCTGAGAGGGTTGATTTGCAAGCAGTACTAGACCTACTGCACAGGATTGCCCTTAATTCATGTGGAAAACATCTTATTCCCAAACAAACCACTTTAACCTCACTACAGCTGTAGTAATGTTTTTAGCTGTGAACTACAAAAAAAAAAAGTTCTTAAAACCCCACGCACAGCCAAGCTTGATTATTTCTACTACTAACCTTTTCAAAACGCAGTTCATTTGAAGTGCCAGAAAAGCATTTGCTATAAAATATGCACAAATGCTTCTTGCCACATCTCAGATGTATAGCACTAAATGAGAATATGAAATTCTAAGCACACAGTGGCAGGCCAAATCTCAAGATTTATCTATTCCAACAATCAGAAAACTCAAGATATAGGTTCATGAACAGTCATTGCAGACCAGATTCTGAATAACTTACTGAAGTTGAGCGCTGTCTTATTCCTCAAATGATTGTGTTTGACTGGATTTTATCACATAGTATATACTGTATATAGTATATATCTTCTTGACAAGAAGCCTGACTGTTGAGGGAAGGCTTTGCTGCAGCTACTGCTACAAAGTACGACTGCTTATTTCCTGCTGGCAAACCAAATTTTTTCAAATTCAAAGGACAAAAATAATCATCTTCATTTCAAAAGTTCGCTGAATCTATAAGCACTAGTTGTCACAAAACCCATGCTGCTTCTTTTAAAGCTACATTTAGTGCCATAATACAGACTACTGCCCACCTTCACCTTAGATTTTTCATTAGGAAGGGATAATATCAGTCATTGCCTGTCTTTTCTTTTGAAACAACAGCTTCAGCTAAACTCAGCACATCGCTAATACATGGAGAAATATTATGTTGTGCAAGTCTGAAAAAGAGAATTGCCATCACACTTTCACACACCTCTGTATCAGTTTTTCTCCTATATGTTGCTAGACTTTTTTTTCATTTTTTTCTCACTCTGATCACCTCCTGTTACAGCTACCTTCCTTCTGCAAAAGTGAAGAGGAAATAATGTAGGAGCCTTAGGGAATACAATGCAGTGGCAATGAGAGAAAGCAAGATACTTAGTCACTACATTATTTATTTTTATCTACATTACTCAAATACCTTATGTGTAGTTTTCCATGATGCAAAATAATTGAGAGAGTACACGTATACTTGTATTTATATTTAATTGACTCCTCTTTTAAAGTAATAAATTCAGAATTTTTTCTTGAAGGTCACCTCATGATTGCAGTAACAGAATGACAGCACCAGGTGCCATCTGTTATCAATACAGAGAACAACCAAAGCTAATGAAATTCTCAGTTCCTGAATGGAGGTCTCACCCAGTCAGCAGTCAAATCTCAATGCACAGCACATTTCTGACAAAAGCACAGACTTGCACCTCACTATGTATCAATAAAAGCCTCAATGGCCTGGATTTATGAAGAACAGAAATCACAAGTAAATCATCAACAGGACTTGTTTTCAGTAACTGCAAAAACTAACATAAGAATTAAGGTGTACTGACATTTTGTTTTTTGTCTGATAATCATTAAGAAATGAAAACAAAATTTGGTTTTAAAAATTTGGCCCAAGTTGTGGGAAAGGACAACCTAAAAACACAGGCCATTACAGCACACAAAGTTCACATTCCTATCATGAAAACCTCAGAAGCCAAAAGCTTTTAAAGTTAAACCACTGCTTCCAAGTACCAAACGTCAGTCGAAATTTCTCAGTTATTTGTAAACATTTTCCTTAGTTAACTGGATTTGAGGAAAATTAGTTTATTTCACCTGAAATCTTCAAAAATAAGCTACTCCAAAAAAGCATAAAACAAGGAAGCTGATATGTTCAGGACTTGCTTAGTCTTTAGCACTGATTGCAAAGTCAAAAATATGAAAAATCAAAAATAATAACATTTGTGTAAAATGCTCAGTGTAATATTTTTGTATCACCTGATAGCACCCAAAACAAACCATATGTTAATAAAATTCCCCTGACTTGTTTTATGTTGAATACTATATATGGCAGTCTTAAAACATCTTCAGGGAATTAATTTAAAAATAATGTTTTTCATAATACTATATTGATACATTGCTAAGACAGAAATTTTAATCCATACAACTCAGGGAACTTCCAAACTCTAAGCAGGTTCCCATAGCAACAACAATTATGCTACCTGCACAACTGCTTCACTGTCTTTTCCTTACAATGTAACAGGACAGCTTGGTAGTCTAAAACTGTCAAAACACTACTCAGTGTTTACATCTCTGACATACAAGTGTGCTACTATCCTCTGACCTTTCAAAGGCACCGTTATGCTTTACCAAGAGCCCATGCTGCATTGTGAAAGCAAGTCTGATTCTGGTCTCACTTATATCAGGGTAAGTCAAAGACAAACTGCAAAAACCACTGAACTTCAAATCTCTCTGAAACACATCACATAAACTGCTGATGTCCTGGTAGTGGACCAAAACGTTTTTTTTTAATTATTATTTAATACTTACTTAGAGAGTTGATAATATGGAAATGTAAAATCTTCAGAATTAAACAAGACAGGTAAAAAAGTTTCCAGAAGTTTGCTGATGTTCCTAATAGTAGATTGGGCTAGACGCTATGAAGCAAAGAAAATAATTAGCTTTCAGCTTTCATAAAATTGGCAAAACATTACAGATTACTGTAGGAACCTCAACTAAATGCACAAGAAATGTTCTGTTTTTCAAATGTATTTAAAAACAATATACTTCCCCTGAATTTAAGAATAAATTCTACCAGTTCTACCATGTCTCCTTTGAATTTGTTTACATAACATAACTCAGAGCTAACAGTTTGGCTCAGGACAAAGAACAGTTGCATCTTGTTCAATTAAAAGAAAAGAAATTTAGAACAGGTTTTAGGATCCACCTAACTACTCTACAAATTATCACTTAAATACAAGTATTTAAGTGATATAAGGATACTTATGTTACTGGAGTTTATACTCTGCCTTCCTGACTTAAAATCAGTATTTTTAAGTACATTTTAAAATATACTGGCAGCCTAAGCTTTAATGAACGCAAATATATACAGCTGGCACTGAAACATAGATCTGAACACCTCTAACAAACTGGATTTATCAACTACCTTTTGAGTGGTCATTACTGCTTGGATACTTGAAGGAGTACCACAGAAGGATGCTTCATACAACAGAACTGAATGTTTCAAAATTCTGATACTCATATGGAGGTTTGCAGTTGCCACCTGGTCCAAGCTGTACTCAAGCAGGATTGCCTACAGCAGGCTGCTCAGGTCCACGTTCATGCAGCTTCCGAAAATCTCCAAGGAGGAGACCCCATGTCATGGTTTTGTGATTTCTGTTATATTGATATTCAACATCATGACATTGTGTAGTGTATTGGGCGTTGAAGAGCTAATGCTCTTAGTCTAGTGGTTAGGAGCCAGTGCTCTCACTGGAATTGTGGCCTGGGTTCGATTCCTGGTCAAGTATACCCAGAACGCAGCAGAGCATTAACTCTTCAACTCCCAATACACTACACAATGTCATGATGTTGAATATCAATAATATAACAGAAATCACAAAACCATGACACCCCACCATCTCTCTGGGTAGCCTGTGCCAGTGCTATGTCATCCACCCAGTAAAAAAATTCTCCTGATGTTCAGACAATCTCCTGTTTTCTAGTTTGAGCCCATTGCCTCTTGTCCTGGTACCACCTTGGCACCACTGAGGAGCCTGGCTCCATCTTTATTTCTTATCTCCCTTCAGATATTTATAGACTTTGCAAGATTTTCGCACTCAGGCTTCCCCTTCTCCAGACTGAGCAGTTTCAGCTGTTTCAGCCTCAATTCACAGAAGAGCTACTCCATCTTGGTGGCCTCCTGCTGAATTCTTTCCAGTATGTACATGAACTTGGATATCCACAAATTCAAAACTCTGCATAGAAGACATTTAAGGTGTGAGGAGGAGATTATCTGAGCACAGGGAATAAGTGATTTCCACTTGCAAAGCTGTGCTAGGAACCAAGTCACCACATCATTTAAAATAAATAATAATAAACCACTAAAAAGGGCACAATGATGAAGGCAGTATAAAGAGAGCATTGTTAGATGATCGTTGCTCTCTAAGATAAAAGATCAGAATTAAATTTGAGCTGACCTCCATGCTTCAATTCCCATATCTTTAAATGAGAAAATAATGATACCAAACTATCTAACTAGGTTATTGTGCAAGTAAATAAATTTACCAGTATTTCCAGCTTTCAAGGAATCATAGAGTCACCAAGGTTGGAAAAGGCCTCTTAGATCATCCAAACCAACCATCCACCTATCAACCAATATCTCCCACTTAACCTCGTTCCTCAGTACAACATCTAAACATTTCTTAATGCCTTCAGGGATAGTGACTCCACCACCTCCCAGAGCAGCACATTCCAGTGCAGAGGTTACCATAGAGCTGAATGTTCAAGTTCTGCAGACTGGTCTGTGGCCAGCACTACTTCCTCTTGCATGGCAGTGCAGACAACCTTGCCTTAACTGCATCAGGCACCCATATAACACCCTTGAAGTACCAGTCTTTACTCTGTAGAGCTTTTTTCCAAACCTAAGCAAACCTCCAATGTGATAAAAACAATTCCAAAATAAAACAGATAGGATAGATGTGGGTTTTTTGGAGTTAATGTTTTTTCTATTTGTTTGTGTTTTGGGTTTTTTTTCTTGTTTGTTTGTTGTTTTTTTTAACAGTAAAAAAAAATAATTGTATTTGAGGTCTACTCAGCAATCAGTCCTTTGAAAAGGAAAGACTGCAAAAATATCAGGCTATCACTAAGCCATGAAATAGCCTGCTATCTTGCCTTTTCCCAGATATTTGCTGATGACAGAAATGTTCACCCTCCACTTTCTCAGTTCCTCCCTTTGTGCATGTCATGTGTTGGCATGGCATGCAGGCTGCCCAAAGGGAACGGTGTATCATCTCCAGAAAGCTGTTAACACAAAGCTGAGCACGTACCATGCCATTATGATGACAACCTGCTCAAAAACCAAACAGACAAGCAGAAGATGAAAAAAGTTCACAGCTCATGCTTCTACCACACACGTGCACATATATATATATCTACCGTTTATCACAAAACATTAAACTACTGTGATGCAGAAGTAATTGCCTTGAAGCATAACTGATCACTCTAACAATTTTGTAGGTTGTAGCTAATGTTGCCTATTTTTCTGCTATCAATTAGCAGCAATCTTTGCAGCTTCTCAATAATTATTCTCAGCCAAAATACACAACAAAAATGTGTTTTGTGATACAGGAATCTCTCAGAAATCTCTCTGAATTGTGTGATAGCTCAGCCATGTCTTGAAGGAACTTCCTGCAGTCCAATAATTAGCAAACAAAAGTAAAAATCTTTTCACTTTAGATTGCTTGAAGTCACTAATCTGGATTAAGTGCAAAGTTTGTCTTGTCATTCAGTTATTTTATTTCTCCTTAATTTTTCTGCTTAGTTTTATTCTCACATCATAGAATTAGCCTAGAAATATTTGAAAGCATGCAAATTTCATAACTAAGTATTAAAGAATGATGGTTTCTCATTAGTTTGAATCTTTTCCTAGAGTGCTCAAACCGTAGCCTTGAAATACACAAGAACTCCTCTAGCTCTCACACTGCCATTTCCGATCACAACTACTCCCTGCTGCTGCTTCTCCACGCTGAAGCAATCTCATTAACTTCTGATATTCCCTGCCCCTTTTCTCCATAACAGACTCCCAAAACGATGTTCATTTGACTCCTCATTCCTGCGGAAACTCTTTTTACTGCACTAGATTTGAAAACTTCCAAAATACTATTTGATTTATGAATATTACTTGCTATTTGTTATTGCCGCTCATTTTCATGCTGACTGCACATATATAGAAAAAGTGGAATTCCAACATCACAGTTTTCTCAAGTAACTTCTTGCTACTTCACAAAATATTTCACACAAGAAGTTATGCGAAAGAAGTTACAAGGAGCACAGAGCAAAATAACGTGCAATCACTCACAGGTCTTAAAATTATTTGGACTTCTATACAAACATACCCTTTATGGAACTTGTAAAAATTCATTTGGAAAGTAAAATAGTTTCCCCCCATCAAACTATGAGCCTGCAGTTATTTCTTGTTTGAGATTCTGGGACTCTCAGATACCTGGATTCTTTGATACCCCTAACTTTATGATTATCTACCTCTTATTTTACATCTAAAGATTACTGCACATTTCAGGACAGTTTGTTCACTACTCACTGCTGAGTCATTTCTAAACTAAATTCTTTATGCACCTAAAGCCATATACTTCTTACTCTTGTTTTGACCTTTTAATCACTTGGCACTTCTCTGAAAATAATTTTCATCACTGCAGCAAAAAAACAATTTGAAACACAGATGAAGGACCTCCTCCTGCTTTTCTGCCTACATGAAGGGTAACGTTATAACCTTGATATTGAAAAAAGTTTTGCACTCAAAACATGAAATGCTATGTTGTGGAAGCTAATGCTGACAAATTAGAGAAATTACGCATCTATTTGTTTCTTCTTCCCTTGGAGATTATAAATGCCCCAAGGCAGCTCATTTTTACAGACTGTTTGCTGTCAAGAAGCAATGAAGTGCAAATGGAAACCAATTGAACTCAGCAATTTGTTTATCCAAGAAGACAACAGCTGGAGAAAAAAGAAGTATTTTAATAATTAGCCAGTCACATTAGATGAGGGACAAAGTAGTATACGATCTACTATTATAATAAAGATACTTCCTTTGGGGGATTGTAGAGAACTAGTAATTATCTGCCTTTAAGACTAAGAAACTTATTTCACCTTATATGAGGATTCAAGAAGCTACAAACAGTCCCAAATACCATTTTCTGCTTTTCCCTAACAGTCAGACTTCACAATTTTTTTGCTTCAATGTCTAGAAACCATCCATCCTGATACATCCACTAATGTCTGTAATCACCAAAAAGCTTGATACACCAGAAATTGTTTAATTATCTGATACTCTCTATCTGGAGAAAGAAAAATTTGTTTTATGAAGCATGTATTGTTTTGATACCTCCTCCTTCGGGATAAGCACTCTAAAGAAAATAATTGTTTTTCACCCTTGTATAACAAAACGTTCTGTACTGATTTATCTAAGTAACAGCGGCTCATCGTTAATGGACAAATAGGAGAATGAGGACCAGATCTAGCTAGAGTCTCTGCTCCAGTCTTCAGAGTTAAGACCACTCAGATTCTGTTGTTTCCTATTTTTGCAAGGTTATACAGGAGAAACAGACCTAATACACTACAATATGTTAGACCAAAGTTATTGCTATGGATGTTTGGGTATTCCTTAAATTAGTGCTTCCATACTGAACTCAGTTAGCTTCTCCAGCATATGTTTATCCCATGTTCCCCTTTGGAAAAACATAACTAAATAAAAATTTTTTAAACAAATTTTACCATGATAACAGGGAAGAGAGCAGCAAAAATCGCTACTTCCAAGCTTGGAAAAGCTTCCAGAGCACCAATATTGAACTTTATGAGCTCAAAAATAGTAGCCTATTTTGTCTTTCTTCAAAGACATAATAGGAGTTTCTTGCTATCATAGTTACATCCTGCTTTTGTGAGGATCTGTCTTACATGTCTGACATAAGCACTGTAAGATATCCAAGCACTGTGCAGGGTTTGCCAACATCGCAGATTTTTGGAGAGAATAACTTAGGAAATTCTGTGTTAGAGGAAAGCCAAAGAAACAAAACAATTCTGACAGTTTGGGGAAGTCACTGCACAATTCATAGCTAACTAAAATGTGGTGTTATACAGAGGCAGGTAGAGTTGCATTTAGTTGCTAAATCAGTCTACAATTCAATCTGTACGCTGCACCACACGTTATAGAGACCACAAGGCTTTGTATGACATCTGTGGCTAAACTCATTATAGCAAAACTTGTTTTTAGAGCTCCTTTGGCTTGTGTTTCATGACACAATACAATGATCTCATTATTTTCTCCATTTTTTTCATTACCAAACCTACTGAATGTCTTCCAAAAAGCAATTCAACCTTTATCTGCTGATAAGCAAGCACCATAGTTAACACTAACTCTTTTTATCTGAAGTTAATCAAAAGCCAACAGCCCAACCTGGAATTTACATCAAAACACTTCCCACAGCCTGGAATTCACACCAAATATGCTTTTATGAAGCAAGATTCCCTTCCACAATTACTGTTATTTCTTTACTGAATATGTTATTATATAGAGAACCTGAAAACACCATATAATCAACTCTCTGCAGGTCAAGGATTATTTGGAAAATGATTTTAAAAGAAAAAAAAGTGTACATGGATAATTCATCAGTTGAAAATGAAAAACAAAGTATATTGTATTCATCACAAAATATCAGCATCTGTGCTTAACAATTAATATACAATATTTCAAAATGTCTTTTTTTCTTAAAAACAAACAAACCTGTCCCTTGGAAAAAACAAGATACCAAAGTTTAACAAAACCAAATTTTGAACGGCAACAAACCAAGCCTAACAAGACATCCATGTTCCAGAATCTCGAATTTATTATTTAGTATGTTCAGAGATCCATTCCACAAATTTATGTCTGTGGTATTGTTCAACTGAGTAGTACCAATCAAACTTCAAAGACAGATAACTGTTTTACAAATCAGTTTTGTTCTTTTTTTTTTATTTTATTTTAAGCTTGTGTAAGTGACTGTATTTCCTCAGACCTTTAGAAAACCAATTAAGAAGTTTATTTAGTATTTTAGTATATTTTAGTAAATAAATGACAGGACATAAGGTCTTTGAAACATAAAGCAAACCAATATTGGTTCTCTGCCAATTGAATTATTCATTTCAAATTGTATTCTTGTGAATTTATGTTTTTTTCTTATCACAAATCCTTGAGGAATTGACCATAATTTTATTCAAACATTCATTACCTACAAGTATTTGCTGAATATTTTGTGTCAACAAATTTCAGTCCTTGGAACACTTGTAAAACGTTCACCTCAGTGCCATACTCCTTGGATATTTCTGAAATGTTTGGCTAACTTAGTTATATAATAATGGCTCCAGTGCACTGATTAGATTAGTAAAGCATTTCAAACAAGAGAAAGCAATGCTGAATAGCAAATAACGAAGAACCAGAACATATTTTTGGACAAAAAAGCATTCAAACAAGTATTCAAGAAACATAAAAGTGTAGCACTGAGAACCTTAAATTCAACCATTGCCTCATGTGAAATTCGTGTGGTATTTTTATGTATGTCCATTCTTTAGCCCCAATTTGTTAACAAGCTTCATACCACGCTCTCAAAAGTGCTTATATATCTAAAAATGAAAACAAGATCTAGTAAGGATTTACACATGCATAACTCTCTTGATTTAATGATGTTTTTGGAAAATCTGTTCTGTTTTGTGTTTTTTTTTTTAAACATGGACACCTAAAATACATTATGTCCCCATGCACTCTACACCTCATTGCCTTAATTGTTTTTATTTGATGATTAATAACAGCTCTACTAAGGAAGAAGAGCTTATTGGAAAAAGTTGGTGGATCTGTAAGAACATGAGTTTTCAAATTTGGCTTCAAATGTGACCCACAAGACAATGAAGTAATATTCATAGTGTATTCATAACAATTTAGAATGAAATCCTCAACAGAAAGGAATCAAGAAGGAAAAAATATGTAAATACTGCAAAAATATCAAATTGAAACAAATTCACAGTATCTTTTTAGGTAGTCCTGTGACTATTTTTCCTTTAGAAAATGTATTTTCTGAAGAAAACTGTAAGACTTGACTGAAGACTATGCTTCAGCTGAGCCTGCGCAGAAACCAAAGCTTGGAATCAAACAACCTGGAAAATCACCCTACCACTCTTCTCATCAGATGCTAGGCCAAAGGAAGTGCAGTCCCAGTATCTACACAATGGCCACAGCATCAGCTTGAGAACATGGGTATTTTATAACATGGGAAAGGAACATTTAGGTCTGAATTCCAAGAATATCTTCAACACAAACATACTGTTTCTCACCCTGCACTCAAAATATATATTGATGAGGCAATTTACAAACACTTCAGAGTTGAGCCTGATAAAGTCTGAATTCAAGACTATCTTGAAAGATAAATATAGAAGTAGTATTAAACCAATGCTGTTGATATTGACTTTACAAATAAAATCAGTCATATTAAAATTATTGTTCAGAGAACCTGTGTAATTTCGAATGAAAACTTACTGAAAAATCAGTTAGACATCACCACAGGTGCTCTAAAATGATTGTGAACTAGAAGAATTTTATTTCTGTGCTTTCAACAGAGCAAAAAAAAGATCAGTTGGAGGAACGTGAGACTGCCATAATGCTATGAAAAACATCAGTGGGATTCAATGGCAAGAAATAAGTCCCAATTACTGCCTTTCAAAGGCAATGCAAGAAAATTTCCATAATGGAAAAATAAAATCTGTCTATGCGAGTTAAAGAATAGAATTGAAACTGAGCTGTCAAATGAGTGAAATGAACAAGGAGAATGTAGAAGGATGCAGATAAAAATAAATGTGAGCATTGTAGGAAGCTGGACTGAGTGACAGGCTCTAAGCAGCCACTGGGAATTAAAAAGAAAGCTTTTCAGTTTGAGGAAAAATTGCAGCGAAGACCAAATCTTACATCAGAAAATCACATCACATATTGAGAGTATCAACTGAAGTAATCACTGTAAATCAGGGGAGGTTTAGGAAAAATTACAGAAAGACCAGGAAACACTGAACATCCCATTTCATTGCTGTTGAATGCCATACTGCTTCCAACCAAAGGGGATGACGTTCCTCCTGCTTATAATCAAACATCACTGCATTTATCAAGATCATACAAATCACACGTATGTATGAATGGTAAGTGGACAGATATAGATTGATACAAGATGGTAGCACAAATTACATTTTGCATCCACACTATCCCGTTTCCCCAAAGTTGAATGACAGAATCTTTTACATACATAGAAAAATTCTAAAAATATATCATTGTATCATTTAATAACATCCTTACTTATTTTTGCATCAACATTCACCATGGGACCCTGACAATATGCAGATAAAAGAAACTGTACAAAACTGCTGTGGATTTTCCTTACTACTCTTTCATTATGTATGTTTACAAGGTCATGTGATAAGTGGCAAAGAAGAAAGAAGAAAGAAGGGCATCACTAAATACTGACAGAAAAAACATTGGGAAGCCTAGCTGTACTTGCTGTACGGGCTTGAACATTAAACACTGTAGTTTTCCATCCAGTGTAACTGTCACAAGCCAATCACTTCACTCCGGACTGTGAATGCCAGTAATCATTGTGTGATGTCATTTGCATCTAACAATTGTTTCTTATAGGCTTCTGGACAGATTGCATTTCTGATGTTTAGGGCATCACCTGGCAGACAAAGTGAGTTATCCTTTCTCACTACTGCTTTGAAGCTATGCCTCGTTTAATGCATCACACACTACAGATTCCTGTTACTTCAGTTAACTCCCATATTCTTAAGCCTTTATTCCTATCACTTGCATAAAATGATCATGCTTCACCATTCAGTGCAATTTATTGTGCTCACCACACCAGTCCATATCATCTCTGATACTGGTGTTTACCTGGTATAGGGAACTTGCTTTTGCAGGGGGTTGGACTCAGTGATCTCTTCAGGTCCCTTCCAACTCCTGTGATTCTATGATCTCTGGAGAAAACCAGGATAAATACTTTCTACTGCTCATTTTATCATTCTTTCAAATTGATCCCATTTCTTTCTAGACTGATTGAATAATGAAAATATTTATTTCTAAAGAAATTAATAGGTTTACAAACAAATTACAATTAATACCTGTTGTAAAATATGATCACCCCAATCTGCAGCACAAATTGATTACCAACTTTGGACCTGCTCTCTAAATATTCTGTCAGATCTTTGTACTGTTGTCACTGCACTGACACAAAGAAGTTTTTCATACTGAGGCAGCAAGGTCACTGATAATTCCATTCTAAAACCAGCACAAATAAACAAGCAGAAATTTCTATTTATGGAAAAAAAACAAAACCTTTGTTTCAACATATTACAGTTTCTTATTAAACCCCTTGGAATAATTATTTTTCCAGGCATTTCAGTTTCCCCTCAAGCAACCCTCATTAAATTCAATAACAGATTTACTACTGATTCAGATGGGAGTGATATTACACCTACAGAGTATGGACGCTGTTTTCTGCCTAGCACTTCTTTTCATTTCCTTCTCTGATGTATTTTATTAACTTCCTTTTTAGATGAGAAAAATATATAGTTTTAATTCCTATGAAAGTACAAATAGTACATTCTCATTAAATTCAGTAAATTTTATAAACGTGAGACTAAAGAATTATATGGCTTCAGACGAGAAATCCACTGAAACAAGTCCCTAGAGTTCACAGTTACTACCATTTCATTTTTTAACCCACTGAGCTCAGTAGAGTGACAGCAGCATAAAACAGGTGTAAGGAAACTAGGCTTATAAAGTTTGTCACCCACCAGAACCACAGACTAAATTGATCAATAACTTGATTGGTTGTCAAGCTAATGAGTTTAACACCTTCTAATTAAAATATCATCTTAAATAAACCTTCGACAGTAATCAATTCTCACAATCACAGCAGTAATGAAAGCAGGTATCGTGGAGCAGTGGCGTGGTATTCCACAACTGCAAGGTGAGTTGAACTTGTTCGTGCACAGGAACACATCTCATCTATAGTACAGCCCTAGATTCCTCCCATCCACTTTGGGGGAAATACATTTATTATTCTCATGAACCATACAATCAAACTTTAATATGAAGTCTAATGAAGTAACAGAATACATCAAATGTCTATAAAATGGTGAATTCGCTGCTATACTTTGATAAAATGTGTCTGAGCAAACTGGAAATGCAGAATACACTGAATGAGGAGAAATAGAGTAATAACGTCAATTATTACTGCCTGGTAATTCTTTACCTGCACCTTTCTCTATCAGCTGTTTTTTTCAAACGATACCACTGACATTACTGACTACATATTTAGTGTGAACACTGCTTTTCCACAGATATAAAAGAATGCAGTAGAAAGGTATGTTCTTTATATTGTTTGCTTTACATATTCTCACAAATCATAGCCCTCACATTCAAGTGGGGATAGGCATTCTTGTCTTTCACCCCTGCCTGGATGAAAGTTCCCCAAACAAGTACTTACTGACAAACTTTATCTGTATCATACTTAAAACACATCTTGAATCACTTCTCTTTCACATTTCTCCTTTCTGTACACAAAAGGCTTTAAAACTGTAAAATGCAGTTATCTGCTGACTGATGTCTCAGATTGAAAATTTAGCATACAAATCCATAGGGAATACCCAAACAGAACTAATACTGCCATTTTATAATAGTAATAGTATTAGTATATACTAGTACTGAACATTTTATAACCTCATTCTGCAAATCAGCTGAGCAAAGGTGATTTATCAGTGTTTTTGAAATATAAACAAGTTTTCTCATTTGATTTATTTTATTTTGTTCCTTTATTTGCTTTGTTACTTTCTATGTTGCTCCTGTCTCTGATCCCAGATTTATTCATGGAAATATTGAGCCTGAGAACTTTCACAAACAGTAGCTAAAGAGATACAAGGATCACACAGAAACATGCCTGTGCAACTAAGCCTCCCTCAATTTATTCATCTCCATGTTAAAAGCTTGCTGCTGAAAAATGAAACAAAAGCAATGATGTGCAAGGGAGGTGACCAGTCACACACCACGAAAATGCTCCCAAGCAGCCTAACCACGGAAGCATACTGGCTGAGCTCTCCAGCAAGGACTTGCAAATCACAATAGACACCCAGAAATCAATAGCCATTTTCAAATAAATATTCAAAACTAGGTTGACATTATAACTATTCTGAGCACAGTAGCTATCTGTTACAAATATTAAGATGCTCAGGACCATTATACAAACATTATTACAAAGAAGAAATAATCAAAATATTTATGTTTGGAAGAAAAATATATTTTAGGAAAGAAAGAAAAACGCTTGTTATTTTTTTGATCCTCTCATGCCATAGGATGCAGATGGAGAAGGGGAACAACCAGGACCTACAATAAATTACAAGAGAAAAGCAAAATACATACACTGGAGAAACAAATCAGCTGGTCTATAAATCAAGAAACCTTAGGTCTCTGACTATTATCCTGCCTCTTCTTGAGGGTAAGCTTTTATTGTATGTAGTATTTTGCTTTGCACCTCAGAGCCTCTTTCAGCACCATATTTCTCTCCTTTCTTTACCCATGAATGTTCCTTATGTTATTTTGATTCTTTTCTTCCAAATTCCCAAGCATTCTCCCACATAATTGATTTTTGATAATTAATCTGCTAGGAACCCAGTAACGCAGGCAATGCTCAGTGTATTATTACTCACATGTTTTTTGCTTTTGCCCTTAACTCTAGAGAGAAAGAATAAGAAAAGTCTGACTTCTTAGCAAAGGGACCAGATGCCACATTAAAGGTAAGAAGTGAAGACTGATACTATGTGCTGCTGCTGTGGTGTCTTTTGTTATTGTTGCAGCTATATGTTGTCTTATGTCATTGCTCAGAAATTCCCATGGGACTCCAATACACTGAAGCTCTGGTTGACTGTTAGGCCAAAAACTTTCCATTTCCAGGCCTGAAAGTCTCAGTTATCTGGAGAATATAACATTTTCCTTTATATTCTGATTCCTTCTTTCTCACTCCTCCCTAATAGGGTATAAGTATCATTTCTTAAGAGGGAATTACCTGGCAGTGTTAAACCAACTAGTTACATACAGTGATACTGCTTTTTGCATTTGCCTGTTCTCACAGCATACAGAACTATAGCTGAATCATCTAAGAAGGATTTAGCTTTTTCCCAGTAGATCATAGCCTGCATCAAACAGTAAAGTAGCTTATTTTATGTTTCCTATACTGTCACAGTGGTGAGATAGAGACATGCATTGCATTTTTTCACTTAACAGCATTTCAATAGCACCACAATTTTACTGCAACTGCTATTTTTCAAGCAGAATAGACATTTCTTCCTAGTACACTATTCTCCTCCTCACTGAGCTACTGCTGAATATGTAGTGTGCCAATCATTCAGGCTTAGCATTATTTGGACTGCTATAGCTCAGGCTGATGATGCACGGAGCCCATAAGAATTAAATCAGCTTTTTTATTTCTTAATAATTTCTTATTAATTTTAAAAAGCAAATTTTTAATAAGCTTGTATAAAAGATAGCAAAGTTTCAGATATATAGATTACTCAAAAATATTAAGTGAAAAAAGGAAAAAATCCATACAAATTCCTTTATAAAAAAAAGAAAAAGCTTCTCACTTCATTAATGCATGTAAGTCCATCTGATCACTTAACTTAGAAATTCAGTTGTACTGACACTCCAGTCTAAACTTACACTAGATATTGGTACAGCCTTATGTAAAAAAGGACTGGTTGCTGAAACCTGTGACAATACAGAATTTGTAAAGAACATCATAGTCTTTCTTTTAATTAAGATGTTGAATAGAGAATATGACTTCCTTGCTAATACGCTGCAAATGAATACAGTGGAGAATTTAAATAGATTTAGTTTTCATGCCCATGGAAGATTTTTCAAACAATTTGCACATACAAGGACAGCAGTTTTCTTTTTTCTGTCATCTGCGGTTTAACATCAGGATGCGTGACTTCAAGATCACTGCCAAAAACAGGCTTCCACAGAACTTTCAATCAAATAAAATTTACATTATAAAGCAGCCTTTGTAAAGCATTCTAGGGCAATGAACAAAACCGCTTTAAAAATAAATGTAATTGAATATTAATAAGTCAAACCAAACAATTTTTATAGTTAGAAGTGTGCAGTTCCTCTACAGCTCTCATACAAATGGGAATTGATCTTCGCAACCAAACATCACACTAAATAGAGGCCTGTAGACCAGGACGCAAGTCAGATAGATGCAAAACATTAGAAGTGTTCTAGTAAAAAATGGATTTGGCTGCAACTCAGGCAGCACAGTCTGTGAACGCATGATTCAATATTAATCTGACTGACTACCACTACAATGAAAAGAATACTAAGTTAACATTTTCAGAGAGGTGCCTAACTCAGAAGCTAAACTTATGGCACTCATGAATCTTGGCTACATGCTAACACCGACTGTTGCCTTGTTTGAGGTATCACTCAATAACATGCTATCAATTACTTAACAATTCAAGAGAAACCCAGTATGGAAAAAGAGATCTACTAAATCTCAGGACTTTTCTAGAAGGGTCTGGAGCAGTATCTCTGGAATAGTTATTCTGGAACTGTAACCATAGGTAGAGATGTACTAGTGAATTCAATCATACATACTATATATGACTCTACTGTACTAAAAACTAGGTATTAAAGTTTCTAGAGACCAGTAGCAAAAAAAAAAAAAACCAACCTTTTTTTCTGTATTTTTTGCTTATACCTGTCAGTCTCCTGTCAAAGTACTGCTGTGTAAGCTCAGAGCACCCCCAGTGCTGCTGAACAGAACTTTTAAAGAAAACTTGCTTCTCAGCTTGCAGCAAAGAGTGTAACTTTTTGCTCATTGGGTCTTATAAAAGACAAACTCAGTGTTCAGGCAGTGTGCCCCAAGGAACTTCAATGGATATATCAATGGATATAAACAGAAAATGTGCATCATTCATACTGCTTTTTCCTCACTCTAATTTATTCTCATTTCCCCCCTCGTGGTCAAGAACATATACTAACTTCACAGGAATACTGCAGTCAGGCAAGAGCATACAAAAATCCATTCCTCTAAGGACAGGCTCTGAGAACGAAGTCAGAAACTGTAATGCACTCTCAGGGGATCTGGAAATCAACACAGTGGTGAACACTATAAAATTCAGTAAAATATCCCAGTAGTGTTCCCTACAGTCATTTTCTTTCAGGCAAATGTTAACTGAAAATATTTAAAACAACCAGCAACAACAGGAGCAACTGTTGTACCTATGTGGACAGGCACAATTCTAAGTAATTATGATACCATACAATTTAACGAAGCATTTTTAACCAGAGATATCATTCTCTCCACTATTTTAACTCAAACAACTTATAACGCAGAAATGCAGGTAACCCATTACAAAAGGTAAGACTTGAAGAGACAGATGAACTCAAGTTTCTCTACTGCAACCTGAACAACAACAAAAAAATTAAACCCATGTAAAGAGCAAAGAGGCTGTGGATTAGCTCTCTACAAACTATTCTCCTGATCTTTTTCCAAGAAAAAAAAAAAGGGATGAAGTAACTGGTAGGGCTTTACAACCATTCCCAGTCTTTTCCCATCCAGCACCTGAAATGGTAACTTGCCAAGTCATCAGGCAATATTTCAATCCCAGTGTAATAAAACCTCTACTTGGCCAAAGCAAATTCCTTGAGTATCTCATAAAGTATCTACAGTGGAAAGGAAGAAAAATAGCTCTGCATTAAAAGATAGAAAATAGCTTCTACTGAAGAAAATATTAAGCACTAAGTACACATTCACAGAATCACTGACCTTCATCCAGAAAGAAAAGGCAGAAAAGACTTCTGAAGACTTTGGCTGTAACTTTACCATTTGCTAGTCTAACAAAAGAGACCACTTCAATCTTGCCAACCCCCAGAAGCACATACATCTAGTGAACTGCAGCAGGATCTGTTCACACCTGCACTCCCACTTCATCATCATTAAATAGAAGGAAATCAGTTTTCCTTGCTCAGTGGCTTATACTCATGCCAGTACAATGCCTCATGCAAGAGACCTCACTTGAGGACAATTTCCACAGTCTTGATTTCTGTCTTAACTTCTTCCATTTTGCACATACAGCTCTGTTTTTGAAACCCTTACTGCTAACTTTATCCTGATGTCAGCCAGAATTTTTCTGCTGGCTTTAGTAAAAAATTGGATTAGACCTTGTAATTTACTTTACACTGAAATATATAAAAGAAAAATAAAAGCTTAATTAAAGCAACTTCTACCCTTTCCTTCAGATGAATGCTTATTGGACTTGAACTTTCCCGAATAATTTTAAGTATGTTTAGTTTGTCGTTTTAATTCCAGATTTGGCATGCAAGTACACTGCTTTATAACTCAATAAAATGCCTTCATTCAAATGAGGCTAGAACAGGTCATTATTATGAACTATCAGGGGCTTTGGGTTAGTTCTAAAGACACCAACATGGAATATGGGCCCATCAACAGCGTAAAACGTGAAAACAAAGAAGTACTTCGTCCCTTCTTCTGAGTTGAATGGATTCGTTTTTGTACTTGAAAACATCTTTGTTCCCTGCAACTTGAAAAAAAAACATGTGGATTTTGCTACCTGTTACTATTTTCACGCAAAACATTAGGTGGATCAAATTCTCAAGTTAACCCTGACAATGACATACTTGACTTGTACCATCACTACAATTACCCCATGACTTGGTTTATGTACAAGGGCTGCTCCAAAAGTAATTCACCCTCTTTTATGTTAGCCCATTATGTAAGAGGCAGATGTTGCTATGGCAGTAGACATTGAACTTTCCTACCAATGTTCTGTTACATTTGGTTGCTGTGTTTCAGACAGCAGCAGAAGAGCAATCTGACAAAATGGCACCTGACATGGATGTGTGTATGAAGCAAAGGTGTGGAGTTGAATTCTTCCACAATAAAAATGGCACCCATTGACATTCACTGGTCCTCGCTGAATGTTTATGGAGACCAAACATCAGATATGAGCGCAGTGAGAAGGTGGGTAGTGTATTTCAGCAGCAGCGACAGTGACATGAAAGATAAGCCATATTCCAGACTTACGCATTTCTACACATGCATGTTCTTGTTCATCTCAGGTGAAAATACACAGCTAATGATACTAAAGTGAAAAAGAGTGTTTTGTATCTGAGAATTTGCTCTATCTAATCTGGCATCAACAGAGATGAGAGACAGCATATGATACCACAGGCCAATTACCAAATCTCAGTTAAGAGTGAATAGGAAAACAACAATGCAGTTCCTAATAAAGTAGTCTATAAAGAGCATGCTAACCATAGGATGTTAGTTGAGTCAGTAAAGGTTGCATAAGAACTGCAACACAAGCAGGAGATTGCTTTTCATTTTTTTCTTTTTTTTTCCCCCACCATCTAAATTATTTAATTAACAATTTAATACATATTAGAGACCTACAAAACACTGCAAGCAACCTCACCAAGAATACATGGATTTTTTTGTAGATGAAACTCATGACAGTTGACATCAGGGAAATTAATTATTACCAGGAAATAAAAGCTGTTGAGAAACAAGAACAAACAATGTTAAAACCAGAATCAGTTGGGATTAACTCTAAACAGTGAAAAAATTACCAACATATTCCATAATGTATAACTAAACAGAAGAAACCAACAAAATAACATTTGTGCTATGTGATTGAAGTTGATGGAGGGGAGTTTACAGACACATATGTACACTAAGCAGCAATTTGAATCAATTTGTAAACACATAACTGACAACCTAGGTTTCTGTGTCCTGAACATATTTCCAGCTAGTACTTCAGGAATTAATACTGTCCTTTAGTTTGAGTGATTTAAAGTTACAAAACTATTGCCAACAAGAACAATTTTCAGAATATTTTCTGAGCTATTTGGCTGATTGCTTTTGGCACAAATCAAATGCCTTCTGCAGACATATCCATTCAGATCAGTTACAATGGTAAGAAAGCCTCTTATTCACATAACACCATGCTTTATTGCTGCCAAAGTTCTTCTTTGTTTTGAATGTCACAAAAATAGCTCAAGAAAACATCTAATACAGTTGGAATTATAAGACTGGATCCCCAGCTTATGGAGCTCCATCAACATGGAGGAGGAAACTATAAGTCTTTGAGCTATTAGTAATAATTCCCTTTTCACTTAAATGAAAAATGTGGGCTGCCTACTAGCCTCAGTTAAACTCAAGGAATAAATAGAGCATACACAAATCTACATAGAATCATAAATCTGTTTGTTTCTTCATTTTCTAAAAAGAACTTTTTGTTGTATCCAAGTCTCTGAAGGTCAAGTATAAACTTCTACATTCTCAAAGCAGTTTTGTCAAATTACAAGACAGTATCAGTCTCAGTTTCTGTTAAATCCTGATCTCAGCAAAACCTTCTGGTGTTATCAGTAGAGACATTTAGGATGCCCATGTTTTAAGAAGGGCCTGACTTAAGCCATGTAACTGATTAAAACATTGAATGTACAAACAAATTTCTTATATAAAGACATGTCTATCTAGTAGAATACAGACTACTATGAAGCAGTCAGCTATGCTTCACTGCATTTTCCATTACCACTTTTATTTTCTCAGTTATCTTAAATGATCATACAATTTTCTGTGGCTTTCACTTGAACATAGTTATTTTGTCCACTGAACCTTGGGTCTATCTAATAAGAAAATGAAAAAAATTTCTCAAATAAATGCTAGATGTCATAATATACAAAAAGACATTTCAGAGTTGCTACCGAAAAAATATTTTACTACTAGTATAAAGCAACCTTTTCAAGGGCAGGACATTTTCCTTACTGAAATTCAGTGTAAATTTCACTGCCCTTGCATATGAAGACTCCCATAGTTATGCTCCCTCTCTCAAAGCTTAGACACTATACACTGCTTCTGCAGCCCAATCCCTATTGACAGCTAGCACATGCAATTCCAAATTTTTCAGCACCTTTCAAGCCACGGTACCAGGAAAAAGCCATTTCAGTGGTTTGAAAGGCAGTCAACATGGGTGCACA
Source organism: Cyrtonyx montezumae (assembly GCF_038088225.1). Classification (NCBI taxonomy): domain Eukaryota; kingdom Metazoa; phylum Chordata; class Aves; order Galliformes; family Odontophoridae; genus Cyrtonyx; species Cyrtonyx montezumae. The sequence goes on along the minus strand of NW_027071825.1, from coordinate 17,867,624 downwards.
TTTCATTTTCACCTCAATACATCTTCACTGGCTACAATAATAGCGAAGAAGCATATCTTCCACTCAAATAAGAGGAAAAGAAAAATGTTAATTATATAGTTGCTATGTGAGGGCTTTAAACACAGAGAAGATGAGGCTGTTTTTTTTTTTTTTTGACTAGGCTCTTCTCCAGATGCTTTCTTTGTCAGCATGCACTTATGTCTCAACAATAATCAAGTCAGAGAAATTTATCTACAGTTTGGGCTACTGTCTTTTGTGGTGATCTCTTGTACTGACCCTAGTCAGAAACCCATTCTGTGCTGAGGAGCTAGAGATTCATCTCAGAGTTAACTTGTATAGCACAGGCTTGTGCTGCGCAATGCTGCACACATACAGCATGGCCTCTCAGTCTGTGCTGTGCATACCCTGTGACTCCAAGATAAACTTGGTCAGCTAACTGTAATAGAGGAGCCTGGAGGCAGCACCTGCTCAGCAACAGAAATGGTATCACTTACATGGCCTCACCTTTATACAAAGCTGCAGCAACAAGTTCATTTGAACACATTTTTTTTTATTTCACAGTAGAAATGATCAATAAAATTGTTTTAAGAAAATCCAATAAGACCTCAAAGGATCAAAATCAAGTAACGTCCTCCTTCCAGGATCTGCTGGTTGTACTGTACCAATTAGAGACCAATTTAAGACACATTGGAGCTCCTAGCATCTGAAGAGATATGACATTATATATACTCTCCTACTCTTTACAATATTAGTATTTCTTAGTATCATTTATTGGAACTATAGAGTCTGAGTGCTCTCTTTAGTGGAATCAGAACAAACCAGAACCTCCAAATATAAGCACATCCCTTAAGGAGAAATCTGAGGTCATTCAAAAAACAGTTTCATATTACATGTGCTCAGACTGTACATTTCTCATGTATAAAGGTCTTCCCAAGCACCAGCAGGAGTCTGATGGAGAGAAGAAAAATGGAACAACTACTTCTGGATTTTATTAAACATGAGATTTACAGATGACAAAGAACACCCAAACCACTGGTTGTACTGCAAGTCAAACTGCCACCTAAACATTGAAATCTTTTGACTGAAATGGAACTCTATATGCACAGTGATTATCTATCATGATTTTCCCAGTTCTCAGAGACAGCAGGAAAGAAAGTAAGCAGTCAGCATAGTAAGAAGAGAAAAAAGCCAAATGACACAAGCAAGTTTTTGAGGGCATTATCCAAATGCCTCTTAACCATTGAGTCTACTGTGTGAGCCTATTGTAGCCATTTCTGCTCAGATAATACATTACAGGCCTTGCTAACATAAAGAACCTGCAGAACCCAATCCTACCTGTTTTTCTGAATGAATATTTCAATCAACTCTGGCAAAACTAACAATTTAGACATCAATATTTTTGGTGTATATGTATTAAGTATTTTGTCAGCTAACAGTGATAAAGTTTTATCTGTAAACATGAAAGCAGAACTTAGTTCACGAGCAGTCCACTGGTCATATGATTTATAGGGCCTTTAGAGAGCACATTCTCCAATTCACTTTTATTTAGAAAGACTTTTCAGATCTTGTATTTTGCAATGAGCCTAGACATCTCTGAGCCTGCAGAAGCCCCCCCAGTCTCTCACTCAACACATAAGCCCATTTCTCTTCCACATTCTGTTCTCTAACAGTTGGTTTACTGAAGACTGACGCTTTTCCAATTAATTTTCTGCTGAATAATGCAATTTTAAAGGAGGAATGTGATGTGAGATATTTAGAGAAAATGTTAGTCATACAGCACTACTACAAATTTGTTTTGTATGTATTTCAACAGGAATTATAAAGCACTCTTGAAGCTCTGAATTTTATTCCATTGTAATATTAAACTACTTAAGATAGCACTACATAATTCAAAAGTAAAAGTGAATGTGTTGTAGAAAGAAAATTTTATAATAGGGGCTTAACATATGAGAAGTCAGCATTAACTGGATCTTTCTAACCATAATTCCAGTTGTTAAAGCACCAGGGAGTCCATCAGTATAGACACTACATTCTGATTCAATTACATTATGCATTTAAAAGGTGGTGGTTTATAGCATCCATTAAACTTGTTATTACCCTTGTGCCATACTCAATTGACCAAAGGAAAAAGCTTTTCTCCTAAGGGAAGTAGAAATGAAAAAGCATATTCATTGTCATGCATTAGTAGGTACTCCCCAAGATAAATTTCTATTCATTTCTTCCAGAGATGAGTATTCTGTCAAAATGCCTCCAAATAAACAGCATGCTTCATTCCCCTCTTGTATCATTCACATCCCATATATTTAAGTGTAACATTGATTAATGGAAATAAATTGCAACATCCAATGACTCTGAGTAAGCAACTCCAAAGGCTTAGCAGGAGTAATAAAAAGAACAATCAGAAGAAAACAGACTTAGCAGAAAGCCAGTACAAACTTCATCCATGATACCCAGCATGTCATTTTTCTGCTTATCTTGAGCCTCAATCATAAAATAAAACCTTGTCACTCTTAGAATTGCAGCTTATAGTAATGGCTATCAGAAGATGTTTAACTCTGGTCAGACTGAGGGAGATAAGTTTCTTCTTACTACTGAATATAAGATGCCAGTTTTGTAGTTCAGCAATTTAGCTGTCCAATTTCCCTTTGATCAACAATGCAGCACATCTGTTTTAAAGTGGTCAAAAAAAAAATCAGTTCCCATATTCTGTACAAGATTTTTCAAGCACCTGCAGCCTCTTTCACCAGCAAATGTCATACTGAAGTTGATTCTCTTTAGTGCAGTACTGATCTCCAAAACAGATCTAAAATAGAGTAATTTACCTACAGAGCTCTGGGGTTTTCTATTTTTTTTAAACTATGCAGATCATGATTATTAGGATTACAGTAGTGACCCACTGCTAAACTAATGCATCATTTACCAAATAAATGTATTTGTCTGCTCTTCATATTTAACTCAGTTGACAGAAATGAGCAGATGAGCAGAAAAGTTTCCCAATCTTGCAATCATTTGAGATGAAGTACTTATCAAAGCTGAAATAAAAAGTTTTTCTTGTGTGTTACAAACAAAAATCAGGCATACATTTTAAGACTGAACTGAAATATTTAATTTGGTCATTTAAAAGACATTTTTCTTTTCCCTTTCATTAACAATATTTCTAAACTAAACTATGTTTAAGAACAATAAAAACTTAATAAAAAAAGAAGTTCTTAATAGGAAAATTCTTACCAAAATAACACTTTTTGTACAGTTCTGTCTGCCAAAAAAATTGAATGATCCAAAGAAAATCCTCACCATTCTCTAATCATACAAGAAATTTACTCACAATCTGTGAAAATGTCTTTTGCTCTTTTATGACAGCAAAGGATAAAGCCTCAGCTTCTTTACATTCCTGTGCTTAAGAAAAAAAGCTTTCTGCAAAAGTCATTCTTTTAAGAAAATATGGACAATATTACTCAGAAGATGATTATGATCTGAAATTGATTGCTTGCTTCAAATTCAGTCAAAGCCTACTACATCTCTTACTGTTTTTCTCCCCCGGTCTCTTCCAGCAGCATACATTACTCATTTCCAAGCATTATAAGCTTTCTAGGTTATGATCACCTGCTTCTCTGCTATACTTATGAACTTATACTGAATCCCTTTTAGATGCATAGAGAGTGTATAGGATTTTAGGATTTGTTTTCCAGTTTACCCTGGAAAGAGAATGTCTAGCTGACAAATGATACTTGCCTTAGCAACACTGAATACCGTTTACTAACTGCAGCTACCTTTAGTCAACAAGTTCGTCCCTGATTCCAAGACATGATCTTGATTCATTTCCAGTCTGTTAGAAAGTTTTTGTTGAAACAGATTGGACTAAGCATGAACTATTCCTGTAGAAGCTCATCTGAAGTGGGATTCTCACTCCATGCCAGATCCCCCACAACCAGCATGGCTCCATACAACTTTCTGGACTGAATGGTACGATGCTCACACCAAAGGAAGGGAATCAATGAATAATTGTTCTGTACTGATGCATACTGACAACACATGTGCATCTTGCTTCCACTTTTTCAAGATACATACCTCGTGGCACAAAATGAACATTACTCATTTAGTGGCAGTGATGCTGTACTGATTTGCAATGATTAAGCATCTGACTTCTGATCAGTAGATGTCTTCTATGAAATCTAGTAAGGCATAATTTTCTTTCTGAAGATATTTTAATATCTGAAACTTTGACTTTCTGGGCAATTTTGTTTGCATTATTATTGTTTACATTATATTAACACTGATTTAACTTCCAAAGAAACGTGTCCTCTCCCATGAGAGAGATGCTTTCTGTTCTACTAAGAGACACAGGAAATCTAAAAGTCCCTGTCTTTTCCAAGCATGGTTTTTATTCTAGACCTCTCCCACATACCAAGTGAATGATCTTCTAAAAAGACTACTGTTATTCGCAGGACAAGAGTACTTTAGAATGTCTTGACAATTCTTTGGTTTCATGCATCCTCTTCAACAGCTCCACATATTTCCTGTACTGGGGCCCCAGACCTGGACACAGTACTCCGGATGGGGCCTCATGAGGGCAGAGGAGAGAAGGATAATCACCTCCCTGCCCCTGCTGGCCACCCCTCTTCTGAAGGAACCCAGGATATTGGCCTTCCAAGCTGCATGAGCATACTACTGGCCCATGTTCAGTTTTTCACCCACCAAGACCCCCACCTTCTCCTCCACAGGGCTACTCTCAAGGAGTTCTTCTCCCAGTATGTATCTGGGATTACTCCAACCCAAAAAGAAAGAATTCCTAACATTGCAAAATCATCCATATCACCCTCAATAAAATTCCAGAGCTAAAGCTTCAGATAGATTAACTTGATAATTCTTACTGCCTACCCATCATCATGGAATTTGTATAATCATTTAGTGCTGCCATTTCTATAACATACCAATGATACTGTCATGACTGAAAGCCATGGGTAATAAGGAGTTGCATTTTGCTTCTGTACATTTGTACTCATGGCTGTCTTCCACAGATTCTGTTATTTTTGAGCAAACTCTTAGCAACCCAAGAAGAGGAACACAGAACTAGCTTGCTGTGCTCATAAATCAGTTAAACCACAGCCTGAGTGATATGTAAGAAAAACAAATGGTATAACAGTGGCCCCCAAAATTACAGGCAGAAAATTATAGCAAAGGCCTTGAAATAGCCAACACAGGGTAGTAACAGAGACCATAGAACTACCAAAACAAGTTTGTATGACAGCAACTTTAGAAGCTGGGTAAAACCAGTTGTAAAAGTAAAAACAAAAGCACGTGTGAAACCTAATGTAAATCACAGACCTTGGATATAATATAAGCTATGAAGCAACAAAGAGCAAGTGAGTGTTTCATGTTAGCAATCATACAGAAAAAACTCGAAGATCCTGGAGCAAGAAAACACTGTTTCCTTCAAAGGGCTCAGAATGCTGACCACTCACTGCAAAACCACCTTCTCCTCCTCTCAGAAATTCATGCAGCATGGGAAGTTAAAGGGTAACACTAGAAATAGAGATTCAGAACAAAAAAATCTGTACATACCTGTAACACTGTGAGCTATAATAAAAAATAAACTTAAAACATTAGGTGTTAGTATGGCAACTGAGCAATATTAATTCTTTGAATAAACGACAGCCTATTCACTCCACTTGGATGAAGAAAGTTTTGGCTTAGATAATATTTCTTCAGCCTGCACAAAATGGAAAGAGTATTTGGTCTTACACCCTGCCTTGAAAGGCTGGCTATTAAATCTACATGTGACTATTGTCACATTACCATGATCATATTCTTACTGGAATTTCACCTTGTCAGGACTGAATTTGCTTGGTAATGAAGTGCAAACTAAATAAAGCCATCCCAACAAAAGTTTCACACCCACTTTTCCTTTCCTGCAGACAAGAAAAAATCTACTTCTCTAGGTGCAAAGTCACTTCCTTTTTTCTTTGCTTTGTTATTACATTCAATGTGCAATAGAAAAATTGAAGTAATAAAAAAATACAGCCATGTGCATGACACTCCCTATGCCACTTGAGCTGCACAATACATTATACATATGCATCAGTAGATAAGAATACAAAATTTTGCTGTCTTATCACTTAATTGGCAATTATAATCCTATAATTAAATATAGAAAAGAGCCTCTAGCAAAAACCAGCTAGGCAATCCAAATATAATATACAAAATTATTCTTAAAACCAGTCAGCAGGCAGTTTCTCTGCAAATAAACAGATGCCACTAGAGCATTAGTACCTGTCAGTCATTGCATCTACATAAGCCTTTAGCCATCAAGGCATCCGCATCAGTTAATACTGGAAGGAAATGGTTATAGAACAGCCATCAATCTGATGTGGACTGGATCAGGTGTCTGTCAGCTTTTGCTCAAAAAAAAAAAAAGCTGAAAAAAAAAAAACAACTCATCTCATTGCTGCAAACACCCTGATTACAATCTTATTTCACTACCACTTACAGAAGTAGCAGTGCAATAAATGAGCTCTTGGAAGTGTCACTTACAATAAGATGTCAGCAAGACAAAAAGTCAACACTGCCCAGCATCTATCCTGCTGCACTTGACTGATTTCTTCACATCACACTGCAAAGGCAATTATAGGTCAGCTGCAGATGCCTGTGTTCCTATTTCTTCCAAGAGGATAGAAGATGGGCCAAGACAGAGTGACAGAAAGTATTATCTCTTTAGATTCGTGTCATCTTCCTTTTCTGGTATTTCATACTTTTTCACCCTGCCTCTTCTTTGATCCCACCAAATAATTATTTCTCTAGATAGATGATATCACATATCTTCCAATGTACTATAAATTTTTTTCACACAACATAACAGAACCCAATCACAGCCTCTTACTAGTCTTTTCTAAAGGCATTTAATGTGTACTTAAAGCAGTGAAATTCATAGGTCTTAATTTTTAAATATTTGTAACTCAATACACTGAACAGCTTATTCAGCAATGCCTCATACTATAATTGTTAGATCCAGAAAAACAGTAATCCTTATATACCAATACCCAGCTTCATAAAGAAAAATGAAGTTAATTACGCGGCTCCTTCTCTAAAGGGTAGTTAATATTGTATGTGACTAGAAGTGTTTCACTTTATTTTTAAAACAGACTATATACAAACTCAAGGAATTACTCATACAACAGTGAAATAGCAATACAGAAAAACTTGCTTAAAGTTTAAAAAAACTTCTAGATTTTATACTCATAAAACAAGAAAGATTCAGGTTCCAGCTCAAATGACAAAGTATGGGTCTTATCAAACTTATTTCCTCTTTTATCCATTGAGCAGAAGTTATGATTTATGTGATTAAAAAGCCTATTATTCATTACTGAACAAAGTTTTGCTTTTAAACATTTCCAAGGAAAGAAAGCGAAATGACAGGATACAGAAGAATAGAGTTCTGACTTCTCCCTTCCTTGACCTACGTTTGTTTCTGAAGTACATACCTTCTTGAGGAGCAAGTCAAGCTATCTAGCAGTATGACCCAGTAGTCCACATTCAAACGTTGGTACTATTATTTGAGACAAATTATTTATTATTGACTGAACCTGTGTAAGATGAGTCCTCCCACTGAAAGGTCCCGGAGTCATCCCTACCCTCTTGTGATATTTCTTAAATAATAGAATAGAATCATAGAATCACTCAGGTTGGAAGAGACCTTAAAGATCATTGAGTCCAACCAAGACCTAACCATACTACCCTAACAACCCTCCTCTAAATCATGTCCCTGAGCACCACATACAAGTGTTCTTTAAACACATTCAAGGATGGTGACTCAACCTCATCCCTGGGGAGCTTATCCCAGTGCTTAACAACTCTTTCTGTAATTAAGAGTTTCCTGACATCCAACCTAAACCTACCCTGGCCCAAATTAAGGCATTACCCTTTCCAGCTTTCTGTATCTGCGGGAAACTTTGTCTTCCCTCATGATCGCTTTCAGTTTCAGAGTACGTGTGGATACTTAATAACATTGCAGTAAATCTCAAACACGAAGTTTCTTTCACTTCACAGCAGAAGACAAATGCCTTAAGAACAGAAAGGCAGAAACTCAAAACAATCCTCTGTGGTCATGGGTGTTAGCTATTGCCAGCAACATCTGCACTGCATTTTATATTTGAGCTTCCCAGTAAATGAATAATAAATTTAGCTAATAAACTGGATTTTCAAATCTTTATTTTGCTTATTTCAGAAAGAATTTACCTCCTCCCTTCAGTAAAAGGACACTATACTAGATGACAATAGAATGTACTGATATCTTAATTTAACCAACATTACATAAATAAAGGCTCAGATACTTACTTCTGTGTACAAGGGCCTAGCCAGTGTGTACATTTACTTTTTAATCCTGCATTTTCCTCACATCAATATAAAATGAAGCTCTGCTCCCGTTGTGCCCAGTAACCTTTTCTTTTATTTGTTTTCACCACCTGGGTAGTTCACAAAATAAAGTGTAATGACCAGCACATCAACAGCAACCTGCAAGAAGCACTGAAACAAATCAAATGTAGCAGTGTGCACTGGCTGACAGCTGTAACGAATGAAATTGCCTATCACACTTCAATTTATTATATCTTCCATGAAAAAAGACTCGGATGTAAAATGAGCTATTCAAAAACACATTTCGCATTTCTATTAATCTAACAGAGTGAATCGTTAACAACCTTTACCTGCTGAGCACTGCATCACAACAAAGCAATACTGCCTGCCCAGATGAGGAGGTACAAGGAGGTAGTGCAGGGACAAACACAACTTCACCTTCTAAGGCTGACTTAGAAGCTACCAGTCTGAAAAATGTTTCATTTGTTTAGATGCCTTCATATAACTGCCACATCTGTGCCATTTATTTTCTAAATTAATCCAGTATCCCTTTGTGCCGGTGATGGAAATTCCACTTTCACAGCATTTGGATTTCAGACTGTTGCTCACTGCCATCTGCTGGATTTCAGGAAATTTTATAGTGAAGATGGAAGCAGTGAACATTGTAAAGGATTTTTAGAAACGTTTTTGCTTACCAGATCTACCAACACTGTCTTGTTGCTGTTTCAAATATGGAATTATTTTTTGGAATTTGTTTTGATATTCACAGTTTACAAGTTCACATAAAAGCTTTGACCTTCCTTGCCGCATAGATAGCATTACATGGGGAATCTAGATGAAGATAAGAAAGCAGAACTTGCTAGTTTTAACTGTACTTTAGTTGTGCCAGATGTTCATAAACTTGGAAAAAGAGGCAAAAATAACAAAAAAGTTATTTAATCCAAGTTCAGTTTTTGAGAAAAGCAAATTTAACTATTTTTAAAAGTAGCATATTTAGGGAATCAGAGGACAGCTGCTCAGTCTGTTTAGGCCAGTTTAAAAAACAGCGTAGCAAGCTCAGTCTGATTTACAGAAGTTACATATTTAATGCAACAACTGCAAAGATATCTAGAAATATAATAATGAACACACAAAACAGGACATTGCCTCCCTGGTATCATAAACACTCTCACAGTCAGAATCAAGTTACATATAGATCCAGACCACTGATAAGTTGCTGCAGCAGTGAATCGCCAGCCTTCTGCATTACCTGCTCAGTCATGACCAACTCTGTGCACTAATGTTTGACAATGTTGAAGGTGCTCAAAATAGCCTGAATGAGATGGATAAGATACAGCAGCTAAAAAATTATCCAAAAAAAAAATGTAACCGTCTGTGAGGAAGGCCTATGCCTCAACTATTCAAAGAGATTTGGACAGTGCATGTACATAAGCTTATTTAATTTCACAGCGTTATCACACTGAACTATAGAACCATAGGGGTTGGAAGGGACCTCTAGAGATCATAGAGTCCAACCCTCCTGCCAAAGCAGTTCCCTACACCAGGTCGCACAGGTAGGCGTCCAGGTGGGTCTTGAATATCTCCAGAGAAGGAGACTCCACAATCCCCCTGGGCAGCCTGTGCCAGTGCTCAAATGAAGTGAAGATGAAGCTGAGCCAATGGAAAAGATTTTGCGGCCTGACAGCCAGTCAACATCTCAGCCACAGTTTTATTTTTCATACAGATTGGCTGCTGCACTGTTACTCTGGAGAGCAGTCCATGAATAAATTAGGCATTTAGATTCACGTAGAGCCCAGTCCTACTGGATATTTCCTTCCAGAGCTGGTAGTTGTTGCTCATATCAGGCTGTCAGTGCAGAGAAGAAAACAGCATTTGTGCCTAACGTAACAGAGAAACTGAGGCACTCAGACAAAATATTTTGCTCCTTATATGGAGTAAAACAGTAACAACAGTTTCTAAAGACTATGCTTCTTTAGAATACAAATCTTATACCACTGTTTTAACAGCCACGGACACCCACTTGACTAGATGCACAGACCAGGAGAATGGCCTACAAGTGATTACAGAAGTACATTTCTTAGAGCTGACTGCCACTCCACTGTAAGACAACAGGCACATTACACTCAGCTTTTATTCCAGTATCTAATAGGAGGCATCACTGTTCCATAGATTTCCCAAACTGTGACCTCATAACCTCAAAAATGTTTTCTATAATCTAAAATCACCAGAGTAAGGAGAAAAGGAACGCTGAGCCTCTCTGCCATCTGTCCCTGTAAACCATTAGCACACAACAAAGCGCACAGCAAAGTGACGCAATGAGATAATACATAATGAAAATGCTTATAAAAATTAAATAAATATATTTTTAACTTTATTGATGTGACAGTGCCTAGAAATCAATGAGAGAGAGTCTTGTGGTACCCAGAACGGTACAAACAAAATAAAACAACAGCTACATGCCTGATGAGCTCCTAGGCTAAAGAGCTTAGAAGGTTAAAAAGATGCTTTCCATTGACTTCAGTAGGCTTTCAGCTGGGCTCTAGGGCATCTGCGGTCAGACAACCACTACAGTCTCCTGAAACACACGCTCCAGTAAGCTTCCTGAGCTGCTGCCCCTGAAGACTGGAACTGAACAGACCAAAGCAGGAATTTAGGGCCTTTTTTCTTAAGGTATTCAATTACCTGAAGAAACGTGGGTACCTGGATTTAAGAGCTTAAAAGGCATTGGGTACACGGGCCTCACTGAAAGAAATAAAACAGTTCCATCACAAATTCTATATGTAAATATATTTTTAAATGTTAACTTCAATTAAAAAACACACTTTCCACTAGGATTTAACAGTTGAGGAAAAATAAAAGCTCATCATTAGCTGCTTAAGAATGACAAAGGGTACATTTCTCATAATCACTATTTGGAAAATATTAAAAACTAACACCTATCATCATAATCCTCCCACTGAACTGGAAAAATATTCTACAGAGAAAACAGGGATGTCTTTCCACACCATGCAGCCCACTTAAAGATCTATCATTCCAGCCTTAGAAGCATTAACTAAAAAATATTTTTTCCCCCAGAGATTCTCAGTGAAAAAAGGGATCCTGGCTGACAATAAACCAAGGGACTACACACAGTAGCGAGGACTTCTACTAGCAGGACTTCAAACAAGCTATAGAAGACAAACTTCGCAAATCAATTTACGGTGACTTTTGAACCGTGATTCTTGTTGCCCTTTTTTTTTTTAATCTTTGTTTCAGGAGATAGAGTGCAGTATTTCTTCACACTTCAAGCAAACATAGCTTCTAATTTATTCCATTTGATAAAGAAGCCAAGCATTTTGACAAATAAAATCCAGTATTTTTATGATCTATTCTTCTGCGCCCTCGATACATATGCATACCACTTTCAATGATAATGGGGTCATATGTGTGTCTCAAGCAGAGAATACATTCCTCAGTCATTACGGATTAAAGGTTTATACCCTGTGCTGAAACTGTAACATCACACTCCATTCAAATGAAATCAAGTATAAAGATGCAATGAGTGATTTGGTTTTGAAAAGAAAACAATTTTTGAAGACATTATATTTACATATGAATATAACATGAGATTCACAAAGTCATTGCTTTCTTACACAGAATAACTGTATTATTAATGCACGTCTAAAAGGTTAGCCAGAACTGGGAGCAGATATTTAAGTCTATGCAGCTTGACAGTTTCTTCCACATTAGTAAGCCACCTCTGTCCTTTTATGAACTTCTCCCACCCCTGGAGCAACATCTCACCTCCTTTAAGTTGTACTGCTGCAGAGGGAGGTAGCTGGGGATATTGAAGGAAGTGTCTTGTGGATGAGATTCTTGTTCTTATTCACTCAGTTGCTTTTGCTCATTTATTTTGCATCAGAAGCCCAGCTCTCCAAAGATTCTGCTCAGTGCACTCCCCAGTAATACCTCAGAACCAAAATCCCTAATAGGAGTAAAAGCTGCAGACTATCGTGCTACCAGTAAGGTCATCCAAAAGCATGCTGTCCTACACAGTATCTTTAGCTGCACCAGAACAACTAAGTATACTGCAGGTACTGACTGGAATACTAATATTCTGTGCCATTACCACTGCAAACACATTTTAAGATGCACACAACCAGGAGAAAGGTGACAAGAGCATAATAATGAAACCCTGAAAAAAAGTCCTAGATGTTATAATTTTCATTTTTTATTTTGTGGATATGTGACTGCTAGAAACTATGGCATGCTCCTTAAGTATTGACTATTATGAAACCAAAAATAATAATAAAAAATTCTCTCAGGAATCATAGCATGGTAGCAAGCTGCTTTACCCGATACTCTCATTTAAAATAATGAGCATGTCAGATGTCACACTGGTATATCTCATTGTGTGCAAAACCGAATACCTACAAAATGCTAGCACTGGCTTCAATGAGAATATGCTTTTCCAGTGTATAAATGTACACAGCTAAAGAAAGAAAGAGAACAGGAAAATCTCTCCCACGTGCATTAGAGTTGAGTGTAAATGAAGGCTCAGAATGGTTTGCCACACTGTTTCTTGCTTACAGCTGTTAAGCTTGTAAAAAGCAGTCACTCATTCTTCACTGCTTGCCATCTCTGAGCATTTGCAGTTTTGCCAAAAAGGATATGTGGAGCAGAAACTGTGAGCATAAGTTTAATTAACACCATTAAAAGCTTACACTGAAGAAACATTAATATGAAGAGTCAGTAGTAAAAGTGCAGAAAGAGTTAAAGTTATTGCTCTATTTCAACTGTTATGTCTGTGACTACCTTTACCTGCAGGTCATATTTAATAGCCCTGGTTCTGCAACCTTTGCTTACATCAGTAGCCCTTTCTCTTGATAAAGGTCCTCTTGTACTTAGTACTAGAGTCCTGATTCAAACAAAATTGCCCCAAGGTTGACCTTAATATATTGATTTAGTGAGAGAAAAAGAGCTTTCGTTAGCATTAAAATTCTAGCATGCAGTTCAGCATTTGTATAAATAGTAAAAAATTAAAAAAAAAAAAAACCACCTGAATTAAGGACAGCACTGCAAACATGCATTTAGACTGCCTTGCTTTACAAAGATTATGTAATACATCCTCAATAAGAGCTTTGTGCTTCGCTTTCATTATAACTATTTACATTAAACTTGAGCTTCCAGGCTCTAGCTGAAATCACAGTTAATAAAATAAGCTGTGTGTCTGATAAATTTTCAATAAAGCAACTGAGAAATAAAATAGTTAAACATTTTACAAATGAAAAATCAAAACAGGAGCAATTAGCGAGCACACCATAGGGATCACCACTTATGCCAGATCTGAGCCTAAACAGCAAGGCCTTAAACTCAAAGAAACATTTGCCAATTGCTCTGCTTCCACTAGTTCAGAAATTTATTTATATGTTGAAGTGACAGGGCAACCCTAATACACTGAAATGAAAAGCATATTAAAGATTCAGCTCAGTATTCTCACATAGACCTGCAAAACTTACTCCTCTCATTATATACACCAACTAAGAACATACACATTGCCTCTGTGGATCCAGATTTAATTTAACCATATTTTCTCTACCAACAGTGGACACAAAAAAAAAAAAACAGCCAGAAAAACACAAATTGAATGACTGCAGTGGTGCTTCCCCTGAAATCTCTCCACCTTGTAACAATCGGCAGTTCTGAGACTTTAACTCCAAGCATCTTTCAACTGGCAGCTTTTGCTCTTTAAAGTAGTGACTCTGATTATGTGATACAGGAAAATTACACTTTAGTCTCACTGCAACTTCAAAGTATCAATCTGAGGCAGTAGCAGGATATTTTCTTTTTTGCCTTGCTTCTCATGTGTTTAATTTACATATCAGTAAGTAAACACAAAGAAAACATTCTATCAGTGCTGAGAGGCATTATGAACAAATCTTATAGCTGTCTTGGAAAACGTTTATGTGTATTAAAGACCATCACAAATGTTTACTATCAGAATAGACAATTCTCTAGTTATATACATATGTAAATAAATGCTGCATTTAGTAGCTCAGTACAATTAGAGAATGTGAGTACTGTTTACAGAGAAACTGAAGTGCAATATGAAAGGAACAAGGAGGTCTAGAAGCAAGAGAAAGGAACAAGCATAATGAGAAAGACAAAGGCTGGAACTGTCTGGTATGACTCATGGGATTTTGGCATAAAAACACAACATGCAGCAATAATAAGCATTTAAGCATAACTTTTGGCTGCAATAACAGATCACCTAAGCATGGTAATTTTTAATTTGACTATATATTGACTCAGAAATATAAACTTCTATCATAATAAAACATGGCTTCACAGTCCAGAAAGATAAAACTCAAAAAACCCAAACAATTGCAGGTGAAAATCGCAAGTCACACAATTACACTAAAAGTATGTTCCAATGCTACAAAAATAATTGCCAGGATTGAAAGACTGATGGGTTAAATCTTGTAAATCATTCCATGAGGCTCTGCCCTAAATCACCAAAGAAACAGGAAATGGGAAAAGGATTTATTTTCTGAAGAAACAGAACGTTAAGCCTATCTTTGAATTCTGCTTTGAATTGTTAACAACATTTTTCCAGCATGTCACAGAATAAATGATAATTCACTAAAACAACACTAAGCTCTTCCAAATCTCCCCAGAATGCCGTTTGTCATGATACCCATCTAAGACCTGAACAATGAGCAGGCAGCTGTTGTGTTATGATCCGCATGATTCTGAGTGCTCTCATCTCATTGTTTTGTTTTCCCACGTCTGGTGTATCCACCTGCTGCCCATTTAGACATAGATTGTAAAGTCTCTGGCACGAGAGACTTTCTTCTATATTTGTACAACATCTGCCACCTAATAACTGACTACAAACTGAATCACTTTCTGCAGCAGAAAAAAAAATCAGAGATGCATGCTATTGTCTAAGGATAAGTGAAATTTATTTCCCATTTTTTCTTTCACATTCAGACACACTCTAAAAACTATTATTTTTTTTTTTTCCAAGCAGGTTGGTTAATCAGTCCATTTTCCTAGTACTTGTAAATCAGGTGAGGCACCTGAGTTCCACACGCTAAGAAATAAGACTTACCAAATCACTATAACTGTTTTTCAGTGCAACTCTTAGAATTCAAAACGCTCATAGTGAAAAAAGCCTGGAATTGGAGTACCATTTTAACAGGAAAACAATTCTCACAGCAGTCAGATGAATATTGGCTAGAGTTTCAAAATCCATTACACATCACAAAGAAAATAAAGTCACATCTCTACACCTTCCACTCCTGAAAATAAACGAAGCTTCAAGTATGGGCACACAGAAATAAAAGCATCCAACACAACTTCTGAGTTCCAGACTTTGACAACAAAGTCTTATACAACTACTCACACATACAGAAAATAGAATAATTCAATTCTGTTTTTCCTATCTTATGCAATAACACAGCTTCCAGAACAATTGGATCAAGTCTGATACCAGATATGAGCACACAAAGGCAAATCACACCTGTCTCTCTAACAACCTCCCGTGCTCACAGGTCTTTCTACTGCTCTTCCACTTTATATTTTTTACTCTAATAATGACATGTTTTTCAGAACATCCATAAAAGGATAATTAGAACATGCAAAATACACTCACGCTAAGATAACAAGGGAAGGATAGTTGTATAGTTGTCAAAACATAGTTGTCTACGTCAAAGAATTTCATCTGACATAATTCAGGCTTCCTAGTGCATGTCTCATTTACAAGTATATTCCACACAGTCATTTACTTTTTACTACTTATCAGCACCTTCCTACATCCGGGACTATGTACTGTTATACAGTACTAATGTATCATTTTTCCAGTCTGCCTTTTAGAGTTTGTTTCTCTACACTAAAATATAGCCAGTGAAGGACTATAAAAACATCAGGATACAGAAATTAAGTAAGGGTCACCTTCTTGTCTGCCTGCACCTGCATACTGCAGGTTTACCCTACAGAGCTCTCAGTGCCACGATACCACCACATCGTGCTCCCTTCTCACTGATGGCTATGGATGTCACCCTGAAATACTGCTTGTTTTAAAAGATTCTCTTTGTGTAAGAGTGGGGATGTAGCCTGATGTAGGACTACTAGGAAAGCATCACAGTAACCATAAAATGAAAGGTGAATCATGGTAACTGTCACTGTTGCGTGTAGTATTGTGTGTATCAAGAAAAACCTCAGATCCTTCTCCTCAGTTGTATGCAACCAAAAGAAAAAGCTCAATTGCTAATCACATAGCACTGTATTGAATCCATCTTTTCCTGATTTTATTGATAATCTGCATTAGTTGAGATCATGGAGAAAGCAGACTAGTTATAAGAAGACATAAGGTCCTAAAAATATCCACCTGTACACTCACATCCCTGTAAGTCTGTCATACTTCTAAGCTTCACCCTTGTTGATGTCCAAGTTAATATCTCCATTCTTCCAAGGACTACAGTAAGCAATTATACAAATACTGCATATACCACACAAAAGGAATAAGCATACTTGATGTACTTTCAGCAACGGAAGTTTTTCTTCATCTTTTTCTGTTTTGCTGCACCACTAACTACTAATAAATATTTCGCAGAACAGACTCTGAAGATCTCAGCAAAAGCAGCATTAGAGGAAAGGCAACGTTTCTTCAGCAGAAAGAGGCCATACCATTTTGGCTTAATGTGCTCTACTACACCATCAAAGCAGTTTTCAACTTTTTTTTTTAATTGAATCATGAGAATATTTTGAGAACAACTTGAGCAGATATAAGCTGAAGGACAGAAGGCATACATAAATGCAAGCTCAAGAACAAAACATGGAGGCTGCAAAACTTGTTAAGTGAAGTAGAAAAGATGTCCTGTTTTTGAAGATAAAATGGCAAAATAGATGCCTCAGCTCAACACAACATCAGTAGGAAAACAGTTTGTGCTACCCCACCCCCCCTTAAAGGTTGGAAATTTACGGTGAAAAATGACTATTAGATTTAATCCCACAACCACCAGAGATGTCAATCATTTCTCAGCATTTCTGTCCATGCCCTCAGAATGTAATGAACATGTATGTGCTATGTGTTTGAAAAGATCATTTCTCTCTTTGGTGTGCCTGTTTGGTGAGCGATCCCCATGCACCTGGAGCTGTAAATAAAGGGAATACCTACTTGACATAACTCACTGGCATGTCAAGTTACAATGTTGGTTTTATCAGCTTCATGATCTTATAATGGACACTACTGAATGAGATCTGCCAGGTCCAATTTATCTAAGACCAGAAAATGCATTTGAAGAAGCTTATTCTTTTAGAACATACCAGATGGATGAAATTCCCATTGAAAACTCAAGCCACTGTACATTTTAGTTGCCAACAGGAAAAAGCTATCCTATATTCCCAGTAACTGACTTTCTCACTTTGCATTAAGAAAAAGCATGAGGTTGAACTGAATTCATAACCAAAACAGAATGACACAACTCCATACAGTATACAGTTTCTAGAAGGCTCTGGTGACAACACACATCTTCATACTCTGAAGTCTGCTAGTTATTAGCTGTGATGGATCTCTGCTCTTTGCATCATCCAAGTCAGCAATGACTCTGTAAAACTATTTTCCACAACTCCAAATTTTACATGACAATAAATATCTCTGAAATGTAACTCAAGGTCTGGCAGTAGGTCTAGAGTGCTAGCTGTACAGTGCTGCAGTTATCAGTCACACAACAGAGCAGGTCACACATAGCAAACAGCTGCTTCATTAGCTTGATTGAGTATGTAGCAGGTATGAAGTGACAACGCAGCAACAGTGCATAAACTGAACGCTCATCAGAAAACACATCATCATGAAACAAATAATGTGTGCCATTCACAATAATACATAAAATGCATTCTGTCAAGTGCATGTCATTTAACAGGAAATGCATGAGATGCCAGTAAAAAAGTCATAAGGGTCCCAGATTGGATTTTTTCTTCTTTCTTAAGGAGAAGAAATGGATTTAGGAGAAAATTAATCTTCCCCCACAAGCTGCAAAGCATAATGACTAAAGCTTTTTACCACACTAAATTACTAAGCATATCACTATTCGTTCCCTGGTTCACTATATAACTCTCACACTTTTCATAAGAAGATTGAAGCATTCCCCTCCCAATATCACAAGCTGAGTAACAATCCTTTTATTATTTGAAGTTCATTATCCTAATTTACCTTAGTCCTTAAATGTTATTCCATGTTCGAAACACATAACTTGTTTCATCTGTAGCAATACAAGATGATAATTTTGGTAACCTACTCTTCCCTGTACCAACATACCTGAATCACTGGGCTCCGCATCATAAAGTGACTGCAGCAGTACAAGGCAGTCTTATGAAGCCAAAAATGGGGTTGTCACAGAGGTGATCTTAACTGCAATCAGGAAATGCATCAGAACCAAGAGTTGATTATCCACAGCATCTGATGAAATTTATTTTTCTCTGCTTTAGCCTTGTATTTGGAGAAAACACCATTTATAAGCGAGGAACACACCAAAGTGAAACAACAATTTGCAATCCTTAACTGCATGTCTACACTACAGGAAAAGAAA
Organism: Cyrtonyx montezumae; assembly: GCF_038088225.1. NCBI lineage: Eukaryota > Metazoa > Chordata > Aves > Galliformes > Odontophoridae > Cyrtonyx > Cyrtonyx montezumae. The sequence continues at coordinate 17,848,704 of NW_027071825.1, read as the reverse complement.
GAGTTCTGAGTAACAACTACATTACTCCAAGAAATTGAATATATGAATGTTGGTGACAAGTCATATAAATGATATTTTACACTAAAATTATTGGTCATTTTCATAATTACAGGGACATTTTAAACATTTTAAGTAAAATTATTATGGATGAGTCAGCTTTGTTAAAAAGCTTTCAATATCACTTCTTAGGTTTCAACAAATTCATGCTTGCAATATTATTTTTCATTTTGCACTTTTGCAGCAATATGTTTACAATCTTAAAACAACTGTCAAGACCAACAGTAACATGAAGATCTCCAAAGCACTTCAATAACTTACAAAGAATCTTGAAAACAGTCTTTAAACATTTGCATTTGTTGCAACACATATTAGCAATGAAGGAATTTTGTATCACCATGCATTCAGAGTGCGTATTGTATACAAAGTCAATACAATTTTTAGATGTAGAACTGAAAGGAATTTAGCAGGAGGTAGTTATACACAGCAACACTACCAAGTAAGAAGCTAATCTCCAGCCCTGCTTTATCCACATTGCCTTGAAATTGATGGTAAGTTTAGTATTCATGTGAGCAAGTCACTAAGCCCTGAAATTTTAAATATTTGTTCTGTTGCCATTTTCTTCAGCTCTCTCCACAGGTCCCAACACTTTGCTCCACTTGCCCCTCATCACCCATAGCACCCCGAAGTCCATGCCTTAATTCTTTTTTCAGCCTTTTGTTGTTCTGAAAGTCCTGCTTCAGACAAGTCTCAGTGAACACCCCACTCCTACTCCATTACACTGGTTGATGTTTTGCTATATAAGAGACCCCAACTGAGTGCTCCTCAAGGAAGTACTCACCAAATAGCCACTCTCCAACATGTTTGCACAAAACCAGGAGTGGTTTACTTGTACAGAAAGGCTGGGTTTAATAAAAGTTCAGATAGCAAAAAGTAAAATCATTCATTTACTTGTGTGGGAAAATATAAAGGACTTCTTCCTGCAGTTTTTCTTTTACTTCAGTATCCTTATGCCACCTTGGCAGCTCACAGGCACTGAACTGGCTCCACACACACACAGAACAGATTAAACATTTTCTTTTGCTTTGTGTGACTCCAGAAACCTGCTCCACAGGTCTGCCAGAGCAATTGAGAGTTAATTGAAGCAATTGAAGTTCTGTCTAAGTCACACACCCACCTTCACAAGAACCAGCACCATGAAGAAACTGTATGGAGGTCCCAGATTCTTTACCACTGAATCTCTTCTCACAGGTAAATGTATCAGAGGTTTTGAGAGACCACATAATCCGTGGCCTTATCTAATAAATACACTGTAGACTAATAGTATATAGACTAATAGTATACTTTAAAAAATGTTTTCAAGCATATACTGTAAAGCTAGACATCTTCATGTGCACTGACTTGAAATAAGCAGATAGTTCTCAGCACTTCAAAAATCATCTGGTCTTACCAGCTTGAGTTGCTTTTGAAAAATAAACTGTTTAATTAGATACTTTAATATGGACCTAATTGGGTATCTTCCAACTCCAGCATAAAAAACACTTTCCTGGAAAAAAGACTTTAAAATCTCTTAAGTATGTAATAAGACTGCCTGCACTCACTATTTGAACTTCTCTACCTACTTCATTCCAATGAAAGGTAATGAAACAGTTTCACATCCTGAAGTATAAAAGCATTTACAGCATATATTAGATGAATAGAGGCATACAGTTTCCTCTGACCAAAGTGAGGATAACCCAAGAAAGATATTAGTTGCAAGATGACAAGAAAGGAATAGCCCTGTTCCAAAGATAAGAGCTTCTTCCTTGGAGTTTTCCAAAGAGTCATCTCCAAGTAGAGGAGTTTCCCCCTCAGCTGCCAGCCCTGAAATGAGATTAGGTTCACACATGAATTGCTTGCACCTGAGCTCCCAGGGCTGGCCACACCCCTTCACCAGGTGCTCAATAACTGGTTCAGACCACAACCTAACAGTTCCTATACACAGGACCTTTTAAGCTCTGTTAACATACGAAACCCTAATCCTCACCAACACTATGAGCTGGCACAGCAGAAAGTCAATACAGTGACAAAGATGTTCATCAATTTAGATGAATTTTATAAGCTTATATCTTGTTATAAGCTGTACCTGAGCTACAAGCCTCTCATGTAGATCTCATTCCTATTTATCTTCTGATTCAATTGTTCATATTCCTTTCCAATTGGCTGGAAGACATGACATTGTCTGGCAGAAGGTAGGAATGCATCAACAAGCAGGGGTACAAGAGAAAAGCACATCTGTCCACATGCACAAATACAACCACTCTATTCCCTGTCTGCATATATGTTGAGATCAGTATTAATGTGCATGAATATAAGCATGCATCAGAAGACTGTTCTGAAGATGCTTTGATAGGTGAATACCTATCGATGCAAACTCAACTCAGGTCTCTGAAAGGGGTTTCTTTGAAAATGTTAACTATTTAGTTTTACGCTCATTTGATTTTTAATGTGATTAGTAATGTTAGCAGACCTCCTTTTAAAAAGAGTATTTACCAATAGATCAAAGTACTGTTACTTGGCAACACAAAAGCACAGCATTCTGAGTTTAAGCATAAGAAAGTAAATGTTTTTGTTAACCCTATTTTTTGAAAGGATTAAAAAAACGCAATGCAATTAAAAGAAGTTTGAGTCTTAGTCTGCAGTGAGGATGAATTTATAAAATCATAGCAAAGGGTGAGAATCCTCCAAAGGACAATATATCAGCCTCCTAAAACTCAACCTGTTTTATCTATACACTCATTTTGTATTAAAAACAAATCCTCAGCGTTACATTTTAATAATTCCTTCAGGTTTGTAATTCATAAAAACACACTTGAGTACACCACTAATAGTAGATAGGCTTTGTCCCTGAAACAAACACTAGCAAGCAGCCATATAACAGCACTGACTCACAAGACAAGAATCTTCCTTAATCTAAAGAGCAACTGAAAGTAGCCATCACTGCCTCATACTGTGCCTGTGCACTGCCTCAGGCATACCACAATGCTGAGATCACTCAAAATAAATCCTCTGTTGTAGTTTACCACGAAGTTGCATGAGTGCTCTGTGACCCTTACCTAATGCCCTGCCTCTAACCAGAAGCATTCTTCTGGACTAATACTATTCAAGTAACCATCTAGTCTCCTCAAAAAACCAGACATAGTGCTCTCTTTTCCTCTAAAATAGTCAGTACTAAAGTAACAGCTTCCTAGGCACATAAGCTAGAATTGATATATTTCTTGGCATGAAAACTTGATTATCAGTTTCAGTGGCTGAATATTCAATGAATAACACCATGCAAGTGTAACAATGATACATCCATATTTGGATGCATTCCAATTTTATGCACTAAACATGTAGGACAGTGATCTCTAAACTATGAGTGTTATAAGAGGTTTTCTAAACATATAGCAAAGGTTGAAATAAAACTTCCTCTCGTCAAGGACACACACTTCAAAATTAATATAAAATCATCTATTTCTTGCTCAATGAACTGTTCACATACACACATCTGATGTTGAAATCATTGCCTTCTAACAATTAATTGACATCCTGGCAAAATGAAATAATACAGGACTGTGGCCTCAGCATGAGTTCATTTGCAAGTCGTGACCTACGTCGTTGCCCCTTCAAAATTTAAGGTTTAAGACTATACAATGTCTTGCCCATAAAAAAAAAAGCCTAAATAACTTCACATTCTCACTGAATTCACAACAACATTTTGATCCTCTGGGATGCTTTGTTGTCCCTGTTCAGTACTGGAGACCAGTTACCTCTCAGCTTAACCTTGCTTTGATGCCCTACTGAGCACTGCACATCCTTAGCTGTGTTATTTTTCTGTTTGTTCTTTAAACAAAAAGGAAAAAAAAAGATTTCATTGCAGAGTTTGGTTTACTACCTTTCAAATGCAGGTTGCTTTTGGTTTTGCTTTGGTTTGTGACTTGTAACTTTTATCACAACAAAAATAAGGCTACAAACAGTTTCAACTTCGCTCCAAACCTACAGCAAAAGGTACACTCTGGACTAAAAACTCCTTCAGTAGTACTGTTGCTATGGCAAAGCTTAATATAAGTTTAGAGATTGGGCATGCAGCCAAGAAGAGAATGGGGAGGGCTGACATGACATTTCCCCCTTTGTTCTTTACACAAAATTTTCTTTCTGCAACTCTTCAAGTACAGAAGAAATGTTTCAGCATCAATTATCCCCACAGGAGTTTCAGATTTTTTGTATGCTTACATCCACTACCCTCAAGTTTTTCCTCAGTTCACAATGGAATATGTACATATTCATAGTAAGTAATTTCTATAAAGACTGTTATAATCTGTGCTGTTGATTTTCCTTTCTATTAAAAGAAAGTAGACAGTAAGCTGGGAATAAAAATCCAATGGGTCCCTTTAAACACCAGTCTAACTACTGGTGGATATTAGGATATTTTATGATAAGAAGTACCAGTTTATGGTATAGAGCAGATTCCTGTTCACCACTTTAAACAAAAGTTACAATACTCATTTACTGTATCACAGCTTACATGTCATTATCTTCAGCCAATGTTGGGCAAGGTTTATGTAATCTTATAGAATAAGATACAAGGTTAATTGAATACAGTTATAAGTACAAACTGAACATTTATATCTAAACTTGCCTATGTTATAGGCAAGATGTTATAACTCAGATGTTGCATCTAAGATCATTCTTTGTCAAAAAACAAGCTTATACAAATGTATCTGTATATAGAAGAATGCAGTGGGACATAAACCCAGCACAGGTTTATATATATTTTATAACTTCTTTTGCCTTTCATGGTTCAAAGGATAACAGATGATCATAGAAACACTGTGACAGGTCCAGGAGGCACTGTTTTCTATAGTTCTCCAAGTACTGGTATTACTGAGATTGAATGGTTAAGCCAGTTTTACACAGTTTAAGACAGCACTATTAAACTACTCAACAGAAGTATGTCACATTCTGAACTATGTGCTGTATATACAAAAATTGAGTAGTAATTTACACTCAAGAAAACAGATACTGAAAAGAGTTTTTATCTGCATGTGTATGTGAACATGTAGATTAAACATCATAATATCAAAAATGACAAAAATAGTACGGAAGAATTGAGTATACCAGTAACAGGGCTCAGAGTCAACCAGCCTCCCGCAGATGGCAAAGGTCCTGACTATGGAGCCTAAGTCTGGACAAGGAGATGGAGACTAAGTTCTTCACTCCATATAAGGTCCTCTCACAATGAGATGCATACACCAACACACTGAAGTATGAATTCCAGAACAAAAGTTACCACAACACAACCACCACCAGATTCCTACTTTCAGCAAATGGAGTTCCTGTGACCCCAGATGTGCTGGCCTTCCTCAGTCAGCTTAATACCTACAAGGGTCTCAAGTATGTCTGAATTATAATACCTGAGGTCAGAAACTGTGTAGACAGAGGTACATGGAGATCTTATGCTGCTGAACATTTGGCACAGTCCTGCTCTGTGAACTACAGCTAAGTTTAGGTCTCATTTCAACCTTCTAGCCCCAATAAGCCCCCCAGAGAGCTGTAACCCTTGCTTAAGGACAGCCTGCAGGATTTCGCACCTACTGCAACGTCTGTTGACAATGTTACAACTCAAGAAAGCTTCCCTACCTAAGATAGCAACAATTCTTGAAGTTAAACATACCTAACTCTTTACAATAAGAAGTCAAACCCTCAATCTGCTATAACAAAGTAATTTGAGCTTAGAGCCTGGCAACTGTAACCTGATATTCTATCTTCATTACTCAAAAACAAGCAATTTCAGAAATCCATCCTTAAAAAGCTACTGATGATTCAATTTTGTTCAGATTAGAAAATGAAATTTAGTTTAATTGAAAGCATCTTCTACAGCAACACAACTGTCTCCCAATTGTTTCTGAGAAATCCAGCGCAAAACGAACAACTTCACAGCAGAAAGAAAAGGTCTGAGCTGTTCCACTTGTCATCAGCACTCTAACAGTACTCAGATGAGAGCCTCAACTTCAAAACCCTTTCATAGGATGCCCACAGGAAACACTCCTCAGTCAGATTTTCAGCAACAAGGAAATCCTTGAATCCTAGAATTCTGTAAGAGTCTAAATCACCCATACACCAAACAAGATAACATCAGTAGGAAGAAAAGGAATCAATAGGCTATTGCACAGTAAATAAGAAGTTTAAAGCAGGTGTAACATGAGCAATCCTTCAAAGAAGTGAACTATCAATAGCAATATCACTTTAGGAAGATATAAAATAGAAATACAAGACACTAATCATGAACTTCAGCTAATACATACAAACTGATAATCAGTCACTACTCTTAGACACAAGGAGAATCACTTTCCCTGCTATATCAAATTAAATATCCACTCGAGGAAAAGTATCCGTAAGGATATTATTAGAGGAGTGACTTGATGCATAGACAGGCATTTTCTGATGAGATCAGTAGCACTTCATGGTTTAGTAATATTTTAAATGGGAATAGTAACAGTGCACTGCTGAAATGACAGAGCATTTACTGCTTTGAGAACAGCACCTTATAATGTGATGACATTATGAACATAACAAAATCATGTAATGAAGCATAGCAACACAGAAGGGTTTATGACTGCTGCAATCTGTTTAGCCATCTGCCCAAAATGCCAACATAATTAACAGTTTAAAGACATCAATGGAAAAGTAGAGACCTGACTGTGTATAAGAAAGTGAACCTAAATGAAAAAATAGTCTCATTCATATCTTCCTGAAAGATATCTATTTCCATAATAAAATTCTGTAACAAAGGAATATTATGACCCTTTAACAGATGTTCGGGTCATTAAAATCCCAAAGAAGGTCAAGTATTAGGACATTAGACCATTTTAAGAAGCTTAGCCACAAGCACACACACGTACCCCTACATTTAGTCAAACAAAATCCTAGAAAAGAAGTGACTAGAAAGCCTTTCTATTCTTTCAGCCACTTCTACAGTTGCTAAATTGAAAATATTACTTGCATTTTTAAAATACACACGCTAAAAGCATACAGTATTTAAATGATACATTTCTAACAAAATGTATTTTGAATGGATAGTGGTCAAGAAAAGCTAATTCTTTGGAATACGAAGTCAAATATCTAGAACACAAGGATACACTGTAGGTTTGCAGGCTGGCAACAATCTACTAAGAGTTGCTCAAACTCACAGCAACAGCCCCTGTGCTTTTTCTAACTGCAGTAAGGTCCTGTTCCCAAATAACTGACATTCTCTCTCAGGTATATCAGACATAAGATGAATTAATAGGAAACCTGGCACTTAAAGGATGCATCTGGCCTTCTGCACATCACTATCAAGTACAGTACAACTCATGAAGTTCAGTAGAAACTGAGAACTACTACTTTGAGAATTCCAATACCACTGTGTGTGTGTGCCACAGCATCCAAACAGGCAGAACCCCAAAGAATCTACAAAAGCTAAGCAAAGCCATACCAGCTTTAAAACCTATCAAGGGAGAAACACCATCACGTCCAGAAAAAAATTCATGTGCATGGCCGCTTTAAACTAAACGAAAATGTACATACTGAATTATATTTATCATATTATCAGCTGCCAGAGGGATGTCTACCCATTTAGCAGAAGTCTCACAGTATTAAAACAAATAGTAGCATATAATTTGCTCCCCATAACATTCAGCACAGGGACTACTCTCTGATTTGCACTGTCCAGCATGTCAACAAAGCAGTGTCACTGACCAAGATTCTCTGACACAGCAGGAAAGGCTCAGAAACAAGAAGGACTGCACACATCACAAACCCAGGAAGGCAACAGCTTGGAAACAATTTAAACATCTGATAAAGCTATAAGAGACCAAATTCCAGCAAAAAATACCAAGCAGGGATTTAAAAAAAAAAATGGAGGAAAATATGGCTGCAATGAACTCAACACAAGTACACACAATATTTATTTAGTTGAAAAACTAAACACAACTTGGACACAAGTAGGTAAGTTCTACAGAAATAAACATACGTTTTAGAGAAGTCTCTATACTTAATTCCTACTGGCTTGGACAGAAATTAATCTACAATACCCTAGAGGTAGAAAATGACTAAGAATCTCTCCAGAGGATTTCTGCTCCATTCTCAGGCAGAAACAGTTTTCTCAAGTGTACTACTATTACTTTAAAAGTAATAAAAAAACCTACAAAGTCTGCTCTGCTACACAAAAAGACTTTGTCAGCCCCATGAGAAAAGCAGAAATTACAGACCTAGCTGTGTAGAATATGTTAGCTCCCCTTTTCTACCTGTACAAGAAGAATGATAATTCAAAATGCAGCTATGTAGCTACATACAGCGTTTTTTTCCTCAAAGCATGCAGTTGGTATTTAGAACTACATAAAACGTAGCAAGCAAACTTGATTGAAAATGTATCTTACTCCAGTCTACTTCCAAAATGCTGACTGAAGTGTTAGTCAGGTGCAATAGCATCATAAAACTAAGGACATTGTACAACTCAGCACTGCTGTTAAAAAAAGGCTTCTAAAATTCTGTTAAACTGTCCACTTTCAGTGGAAAGTGATGGAAATACACACTTCAACTGATCAGACCCTCAGACTGCATCAGACTGTTTCTAAAGTCCTTCTTTCTGAAACAGTGTAAACTGTCTTTTAATGACTGCTTCTGTCATCTATTTGAATACTTATTAGCATGACACTTGATGGCAAGCAAAGTTCCAAGATATTAGGAAACCAGGAGAAACCAAAACTGCAGTCAAAACTGCAGTATGAGATGGAAGAGTCTTCTATGAAGACTTTGTCAATACTTAGGATTATGAAGGTTTTCCATAGTATCTGTATTATTCTATCTACAAACAACAGCTCAATTTATTTTTAGGACCCGACTCAACATTCGAATTATTTACCCTACCATCTACTAAAAAGCTTTCCTGACTTCAATGACATTGAAAGGAAGATTCAGCTGCTAAAATACAACCATGAAGTGTTATTTTCCATCTATTATCTACAGCTACTTCTGCATAGTACATTGCTACTGAGTACAGCACGTCCTGGAACACAAACATAACTTAAAAACTGTTCCAAAGAAGAGAATAATTAAGTTTTGTTTTTTTAAATTAAGAACTCTTAACCCTTCAGAAAGCTGCCATTATTAACCTGTAGTAAGCAACTTCTCAATTCATTTGAAATATTACAGAAAATACCTACCCCACTGACACACTTAACATATCAGATCTGAGGCTTTAACTTGAGAGGTGGCAGGAATTGAACCATAATCAAATCTCAGAACAAGAATCTTAAGGATTCCATAGCTTAAATTCTTGCTCAGTAAGAAATATGGCCCCCCATATCCTGCAACTATTGAGGATGATCAACTACCTGTCACCTTGCCACTACCAAGGAAGTAGTAACTCACCTAGTTAAAATATCACAGTAAGAAAACAACTGCTTAAGCATTTTTAACTTCAGCAAGCATCTCTTTAATCAACAAAATAGATGATATCCATTTCAAAGAATTCACAAATTTTATATTTTCTTACTTACTAGATTTGTAGGACTCCATAATAGGATGACTGCATAAGACTTAAATATATAGCACACTCAATAAATGACTGCAGTCATAATTTGAAGAGCTCAATGAACTCAAAGGAGTGAAAAGATGTTCTGCATTTAATTTCAGCAAGTTAACATCTCAGTGCATAGTAGAATATTTCTTCCTTGGTGCTCCACCTTTAAACCAGTTGCATATAACAATTTCCTTTTGAAAGTCAACACACCACAGTCACCCTCAAATTCCTTCTCACATTAAGCTCTGTAGGAAACCTACCCATTAGGGTCCAGAGGAAGGAGCAAACCAATAGGCCAGCCAGCTCTTCTATGGTTTCTGTAACTGTAAACTGGGAAATTCCACTTACAGATATCCCATCTATGCCTTTTAAAGTCTTTACCTAAGAACTTTTTTTCTTGCCATCTTCTGGTTCTAGCTTATCAGATGATAGCACAGGAATGACAGCTGCACCATTAGCCTCAGCCCACTCAAGTGTGCACATCCTGAGCCAAAAATGAAGCCATTTAAAATAACATGCTGCACCACTGAAAAGTATTATTTTTGATTACTGACACCCTGAAAAATAGTAACCACATTTAGAAGTCCAGTTCCATACTTTTTAGCTGACTAATAGCACTTTCAAGAAAGCAGGTAGAGACATTCTGGAGACAGTCTCAGAGGTATCTGAGAAGCATCTATTGAGTTAAGACCAACATGTTACAAGAGGATTTACAGAAGATGAGATGGTTGTTAAATTGTGCATTAACTTTTTCAATATTCATAACATAACTTGAACAGCTCTAGTCTCTACTAAGTAACAACTCTGATAATGAACAGCTTCTGTCCTCTATTCACAGCATAATCAAAATGAAATATGGTATTTCAATGCTGTTCTGAACAAGCAGTCATTGCTATCATACTGAGTAGATAAGCTGCTTGCTTGTCCTAGCAGAGAAACCACTGAAACCTCGACGTCAGTAACAAAATACATCCATGCTTCTTGCTTTCCATTTCCTCCTTACTCATTTAACCTATTCACTCTGAAAATCTCCAGCACAAGGTCCCAAATTTTTCAATGATGTAGCATTCTATTTTGCATCCTTCCATTCTCTTCAGTTACTTGTATAATTTAAATTTATTGCTTTACACTGTGAGATAAAGCATAGCTTCAGAGTTACAGAAATTACCTAACAAACATGTTCACAAGCAACAGGATATGTCAGCAGGAATTGCTGAATGAGCATTATGAATAATATCTGATGGGCACTGGAAACAGGGAAGGTGCGTGGGTTCCTCTGCCTCACCAAAATTACTTTAGTGACAAAAACAGTTTTTGGAAATGAATGGCTAAGAAGTCAGTAGTCACACTGTCAAAGCATCACAAACTCTTACATATGGCATTACTGCATATTGGAAACAGCCAACCCACAGCTGATAGTGGCTACCCATTGTCTCTGTAATAAATAATCTGTTCTTGTTCAAAATTGCTTAAGGGGCACTATTAATTTTCAAGTTTTAACAAAAGAATGTTATATGAGGCTCTTGGTCTTTCACATCTTTCCACAGAAGCCTATCTCTGACACAAAACTCTGTAGAAGAAATCAACACTTCACAGGTAACATATCCCCAAAATCATGTTCCTTACATAAATAACCCAAAAAGGCATACCTTGTATTTGGAGAATACTGGGAAAACCCCCACACCCTTCTCCCTTCACTGTATGTGCAAGCATGAACACAAATTCCTCCCAAAACCATTTCAATGGCAGACAAATATATGAAAACAATGATCACTTTCCAATATCACAGTCAAGTCAGTCATGATTTGAAGAGCTTACTGAAGTCAAAGGAGTGAAAAGATGTTCTGCATTTAATTTCAGCAAGTTACATCTCAACACATTCAGACATTATCAATCACAATATGACAGTACTGACTCAGTATATACTAGATTCTCAGCTTACCAAGCTATTTCAAACTCTTTGCTATAATGATCTAGAACCACCTCTACTACTTCACAGTGCTCCAAAATCCACTATAACTAACTTCAGTACCTCTAGGCTGGTTGCAGCTCCACAGAAAGGAAATCCATTTGGAATTGCTCATACCACAAGTCACCATCACAATGCTGCAGCACTTTTGTATTCAACTGGAGTCAGGCTGAAACACCGTCTTCCTTACCCCTGGTGGGATTAAAAAGAGAAGCCTTTCAGAAAAACATCAATACATGAACACATCCCAAGATAGTGTTTCTGAAATGGTTGAAAGAGGTCACAGAAAGGAGACCCAGCAAATCAAAGACCTGAAGTATACTTGCTATACAGCCAAAAACAAATCAAAACAAGGCAGACTTCTGGCAGCAATGAAGCTACTCATCAATATTTTGGGGACACAGACAAACTTCACCCAGCTGAAATGTGTAGTACATAGATGACTGAGTACAGACTGATGTAACTAAAGATCAGCTGCTATTCCAGTTCACTAATGAACACAAGAGGCAGTCTGAATTCTAGGAAACATTCTAAGTGCCTTTTGTTGAGATTACACGTTACCCTGCTCATTGCAGGGAGGCATCTCACAGCACTGCACCCAACTGCAGTATAGAACACAGCATTTCATCCTAGCATTTTAACAGGATGATTTCACAGCATTTCAACACTGTATTTCAGGTCAAACAGTACAGTAAAAGATTGGAAAATCTCCACTGGAAAAACATGATATAATAGTGATTTGCACTGGTATGAGAATTCACAAAAGTGAAGTTATTAGTATGGCAGGAACAGAAAATCTTTTAATCCTACCTGCTCAGTATTCTTCAATACAGTAGATTAAGTTGTACCCAAAAAAATTTAATTTTAAGAAACAGTGGTTTATAATGTTGGTGAAATTACATAGCAGTATTATCTTGTCATTTGCTCTAGACTACATAACTGAGCCTTTCAGGGAGGAAACATTCTGCCAATTTACTTCCTTCTGTTCTTTTCTGGGGGCTTGGTGTTGTTTTTTGTGACATCTAAATAAAGCATCTTTTCAGTTCACTGTGCACAAAAAAATCCTTCAGAATAGGTACTTCAGTAGTTTGCATTAAGATTTATGCTAATAAGACTGAATCTTTTCTTACCTTGTGTCCCACTTAACAAGGCCCCCCAAAGCCTTTCTAATCATCTCACAGCCAGACTGATCAAAACAGCCACAGGCAGGAGACTGAACACGGCCTCAAAGTTTGAGGACTTTATAGCTCAGTGATGGAAAGTCCTCGGATTTATCAAGGAAGAAGGCAGAGAGGTGACTCAGCAGAACTCCACCTGCCTCAGGCTGCTCATCAGCTTGCTGCAGAGAGCCTCTCTGAAAGCCTGGACTCCACACAATAAATAAATAAATAAACAGACCAGAAAGAAGCAGCCCACAGACAGAGACTACTTCACTTACGAACGTGCTCCAGGCAGAGGTAGTCTGCCTCTCAAAGAACAGCATGTATGCAGCCCTTCAGCACTAGAAGCAGCTGGCCCCAGTGAGTTTCCACATTCTGGGAGCCTGAGGTGCAGCACTGCTCAGAGCACCATGATGCCTCCATGGTTCATGAGTGCTTCCTGCCACAGCAGTCCCAGATCCTCAGCAGGCAGTCAGACTAAAAGCCAATTATGCAGTGGTAACCTGAAGGCCAAATATATACACATCTTTTCACACACTCCTCAAGTACAGGCATGTTCCCAAATGCTGTAAGTAGACAAACTCCCACAGTATTTATTTCTGACTTCCAACATTTCAACCTGCATTGGTTTCACTCAAACATCTCCACTTTTATCACAAAGCTTCCTCAAACTACAATCAAAATAAAGAAAGACTATTAATAAGTTGAGTATTTTTTCAGGTGCATATATATATATATATATATATAAATTAGTGGAGCAAAGGAGTAAATGTTTTTTTGTGAAATAGTGCAAGTGTTTTAGCCAACAGAAATCTGACTTTCTTTAGAAACCAACCACAAATAAGGACATTAAAGAGATAGTTAGTGATTATTCCATATCATCCTTGGTATCTCTTTAACCATTTCTAGGATTCTGATGGAATCATTAAAAATATAATTTTATTAACATAAAGCAGTATGCAAATAAGCTGTTCACAAAATGCTTCATTCAATTACATGGAAAAATACCCATTAAGTCTCTAAATTATATTGGATATCTTTATGAGTTTAATAACATTGTGACAGTGTAAGTAAATGGAGTATAAAAAGCTGAAAACAAAAGTCCAATAAATTCACAAACATATAAGCTTTTTCACACAGAAGTTTGCATACCAAATACAAAGATATAATTTATGTTAATAAACGAGGTTCATAGTATGCACTACAATATTATTCTAATGTTTTCACAAATCACTACCAACGTTTTCATTAAATAACCTCAGAAAGTATTAAACGTATGCATATACACACCACAGCTCCAAGAACACTAAAAACAGCTTCTTTCTTCATTGAACGTGCTCCTGGTCACTGATTTTGAAGAAGCTGTCTCAGCACGTGCTTATGAGAGCCATAAGCTCCCTGTACCTTACCCACCTAATTCTTGTCATGGGCCAGAACTTGGTCTTTCCCCAAGCTGCCAAACCCATGCTGGTGTCCAGCAACTGTTTAGCTACTCACAAATTTTTTTTCTTATGACCCACACAGATAGCAGGAGATCAAGACATAGCATGCATTAGACAAGCCTCCCAGATAAAGACAGCACCCATACCCACAGCAGCCAGGGCTAAAAGCCAATAAATGAGAGTCACTTTTCTAACTGTGCTGGATCCCAGCAACATGAGCCTTCTTTGAAAAAGAACCAGGAGACTGATAACAGAGGACTTTCACTGCTTAACTCCAGCTGCAGCTGGCACAACACAAAGGGAAATACCTAGTTCCCTCCGGTCACAAGCCGGGCCGCCCACACAAGCAGCAGGGCCCCCACGCGAGCACACTAATCACACAAGTCCAAAAGCCCCCTGCTGCAACAGGAAGAACAAGCATCATGCCTGCAGTAATCCCCACACAAATACCTCAGGGCAGCCTCAGACTGATGCAGTGCTGGCACAAGTTGCCAGACATCTTGTAACAGGTCTCCAGGGTAAGGCTGGCAGCAGGTGCCGCAGGGGCAGCCTCTGTGATAAGAGGCCTGGGCTGCCTCCCGCCAGGCACAGCCAGTTGTGGAGGGTTCCAGATGGTTCCACAGCAACCCCATCACTAGGGGCAGCTGAGCACCTGTCTCAAAATTAATATAAGGTAAAAGGCAGCACGTGCAAGGGGAGCTTGCAGCACATACCACTGAGGTTGAAGAATGATGCAAGCATTTGTTTCATACTCTGGAGCAGAAAGCCCCCACAGCTTGTGGAAAAGACCACAACAGAAGAAGCAAACAACGCAGCTGTGAGGACACCATGAGTGGGGAGAGCTTAAAGACTGTAGCCCATGGGAAAGGCCCTCACTCAAGCTGGGAAAATGCATGAGGATGAAGGGGTGGCAGAGAGGAGCTGCTACAGACCGACCACAACAGCTTGTCACCCCATGTCATGCAGGAATAAGGTTTTGTTCCTCAACACTCATGTATTTTAATTTATTGTCAATTAAAATATTTATCAATATTTCCCAAATTGAACATTCCCCAAGATTATGGCTTAGGGAACAATCTCCTGATCCTTATTTCACACTACAGAATTTCCTCTGCTATTTGTCCATTTTGCAGCCCGAGGAGCAAATGAGTACTGTGCTGGGCATCTGGCTGCTTTCCAAGGCCAACTCACCACACACCTCCAGCAAAACATCTTGATAACTTTAAACTTGGCTAACTACTACGGGTTTGCAGTTGTTTCTATAGAGTTTGCAGAAAAATACTCCAATACTACTTGACATTTGTTTCAGAAGGTAGAATGAAGGGCACATGTGAACGAACTGGGCTGCTGCATAACACCAGGTTTGCCTTGCAAAACCAGAAACATTTCTCTGAAGTCCAGAGGCTTCTGGATATGTACTTGCATTTACCTCTGCCAATCTTGCTTCACACTTTAGATCATGCTGAAAACAGGACTAGGTCAAGATAGAGCTTGTGTTAATGGAATAACAGAATAATCATAGAATTTTATCAGAAGCCAGCAGGTAAAAATACATTAACTAGTAGGTGGCTTCTACTACATGAGCTGAGGAGTCATATCAGAATATCTGGTGGTCAGGAGGGATAAGATACCATGGGATGTCAGTTAAGAATACCGAGTACACAGAGAAAGCTCTACTATCTGTTGAAAAACAGACCGTTGCAGGGTTGAGTTAGTTTATTTCTGGCCAAATTCAAAAAGATGCATGATCCTCTAACTACAAACACACTAGAATCAGTGTCAGAACAGACCAAGAAATACTCAACCATAAACACAGTGCTCTTGATAAATGCCTGTTTAAGCCAGTGATTAAAAAAATAAGTAAAACAAAAGGAAGCAGCTCTACAACCATTTCAGATTATACGCTTTCTCCCTCCTGAGGGAGAAATAGTCCTCTGGACAGAAGTCAGAGCCAATTAACAGATGATAAAACAAGATAGATAGTGAACACATGTAAAAGCTCACTGCAAATAGAGACAAGCAATTATAATATAAAGTGATCTCTGAAAAGCCCTTGCAGAGAATTATGTTGACAGGGATGCTTTACTAGTCTGCTTAGCCAAGCTTTGAGCCCCAATTATGCTTGCATTTGTTCCCCTGCTTGTTCGTGTTCTACATATTAGCCATTTTCTAAAACGTAAGCTTTGCTTGAGAGTACTGGTTAGTCTCCATTCAACTCAGCTACTTCTAGCTCAGCCACAGGCAGACAGTTTCTACTTATTTCACTTAAGTCTCATTTATTTTTGCATTCCCATTAGTCCCCAGACAGGCTCATGAGGCAGTCCCCAGCTCAATATTTCCTTTTCCCTATACCAATATTTTAAAGGTTCCCCCTCATCTCAGCTTTATTTCCATAATAAACCAAGGAGACCAGACAAATAAAGGCATATTTCAGACCTCAGTGATTCAATTTACGTTTGGACACCTTATTTTTAACTATACAGAGCTGCACATTACAAATATTCTGAAAATCAAGTTAACATATGATAGGTTTCAGAGACTTAACGTTCCAGTGTTACAAATAAAATGCCTTAAATCTGAAAACTAGCAGACTAACATAAGCCTTTGAATATTTCAGTTTGTAGAACTTCTCTTTCGCATCAACTTTCAGCTTTAAAACACAAATAGAGAATCCCTTCACGCTCATTGATTTCTTAAAGCTGCATTTTGAAACTTACACATACTAAACTGCTTCTCTGTCTTCCTGAATTAATAAAGAAATGAAGAACTCTATTCACAAATTCACCTTTCTGGTAAGTATGTGCATCCAAACTAGTTAAGTAACAGGACACAGTAGGTGTACAAAGACACAGGTTCAAACTGTGAGGAAGTGAAAGGATTCACAGCAACAGGGGGTTACATAATAACAAGGCTCATCACACTATACCTGAAAAGAGCAGCTCCAAAGACAGCTTTCACCTTCAACCTCAACCAACACATGAGCACACAGTTGAAAAATCACTATCAAGCTAGATAATAACTCACATTTTTATCTCAGATACAGCCCAGACAAAACCACAGGTCCACAACAAGACAGATCTCCCAGCAACACCCATAAATAAGGTATTACCTATTTCATCAGAGACCATAAACAAGAACAGGCACAACCACAGCCAGGATGAAGAACAATACTCCCATGCAATTTCTCAAACTAAGACCTTAAATATGCAGGAGGAGGGAGGACTCAGGTGAAGCTGGTCAGGGTCGTTAGGGGCTATCAGTACCACAGGGCACCTGGCACAAGGTTTCTGGAAAACAGTGGCATAATGATGCATTATGAAACTCACTGTTGTAAGACATATACCATTCACTGTGAAGTACTAAACTCAATGAGAAATAAATTGTAATCTGATATTAGTGTTCCTATTCATTGTTATACCCTTAATTTCTTTCTTTTTTTCTTTTTGATGAAAGGAAAGCAAAAAAATTAATCCTTTCTGAAAATGTGACAAAATTTATACATTTTAGTATGCCTCAGTCCTTCCTACATGATAGTTTTGTAGCTCTGTTAGTAATTAGGATATTTTTTTCAGCATTTGTGTAAAACAGTTTTGCTCAAAGGATGCACAGCTGTCAGTAAGACACAAAGAACTGGCTCTTTCTAAGAGGACAAATTTCTACTGGACTTGTTCTATGCACAATGTGTTGTACAAATTAGGCAGTGATATGTTCTAAATTGCCCTTTATGAGATTCTGTATGCATTAGTAACCGTTGATAACCTAAGGCACTCTTATGGCTTAAATCTGCAACATTTCCTCATGTTGTAAGGTACAGAGAAAATGCATCTTACTATGCTAGTAGAAACATCCATACAAATTCTTTAAAAATCTGCACCAAAAAAAAAAAATCCTATGAGGTAGTGAGCTATGAACTTGACTCGGCTAAATTGCGGGGAAAGATATTCCAGATTATTTATACCTAAGATGAACAGAGTGAGGGGAAAAACAGTGAGGACAAACAACAAATCAACTGGAAGCAATCTGCATTGCAGCTGCTATGGGAGAATGACAGGTCAGGGAGCTGGAACAAGACTGAGTCCAGCTGCTATTTCCCTCACAAGTGGGAAAAGTTGCTCCACTTCTGCAACCTGACAGAATAACAAGACTCTGAACATCTCTTGGAGGAAGGAAAGGTAATATAATAAGGAAAGGTAATATAATAAGGAAACATGATTTTCTTACCTAGAAGATACTCAGAATACAGCTAAGATTGTGCTTGAGTATGATTTGGGAAAAAAATACAAATCTTCTCAACCCAAGGAGAATCAGTCTGAATCAATCTGTTCCTCAATCTGCAAAAGCAATACTTCACAGCAACATGAAAGCCAATGAAATTCAGAGAAAGTTCTTACTGGCAGATGTCTCTAAAAACACTGTTCTTGTGTATGTTAGATGACTCAAATAGTCATCCATATCTTCCATCCTAGCAATTCCTCCATTACTGTGTTTCTCCTTGCCTTTGTTGAGCTTAGCTTTCAGCAATTTATTTTCAACTACTTTAAGATTACAAAACAAAACAAACAAAGACAAATATAATATGGCCACTATTTAAAACATAGTATTTTCTGCCCAATTCCTAGCAAAGCACATTTGTAACAGCAGCCCAAGATACTTCAACAGAGCCAGAAAATAAAGTTCACCTTTCTAAAAGTCTTACATCTTTTCTGAACCCTGCTGTTGGACTCATCCAGAGAAACTGCAAACACTGAATTGCCCCAGTAAAGAAAGAAAGAATATTTTCAAAACCTTGTCCAAGTCTCTCTTAGTGCAACAAGCAGGTCTTTAATCCCTTATGAAATAGGGTACAATTTAACTGCAGTACAGCCTGGCCTTTCAAATAACTTTTGAAATTAATTTTGTTCCTATTTTCTACTTTTCCTTTCCACAGCAGACAAACCTAGTAAATAGTAGGAAGGAACAGCCTAACCTCTACAAGCATTAATACTACACAGCATTTTAAAACGGAGCAATTAAGTCTGGAACAATTAACTCAGAGGAACAATTTACTTCACATTGTTTGGGAAATGACATAGAGTTTCACAGCCCATCAGTTTTAGAACATTTTATAAACAAGAGTTTTTAATTAAAGATTAATGATAATCCAATTCATATATGATTCTAATGAAGTCAATTAATGAAATAATAATTTAAAACATATTTTTAATTCCCAATTAGGATACCAGTAGTAAATCTCTCTTAAGGAAAATTTTCATTGAGTTACTAACACCTTTATTCTGAAAGTGATATCTGTCACAAATGCAAGAAAAACTGTTTTGGATGGATCTTTAAATCAGTTTTCTGCAAATTCATAAATTTGGTGAATATCTATTTTATTCTGTATTGCCCATTTTGATAGACAGTATTCATAACCAGCACACTTACTGAAAATAGCATTTCTTTTTCTTTTAATTCCACATATGTGATTGGCCAGTTGTATTTTAGCTTGATTGTTCCCATATCTTGGCTTAGCACAAAGTAACCAACTTGTATACAAAATTCAAAGCAATGTTGTCGCAGTTTTAACACAGTTGGAGGACAGATATAAATATGTCTTGAGGACATAGTGAATAGTGGTAAACAGAAGATAACTGACAGTGCATGAACAAAGCCACTACTTCCCTGTTCCACTATAATTTGATTTAAAAATTAAAATTGGATAATTACTATATAACTCTTATGTCAATCTCACTTAACACCAACAGAGCAAAGGATGTTAAGCCTCTGCTACAAATCAGCAACGGGGTTCCTCAACAATGCAGACCTGTGCAATGGCTTTAACAGCCACATCTGTTGCAAGAATTAAAATCACCCTGCAGCAGTAGTACAGAACATCTGGCTGTGAAATGCTGAGTAACATCAGGAGAAAGCCTCAGAGATGTGGCAACACATTGCAGCAGTCCTTGAGAGGTGGCAGGGTGGGAGAGGAAGATGCTTGGTGTATGTTGCCCAGCCTTAAATTACTAGATACTACGAAGTTCAGAAGGTTTTCCATTCCCAGATGCAAAGTTCTACTGAGACAATTAATTTGCACTTACGAGTAGATGAACCAAAATTATCAGAGCTCTTTGTGTGATCTTCTAGTGTAGCAGATAGAAGAAAAGATCAGATGTAAAGGAAATAGGAAAAAGCAAGAATCAATAAAATAAATGACGCTTAACCATAAGTTTTAAAATAAAACATTCAGTGTCCATGGATAAAAACTAACCTTTGTCCCTTAGTCTCCAGAATAACATAACATAGTTAATGAATAAAAGTTCTAAGAAAAATATGTGCTAGTAAGAAAACCCCAACAAGAATTATAGACAATGAAATCTCACATATAATTTACAAATTTCTCTCCCCCAGTACTGGGTGAGACCACTGGGTTATTATCAGGAGTTCACAAACTTTTTCATTCCAGTAGGCTGTTCCTTTGGTCCAAGAGAATGAACTAGATACATGCACCCCTTCTCTTTTTAAGAGATGCCCTTACAAACTGGCATTCCTTCTGCTATTTGCCTCTTTGTTGCTGCCAAGGTATGAAAATCAAGGGTTAACAGATTCATTTCATCTATTTTTCCTCTTTGTAGAAACATTTTCTATTCTATTGTGTAAGAATAACTGAGTAAATTTTTGACAAGATGCGATTTCATGGAGAGAAAAAGCTTAAAACTCTATTATAGTTTATCTTGTTTTCAGAATCCCTTGAGCTTATATCAGACATAAACAAGACTTCTAAAAGTACTTGATGAAAAAACTGTGACATGTCTTTCTATTCTCATCAAATCTTAAAGACGGAAAAAAAGAACACCTTCCTCAAAAGCTCCACAGAGTGTAAGCGCACCTTAAACTACATACAAGACTTCAGTTCTTTATGTAGCCAATGCAAACCTGAAATGATTCTACTTCCCAAGAATAACCCAGATCGATGCTGTAACATGGCCAGAGAGACCAAACCCATCAATCAAAGAACAGCAGTGTTCTTCACAACTACTGAAATACTTACTTTGTTGAGTATTCTTTACCTATATATCTAAAGAATTAACATTCTATATAACTATATACTGCGTACTTTATAGGCCCTTATCATTGGACACAAGACCTACATTCTTATTGTTGCTGTTGATGTAATTCTATCACAAGAGTCATGTAAACATGAAAACAAAGACTTCATTTTGAATTAGACATTGCCATCTGTATGACACAATTGAACAACTTTATACACCTGCCACATATTGCATAAAAGAAAGAAGGGAAATTGATAAGTTTCACTTGCAAATCATCACTAATGCAATAGGTAAGGTGAGTAAGGTGAGATGGAAGATGTATTGGAATTCATTCTTTTTTTTTTTTGTTTTCAGTGCTTGGGGTAGTATTATAAGAATAATGTTTCTGGAGACAGAAATGAGATATGAGACAAGCTTACTGAGAGCTTCATCATAATGAAATTACAGTTTATTTCCTAGGTGAGTACTTTGTAGAAAAAAAATATATGTTCTAACCTGCCAGCAGACAAATGGCTGACCTCCATACCGAGCTAAAGGAGGGGACGTGCTTTTGGTTTGGTTCATCATTATCCAAATGCTATAAATTCCACGATGAGGAAAGTCACACTTTCTGCAGCACTGGGGATTCAGCAGAAGCCCTTGTGGTGCAGTTTCACATTTCAAACAGATGTTTTGTTAATAATGCGTTTATGAACACAAGAATAAATATACTTCAGGCCATATACAGAGGATGTACTGCTCAAGGACCCTCCACTAGGCTTAGACTGCAGCTAAGGTTTGGCTTAATCTGTACCATATCACAGCAGGCTTTAAGGGACCACATGCCATTCACGCACCAACAGAAGGAATGAGCAGGCTCTCTGTGCCTCTTCCTTGTCTCTCAGATCAAGAGTTGCAAATTCCAAAGACATTCCCAAAATATGGCAGTGATTTTAACATACTGGCCCAAATCCTAAGCTGTCAGTTCAGACCTGACTGGGTCATTATTAATTCATTAAAGTAAGAAAAAGTACGTCAAAAGTGACAGTGGGTGCTGAAGCAGGCATCTGTATCATGTTAATTACTAACACTACTTGTGTCAGAGAGAAACTTAACAAGATGCCATAAGCAAGTCTCAAAAAGGTGCTGCTGCAAAGGTGCTAGCAGAGTCTGCCCTATCCCCATGCACACTGGTTCACCAAAGGTTTCCATATTACTCACCAATCACCAGGAGGAATTTTTTTCAAGGAAAGATGAATTACTTTCATATTAAAAAACAAAACAGCAATTCACATTTTGGCTAGCTGCTAGTAACTTTGATTAGGATAAAATAGCTTACCTTTTTACTGCTTGCATAATTAAAGAATCACACTGTTCTTCCTGTGGTTTTTCTTTCTTATTTTATTCCACTGTAATCCATTAAATATTACGGCGTTAACAGGGATTTGACACACCAGATTTAATCAAGAATATTCCTCATACTTCAGTGTGTGTGCTTAGAGAGCTACACATTAAGCAAAGGTTTCAGTGAATTATCTGACCTTTCATTACAAGCCTGTACCTCCTAATTACACTTTCCTTTTTTTATATATAATACATAGGCAAGGTCAATTTCTGCCATACCACTTGCAAGTATCCTCAAGAGGCTTTCAGAAATGGGCTATCTGCTTCTACAAACCACAGCTGCAAATGTATTTGGATTGTCTATATATCTTGTGTTCATGAGATTTACAGTTCTATGTTGGAGCCAGGAAAACTGCTTTGATTTTTTTGTAAGTCTCTGGCAAGAAAGCATATGAAAATGTATCATATGCTTACTATCCCACGCAATCCTTCACACTCCCACCACGATTTCCTTTCTGTCAGACCACCCCTTGGAATATCTTTGCTGACACAGCAGCAAAGGACATCTTCCAGTACACAACTTCTTAATTCTAGCAAATAACATTTGTTTCTTCCCTTGTATCTAAAAGTAATTGTGCTTCATTACTCATCCAAAGGAGACAAATGACATAAAGAAATGGTCTTCATCTACATCACATCATTAGTTTGAAACACAATCGTACATTTATCTAACTGTAGACTTCTCTACAAGTGCAAATACTGAGCTCAGATCTCATCTCACAGTCAGTGGAATAACAGAAGCTGATGAAATATGTTGCTATTGACAAACAATACAGTTTTCCACTTAAATTGATACAGGCTCAAATCACTATAGGGCGTCATGGAGTGTGCATCACAGACTTATCTCCACAAAAACACAGGAAAAAAAATGTGGCCTATATCTCCATATCTAATAGTTCAGCAGTCAGGACACTCAGGCTATGAAATATCTTCAGTTGTTCACCTCAGTGGCCTTGTGGAGCAATGAGAGCAATATTTAAGGTCTGCAACATCGTTCATGGAATTTGAGCATTAATGAAGTCAGTATAAATACTTCTGGTGCTACAGATGGATCAGCCTTTAAGAGTGCAAAAAAACACACTAGCATCTACAGCATGCATAACTGATGTTTGCCCTCTCTCTCCAAAAATTTGGTCAGAAGCAGACATAAAAGAGCAAATTCCAATCCTGCTGGGTGGTGCTTTACTCACTACAACATATGCCTGTGTCACACTCCTACCTCACCTGCTTTCCATACCATCAAACTGCCACCACTCTTCTCCAGCTCTTTTGTCAGGAAAACAGCAAAATGGCATTGGAGGTTAACAATGTTTCCCTTGTGCTATGATACACTCCTCCCTCATAATTTTCAGGTAGCTCAACTTTGCTTGAAATAAGGAATTTCAAGTATAAAGAAGATAAATTTACTAAAGGGGCTTGTAAGACTTTTTTTCTCCCTTAAAAGAAGCATAGCTAGATTCATATAGGAGAGACTTTGATTAAAGATCAATCCCCATCTTTCTATTTCATTCTGTGTCTCCATTCATTTTCCAGGTCTAAATACTTGATCTGAATTTCATTAGGATGCTAGCATGACTTTGTGGTTTAGTGGACCATCACTGCTTGTGGAATACTACTGTCTTTTGTGTTTTCCAGTTCATCTGCTAATTATATCCACCACTATCAGATGCAAAATCCAGAACATAATGTGGAATATGGCTGGTATGTTTGTGCTTAAGAAAAAATCATACATACTGGAGTAAATCATACATACTGGCGTCCACAAACTCACAGTGCCAGAATTGCATTTCACAGACTCACAGAATTGTAGGGGTTGGAAGGAACCTCTAGAGATCATCAAGTCCAACCCCCAGCCGAAGCAGCTCCCTAGCCCAGGCTGCTGCACAGGTAGGCGTCCAGGTGGGTCTGGAACTTCTCCAGAGAAGGAAACTCCACCACCTTTCTCATTTGTGTGGACCTTCCTCTGCTTCAGTTTGTGGCCATTCTTGTTCTATCACCATGCACTGCTGAAAGAGTCCAGCTTCATCCCTTTGCCTCTTGTACCTTATATAGTTATAGACATGGATCAGATCCTCTCTGACTCTTCTTTTCTCAAAGCTGAACAGACCCAGGTTGCTCAGCCTTTCCTTGTAGGGGAGATGCTCCAGGCCCTTTATCATCTTTGCAGCCCTACACTGGACTCCTCTGAGAGAGGAGTCCCTGTCTTTTTTGTACCAGGGAGCCCAGAACTGGGCACAATTCTCCAGGTGAGGCCTCACCAGGGCAGAGTAGAGGAGGAGGATCACCTCCCTTTTAAATGCACCCCAGGATCCCATTGGCCTTCTTGGCCACCAGGACACACTGCTGGCTTATGGCCAACCAGGAACCTTGTTGAAGAATACTTGTTGAGAAGACAATAAAAGGAAGCTTTTTCCTTGATTTAGTTTACAATTTGGAAGGGCTTCAATAAATACAGTACATCGAGTACTGAAGAAAAATAGGTGAAAAAACAGGCCTTCTTTCCATAAAATACAGCTAAGTGTTCACAGCACACAATACTAACAGCAGCCTGTTCAGCATTACCTTGGATACAATTCATTCTCTTTGAAACTTAAAATCTCAATAGCAGTGCAAAACAAAAGACTCTCTTCTGCAGCCAACAATCTGTATTTCGACCCTGTTAGGCCATGAAGAAAGATTTTCCCAAAGCTGTAACAACAGGCAGATAAGAAATGTATTCGTTCTGTATGGGGAGTGAAAAATGAAGGTAAGTGCAGCCATGTCTACTGATGCCACCATCTACAGAGAATGCAGGCTGCAAACTACCTGTCTGCTCTCTAAGCTGTTGCCAGGGACCTGGCATCTAGAAAGTGTCCAAAATGGCCACCATTAATTCTGGCAGCTCCCAGAGCTAGAGTTAGAGGAGCTGCCTGAAGGACAGTGAGTCCACGCTATCAGCATGCAACAGCACTGCCACCTGCACTGCCAGCCGGTGGAAAGGACAGCCAGCAATTCCCCACAGACTGCTGTCATAGCTTTGCTGTTCAGAGCAGACACAGCTAGAAAAGATGCTAAGATACAGGCTTGAGGAATAACCAGAAATGCTGAGTTTTGAAAGATGAGGAAGAAATACTGAGGAGCAAAGGTAGCAGAGAAGATGCTGAAAGGGTAAGACAACTTGAAACTTGATCATTCACTCAACAAAGCGAGACTGCAAAAGAAAAATTCAGTGAAGTTTCAGGAGCAATGAAACTAAACAAAGTTCTCAAAAACGAGGAAGACGTAATTGAAATGTGAAAGTTTGTTCTTAGTCTGAAGTAATTTTTTTTAATGCAGTGCAAGGTAGAAGATAACAAACAGTTTTTTTTGTTTGTTTGCTTTTGTTTTTGTTTTTTTGTCTTTTAGAAAACCTGTGTTATGTACTGCAGCTTCCTTGTAACTCACTGGGAAGCATTTGAAAAGACAAACCAATGCACAGAGGTCACACTTCTCAGCAGAGCAAGTGAACTCATAACACTTATGCACTGGGTACATTGCTGTCAGTGCTTGAACTAACCTGATGCTCTTTCAGGTTAGATGCTCTCTGCTGCACTGCAGTCAAGGTTTGTTACTACAGAATTAGCATAACAAAAGCCTGAGAAATATGAATCCTTACAGGCACCTGTATACCTTCAAATCCAGAAGGCTTGCTGTCATCCCACTAATCTGTTATTCAGGCTACTGTATTCAGAGAACTGATTTGGGGAAGATGAAAAAGCTATTTGTTGTCATAGAAACAGTATGATTTTCTGCTGCTGTGCAGACTGATATGGGAGAATATTATTGTTTGGACTTCCTCCAGGCATCCAGACTGAGAAATGCTAAAATGCTTTTTTAAAAGCCCCTGAAATTTTGCCAAATAACCAGATCTACAATTTTCACAAACATATTCAAATATTTACCAATTGTTGTGGTTAAATTTGAAAAGCTGTGGATTCAGGAAACACTGTTGAAAAAATATATTCTTTGCTCAAAAAACAAGCATGTAATGGAGATCTTGTAAGGCTACAGGAAATGTCCAAAACTCTGTAATCAGTTACAGAAAGGCAATTAAAACATCAGCCAATTAGCAGGCAGTTAATATTTTAAAAGCCTACATTTAATGAATTAATTAAGTTTAAAACCACAAAAGAAGATATCCCAAGGGTTTAACAGCTGCCAAAGAGCACTACTAACTGCAAGGAAGGTGAGATGTTTATGACTGCTCCTTTATGTTTTTTATAATTCAAGTAAAACAGTATCAGTAAGTCATTAGGCATTATGTATGGTAGT
The DNA here is from genome assembly GCF_038088225.1 of Cyrtonyx montezumae. Lineage (NCBI taxonomy): Eukaryota > Metazoa > Chordata > Aves > Galliformes > Odontophoridae > Cyrtonyx > Cyrtonyx montezumae. The sequence continues at coordinate 17,821,855 of NW_027071825.1, read as the reverse complement.
GACCAAACCTCCCAAGGATCCAGCCAAGCACCTGTGTTCTCCCAGTGACTCCAAGGAAAGACAGATTTACACCTGAGTTACAATTCACAGGCCAAAGAAATACAGGGCAATTGGAAGTGTTTCAGATGGTCTCATTTCATTTTGAAAATAGTTTTCTTTTACAGGAACATTTTTTCCAGAAAATTTTTCCTGAAGCATCTTCACCTTCCATCCCCAGAGTAATATTTCTTGGTTGTGGCAGAGCACAAAGGTAATTCAGAAGGTATCAGTAATTCATGTAAAAGGTAGATATTTTTAACTATTTTATTTGGTAAAGGAATGAGCATGGCTAGGATCTCTGTCATGCGGGCAAATGGAATTCATCTGAGTTGACGTCCAACTGTTTTAATGCCTCACCAAAATAACCTTCATTTTTCTTACAGCTCCCATTACAGAACATCCCTTACTTTCCTTCCACCTCCACATAAACAGAACACCTCAAGAATTGTTAACATGCAATTATTCAACTTTCAACTCTCTCAAGCCATGAAACTGGATAGACATGACACCAGACTGAGCTGTGAGGGAAGTAAAGCAAAAGCTCCTGCTTGAGAACAGGAGCAGGAGGAGCTCAGGTGGGAGCGCTCTTCTTGCACTTAGTGTTCGACAGCAGCCTGAGGATGCAGCCAGACAAACTACCTCCTACACCAGAATTCAGCGTCCATCCCATATTCCAGCTTCCTTTTGAGGATTTAGACCCTACATTGCCATTTCTAGGAGCGACCTACTGCAATATAGGAGGGCATAAGCTATTGAGAAAAGAATACCACGTGAAAGACAAAATTCTAAGTAAAGGGCTAATAATTTACACTGTAATTGTTGTTGTATTATGTGTATAATTACATGGAATGAGACAGCAAGGTACATGGAAAAAAATAGCTGACATTGATTACTCAGCCTGATGCCACCTGTTGGAGCTCAACTAAAGATGGTGACTGAAAAAGTCCATGGTGATACTAATTTCTGATCTAATGATAGAGTGCCATGCCACAGTGATTTTTAGCCTATATTTCCCTTAGCAATCCTGTGTCACTACCAGCTGTGGAAAATCCAGTTTAGACTCTTTTTCTTTCCCTCTATACACTGAATAAATACTTCAAAAAGACAAAGACTTTGATTATATATACCATTTTCTTTTTTGAGAGAGAAATCATGACTTTTAAAGCCCATCAGTCTGGGCAATATTAGGGTAGTATGGTTAGGTTGAGGTTGGACTTGATGATCTTGAGGGTCTTTTCCAACCTGAGCAATTTTATGATTCAAATATATTTGATCAACAAGATAATCCATTTGTTGTCAAAGTCTCTGTTTACCCAAGCAGAGTAGCCCTGGATGCTCTGCTGCATCTGTAGCTCACTGACTTAAGATTGCAGCTCTTGACCATACTGCACCTAGACAGGTATGCCTATCACTGGAACTTGTAGACATTATGTTGATTTAAAAAAATAATGCCATCAACATGTAGGCAAATATGTCCAAGACCAGTTGGTTTTGGAAACAACCCTCATTTGCCAGTATAATAACAACAGTTGTTAGCTGCTGTGACACTAATACTTTGCAAAAATTCACAGAATTACTTCAATGTGACAAAACACAGTCTTTAGATCTAGAGGCCCTGGACACTGCCCAGGAGATAGAGAATGCAGTGAAAAATAACAATTGTATTCCATCTAGATATTTAAAGAGCTGTAAGTTAGGTATCTTTCTTTCTGTGATATGGGCAAATCTGTTCAGATAAATACTTATTCAGAATTTTTTTTCTCAAAGCTAGAGTCAAATTCTCAGGGGTTGCATGGTCTTCCCACTAGATGAGAGGAAAATGAAAGTAGTTTGTATACAAGAAATAAGCAGGCAGACTGAGACATCAGTACCAGAAAGTGAACTGTCTTAACTTGTACCAGTACCTCTTAAATTTCTCTACATGACAACTGCAGCCTTGTGAAATTCCAATAGCTACAAATTTTTCTTCCTCCATGTGGTCCCAAAGTGGTACTTTCCTTGGCTGGGGAATCAGTTTTCCACAGGAAGAAAATAAATTTCATTGTAAGACTGACATCCTCCTACTCTCTTGGAGGCCACAGATTGTACACTGGATGATGTCAGAGCCTGGTTTATGGTCAGACCGATGAGATACTGAAATGACTGAGCAGATAAATTGCTTATAACTGACCAAGTCTGAAATTCTCAGACTTGGAGTTTACCTATTTTGCTGCAGGAAAGAAATAATGTGTGTCCAAGGAGAAACGCACAATGTACCTCAGCCACAAGATGAATGCTGCAGTTTCAGCTGTAAGAAATCTGGCAAAAAACTTGTGGATAACCAGTATCTTCAGCTAAGGAAAAATAATGATTAGACCTTGTAATACTGAGAACACTGGCAGTACCTATAATTTTCCTATCTTACGTATCATTCATATAATGCTATCAAATTACAGCACTAACTAGAAAGGGAAAATCTGGAGACAAAACAGCTGATGTCATGGTTTAATAAAGCAAGAGAGAAAGGTTCAAAAAAGGACAATACTACAGCAACAATTTAAAAACTGATGCTGCAAGTTTGGGATCTTGTTTGGCTTCGCTTTTATACAAAAAAACTTATTTTGATTTTAGTTCTTTTTGCAGATTCATAATTTATTGGTGCAATATATAAATCTGCTGCTCTTGTTTATACAGCAAAACTTTCCTTCCCAAATATTCCAGAAGTTGGAAAAGGTGTTTTTATCTGCCCTCTGCTGGAAACACACAGTAAAAATACAGCACTGCCAGCACTCTTACCTGTACAGAAGAGAAATGGTTCCCCCTCCATCCACACATGGAGGACCAGCTTCATCATGTATTCAGGAGTTACATGGGTGGTGGATTTTATTTAATGCACTTAGTCAACATAAACTTTGTCTTATTTGTCTAAAATCAGCTCCACTATGTAAATGCTAGGGTCCAATCTAATTCCACTTCAACCATAGTTAATAAGAAGTATCTTTATGGAGATCAGGAGAATTATACTATTAAAAAACTGTCTAAAAGTTGAAATATCTTGTTAGAAATGCACCTGGTAAAATACAGATTGACATCTTCAGAGATTGAGGCACTTCACATATACTACGTCCATGTCTGTAGAAATAAAATACTGATCAAAGTGGATGAAGTAATAAGTCAATAGGAATTAAATAAATAAATATATAAATAAAGTTTGCAAAAGAACTGATTCATCCACTTATTAAGAAGACTTAATGCAGACACTGTGTGTGTCTGATCCTGTTCACAAGAGCTTGCCAGGCACACACTACAGGAACACTAGGAATGATGAATGGATTTAAAGACAAAGTGAAGATTACAAAAAGAAAGGGCTCGACAAAACTACATTCAGAAAGGAACAGATGCTATTAATCAGAACCCAGAGTAGACAGTCATATGCTATAGCAGCTATCCCTTGGACAGTAAGGAAGTGAAGGACCTGTCAGAAACACTATTCACACCTAGCACCTACATGACCACATGAAATCATTCTGAAATCACTCCTCCCCATAATCAACATTTGAAGCTGTAAGCTGAAGTGCTCTGTAAGCATTTGTTTTTGTTTTCTTGATTTCCATCAGCAGCTTTAGCTTCTTGTTTTGAGGGAGGACTCATATAGGGTTGCAAGCATCTGAGTGAAAAATATGCTTTTCCAGGACTACCTTATTAGTGATGGCTGTGACAAGATTTTCTTCCAGTGCTATTTCTTCTTTTAACACAGATCCATCCGTATGTTGTACCATAATCTTTGTCTTACAACTCTAGCCAATATGTAGGAACAAGCATAATTAGGTAAAATTAACAGAACCAACTCTCTAATTAGTATGCAGATTGAATTCTAAAAATTGCATGGCTTCTTCTAGCCAGCTTTGCATTTAACTCTTCTCTTATAAATTAATTCTCACTGGCCAAACATCAAAGCCCCCAATGTTTTTCCAAAGATGATCTTAGGGATTATAAGGAATATAAACAGCATCACAATCTGTACTTCACTATGTGTACATTTTACATTAATTTGGTCAGCTTGTGTATGTTACCATTCAGAGAGTGCATATTATGGCAATCAAACAGGCAAAAATACTGCACTCAGCATCATGCAGCACTTTTTCTGGGTTTGGCTTGGCTTCAGCTAGTGAAGGGCTTCACCCTTCATGTTTCTCTCTTACTGCTGGAAAACATCATATTCGAAACCAATGCAAGTCTTTCTTAATTTTATTACTTGACATTGGAATTTTTACAATTTCTTTCTCAAAGAAACATTTCACCCCTCATGGAGGTCCTGACTGAATTACATCCTGTTGCTTTCAATTTTGTAGCAAAACTTACAGAAACATTTTAAATAAAACATTACCTTGTTCTCTTCTACCTTTCATGCTCTTATTGTAAATTAATTTTTAATCAGTTCTTACACCAGATACAGTTCTCCTCTAAGCATATACTTATCACATGCTGTTAAAAGCTTTTTACAAAGGGCAATTTAAGCACATTGCCAAAGCTGCTCCTTACAAGCTCTCTTATTTACATTTATCTCTGGTATCAGCTTCTAACCACAATGCTACACCTTTTTACTAGCTTACAGATGAGTATTCAAGCTCTGCTTTGGATTACAATCCATTTCTGCCTTCTGGGCTTGCTGAAAGGGATTCTGTATCAAAAAGAAGGCTTTCAAAGCTGATGAGAGCAGTTAGGAATCCATCTAATCCACATATTTTAGAAACTTGCTTCTAACATTTTATTTGTTTTAAAATACTCAAATATAAGAAAACTCACCTAACTACACATCTATGAAATTTAATCCTGGTCTGTAAGGCTGAAGCTTTTTATAATAAGAAATATGAGATTCATGATTCATAATACATGAATGGAAAAAGACCAAGCTTTCTACAGGAAACATCACTTAGCAATTGCCTTTTCATTATAAACTCCTCCATTGCTTCTGATTTGACAACATTGAAGCATTCTGCCTTCATTTCTCAGACTAATACTTGTGGGTGTGGGGTGGAAATAACCAGAAGTATGTATTTCTCAGAATTGCAGATTTATCACTTTCACTGGAAACTGGGTCCAGCTAAGAAGTATAATTTAATTCTGTTTAACCACTACAGATGTCTTGCTAAATCCTCACAGAATTTAACCAATGCATTTTTCAATAAAAATTCAATGGACATTGGGAGCTGAACTGTTTGAGGACTCTCTCCAGTTCAGCATGTTCCAGCACTTAGTACCAGACAGCACAACCCCAAGCACACCACGAGGACACCTACCTACAGACATGGCTGCACTAGCAATGGGGGTCTTCCCAACATTCACTTGCCAAAGACAATGGTGCAGCAAAACCCTTCCAATGAATCTTACAGTGCAGCCTGTACAACACATGAACTGACTCCTTAAGCAGCACCAGATGTACGTCTGTCTGCACACAACAATGCTGCAGGCCACACAAATCCCACAGAAGGAACACTGCACCAGGCAACACAAACTGCAGAGGAACTCCTTGCCCCTGGGTTCTCATTCCCTTCCACCTACAGTGTAAATGCATTAACTTACAGGATGAACTGCAAACTCCATCTCTTTCTCTCCTTCCAGGCAGGATGTGACCAATGGGTGAGGCTCAGGACAGAACTGGGACCTAGTGGAGGTTTGTTCCACTGGGACAATGATGTGAAATACTTGATAAACTGTTTATTATAGCAGTACCTTTTTAAGCTGTTGCCAAGGATGCCTGGGACAATCACATGAGACAAATCGCAGCAGGCATCCAGCCTGTGACTTGACAATGTGGGACCAAAGTAAGTGTGTGAGGCTTACAAGCTTACTGCACCCAGCAGAGGAAGGTCAGATTTTCTTGGAAGTGATAGTGACTGAGCTAGAGGTCACAACTTTCAATTCATGGGCAGCTGACAAAAACCAACAGTGCAGCACACAACCAGGCATCATTAATCCCAGACAGTTACTTATCTCCAGTGTATGTCCTGTTCTTTAACAGTTATTGCTGTTCTATGAGAAAAATGAAATAAAACCCAGAGGCATATGGCTTGTATAGTTTCAGTTGACACAAGCCCTCTGCAGAATAATTCTAGAGACTTAACATCTTACAGACAAAACCATAGTTGTTAGAAATTGATGATATCTGTTAAGCCATCTGTTCTATTCCATTGCCAAGGCAAAACTGTTCCTTCTGCATATTTATTTGATTTTTACATTAGTTTTAGATTCTCTGGCAGACGGAGCTTCCACTATTCCCCCTGGGAGGTTGGGCTCACCACAGAATATGTTCCACTGGCAAGATATTTTTCCTTATGTTCAGCTTAGATTTTCCCCTTTTTAATTTCATCCTATGACCTTCATTATCCTCTCTTTGTGCACATGCAAGCTTACAAGTTACACCACAAAAGGAACAAATGCTGTTCACATCAAGGACTGTTACATAAATAGGTCTTAAAAGAGTAGAGTGTGCACATACACAGTGTCAGCTCCAGAAACAGGGAAAAGAACATCTACTCCCCTCCAAGGGGATGTCAGGACAACAAAGTCTTGAGGTTTCTGAGGTGCTACGGCTAATTACTGTCTACTACCCAAATTTTGTGGTAGGAGCATATACACAAAAGTTTTTGGGCACCATTTCTTTGTCCCACATGAAAGCAGCAGCAACTTGTTTCTCAGCAGGAAGCTCTGCAGGGGCACACCTCCTCTATTCATGGAAGGATGTAGAGCTGGATGCTGCCATCAGCCAACCTTGGCTTAGTGCAGACTAACACTGGCCTTGTCACACTTCCCACCCAATGCTCAGAAACCATCAGCTGCCCAGTACACCTAGCAGGACTGCTAGTCTGTGTGAAAATTTCAGATCAGCATTTCAGGGAACCATTTTGCTTTCTGTTGATACCTGACTGTGGGGAGCTAGGAGAAGACAGTGTACTGCTGTATTTCTGCACTGATGACTTCTTTTTTCTCTCCTCAAAACTAATTCTGTTATCTAATCTAAACTAATCTGTTATCTTTAATGCCTTCTTTCCTTCCTTTTTTTTTTTTTTTTTTTTGCCTATAACATCTTTCTCTAATCGTACACTATTCACAGTCTAAAAGATTGTTCTGTAATTAAGTTAGTGGTAAGAGTTTTTTCACTTAAACAACTGTGTACATCCTTGCTAATTTGGAGCTTAAATAAATTGAAGTTAATCCATTATAAAATTGAATGCCTATTTTTGATATTTTTAATAAAAGAGAAGAAATCTGCACAATCAGATCTCACTGAACTTGTTTATCTAAACAACATTCAAAAGCATCTTGTTCATATATAGTTAATTTTCTACAAAGCCTAAGGTGTTTTTGCTTGTTTTTCTAGCAGATGAAACTGACAAATTTAGTTTCAGACAATCTCATTACAAATTGTCTTTCAAAATGACCACTATTTCTCACAGTTCCCAAAGGGAACACTGCTTGCTTTCATGAAAGACAGCAGCCCATAGCAAGACTGAGAAGTACCACAAGCAGAGGAATGAAGTCGAGGCAGACAGATATAACAATTTGCTCTGAATCTAGGTGCATATACAGAGTTTAATAAATATCCTAGCAATCTGGAACAATTCTTCTTTACAAGGACACACTGAAATTCCCTAAGACACAGTGACACATTCTGGCTAACCTAGAACTAGGTTTTCAGTCTCAGCCCCACTGTCCAATTTTAAAAACTATTGTCTCAACTTTTCTATTGCCTTTAGAAAGAGAAATCTGGTAACAGCATTCTCTCCAGAGGAGAGTCAGAACACAGATGGAACACTACTATCTAGCTGCTCAAGGTTACTTCAATCATAGCTCCTCAAATAGATTCATAATTTCTGTAAAGTATCTTCACCATGCACCTGGACAGTTAAAACACCCAGTTAATAAAGACTGAAAACTTGACTGTAACAAGACTCCTCTGGCTGTCTTTCCAGAAGGCAATTTAGGAACTAGAAAGCCCAATGACACTAAGAAATCCCTTACAGTATTTTTCCACAGTCATCTTCCCTGTAGACTTAATCAACTCTATTAATATACCAGTTGCATTTCTGGCCAGGTTTTGCAGCAAAATCTGTTCTAAAATTTAAGCTGTGCTTCAGCACACATACGGCCACTTCTTCTGATCATGTATCTCTCATTTTCTGACACTTTCAGCTTTTAAAAAAAGCTGCTGACTTCCTCTAGAATACAAGAAATGTCCATCAATTGCAGTGGGAAATGTCACAGAAAAGCAAGAGGACTCTAAGTTCAGAGTTGCTACATGGCCAGAAAGCTATTAGCTGGACAAAGAAATTGATTTGTCTTGATAGACTACATTTATTGTATTATTATTTATTACAATATATTACTGTAATGAATCTATGCTGGCCATAGCCGATGCTATAAGGGATATACATTACACGATCAATAAATGAATAAATAAAAAATAAATAGATTTTGTCTTTAATTCAAAAGAATGACAAACACCTGTGAATCTCTAAGCTTGTTAAAAATTCATCAAAAGAACCTGAACTTCTGCAAAGCTAACTGATGAAAATTGAAAGTACATGCAGATGAACTTTAAACAACTGAGGAAAAAAATTATAATTATTACTACCTCAATTGAAATAGAAAAGAAACTTTTGTTTAATTGGTTTCCTATAGGAACAAGGCAACAATTATATGCACTGAGGAAGAGAATTGGTCCTTTTAAAGTCACTTTAACAAGGCAGAAATTTACAACAAACCACTTACACCATGTTACACTGATCTTTTCTTAATTGTAGACTCTCCCTTCTAAGGGTACTTCAGGACATAAAAGAATGTGAACAGTTCTCAATGCACACACCTAATGCATACATATGTACACACTCTGCAATAGGAATTATGGCAGGTATCAGATGGTGCTGTTGCTTAGTACAACGTTCACGGGAATGAGAAGCTAACTTATTAGCTACAGAAACTGTGAGGGCTGCAGTGCTCTCCAGACCATTCAGAACACGCAGACAGGAGCACATGTGTACCTCTACCTGCACATGCAGACATGTCCTTGGTGTCCCACTTCCTCTCCCTACAGTTGTTTGTCTGTCTGCATGACAACTGGGTGCCACAGACTGTGATATTGATGCTTTCAGCCCACACCCACAACAAACTGCTCCACCTTTGCAATCTGGGGCTCTCACTTGGGTTAGCTGACAAGCCCCAGTGTTCAGCGCACACTGTCTTCTAACTTCTCAGTACGGATCTGTTCTCCCAGCCTGGACATTTCTGAAATGTTATTAGCAATGACTACAGGTTTTCTTTCAGGTCATTGAAAGAAATATGAATACTGTAACTCCAAGAACAGAAGCTTGGAAGCCACCTCAAATAACCTATTTTATTACTTGACAGTAATATTAAATCCCTTCAGTGCATACATTTGATTTACCACAACATCACATGGGACCACAACACTGTGCTGCTTAAGTCCCTGTCCACAGCATTAACAGTCTTTATTATATGAACTAGGAGAAGGAACAGCCTAAACCTTCCATATCCCACAGTTACTTTAGGAAATACCAGTCTGTGAGCGCAAGAGCCCACCCCAGGCTGCTCTCCGTGCGCGCCGGCAGCCGCTAGATGGCAAACACTTCTCAGTGGAAAATGAAAAGCAGAGCAGACCAGAAGCAGTACGGGGAAAGCGCAGAGAGGTGGGGAAAAGGAAGATCCTGAAGCAGTAAGCTTTTCCAGGGCCCCTACTGCTGCTGGATCCTGAAGGAGCTCCTTCTGGCTCACTGCAGGGACACGGTGTGTCAGGAAGATGTGACAAAGATGAGGGGAGCTGACAGCACTGCAGGGGGAAGGCACAGAGCACACATCAGTAGGAAAATGCATTCCACTTCCCACTGCAGTCTCAGAGGAATGTGGTCTTAAATTAGGTTTTGTGGCATAGAACAAAAAAAGTTCTTATTTGCTGTGCTGCCACGAGATGAGCCAACTGAACAAATTCTGCAAAATCTTTACAGGTGAGAGGCCACACACACACAATCAAATAGACTACTCACATATTCACATGGAATTCCCTAAGTTTCCCCTAGCATGCAAGAATAAAGACAACCTCTAAAGAAAGCATCTGTACACAAATCCAAACAGAGATGAGGGCGTTGATCCTTCTTTTATTAGTAAACTATCTCCACTATGATAGCAGTACCTATTACTCACCTGAACTGACATGCACAGCAGTGCTTGATAAGCTGAGGAAAAAGTCTGCAACATTCGGAACGATCCTGTACACTTTCAGCACTCCTGTTAGCTAACAAGGTGACATCTGGTAACTGCTGTCAAACTATTAACACACTTCTTCACAAAGACATCATTGTGCATAATACTATTAAAGCTGTGAGATATTACTGCTAATAATGTTTATATGCATATGCTCACATACAAACACTGTCCAATTAGAGACAGGTCAGAGGAAAAAAACAACCAGAAGTCTAGAAAAAAAAACATATTTGAGGAATCATTACATTACCTAGGATCAGTTAGACTGAAGAACAAGAGAACAAAGGGGCCATCCTGGCAGATTTTAAATACTGAGAAATCCTCCTCAAGCAGAAATGGAAGAGTAAGCTCAGTAGGCAAATTACGTGGACTTCTACTGCAAAAGAGAATTTTAGGCACTTCACTCTACAGGAGTAGAGTGAAAAGTGCTGTGATGGATGAGCTGGAGAACTTGCAGGTCCTCACCCACAGAGGTCCTCGCAAACAAATCAAACCTCAGAGCATGACGTCGATACTTGTTATGATCGAAAGCACAGCAATACATCAGATGACTTTTCTGCCATCTTTTTTATTGCATGATTTTATGCAGCACTTAGATGTTATGATATTGAGAGGCTCATAAAATGCAAGTTTGTAATTCATGATGACTGGTCCCTAAAGGAACACTTAGCAATGTTCTCCCTATTTTCAGTCATGCCATAACCCACCAGAACCCTCGTTTTTGCAGACTCTGGCCCTGTCTTTTTCCACATCTGTCAGAATAAAAATAAAAATAAAAATAAAAATAAAAATAAAAATAAAAATAAAAATAAAAATAAAAATAAAAATAAAAATAAAAATAAAAATAAAAATAAAAATAAAAACGAAGAATTATGTTTCAAAAAACTGAAAGAAAGAAATAGTTGAGAAGTTCAAGAAATCACCTCTGTTTAAGAATGATCAAAAATTCAACAGATCCAAAGGTCATTCACCTTCTCCATTCTGGCCTATTCTTTGAGATTAAAGAAAATGAAAATGGATCATGCCAAAAAACATGTTTCTCAGAGAACTGCCTCAATGCAGACAGACACCTATACGAGCAACCAGCAACTTCAGATGCCTTAGCACAGCTGTCTCCATATACAACTGCAGAAGAGCATGGAAAGGCACCTTTTGAAGAATGAGGTCCTGCTGAGTCTGCTCAGATAGGTATAAAAGATGACATCCTCACCACACCACTACTCACTCATTAAAATACTATCCATATTGGCTCATTTACGTAAGCTAGCACATTTGTATTTATCCTGGTTTCAGGCTATTAAATATAAGCGCATATTCCCATCATGCACATCGTGTATGAAGACTTCAGAGGCAAAAATTCCATCTAGCAGAGAAAGAGGGTGAAGATGTCCTTGACCCACAAGGAAATCTCCAATTTCTCTCCTCCTAAACTGCTGTTAAGCATTTTATTTCCTGGAAAATATGAGTTGTGAGCACCCTCGATTCACTGATTTTAATTTCTTACACACAACAAATAACACAGCATAACACTGATTACCCAGATCTTATTAGAAACCATGGTTTCATATGTAAAAGGTAATATTTTTTACTATTAAAATATCCCAAGATTTTGCAGAGAAGGGCATTACAGCTGCATGGTTAACAAGGGAAGCTTACCTCAGGGCCTGTTCTGACCAAGCCGCTCTCTAGTTTGCTCTTCTGTAACATTCTGTTCCCCAGCAGTTCCCCTGCCTCTCCATCCCCATTCTTCTGGTCATGATTTTGTGCAAGAGGTAGCACAGACTACACTAGCTGAAGACATAATTGCTAGGAACTAATACTTCCAGAGAAAAGAAGCACATTATTTACATGTTCTGTACCAGAAACTGGTGCAAATGTTATTTCCCAAAATACTTTTGTGACAGTGACAAGAATTACATTTCATGGCAGGAAATAAACTCTCAAGCAGCTGCCATTCACTCATTTTGCACTACTGTAGATTCTCAAGAATGAGTGAAAAGAATACTTTTATTTTCTGCTGATGCAAACTTTCTGAATTTGCTTAAATAAACACTCAACCGTGCCTGACAGGGTGGGGCTGAGGTTTGGTTTTTAAAGATCTTACATTGTCAATGTGAAACTCAGAGGCGTAATCAGCTTTGCAGGATTTCCCTTTCATGCAGACAGCAGCACGGGAAAAATTAAATGCAACAACCATTCATTTTTCACTACACTTTCAACGCCGCTCCCATGCAAACTGACAGTAAATCTTCCACTGACAGCAAGTGTCCAAGGGCTGACCCAGAGCTAGCAGCAGTGTCAGGCTGTGACTGCTCAGAGGGTCAGGTGCACGTCTAGTATATGTGGGCTGAATTCTAACAACTTTAATACAACTTCCACCAACTTGTGCCAGGTACAAACTTGATCTGAGTGCAAGATCTGCATTAAATGAGTATTGTCCTATACACAGTCTCCTTTCTGCTTGAAGGTCCGTTCCATTCATAGCCCCATTGCTAATGAATTGTTATATAATATGAAAGGCTAAGCCAATGTGCCTCTTAGAAATCAGCCAGCAAGACCTTGTGACAGCACACTGAACAAGTAAAGGGGAATGATCCCTGACCTGCTTAAAACCAAACAAAACAGAACAAAAACACAGAAGAAAAAGAAGAAAGAAAACTAAAGAAAAGCGAGAAGACAAGTCTTCTGCACCCTCTTCCAGAGAAGACAAACAGTGCAATTTCAGCTTCCACGGCACTTTGCATATCAAAACGTTCTTTTGAAATACAGAGACAGCAACCACAAACTGTAGTGTCTCTGCAACCAAAACAGCTCCGAGTACATCTGCATGCCTGGGGGCAGATAAATGAGAGTGACTGGGACTGGCAGGACACAAGACAGATCAGGTCTAGACACCAGATATTCGTGTTAGCACTGCCGAAACTAGTAAACCACACTAAATACGGTACAGTAGCTTAGGCTGCCTTGCAGTTACACGGCTACACAGCCTTCAGTCTCAGAAGTCCAGGTCAAAGCACAGACAGAAGAGCTGTGTCTGGACTTGAAATACCTTCCACGTGAAAGATAAATTAAAAGCAAACAAACCTCCAGAAACATGTGGAACAACAAATGGAAACAAGAAAGGCAGCCTGTTCTTCTGGTCCCCTTCTGCTTTTCATCTCATTTACTCTTACTTACTTCACCCTTGTGAACTCTAAAAAATTCACGAGGTACTGAGGCAGTTTTCAGGATCAAGGAAGACGCAAGTCCAAGCCTTTTTCCCAAACCAGTCTCCAGGTCACACTCATTTAACTCAGATGCAAATGCACACATTGCCACTCAGAACGAGGACTCAAAGGCAAATGACAATGTTTACATTCTCCTCTCATTCATTACAGGTGACAGAAACTGCTATACCTCAGCCACAAGTAGTCACAAACAGGCCAGATGTTTTTTGTAATGCACACAGCAGTAACATATAACCAGCATGAGTTTTCCTGAGTATCATTCTGGCAGCGTGGAAAAATGGTCTATGAACCCCATATGAATTATGTTTGAACCCATCTCTGTTAGACCAAAACTCTGTTCAAGTTGTAGGGCTCATCTTAGACCTCTTCTACGTCCACCTTCACCTCACGTTCCAAAACTAACAGCAGAGTATTTCTCAATTTTAAGGGCTGTTAAAAGTATTTCCCTGCTAGTGTGCCAAAGTGGCTTCCTAGTCATAGAAAAAGGCCAGTTCAGCAGCCAACTACATTGGATCAGGAATGAGCAGAAGTATTAAGCCTTTGTGTACAGAGTTAGTATTTTGACATTCTTTTTGATCCCACAGCATGAAGCATAGGAATTACAGTGTTACCTGAATCTGAAGGTTTTGCAAGCTTTTAAAATTCAATGCAAATTATGTATCAGACATAAAACATCACAGAATTCATTCATTAGATTATCAAAACTCTGAACATGTGAAAGCCATCGCTGTACTATTTCCAAAACCTGTCCAGACATGGAGCTGCTTGATCTATTCAGGCAATGCTCATAGTTAACAAGCTTTTTCACTTTCCTGGCTCAGATTAGCAGATCTCCTGCATAAAATTGTAGCAATGAAAATCCTACTTTGTGGGAACTCCTCCACTTTCAGTTTCATTAAATTATGGCCAGATTATGACTCCAATGATATAACACAGGTAAGGCTATTGCAGCTGATTGATGGATGGGACAAGAACTCACACTAGTGGTTAGACTGCCATTATTTTGTGATTAACATCATTTCTTTTCTTACTCATTGTATAATAACAATGACGTTCTTCTAGAAGGCAAGAAGAATTTTTATTAGATTGATTTCCCACAGCAGAAAGAGTAGAGGCCACACACAGGGTGAAGGCAATAAGTGGCATATATGAACATGCCTTCAAACACAGCTAAAATGCTTCATGATTTGTTACACTTCACTCTGAAGACAAGTGTGGTTCAGAGTCATGCTAATCTCATTCAGTACATGGTCACAGTCAAATGGGATGAAAAATATAATCTCTAGGAATACTTGCACTTTCTTTAGTATATCTGAGCAGATTTTTCTGTTTGCAATCCCTTCCATTGCCTACAGATAAAAGTTTCGATGAAACGAGTTTCTACAGGAAGGAAGATTAAAACCTTGGTTATTTTATCAATAAACTGATGAAAAAAAATTGGGGGTGGGCCTTGATGTTCTCCTGAGGTCCCTTTCAACCCTATTAATCCTGGGATTCTGTAACAGTGTCAACATATATGCACCAAAAAATAATAATAAAAAAAAGATGAGAGTGAAGGCTTCTTGATAACCCATGTGAGAAAGTTGGGTCCTCTGAATAAGCATTGATTCATATCATAATTGCCAAGGTGTCAAGCTGGGTTGATACTGAGCTGTTCAGTGCCTTCTTTAATGACCTGTTCCCAAAAGGCTGCCCACAGGTGAACTGCAGACAATAACCCAGGCTCTGAGGACTACAGTAAAGGCAAGACTGAAATAAGCAATTTGTCCACAACCTGTGCCACTATTGTAGCAGTTCAGCTTTGTGTATTTTGTAGCTTAACTGCAACTATGAGGACTTTGTTAGTTTGGACCTTCCTGTCCCACAGCATTCTCATCATACTTCAAGAAGGAAACCACCTTGTAGCAACACATGGCTTATGTTGCCTGAAATCCAGGAAGGAAACTCTCTAACTCCAATACAGCGTTAGAAAGTGGCATTCCTTTATTCCTCATGAAATGCACCTGGCAATTTGACAAGCAAACACATCTTTTCAGAGTTCATGTTCTACATTTAAACAGTTAAGACATACATATGTAGTACCTTGGCAAATATATTCATTCTTTCTCAAGGACTCATAAATATATGCTAATGTCCCTTTGGGCATGCTCAGTAGTATCTAGAGTGGTCAAGTGCCCACCTATTTCTTCCCCATTTTTCACCTCAGGCTTCATTACTGAGACCTGTGATTCACTTTCATTCACTTTTCCCCAGTTTGCAAAATTTTCATTCTTTATTAGGCCATAGCGAGCAACTTTTAAAACAATACATGTGGAATCTAAGGAAGATGTCCTTACACCTTTTGGGTGCAAAAGATAAAAGCATTCTGTTATGACTCCTGTGCTTCCTGTGAGGCAAAATCATTGAGGCAAAAGATAAAAGTATTCTGTTACGTCCCTGCAAAATGATTGAGGAAAACAAGACTACTCATCCACTAAAGTTGAAATGGGAACTTTTAGAACTATCATTCATGGATTCCTTTCGCTAAACTATCACAGTGGTTCTTAAACTAAAGTCCTATACCTATACCAATGTGAGCACACAAGCACAGCACACCATACCACTATGAGAACTACATCTCTGTATTGCCTGGGGAGAAACACAGAGCTGGGTGGTAGGTACACTTTTAGGCATCACAGCCAAGGGTTCCTACCTGCTCTCCTGCTACCCACGGGAGGCAGCGGGCTGCACAGCCATCCTGTAGATCCACCATAGGCCTTTCTGCATCCTTACTCCTAGCAGCTCTCCAGTGGAGGTGTGCAGTGTGGAAGCTTCCTCTGGCAGCCAGCAGCAATGTCAGTGCTGCCTCGGCTATGTGAAAAATAAATCCAGATTTCAACAGAAATCCTTTAATAAACAGTCCAAGAGCTGCAATACTGGCAAAAGGTCTGGAGGGGAAGAAGTATGCTTAGTGGCTGAGGCCCCTGGGTGTGCTCAGCCCAGGGCAGAGGAGCTGAGGGGAGCCCTGATGGCGGCTGCAGCTCCCTCAGGGAGCGGAGGGGCAGCGCTGAGCTCTGCTCTGTGACAGCGTCAGGGCCCGAGGGAATGTGGAGCTTATGTGGAGCTGTCAGGGGAGGGTAAGCCGGGGGTTAGGGTCCTGCCCCAGAGGGCGGTGGGCACGGCCCGGAGTTGCCCAAGCTCAAGTAGCATTTGCACCTTTGGGTGCTCCTGCATGGAGCCAGGAACTGGACTCGGTGATCCTCACGGGTCCTTTCCAACTCGGTATATTCTGTGGTGCTGTATGTTTCTGCAAGCACACTTATGCCAAAAATGCCTGGAGTTGTTCTCGCGTTGCCCCGGGTTCACACTGGTGTGCATTGCTGAGAATGCTGAGTGAGTGCTGCACTCAGTGCACCACAGCGGCTGTGCTGCGGCTCAGGCAATCGCAGCCCGTAAAAGCTCTGAGTACCTCCTAGCAAAACGCCGCCTCTGTGAGACCCGGCCTGCTTAGCACCTCTGTGCTTCTCACCTTCGAGTTTTAGACTCAACACCCACGAGCCCCACAGCCTCGCACTGCACTGCAGGCTACAGAGGGCAGCTGAGCACTCGCAGTTAGGCACCGAAACCACAGCTCCCTCGCTGCTTTTTATTTCAGGGCTTTAAACCTCAGCTCCCCGTTACAGCACTCTCTTTATATAGACAAAGGCATCGGGGACTTTTTTTTTTTTACTTAAAGCAAGTTTTGAATCATTTTTCTTCTCACCAGCTGCCCCGGCCCCGTGCCTCCCACCTGCACGCACCCAAGGCCCAGCAGGCGGCAGGAGGGCAGCGCGGGGCCGGGCCGGGCCGGGCCGGCCAGGGAACCTCAGGGAGAGCGGGAGCGGCACTGAGGCAGCAGCGGCCCCGGGAGCGCCGCGGGGGGAGGAGAGGCTGCCAACCCCACTGCCAAGGCCGGTCCCGCGTGGGCGGCTGGGGCCCGCAGCCAAGGGAAGGCCCCACGGCCATGCACGGAGCAGCGCTGCCTGAACAGGCACAACTCGGCAGCAGGTTGAGGTACTTGGAGCCTCCAAGCATCAAAGTTCTGATTTGAAGTACGTGTTTTAACTGGATCTGGTTTCTACAGGCTCTTTGTCTTGAGCTTTAAATAGCTCGCCTGCTTTCTATAGCGTCCAGCACACTTCCACAACGGAGCTGGGAGGCTGAGCATTGTGTTTCCCGGCCCTCTTCTCTCTGGTGGGAAAAGGCTTTGCTGACTGAGCCTTTTATTGTAGTTCATCCTATTAAACCGCTTTCCTTTGTTATCCTCTGAACCCTCTGTAATGCCTGTGCACTTTTCAGCAAGTTTAGTGAAAAGCAGAACTTCACACTGTATCTCTACAGTGCCCTGACCCCGGTCACTTCCACTGATGAACAACTGCAAGTTAAAAGATTTCAGCATTCCTTCACTGCCTTAATTGTATGGACAAGTTCCTATCCCTCCTGTCCACAGTACTTATCAGAAAAAGAAAATATAACCACCTCTCCATGAGAAGTTGTCAAACTCTGAGATGAAACTTAGGAATTACCTCAAGCAATATTTGCAATATGATATAAGAGTAAAAGATTAGGAAAAAAATAGAAAAACAAAGTAAAATGCAGTACAACAGTAACATACAGAATACATTAAATTTCTAAAATAAAGGGGAAAAAAAAGAGTTGTCAACACTTCTTTGACTGTTTAGTGGGCAGTTTTGAAATGGTATCTCTGTAAAAACACGAAGGATTTATTTTCAAAAGGTGCATCGATCAGATGAGAAACTACACACCAGCTACAAGCAATTTCTTATCTAGTGCTTAAACCAGCAGTAAAAGGGGGAGTTGCAATGCAAATAGGAACAGCTAAAGGAGACCGGTGTTTGGAAAACAGCTTAATGTATTTTCTTGCAACAGAAATCTGAATGGCCACCAGATGAGAAGAAATCATTAAGACCATAGTTGTGTCTTCTCTGAAAGCAGTAGAGATAATAATACAGACTTTTGGTGAGCTGTTTTTCTATAATAGTCCCTTCAGAAGGTGTTTTTCAGTCAAGATATCATTCATTCTTCCAACTACAAGGATAAAGTTGTGGGTATTACTAAAAAAAACTCTGGTTGGTTGATTTTCCCACCTCATACTAACAGTGATACAACAGCAGCCATACAACAAAGCACAAGGAGATGCTGTAAGTAGCTGGGCAATAAATGACCCACAGTGAATATGGGCTGACAGGTCATCCAGTGAAAATCATTACTGCACATTTTCTTTAACTACATAAATTCTGTTTCCATTGCATATATTGATTATGTACCTAACCTTCACATTACACAGCTGTAGGTGCTTGATACGGATGTGAATTTCTGTGGGGTAGTATCCCAGCAATTTATGCCAGTGTCCTGCTAAATCAAGAAGTCTCTGTTAACACAAAGCATATATGCTTAAGGGAGCAAAACATGTAGCAGACAGCTCAGACTGGTGCCAGAAAGTTTCAGCTGTCAACACTGATACAAAATGAAGATTTTTCCCAGGTACAGACTCTGTTTTCATTGATGATTTCACGGAGCCTCGCAGACAATTTTAGCTTTTTATTTCCCCCTCGCCCACAGCTTCCAAATGTTCATTAGTTACAGAAAATCATGCTGTCTGAATTGTGAGCCCGTTTTAGCAGAGAAGAGCAATTATGAATAAGCATTGCAAAAGCTACATACATGTAAATATTTAATCTGGCATTGGCCATGTTTCTCTGATGAGCCATTTAAATGTCATTGTTGTACTATACATTTAAAGATGGATCTTCTCAAAGTGATCATTCACTTAAGCTCAAAAAATAAAAATAAATAAAAAATGGCCTTTGTGGAGGTTTCTATTATGAGTGCTAACCAGGTTTGGCAAGAGGTCCACAGAGAGCTGACAGAGCTTTGTCTGCTTTGCTTTATTAGGACTTTTCCATGCCCGCACGATCCCTGGGTGTGGTTGATGTGATTTCCTGCCTCTTTGTACTCTGAAGGTAACAGCAGCTCTTCTGAGCACAAGAAAATACTCCCTGTTTAACTCGGGGACAAGTTTTTTTTTGTGGAGTGAAATCTGGCTATGCAGGGCTTTGCTTGGCAAATTTTGTTTGGAAAATGCTGCTTTGACACATTTCTCAGAATTTGTGGGTGAATAGGGGACACAAGAATGTGCCACCCTTTTCCTGCCTGGGAGAGGGTCCTCCTCAGTGGAGGCGACTAAAGCTACACTGATTATATTACCAGCTTTCCCTCAAAATACATTTTCTGCTAATATCTTGATTAATCTTAGATGTTTGTGTTTTAGGTCTTTCTAGACTTCTTATTTCAGCATAAAACTCATACTAGAACAAGCTAGCTGCACCACAGATTCTTACACCTACCTCATCTTTGCAAGGCGAATTTAATAACTAGTAATTATTATAGAAACAGAATTTTAGAAAATCCTATGCATAAAGTAACAATTATTACTCAGAGCAGTAATTAAAGGGAAATGTCTTGACCCTATGCAATTCTTGCAAATTGCATAGAAGAAATAATGTTCTATTAGAATAAATTATGCCACAGAGAATGAACAAACTCTTTCTTTGTAAATGAAAATATGGGATTAGAACTGTTTGTGAAAGCACGTTACAGGAACTTAAATTCAGATGGGTTTGTTTCTGAAATTCTTGAAAGTTCAGTTGGAGTTGGATTAATTTTCCAAGAAATATAACAAGAATGAATAAAATACGGTAAATGAAAACATTTCTGCATGCATAGATGTGGCCTGCCTACAAAGGAAATGGGTTTCATCTTGATCAGGAGCATAGGAAACACTTCCCATGGCTCAGTGCCACGCACTGCCGTTTGTGTTTCTTTTACTGCATGAATTACGTAAGGCCCTGAGCTCCCTAGCAAAACAGGGCTACCATCACACAGCCACTTTCATTGGACAGAGCAGTCATTTCCCCCAAAGGCTTGCAATGCTATTAGACAAGGCAGATAAGAGAGAGACACGAAAACAAAGGGAAAGAGAATGGAAGTGACTCACCTGTGGGCTATCAGCTACCAGGATGCAGACGATGGTGATGGGAATCACAAGGGCCTGTGACACAGCGATGCTGCAACGTTGCTCATCCCTCTCCACAGGGCATCAATCCCGTGGGGGAAAAATGACGTGGATGCCCATAAGGCAGAATAGCCCTGGTCCTTTGGAGAAAAACCCTCATACCAAGCCAGATGAGACTTCAAATAAAATCCAGCAGCCACACCCCCATATGGTGCTTTTACTTACTGATAGCATGTTGAGGGCTTAACTTGGACATCCATGATTTTTATACTTCTGGTGCTCTGTGTAGATGTGGTTTTATCCCTGGGATCAGGCAGTGCTTTTCCCCATGACTGTCAGCAGCCCACGTAAGCCATCACTGCCAAAGAGCAGGCCTGACACGAGAGACTTTATCTTATGTGCAAATACAGATTTGACATTTTTTTCCAGCTCTGTTCAGGTCACTAATTAAAAGCCTAGGAAGTGAGCACACATGAAATCATTCCTTCCGTACAGGCAGACAGATGGAGAGAAATTCCAGCCTGTTTCCACTCTTTTGTCTTCAGGGCATTTTTGGAATTTCCTTCAGGAAGTGAGGTTGCGACCCAAAGCCTTCCTCACTGAGCGGGCTGCAGTTTCCCACAGTAAAGCTTGCACAGTGATGACATACACTATGAGAAGGTGAGCTTTATCTTCACACTCCAACTGCATCCTGTACAAGTGCCGTGAAACTTAAAAGTAGGACTGAGCGGGAATGGCAGCGAGAGAGGAAATGGAAGTCAGGCATGGGGAAGAAGTCATGCAGCATGTACTCGAGCGCATGGCCGCAATGTGCTGCTGCACCTGGTGCAGCTCCAACTGCTCTGCTTCTGATAAATTTCTTGATATTGCAATAAGCTAAGAATTAAGCTTATGAATGCTATTAGATATTTAAGATAATTATTTCACTTACTTATTCTACTCCAGGTGGTCACAGCAACATTAGCAGGCACCTATTTTTTTTCTGCTCATATTCAACTAGCTGTTGGAGAAAAACTGTGGGCATGTAAAGACTCTGCTAGTGGCATTTACTGATAAATGCTGATGAAACATCACAGTACAGAGTTCATTTTACATGGCTTTGCGACTGGCAGTTCTTAGGTCTTCACTGATCAGAAAGACATCCACAAAGATGGCTTAATCCCAGAACGCACTGAAAGCAAGGAGTCATTTCCCTGAGTTCTGTCAACAACTTCCATCAACATTACCACGCCCAGCCCCAAATCCCCACAACAGTACAAGAGTACCAGTATTAGGATAACAGAATCTTTACAAAAATCAGTTTATTAATGTTTAGAAGTCAATAAAGCTATGTGCAAATTGAACAATAAAAGTCAGAAACATATTAAATACTATTTTTTAAACAACAACAACAAAAAAAATCCGTTTAATTGCACTGGAAATTTTACTACAAAAGCAATATTTTTATTTTTTATTTATTTATTTTTTTACAAAATACCACTTCTAGGAGTTGTCCGTAACTGTAAATCAGTCAATTCCTCTCAGCTATCCCAGGTATACCACTTTTGTTACAGTAATACTCTAGGTGCCTGAAGACTCCTGTATCTCATTAATTTATTTACATTGTACACATTCAACCCCATTAGCACAGGTTAGAAAACCAGAGAAGTAAAAATGATACTGTAAAACAAATACATTCATTTTAAGGACAGGCACTTCTTCCATGAAGCCACGAACTGATAAAATAACAGACGTCTTTGCTGCAATTACGAACATTAATAAAATGTGTCAAAATGTGTTGCATTTTGTTATGGAAGTGCATTTAGCTATAGTCATTCCACTTGAAATCTTACTTTTTTGAAACTCGAGTCTTTCTTTTCAGATGACGTGACCAATCTTTACCTTTTCCCTCTGTCACCTGACACTGACCTTTGTCTTCAGTTTTTAGCTCTTTTTACCTCCGTAAAAACCATGCTGCTGTCAACAGTATTTTATTCTATTAGATTTACCCTCCGTCATCTTTATGAGAAATGACCTTTAGTTCTACCTCGCATTTTGCAGTTTATTTAATGCTATATAACAACATGGCAAACAACACGTCAGGCCAAACGCTGCTCTGAGCTGCTCCATGAAATGTGAGGCAGTCATGGAATTGTGTAAGTGAATTAACTAGAGTCTGGCTCTCGGTCTTCAAATGCAATACGGACCAACCAACAAAAAAACACAGCTTTGATCTTGCTAAATAAAACTCCAACAGCTTTGGACTCTGCACATAAAACCTTACTATTTAACTAAAAACTCCGGAAAGTGATGTCAAATTACGGCTGCCCATGATCTAAATTATACCTGCATGATCTTTTTCCTTGTTACATGTTAAACAAACACATCTGACCAACTATACGAGCCATCACTAAACCCAGTACAGAAAGAGCTTTGTGTCAGTGGTTTGCTGCGAATAAAGGAAAAATAATTTCACATTCTTCTCACAGGGGAAAAAAAAAATAAAGATCCATTCTCCCTTCGCCTCTTCCCCCACTCTCATTCTCTTGCACACACCAGGCATCACTTCCCCAAGGCATCAGTCTTTCAGAGTTACTAAGGAGATTTCAGGATATGAATGCGCCTGACAATCCTGAGCTGCCTCAGTGCAAAGACAAAACATGCTCCAGGGAAATAGATTTTCGAGCCAGAACAGCGTGTCCCATTTCTTGAACTCTGGCCTTGCAAGTGCACCATTGGCCTCGTAAGAACTAATGCTACTCGCTCCTCAGCCCGGCAGTGCCGCAGCGAGCAGGAGGCACCTCGGCTCCCAGTTTCAGAGGAAGGCTCTAAACACACCTCCACAGTCACTCCTAAGAAGATGAGGTAACGTTGCCTGAAGACATGATGGTTTCAGGACGGTCGCCTTCCTCCTTCTGTGGGTGGGAGGAATTGTCGGACTTACTCCGGCTGAACTCCATCCCTCCGATGATCGGCCTCTTGAATTTTGTTGCCGAGTCTGTGGGGGGACATTTGCAGCAGCACAGAATCTTGATGAAAGCCCTCCGCATTTCTTTGTTTGTTAAGGTGTAGATGATAGGGTTTGTGGCTGAATTGAGCACAGCCAGCACTAAGAAATACTCTGCTTTATACAAGATTGGGCAGGTCTTCACCCTACAGCCCACATCCAGTAAAAGCAGGATGAACAAGGGAGCCCAGCAAGCAATGAAGGCACTCAGGACTATGATCACTGTCTTAAGCAAGGCCAGGGACTTTTCTGAGCTCCTGGTAGCTTTGGTAATGTTTTTTCGAAATGTCAGCCTGCGGCTCCTAGTCCTCACCATGGAGTAGATCCTGCAATAGAGGACAACGATAGACAGCAACAGGCCGGTGAAAACGGTGGTGCAAAAGAGAATATAATGCTTGTGGTAGAGCGGCAGCACCGTGGAGCAGTTGGACAAGAGGCTGATGCAGTTCCAGCCCATGATCGGGAGTCCTCCGAGTATCACAGAGATAACCCAGCAGGCACTTATCAGCAGGAAAGAGCGGAAGCTGTTGCTGCCATTGTGGAGCTTCATCTTCAGCATGGTGATGTATCTCTCAATGGCGATGGCCAACAAGCTGAACACAGAAGCTGACAAGGCGACAAACATGCTGCCCTCCCTTACAAACCACTGGGAAGGAGTGAGGCTGTAGGTTTTGTGTCCAGAGAGCAAGAGGTTGGCGGTGTAAGCCACGCCAGCCAGCAAGTCTGAAAGAGCCAGGTTCCCAATGAAATAGTACATCGGTCTGTGAAATTTCTTGGTTTTCCAGATGGTGAGCAAGACAAAAATGTTCTCTAAGATTATAAAGCAGCAAATGATGATAAAAACCACCGACGTCACTTTTATTCCACTGTCCGCATTCTCATTTAGCTTTCCCGTGTAATTATAGTGCTCTTTGATGACATAGTTGACGTCGGTGTTGGCGAGGCTGCTGACCACCCTCACTGGGGCGGTGGTGCCGGAGCTCATGGTGCTGGGCTGGGCACCACTCCCAGACACAGAGCGCAAACCCGTGGTGGCCCCACAGCTCCCAGCGCTCCTGCACACGCTCACAAGCAGCAGTCCTGAGAACGAGAGGCAAAGCCCATGTTAGGGGATGGCAAACAAGCGTGTAACAAGCTAGAAATGGTCCAAGATGATCTGCTGATTTGATTGTACATCAGAATCACAAGTGGAATCACAGAAGTCAGTTTTATTCATCTGTTAAAATACGCTTAAAAGATAGTTAGGCATGCTAAATAGCTAAAGCCAGTAAGACAACTTTACCTGCACAGGTAAAGCTGGAGTCAGCAGAGACTGCATTGCTGGACTTCTTCCAGCGTGAAAGACCTGAAAGCTGTCCAGCAGTAGGTTCCAGCCTAACTTATTCTTCAGCAGAAAACAGAGAGCGCACACAGCAGCAGAGATTTAGAAAGGGAAATGGGCTTGACGTGCTTTAACTGCAGATACACAGAAGCCTGCAAAGAAATTACTCGACAGGAGAGCTCGATTCGCCTCCATTCTCAAAGTCTGAACACGTTTCGGGAGGGGCCGGGAAGCAATTTACTGTGCTGAAGGTAATTCATCCATGTGCAAGAGAGCATCCAGAGCTGTAAAAGAGGAGAGGCGCCGCGGCCGAGCAGTATGGGCACGCGTTATGGAGCTGGGAGAAGTTTAGAGAAAGGAGGCAGATAAGCAAACAGCCGGCGCAGCAACCTGTTCTGTGGGTCTGACACAAAGGACCGGCAAAAAGAACTTTGTGTCGCAAATAATTAGCATCGTAAGCTTTGAAAACGAATACGATTAAAGAATGTAGATGTGAAGGGAACTCCCTTCACGTACGGGCACTTTCTAGTAGACGCTTAAAAAGAATTAAAGGTGTGAAATCAGGCAGGTGAGCGCAGCCTAAGCGGGGCAAAGCCGGAGGCCGAGTCCGGCAGCACAGCTCCGCGCTCGGCTCCGCTGCCGCCCCGCTCCCCGCCGCCCCGCTCCCCGCCGCCCGCCGCCCCGCTCCCCGCTCCGCGCCGTACCTCGCTCAGCCGCACCGCGCCGCCCGCATGCAACCTCGGCATCCTGCGTGCCGCGGAGCGACTCCAGCGGCCGGCCGGGGCCCGGCAGTTTTAACGATCCTGCGGCGGAGGTTCCCCACCCTCCTTTTTAATCCCCTCCCTGCGTGCGAGCTCCCCCGCCCGCGGGACCTGCACGCCTTTATAGAACCCGCGGCTGTGGGCAGAGGCCGACGGGGGTGGCCCGAGAGGCGGGACCGGCGGAGTCGCCGCTCAGTGCCGTCCCATCCCGTGTCCTCGCCGCACGGGGGGGCGGCGCCGCGGCCCCGCTCCCGCCCCGGACTGCCCGGCCGGCTCAGCACGGGAGCGGCAGCGCCGCGGACGCACCTCCGTGCTCCCGCGGCGCGTGACGGACGCGTAAACGCGGGAGGAAAGCTGTGAAGGTGCCTTCGCACTTCTCGCACCTGGCCGAGCTCGGGGCTACAAGGGGCGCGCGCCGGGCCCGGCGGGCGTGGGGCGGCACCGTCCCTTTGCGTGCTGGGCAACGTGGCCGCCGCACGGCCCCGCGGAGCAGAGCCCAGCTGCGACTGCTGCCACCGCCGGGCCCTGGCTGACGGCTCGCGTTATGCCCCCTGCCTCCACAAACACCGCTAGTTATCGGGCTTTACACATGAAAAAAGAAATCTCTGAATGTTCAGAGGATTCAAAAAGTGTTTGGAAAGAGCGATAAGTTTTAAATTCCTTTTTTTTTTTTTCTTTTTAAACGGCAGTAGTGGTGTATATATATATACATATAAACTGACAAAGAAGTGAGTTCAGGTTTTCTAACTCCCCAAAAAGCACCCACCTCAGTGCACGTGACTGTTACCCAGAGCTGCTCTTAGTGCAGAAATTTTCCTTTCTTGCTGTTCTTTTTAACTCCAAATTGAAATGCAAAATAATATCACAACGGATCAGAGCATAATATATGGGACCTTCCAGTCCACAGCATCACACAACTCAGTGAGCAGCAGCAGTCATTACAGGGATGCAGCTCTCCTCTGAAGGACACAGGGCAGTGCTGCCCTGGGAAGAGTCCCTCTCTCACATTTATGCGAATCTTCATGCTTCAGTTGCTCCATGCCTCTCCCAGAATGACTCAAATAAATTACACTGGTAAACAGACATCAACTCCACCACCAAGCTAGAAACTTGAAAAGATGTGCAGCCTCCTGAGAGCCTGAAGGAAAATACAGCCGTTAAATTACAACTGTCAGAAAAGGCATGTAAGATAAATCACGCTCGAGGCTGACATATGCATCCCCTGCAACTGCCTGACGTACCCTAGATATTACAAGCCTTCCCCCTTATGTAGCTCATCTATAGAAAATACTAAATAAAAGTGCATTCATTAGGCATTTTCCTCCAGGAAAGTTTTCTTTCATTATTTTAAGCAAGAGGGACATAATAAAGGAACACGGTTTAATTAAAGGACAGAATGACTCAGGGTTTCAACAGCCAGATGTACAAGCTTTCATGTTTGAGTTATTAGTAAACCAGCTGAGAGGGCTGCAGCCCAAAGATGTGACATCCAACGAATTCTTTGTCAGAGATTGTGTGAAACAGCTGACCAACTTCAGTTTGACTCTGAACAGCTGGACATCTATATCACAAAAAGCACTGTTAAAATTAGATGATCACACGTATCTATAGCCACACTGACACATAGCAGCAAGGATGCTGAAATAGCACTTCGTCCTTCCCAGGCAAATGAAGCCAAAGCAGCTGATTTTGGTCTGAGGACTGTGTAAAACCTCAGTTCATGCAGGTTAACACGGTTCAGCTTGCAAAGACTATAGCCTCCTTGCAAGGACTGAATCGCACAAACAGGTAAATTCCAGCTGTTGCAGCCAGCTCTAGCAAGAGCACACTGATAAATGTTCAGAGAGGAGATTTATGGCAGGATTGTACTGCATCCCAAACAACGGAGCAAGACTTTTTGTCTCACTCAGTACCTTCCATCTGCCAGGTCCAGTGTTAATGAAACTCGCACTTCCACAACATACATAGAAGAAATCCAGGGTACATAATGCCTTTGAAAATTGAGATTGTCTGCAGTCACAGAAGAAGAGACAGCACAACACGATGAATAACGTGTATACGCTCTTTTATACGTAAGTTTCTTGGATGAACAAAGTCTTGTTTTACATACCTCCTGGCTGCCTGCAGCAACCAGTGCTCCTGTGAACTTCCTACAGGAACTCAGTGCAGTGGACATTTCAGAAACCTGGCTACTTGCAGGGCAGGGATGATGGGATAACCCCAAGGAAACTGCATATATTTAGTTTTAGTGTCTTAAATCACACAACAACCTGATGCAAGTCAAACTGATCATTTTAGGACAATGAAACCAAAGAAAGCTGTGCGTGCACACCTGATAGACTCAAGCCCCAAGAAAAGGCACTGAAATGATCCTTCACAAATTACACAGTTTGTGGTGGAAGACTCAGCTGACAACTGATGGCACCTAGTCATCCCACTGGGATTGGAAACAACACTGGGAATTTCAGAGTACTTTAGGAAGAGATTGTTTAAAAAGAAAGAGTAAAGAGCCTGAAAATAAAAAAATCTTATAAATGAAACATCCTCTCCAGCACTGTCCCTGGTAACTCCTAATTGAGGAAAAGGAAATAATGCCATCTTGCAGTAAATTGCCATGTGGGCTATTCCCAAAGCCTGTGGCAGCAGCCTTTGACACCAGCAGAAGATAGCACACTCATGGTGCCAGCACCACGGGACAACTCACAATTCCAACAGGTGAGTGTATGAACATTACCCATCCTGAAAAGAGACGAGAAACCCCCACAAGACAGATATCTAAAGGACTTTTCTCCAACACAATACCCTTATGCACCTTTGAAAATCTCAATCTATATATGCAAAAAGTCCTTTTATTCACCCTGACATAGCTTAGACCACAAAGCAGAGGCATTCCTCCATCATGTGCCAGGTCAAGAAAGGAGATCCTAAGAACAGAAGAGTTTTGCTCACTGAGGAAGTGCAAAGAGTGGGCTGCAGAATTCCCTCAGGTTCCCATAACCAGAAGAAATGCAAGACACAACGTACAGCATTACTTCAGATTCAGAGTTTTGCTGTAGAGCTGGAACAAACATACTGTATTTTGGATAATGTTGTAAACGTTTACATCATACAACTGAGAAGAGGATGCTGTTCTTACTACATAGCCTATCACCTGAATGCTCAGACTATGATTCCTACAGATATATCATAACTAAATTATTAATCTGAATGCAGATGACGTGGCATAAATTAGTACAAAGTATGAAAGCAAGGCATTTGAACAGTCTTTGAGACCGTAAAACAAGCTTGGTTAGAATTACCTCAAATATAAGATTACACAGCTGTTTCTTAAGCAGTGCAGACATAATCCTCTGAATTCGGATATCTATATGCTACTTTCAGCTCTGTATGTTTTATGTCATGGCTGGTGATGATACTTGGATAAAGTGCAGGTAGAAATGACAAGTACCGATCTCCTTTTCTGTTGTTTGGTTGACTATTTATTTTGGTTGGTTGGTTGGTTATTTGTTTATGAGAAGAATATTATTAATTTGTAAGCAAAGTGGAAGTTACTGTAAGGAAGATACATGAAGGAAATAACTCCAAGAGATAACAGGATCTTCACAGAAACGGAGGTGGTTGGACACACTGGTAGGATTTTCAGGAGGACAAAAATATCTACCTGGCTTCAATTTCTGTTAGTCACACAAACTGCACATTAAATCCTGCTCTCATCTGTATCTTGAAGTAACTAATACTTCACAAAATCTCTCAGAGAAAAAAAGCACAACTAACTTGTTCCGAGGGGTTAAAGTAAGACTTTAAATGATGTACATGCAGGCAAAGCAACTTAATTATAATATTTTGAGATAGCCTAACCCACACTGGAAGAACATGCCAGACAGCTTTGAGAAAACAGATAACACTTCAAGTAAGCATATTTATATCTATAAGAAAGCAAAAAAAAAAAAAAGAGAAAAAATGATTTCATTAAATGGTCAACATGACAGGAAACACAAGTTATTATTACCAATTTTTGATAGTTAATTGGTATTGTCTAGGTACTCTCTGAGTACCCAACAACTTATTCTTCAGTTTAAAGTGAATTAAAGTTTAAATTCACCACTTTTGAAGTTTGAAACAACTTGGTTTTAAGTTATGCTTTCCACAATGGCTAAATCAGATGAATTTGCTTTCTGTTGATATTCACAATGTTCAAAAATTCCACATCTTCTTTTCTCAGATGAAAATCAAGAACCTGGGTTTGGAAACAAGGGAACAAAACAAAACAAAACAAAAAAAGCAGACAATGAAAACACTACAAAACCAGAACACATATGTGTTAATAGCATTCCATAATTTGTTTTTAAAGCTTGTCAACATTTTTAAAAAACTTGACATATTCATTTGTGAGAATTTGGATTTTAATTCTAGATCACTACGTTGAATGTAGCATTAGGTAAAGCTTAATCCTAAGCAAAAAGACTTGAAGTAGTTGGTTATCATTTCACTTTACTTTAACACCCTATTATTTATCACCACAAAATCCTAAGACACTAACGTATCTGATCTTGATGCACATTCTTTCATATGTATTAAAATGTAACTGGAGTGACAGAATAATGAAACCATGTATTGCAGCATTAAAAAAAACTTCCAAAACGTAATTTAAAAGAGGACAATCAAATAAAATCCTGCTACATATATTTTTGCTAGGATAAATTAAAGATTTAATAGTTATGATAATGTACCGTAGCATGCTATTCTGAAGGAGCAGATATTCTGGCTGAAAAATATGCAATTATTGGGCAAGCAGAAAGAGTTATTGGAAAAGCAGAAAAACAAAATAAAACCATCCACGATAATTTTCCAAATTATTCAATGGAACTTGCCCCCTGTTTATAAGGCATTCGTGACGGTCATGCAACAATTTCAAAAACTTGAGATAAAAAGAACATATACTTGCTGTTTCCTTAATATACACATATAAATATAAAATGCTCTTTTCTTTCTTTTTTAATCATCAAAGAAGCAATTTATACCACAGTAGATGTATGACCCTCACAGCTCTGCATCAGTTCAGTCTTTTACAAATTTCCCACTGTACCCAAAGCCATTGATTTACCACAAAGTTATCTTGGCAGTATCATCTTATGGACACTCAATGGGATGAATCCAGGAGAATCATTAGGGAAGAATGAGTTCATAGAACAAACAAAATGAAAACAAAACAATCTTGGCTTTTTTTGTTACCAGGAAATAGAATAATTGTAACATTCCCCCAGTCCCCCTCCCAGTTTCATAGCCAAGATATGAACTGTACAGTATACTGTTATACTGAGATTCTGAAATCTCATATAAAAAGGCCGGGAAATGTATTTTACTGAAATAAAAGTAAAGCAATCATTAATAGGATGACATCTCTACAAACTTACTCTTGAATTTCTTATTGGTATTTCAAACTATAGAATGGTTCTCAAAGGGCTCTAGTACACAAAGTCCATACAGAGGTCATAAAAGATTAATCCTGGGTACATGTACTGAGATTTGGCACAAATGTATCTGTGCAAGGTTGCTTAGAGAAGTACATCCCACAATGCTGGCTGTGTCTACTGTGAGTTAGCAATGATAATACACCACTGGGAAGCAGTGTCAAAGTCATTTATTTAAATTCATTTCAAGCTTTCCACTCCTCTTTTTTTAAGCAGGCAGGTCCCTACAGACAGTCACTACTGTCCTCTTATGTCCTGGCAGTTGTAATTAGTCCTGTGTGATGCTGTACAAATAAGCATTGAATAAAGATGAAATTTACATCAACTATAGGAGAAGCAATGGTGCAGGCTCACTTTAAATGAGTGCCAATACTTGATGCTTTCTTTCAGAAGCACAGACATCTTATTGGAGGCTGTAAAACGTGCCAAAAGGCAAATATGAAAAAAGACTCCCTACATAGCAAGGTTGGCTTTTCTGTTATTTATACCCAATGCTCTACAGTCAGGGATGTGTTCCTGTGAGCTCCAAAGCTTTGGCAAAAATGTGACAATGTGGAGAGAATTAACTGAATGCAAGCAGTTAACATCAGCAAGAGCTCCTCTACCTTTGTCTCTTTTTATCTTGTATGGTTAACATCAGCTTCCCTCTCAGCATAGTATTGCTATTTTATAAAGAAAATCAGCTGAGGTTAGACATAGCACAAAAAGAGGTGCAGATAGTAATGCAAGCTGCTTGGTTTAGTAGGTTTGTGAGCTTACTAGTGTTGCTGTTTCTTTATTCCATGTGCTAAACAGAATAATAATGTGCTCTAGTGGAACAAGTACATGAGAAACACTTCTGCAGCCCAGTAAAAATAAAATCCTGAAGTGCGCACTTAAAATCACTGTCATCATTTTCCAATTTAACATTGGAAGATGCCTTAATAATCAGAGACATAAAAGATGAAATTCAGAAAAAGGCAAGAAAATGAGAGGGAGCCACTGAGAGCCACACCAAAGCTACTTGGCCACACACAAAATGGCCTCACCCACCAACTTCCCGTTTACTTTTCCCTTTCCTTGTTTGTTTAAGATTTCCCCCCTGCTGTGGTTTAACCCAGCAGGCAGCTCAGCACCATCAGCCCATTTGCTCACTGCCCAGCCATGGGATGGAAGAAAAGGTAAAACTCATGAGTGGGGATAAGGACAGCTTAATAGGACAGAAAAAGAAAGGGAATACAGTACTGATGATCAAAGATATTCAAAACAAGCAGTGTACAGTGTAGTTGCTCACCTCTGGTGACTGCTGCCCAGCCAGTCCCTGAGCAGTGCAGACGCCCAGCCAACACCTTCAGTTTTATCATTCATTACAATGCCACAATGGTATGGGACATCCTTTTGGTCAGCTGTCCTGGCTGCATCCCTCCCCAGCTTGTGCCCCTGCAGCTTTTCCTGGCAAGGCAGTGTGAGAGCCAACAAGTCCTTGACTTAGTGTAAGCACTGCCCAGCAACAACTAAAACATCAAAGCGTTATCAACTTCAGTCTCATTCTAAATCTAAAACAAAGCACCATGCCAGCTGCTAGAAGGAAAATTAACTCTATTCCAGCTGAAACCAGAATGCCTTTTATTAACAGTTACAGTGCTCCTGCTAAGAAGGATGATTGCACTTAGGTAGATAACGCTAATAAATTGTTATTTTAAATAATTGTTTATCTCAACTAGTGAGGAGTGCCCCAGTCAGTCTCAACTGTAAATAATGTAAATAATGATGTAGAAGAAAAAGAGCCTTCAATTTTCAAATATATTCACTGTTTCTACTGGCAAGGTAATTAGTTTCAGTGATAAAATGCATGCATGCAAAAATGGTAATCATATGGAGGTAAACGTTTTTTCTCTGGAGAAAATACATCTTATGCATGTGCAGACAAGAGGAGGAATTTTGGCCCTGGGAAAGAACAGGCATGGTATCACTCCAAGAATACACTCTAGGGATGAATTCTAGGTTTAAGAAACAAACAAACAAACCCACCCTTCAAACACAAGTACCTCCAGGGTACTGAGCAAAGAAGAAAGAAGAAAAGAGTTCAGCTACCAAATTTTGTGCGTTCCACATTTTTCTCTACAGTTGGTCGGTTTTGCTTCTGTTAGAGAATATCATTCCTCACTCCTACCCCTAAATCTCACTACTGCTCACTTTCCAAGTTCTTAATAGTTATCTACACTGTTGTCAACGTTGGCGGTACTTTAGAAACGTTCATTTATATGATGTTACGTGGACTTATTCTGCAGCAGTTCTTGCTTAAAAATAAAACTGTTTATATCATGTTTTAATGTCACATGATGTTTACATTCAATGTAATTGTACAGAGGATCATGTAATATCAGTTCACCGAGGCTGTCATTACAGCAAACTGAACAGAACTGAAAGAGAATTTGCTCAGTGCTCCTAAATTAACTTAAACATAAGATTTGGGAAGCTGTATTCAAAGGAAGAAGCTCTAGTGATGTATTTCAAGCACACAGGAGATAACAGGATTCCAGCCTCCTAGAGGAATTACAGCTGCTGGCAGAAAACAATGAGGATCAGTGATGGCACAATGTGCAGAATAGCACACCACACCTAAGAGAAAGATAACACAGGTCACCTGAGTCCTGGCACTTCAATAGCTTGTAGTATCTTCAATTATATTCTGCATATTGTCAAATCTAAACTGCTCAAGTTCTAAAGCAACTACCTGGCAGCAAAGAAATCAGTAGAAGTGTTCACAATAAGTAAACAAAAATCCTGGGGAAAAATGTCCTGAAGTAATAATAATCAAGTCTGAAAGTAAAAAGACCAGATTACAACTGCTCTTAACAAGTATGCTTTTATAGTAATACTGTTTCTATTTGATTATTCCTCCCATTCCTCATTGTACAGTTCAGGTAACATTACCTAGATAGAGAAAATTCTGGCTTGACTTCCTAGCAAGAGGAGATGCAAAAGCAAGAACACATTCTCTCTGACAGATGGAACAATAAAGCCATCCTCTTTGTAGCCCTTAGCTTCATATTATATGCAAACCTGACTGTGAGTAGTGCATCTCTTCTGGAAAAAGACGTTTTACAGATATCAGTGTGGGCAGCTTATCCTACAGTATCTTGGGTTTTTTAAGTAATAAATAATACAATAATGATTCAAGAGGCAAATCCAGATGATTTTTCTCTGAAAAGTTTACCAATAATTGGTAAACAGTAAGTTTGTCTGTATCACAGCTAAGCTGTGTAGACGCTCTGCTTTAAGGACAAACACTGGAGGCCTGGATACATGCCTAATGTAAGCCATTTCTTGATAAAAACTAAGGAGCTTTGTTTCATGATATGACTAAAGCAGAACAGCACTGGGAAAACTGCCTCAGGAAGTTCACTCACAATATAAATCATAGCCAGACTTTCCGTACCTTTCTAGACACAGGAACTCTTAAAATATCAAACCAATGTGACTAGAAGTTCAATACTCTGTGGACCAAATACTCAGCAGACATACTTCTTAAAATGGATTTGGAAACTACATATACCTGTACCTACATCTCTTTATACACATATGTATTTTATAACAAAATCAGATAAACAGTCTGTTAATGAAATCTCCTGAACAAATCAAAAGTGAGAGATAAAATAATTTTCACTTTAGTGAGGAAAAAAAAAAAGCTCTCTAGAATTTCCAGTAAGATAAAAAGATCCATACCAACAAAGATGCCTCTGGTTCTTAAAAAACGTCCTGCTCAACACTACCCATGCAGATAGCACATAGATTTCTCTTGAAGTATTCTTACTTTGTTGCAAGTCATAAGTAACATGCATAGAATTCCCTGGGTCAGTGTAATTATTAGGCAGTAATACAAACAAAATTCTTTCCTGTGATGGTAATATACTGCTTATTGCAGTGAAATATTCTTGATGGAGCTTTACACAGTGTACTGCACACTATTAACACTGTAATAATGGTATCAACATTATTTTCCACTCCACTTTTTCTTCCTCCTATATTGCAACCCTTTAAAAAAGTACCTGAAAAATTAATTTACAGTTAACACCTATACTGTACTCTAGTAGGTAGCATTTTTTTCTGCATTTAAAAAAGTGATATCTCCTCATGTTCTTGCTTTACTGGCCCGAGGCAAGGTGATGTCATAAACAGAAGGCTTTGCATGAGCTTCAGTGAATTATGGATCAAGATTTTAAATGCAAATGTAAGATCTCAGTACACAAACACTGCCCTCAAAAATCTTATCTGTTATCACTGCTAAGGATTTCAGCAGTGTTATCATTGATATCAGACATTAAGCTCACAATTATATTCTTATTGCAACCTTCACTTAATTTAAATTACATGGTGTGACTCAGTGATCACTGACAAAGGAAAAAGTTCAAACCTTCATTCACACAATAAGGCTTGGATCCCAGGAAACGTGTCTCCCATCATGCATTCCATTTAGAATTTCAACATCGTCTTGTGTTATTGTAAAATCAAATACCTGTGGGAATGCATATATAGTTAACACCATGAACACACAGAATTAGGAGCATTTATATCATTTAAAACAAGATTTAAGTTTGAAGCCAATATTCATACAACTTTAATCTGCTGGAAATTATTTTTACATTTTGTCATAGACAAACACCATTCTGTTAAGCTAATAGGCTTCACTGGGTCCTTTGCTCTTCTTGTGACTCATTTTCATTTGTAGATGCTGTTCCAATGGTTTTGCAGCAGTCAGGCCTCAAGCAAGGGTTCAAGAAAATAGTAGCATCAAAGGTCTTTTCTGCCAGGAAGGTACTAGGAAATTCATGAAGCTACCAAACCAAAGGTTTTATCATGGATCAAGTAATACAGAAAAAGATACAGCACTACACTTTCTTAGTACTGATACTAACTTGAAAGCAACCACCTGTCTTCACGTACAGATTCTTACAGCCACAGTTTTCTCCTGTGGTGAGATCTGCAACACGAATGACGGTGACAGTGTTTCCTTAGCAGCTGTATTACTGGGACAATATCACTTCAAAACTGAATGTGCTTTCAGTTGCTCTGTTGTCTTTGTCAGTGCTCCTTCATACTCAATAAAAAGATCTTGCGGAGTCTGAACTGCTGTCAAATGAGCTCCCCCCATTCTGCATTATCCAGCAATTGCTGTCTTTGTAATCAAACTTCAGTGCTCAAGCTTTTCAAATCTAAACCACGGTCAAACCACAGAACTGTAAATACTGCATATTACATGCTCAGGGCTCACCGAGGTCCACCTTGCCCCATTCTGACTAGAAATTGTAGACTCAGACCAACACACTGCCAGAGGAGGTTGGGGAAGGAGGATTTGTGATAATCATCAGCTATCTGTAATTCCCTGCTCCCTCTCCTATATGATTTGAGTTTTACTACAATGCAATCCCCTCAGTTGCATTAAATGAATTGGTGGGCCAAAACTCTAAAACACAGAATTAATCTGGATTTAAAATGTTGCAGGAAAAAAAAAAGAGGAAGAAGGAATTTTTGATCCGTTTCTTTTCTCTGATTTAGTTCATAACATAGTGCCAAAAACAACTGTGCTTGAACCATAGTCTTAGTGTGGATGACAGAATAAATAGGGCAGGAGATACGTAAGTAGACACAGCCACCAGAAGAAAACCTCACTGTATATGTGATAATTCACACTTAAAGCACATACAGTGAATTTACTGTAGACAATCAGAAAGGTTGCTATCTTCTTGCTATCCTTCTTCCCAATCTGCCAAACAGTTCACATTCCTAAGAGACTTTCAGAAGAACAATGTATTTATGGTGTTATGTGTTTATGGTTTTATATGCTTATGATTTTCTCCCACGCCTCCCCCTCCCCCCGAAAAAGCTTTCATATTACAGAAATGAGGAGGAAATTAATTAAAAACATTTAGTGTGAAGAGAGGGAAAAAAAAAAAGGGAGGGGACGGGGGAGATTGCCAATCCTCATTCCTTTCTCACTTCTTTGTGCACCCCCCTGCATGCTGAGCCCTTCTCTGCAAGTCAGTGCAAGAAGGTAGGGGAAGAGTCAACTCTGACAGGACTGCAACTTCCTTCTGAAGTATCTGGAATATCTACAAAGGAGTTTTACAGTTTTCATATTGTGTCTTTGTGCTACACATAGTACACAGATTCTTTCCATTTAATCTACAAACCTATCACAGAAAGAACTTAACCATAACCAGTCCAAAATTTTCTATGATAAATCAAGTAATAGATAAAAATATGAATAACAAAAATCAACTGTGAATGTTGATTGTTCAGTATTCAGTATCTAGGAAGTCTGTGGATATCTTTCTCATACATCCTGGCCAAATCTCCAATTGATTTCTGACATTTGTGAATGATATGCCCTAACTATAGGACAATAGGCAGGTACTAAAAAAAAGTACTAAAAAATGTTCAGATGTCAGTTGGACTTCAGTGTGTAACCAAATCTTACCTTACAATTTTCCTGTATCCTTTCTGCTCTTGTGGATTTTGGAATAGTCACAATTCCATTCTGTAAAAAATAATAATTCTCATCATTGAATTTTACATAGTTTCAAAGAAAATATTATCTCCCCAAATCGTTTCAAGACATTCCTCACATCTTCTTAGGTTTTCCTCTCATTTTTCTGAGGACATATAGGCTTTTTATAATTGCAGTTGTATGCACTGCATTAACTTCCAACACAGATTATGTAGTTTATATCACTTTATTCCATTATTTCACTGTTTAGCACTTTGTGTTGAGTAACAGAAACAGAACAATACTACTGTTTATAAAATTTAGTTTGAAAACACCTCTTCATCGGAAATTCCTTTTATTCTCTACAATCAGATTACTTGCATATTTAAAATAGAACCTTATTTTGTATACTATATCTCAAATTTCACAATTTTTTTTTGTACAACACAATTAGCTCACACGATATCAACATACTGAAGGCAAAAATATTTCCAGTATAGATTCTGGTTTGATGCACAAAATCCACTATTTGCTTTTTTTTTTCCCCCCTGAGAGAGGGGATAGGTTTTTATTACCACCCTCCATTACCTGTATACTCCAGCGTATGCAAATCTGTGCTGGAGTTCTGCCATATTTCTTTGCCAGCTGAACGATACTAGGATGAGTGAGTGCTTCCCCTTTGGCTAAAGGACAGTAGCCTTCAAAAACAATCTCTCTGCTCCTACAATAGTCCACCAGCTCCTGAGGTCTTTGGAAAGGGTGATATTCAACCTTAGATAAACAGAAATAAGCTTTTAGTAAAAACTGTGAGAGTACATTTAGCAGAAAAAACCTGTCACTGATAAATGAGAATATTTCTGCTTTCTCACTTTAAAAATCTAATATGAGTGAAATCACTGCTTGTAGGACATATATGGAAGCTATTAGTTTCAGAAGACATGTACAGCATATCAATCCACACAAATCATTTTATCATTAGTTGGCACAATAGTTTGCTACATCTTTTAACTTTACCACAGATAAAACAAAGCATGTGGAACAGTTATTTTCCCTACCTGCAGTTGGACTTGTATTCCTGCTCAATGCTTGAGAAATATATGCGAATGCATAATGGGAGTCAGCATCAGGTCATTTTTATGGGTGATTTGATACTACCTTCTCTTCTCCAAAAAGACTGCCTTAATTACTTCTTGACTAATGATCTTTTTTGAGCTGCACAGGCAAGGGCAGGAGGTGGGGCATGGACTGCATACACAAGATACAAACCAGAAGAATGTGTCTAGGATGAGGGCCTGACCTCTGAAGCAGTGTGTTGGCATAGACTACATAGGGAAAAAGTCCTGTATTCCATGAGCAGTGTCACCAACAACATATGGAGGAAGGAGTCATGCTGCAGAATGAACTGTGCAGGAGACCCTTGGTAGGAAGGAAGGTCACAAATTGCCAATATCCAGAAGAAAAGTAACAAGATACAAGGGCAGCTACTGGAAACAAAAGTTACTGGAAAGTAGAATCTCAAGTCACTTTCTGGTGTTGAATAAAAGCCAAAACAAAACCTCTGTAATAGTCCCTTACTCTTTTTAAAACTTAAAAAATGTTTCAGGC
The DNA here is from genome assembly GCF_038088225.1 of Cyrtonyx montezumae. NCBI lineage: Eukaryota > Metazoa > Chordata > Aves > Galliformes > Odontophoridae > Cyrtonyx > Cyrtonyx montezumae. The sequence continues at coordinate 17,782,665 of NW_027071825.1, read as the reverse complement.
TTTATACGTTGTAGGAAATGCACTCAGATGAAAATGGGCGTCATTTTCTTTTAAACAATAAAATACATAACCATGTGATGTGGCTTCAGCTCAGCAGCTGTCACCACGGTTCCAGTGATCTAATTCTTGTGCATTTGGAAGAAAAGTGCTCTGCTGAACAATTACCTCAACACATGGAATCTGGAAAATTTCTTCTGCCAAAAATGGGACAAATGAACATATCCTGTTTCTCATCTTTAGTACATGTTGTCTTTTCAGACAACAATAGGCAGAACAATAGGCTGGCAGTTACTCAATATGCACTAAGAAAAAACCGTGCCCCTGGAAGGCTGGGCTGACTCAGCCCAACGCTGCTATGATCTAAATTACTAGGTGGACTCGGGAACAAGGTTCAAGCAGCAGACACATCCATGTCTTCAACCTTTGATGTTTCTTGACCTTCGAGTAGCCTTTGTATTTCATGTTTATATTTAAAAGACTGGTGTTTAGGTCATACAGTTATTCACTTGTTTGCAGCTGAGCTGACTAGAAAACATTCTCATTGTTTATTACGCAAAGCTGAGGGGAAAAAAAGAATGAGCAAGCAGTTCCTTTCAAAATACTGATTAACAAAACCCAAGCAAGCCTTATCTTCTTGCTCCTTATGTGACTGAACTGTAAGACTGAGCATCTTAGAGAACACCAGGAACTCTCACAGGTAAGTATCATTTTATGCTGACAATTAAATGCTGATATACAGTGTTTTCAAATCCGTTAACACGCCATGACTATCAAGATCTATTAGAAATCATGTTACGTACTGTGTGGAGAGTGTATTACTCAGATATTTAAAAAGTAATAAACATTTTTTGAGAGGTTCTTTGTATTAAATGTAACAAATAGTGAAGCCTTGAAAATGCTAAATAAATATATTTTTTTGATGACTAAATGCTGAAAAGCCTGAAGCATCACTACAGCATCAGGTGAGTTCCTCAGCATTTATTAATAACACACATGCAGGCAAAATTTATTCGCTTGTCTAATATGGGCTCAAAGCAGCACAGTTCCAGGCTGTACCATAAGACTTAAAACAACGATAGCATGTTGAGATCTGTCTCTCAAGTACACTGTACAGCAACAACCACCTCCTGCAAGGCAAGATTTTACTTTGTGCCTTTTGCTGAAGAGACTTCCATGTTTCATGAACTGAATTTTGCCACACTCAGTTGTGTACTGACAAAAGCAAATATTTTTCTTCTTAAAAGTGTGACTAAAATAATCAAGTGCATTAAATGAAATAATTACTTCTGTTTTGTTTTGGTTTTTTTTACTTTTTTTTTTTTTTTGAAACCCTTCTGGAAGATTTTAGAAGTATCTGAATGCAAGGCACTAGCATCCTGAGCCAGAAGAGGCATAGGGTGGGGGGCCAGCATGTGCTTCCCCTCAAAATAATAATTTCTACTTCCTGCCCTGCCCCACCCTTGCTATTTCTGCCACTAAGGTCCTCAGGCAAGGGCTGCCCATAAGGTGGCTTATTTCTTAAGAGAAAGAACTTGATCTATTCTGGCACTCTACTCTGAGTGATTTGGGTATAATCCATCATATTTAATAGAAGAGTTTGCAATTCACATTACTGAACTCTCCATAGCTGCAATTTGGTCAGCCACCGGGGCACTGTAAAACAGCACCGATTTTTTATGACAGTCATACTGCAATAGGAGAAAATTTAAACCTAACAGCAACCCTGATGCAGGGACCTAGACCCTCAATAGGGCCCACGTGACAGAACACAACCTTTGATCATTCCCCCTTGCTGTAGATTTTCTCATATAGGTCTTCTCCTACATCTGGATTTCAGCCAATTTCTCAAGTGGAATGCATGTACTTACATAGATTTATTTTTCCTTTAAAAAAAGTGAACTTTCAGCCCAGAAATGAGTTTTCTTCATAAAGGAAGAGTTCAAGTTGGTTTATATTCAAATGCCTGAAAATCATAGAATCAAAGCCTAAAATACATTTCCACTTTGTACAAATTTACAAACTAGCTTAATATCAACAGTGACATTAACAACAATATTTAGATCTCTCTGAGGTCATGCCACAGCTATCTGAACTTCCATAAAAGTAAATATTTATATATAAACACACTGATGAGCATCCTTACACGGAATTTGAAGAGGGTTACTTTTGTTTCTGTGTATTTATTACATTAGATGCACACATTAATAATATATCTTTGAAGGCACAAGAGCCTTTAGAGAGAAAGCATTTTCCTTGAGCCTAAATACAAACTTAGCATGGCCAAGTCAACTACAAATCCTGGAATTATAAACCTATAACTTCTAAGTTATGTTTCATTCTACATGATGTTAGAATGAAATTCTTACCATGGGCTTTATACAGAACATTTGACAGTACTTTTAGTAGTAAGCTGCAGTTTTAAAAGCTCATTGCTCACTATTGTATCCGAAATAATTTATTTTTGAGAAGGCAAGTCTTGCCTACTTTGGTAAAGAACATCATGGTACTATTTTTTTTTTCAGGAATCAAGAAGCAGCACTGCTTACAGCTCAACTGGTGTAACTGAAATACTGCTTACCACCTGGCGCATAAAGACTGCTGAAGTCAAACAAAGAACTTCATTTCTCCTGCCTTCCTACTTCTTCTCCCACTTCACATAAAAATAACACTCAGTTTTAATATCATAAGAACTGTTGGAATTACATGAACATCCTAAATTCTTTATGATAATTTAAAACAGCTAATAGGAAGTGATTTTCCTTTGTGTCTTAAATATTTAGAATTTCAACATCACTGTTTGCAAATGTTTTGTATTTAGAAATAAGTTTACTGAAAAAGTAGGCTATCTTATGCATACATACATCAAAGATCTTTGGTATCACAAATACTGGGCAATAAGATTAGAATTAACTATAGCACTTCCATTTTCAATTTGAATTTAGGCATTAATTAGTTACTTTTATAGCGCCTCAGTAATCTCCTCATCAGATTCAGCAACTGAAGTTCCAACAGTGAGCAAGGAACAGTATAAATATTCTTTTGAAGATTCCCATAACCCCGACAATTGACAATCAATGCTATAATGAAAGCATTAGAAGTGGAGCAGTTTGCAGCAGCACAGACATTTGTAATTTGGAAGTGCTACGCACCACATTAAAGAAATGACTGAATGTAGAGAGAGGAATGGGATAGGCATGGGCACTCTCAACACTAATCTTTCAGAACTGCTACTGTTTCAACTTTTGGCTACACTTTCATCCACAAAACAAAAAATACATCCAGACGCAATTTTCTCTGTTAGCCCTTCCAGAACAATGAAATTTGTACACTGACATAGTGGGTAAGAAGAAATTTGCAAAACAATTCAATAGTTATATATTTTAATTCGTAGTGACTTAGTGGGACACTGAAAAGCTACTCTTATTTAACAAACAGTAACAACTTCTGCCAAAGTCCAGAGTAAGGCTTTGAAGAGGTATATTTCGAAAAAGATGACACAACTGAACCTTGGCAAACTTACCCATTTTTAAACAGTCACAACCTGCCTATATTAAGACATATTTCAGTGGTTTATTTTGAAGAACTGAACTTGAAGATTTTCCTTCTTTTTAAGTATGTTTTATATTACTCACAATTGTCCTTTAGTAGCCTTTCCACTATCAGGTCAACAAAAAATAGAGTTGTTAAGTTCTGTCCCAAGCCGTTAAGTTCTGAGCAATCTTTCTGTGCCTGCTTCTAACTTTACACAACAAAAACCTGTCAAAAATCCTCAACACCTGTCAAGAAGGAAAAAGCAAGTGTCTGCACCTCAGCCATTCCAGTTCCCAGTTCTATGTTAGAGGAAGCACACTTTCACCAGCAGGAGGTAGGAATTGGAGCAGCTGTCAGTGTCCTGGAATTCCCCTGCTACATAGGTGACAATTCAGTGCATCTCCTCAATAAAGGGAGAGCAAACAGAATAGCACACTTCCATGGATACAGAATCACCTAGGGCTGTCAGCATTGCTTAGAGGAATTTAATTAGTGTTTGAGCACAGGATCACCAAAACCTTGTTTACTCTGGAGGCACTAAATATTTAGTGCTACCTGAATTTATTTTTTTTCCTAAACTGTTTTATTATAAACTGATGCACTGACCATTAGTTTGGGCCTTAAAACCAGTCACAGACTAGTAGTCTGGGAGAACACAGGGAAATGAAAGGATGAAGAGGATGAAGAATTTTCTTCCCCCAGTTTAAATCATCTTCATGAGTGGCCTCCAATGTATGTATAAAAACTGAAAGAGAGGAAATTGCAGGAGTAAGGCAAGTTATGTTTAGTCTTCCAGGCACCAAGATGGGGAGGAGTGTGTTATTAACCCCAAAACAAAACCAGATATTTGAATCTATTTCTATTTCTCCACTCACCTGATTAACATGTGGGGTAACCGCACAGTCTTCCTGTAGTTGCTCAAGATGACTGATAAGAAAGTTGCTTACACCAATTGATCTACATACACCTAACAAGAGAAGCAGAGAAAAAAAAGTTTGGGATGATTCTACTTGGGAGGATTAATTCAAAAATATCACTTTCAAAAGACAAAACTATTTGAACAAATAATTTCTGTATAGCAAAACACTGCAAAGTAACACAGAAAAACAACACCAAAACGTAGTCTGACAGCATTATCCGAAAGCATGGTTCTGTCAAAGTCACACTAGGAAATCATTTTATAATCTAAACACACTGGAAACTCCCCAGTGTATAAAAACTCTGGGCTAAATTCTGGGAAAGGCTACTGTAGTATAAGCAAAGAACAATTGGATCTCACCAGAATGAAAAGAAGGAAATGGTGTTCTGAGCAGCTTGCCAAAACTAAAGAAAAGTGGAACATTTTGCAGAAGACTAATAAGGTGTGAGCAACAAAAACAGAAGGACACACAGTTCAAATGAACTACATAACCCTGCTTTTATTACTGAGATGTTACATAAAACTCTTATAAACTCATATAAAAAACTTGAAGTCATACCTAACAAGAATAGGTTAAAAAGCATAGGAAGTAGAATCTGCATTAGAATGACTAGGTTTCTCAGCCTGACATGACAATCAAACAGCAAAGAAGTGTTATTTTTTCTGTTAGTTTTTCTTCTTCTTTTTTTTTTTTAAATAAACCTCAAGTGCGTATGCGTGTGAATTAATTAAGCGTTGACAGTTCTGAAATCAGACAGCTTCCTTCAAACCTCAGGTATGATAAAGTACAACTCCCAATACAGGCCTGCCACCACATTTCAAACCTGTCTATTCTTTGTCATGTTGGTCTTCTGCACTAAACACAGCTCATAGGAAAACCACGTGCAGTCAGGCTAGCAGTGGTTTCCTTAGGCTGCAGATTCTGCAGACTATTAATCAGACTCGATTCCTTAGTAAGTGAACACTGAATTTACCAACTGGATTCACACTTCAGCTGTAACCCTGCAAATAGACAGCCTGCCTCAAGTTGTGTGCACACAGAAGTCCAATCCAATACTTCTCCTGGCCAATTCTATACAATATACATGCACGTCTTTATACATGTCCTCTTGCATACAAATATCTGTAGTCTTCTCTGCCCCCTCCCCCTAACCCCCCCCCAAAAAAAAAAAAAAGGGAGTTAAGCCAAAAGTTATAGTCATGGGCTAACTTCAGACACTTCATGTGAAAGGAATGATTTCTGGACTGAAATTCTCTTTATTCTGCAGTTAGAATTGCCCCTGTCTGGAGGTCAGCACGGAAGTACATGGAGTTGCCCTGATATGGAACTTCAAATACAGACATACAAAAAGCACCTATTAATGTAACTGAAATGCAGGAATATATCAGAAAGGAAGATTTTTGCTTGATCTACAATAACATTAATGAAAACGTTGGAGGAAAATGTATAACTATTCCTAAATGTTAGTTAGTAAGCCATTCAGAAAATGGGCATGTTTTATGTAATAAAAATTAACTCACTCATTACTGGTACTGGTGTGTTGTTGGCATTTTTAAAAATTGCAGGTTAGATTTATTTAAACAAATAATTTTTTCTAGGCTTATCCTACAAAATCGTGTAAGTAAAGCAATTATTATAGTAAGTAAAGTTATAGGTAGTTTACTGCTAATTATTAAAAACACATTGTTAAAGCCCTAAAAAATAAACTTTTCACTAGCTCATAAAAATATAGGCCATGTGACTATGTTGTTTTCACATATTTTAACAGTGTAAGCAGCAATACTTGCAAGCATAATACTATTTTTTAAATGTTCTCTTTTGTAGAATACAACAAGGAGAAAAAAAATGCATCAACAACTAAATACTAAGCAGCTAGCACTTGCAGAAATTATCACTATTCAAGATGTATAAAATAATTAGGTTATATTCTGCATTAGAGCAACTGGTATCATTTGTATGTAATCTGCAAGAAGGAGCAAAACTCAAGCTTCTGATTTCTACTGATGAACAATCATACAGTGTCAACACTAAATCATTTTGACAGAGGACTGAGAAAAATATTTGCAGTTTTAACACAATGGTGAACCAAAATACTATACAGTATTTTTGAAAGCTAAGGAGTTAAAAAGCATGCTGCTATTTGGCCTTACGAATAAAGCCTTTATTTCAAGCAGAATTAAAACAAAAAAAAATCATTTACATAAAAAAAATGAAAGCTCTTAATAAACTTGTCCATTCCCAGTAAAATATCATGCTCTTTTTCTTATAGTATTTTTTAAGATGCTTTGCTTCTAGCAGACTACTAGTAGGAGACTTTAAAGCCTGCTCCATGTTCTCATTGCATTCACTGACAGGATGATTTTAGTTCGATTTCTCCTATCAGTTATGCTTTATTTTAGAAGTTATTTTGGTTATGTTCATTAAAACCAGTATTAAGACATTCCTATGTTTAGTGATGTTGCAAAGGTTAAATTCAAAACTGCCAAGAAAAAAAAGAGTATTTTCCCACAGAACAGAGAAATAATGACAAGAATTTTCATGTTTTTGTGGAAACAGCACTTTAACACTTTTTTAAAGGGATAACAATTGAACCATTTCATTTTCATTAAATCTAGGTATTTTGTTTCGGTAAAATGATAACCCTTCATTTCAACTTCATTGCTTTGGTAGTGGTTACAGTCTTATACACAAAAATTGAAGTGCTTCAGCTTTGATATTAAATTACAAAAATACAATAAATATTAAAACCATTGAAATCTGACTGTATTAAAAACCTTATTTGAAAAGCATGCTGGAAGTGTGCATTTGAAACAATGGAATCTCCTGAAAAATGTAAAGTTCAGACTTCAACCAACAGATTCTACCTCAGGGAATTGTTTCCTTCCACTTGAATGAATACTACCACATTTGACCTAAATCATCTGAATCTGGGAAAGACTGCCTCAGAGCACAGGATTATACAGAATTATTTCCACATTGGCACAAGCTGGATTAACTGTTATGAATGGGGATGGGTTGATAGCTGAACTAGATGATTTCAGTGGTCTTTTCCAACCCTAATGATTCTATTATTCTATGATTCTAATGAAAAGCCAGAAAATGATGGGCACAAAAATGAAGGTCTAGACATATCAATTGTGATGTATAACAAACAAGACCCATGAAATGATTACATCAGCATTATACCAACAAAAAATAACAATATATATTGAGAAACTCAGTATATGTAGTAGTTCTTTTAGAATCTCAGAATATTTAGGAACAGATAACAGGTTTCCTTGTGTGTAATTACTGTGCTTTGCTCAGACACCACAAAATGCTAAGGTTTGGAAGAAGCAGCTGAAGATTCCTCTCACTTAAGGAAACAATCAAGTAATGTAATAGGTTCTCTCTCATCTCAGCCTTTACCTAGACAGGAACAAGGTGCTGGTAAGACACAGCAAAGAAAGCAAGAAGGGCCAGAATGTATTATATCAGCTAAACCTTTAAGATGTAAAGATTTTTATGAGAATACACTATAAAACTTGTAGACTACAATTTATATTAGGGATAAAGTCCTCCTCTGTGTGAACTAGAAAAGGTGAAAAAACAAGATTAGTTTACTAGAGAATTAAGTGTAGGTGCATACGTGCATATAGGAAAATATCTGCACATGTCCACCAGTACATTCAGTTTTGCTGTAAGTGGAGACCACTAACAGTTTGTGTCACAGGTGTCAAAAGCACCAGAATGCTCCTGAAACGGGGAAAAGTAAGCACACTTTCTAAGCACGTTAAGCAGGTACTGCGTTGAAATCCCATTACAGACAGCAGATGGTCTGGAAGTCTATACATCCTTTCAACTTGTTTGATTTGATTTGCCCAAAAGTTCAATTTTTCTAGGATAAAAGTTTACAATGCACTAGCTGCAATCTCCCCTAGATAATACCTTTTTAAAAGATATCCTTATACTGCCTTATTTACAAATTGATAGAGCTTTCATTCAGGGAGAGAAAGCATCCTCCTTACTTGCTTTTGGGGAAATGAGTGATTTAGCCCTTAGGAAGAAGAGGAACTTTGAGGTGCAATAAGCAACAAGTTTGCAAATCCCCATTAACCTGTAAGGCTTAGTGAGAGTTTGCCCTGCTCTGTGACTCTGCACAGTCTTCAGGGCAGTGTTGATGCTTCTAACAACTGCTAAAAATTGACTGACCAATGCACAATGGTAGAACAGATGTTTTCAGCCAGCACTGAAGAATTACCATGAGACTCTGCAAAACACATTAGAAAACATACTGGAGGGGGAAAAGAAGTAGTAGCTTTTCCATCATGCACTTAACAAACTTGGCCCCCGCCATACAGGTAATTTTACTGCAGCTTTACTCCCTGTCTTTCTATTAGGGTGGTTGAGTTAAGCTAAAAGCATTTTTTAAGGCAACCTAGAAAATGACTGCATATATTTTCCTTTTCTTAGCATAACATCAACTTAGGCAGAGTTATGTGGACATTTCTAGCCTTGCAACAATCAACTATAAATACACAGTCTTGGCTTCGCAACACTGCTTTAGTACAATAGTGAGCCCTATCTTTCCCAAGTGCTTTTATCAACTCCCTAAATACTCTCGGTAACATTAACTGTACAAAGTTGAGATGAAAACGGTTCTTTAAATGACAAAATTGGATTCTGGATGTGCAGAGCCAATTTTTCTTTCCCTACCTGCTCCTCTACATCAGTCAGAGCAAGGAAGAGTTCCCACAGCACAAACAGTGCCAGTTCTGTTACATGTTCTGTTCAGGCCACTGAATAAAAGCACAAAGATCCACTTTTCACAAGAGGTCGACTGCAGCAACTGTATCTTTATTACAGGAGGTTACACAAGGCTGGAAAGGCCCACAGCCTCTGTGATATATACCTTAAGAATTTCTCTGTAGGCAAATGATGTTCCTTACAGAAACCATCAGGCAAAGATTTCCACACAGCCTGCTGAAGCAATGCTGCAGGCTGAATGTGCCCCACAAGCAGGGTGCAAGCCAAAGCCTTCACAAAGTAGGTGAGTCTTAGACACATCCAGTTAGAGTTGAGTTCTAAATCTATGATACAAGCCTTGTTCCCATTTCACAGACAGACACCAAAGGCTGGCCTAATTGCATACAGGAAGACTGTGGCAAAAGTGATGAGAAGACCCATTTCCTACCCAACACAACAGCACAGGAGTATTGCCAGCCTTGAAGCAACTTGCCTGCTACTACAACTCCACTATTATCACTCCCACTGCAGATCACCTCTGAATCATGATAAATTGAGAGGAAGCAAATACAAGTCAAATTCCAGCTTCTAAGACTGAAAATTAATTATAAACATTTGGTTTACACAGACAGTTCAACAGCTATTTAAGTCACATAATGCAGCAATATGCACTAAACCCATTTTCAGTCTCCAACTCTGGTTACTCATCCTCATTACTTCAGTGCGACATCTTCTTAGTTATACTGCCATGTTTTGTTCTCAAACTCTACTCCACACCAAGTTACATTAAAAATGCTGTCAAAGGCTGTTTGGTTGTCTTCAAAATGGAATCCATTCCCTAGGTGCATATTTCCCTCTCATGTGCCAGTCTTAAACATGTAGAATCACACTGAGCAGAACACAACTTAAAAAAAAAAAAGCCTTAAAATATGTTTTTATATTGAGAGCATTCTGAAGCACCTGTTAAAAGCACCTGCTCACAAGCAGATGGATAGACAGAGCTATAAAAGCAAGTTGGTAGGAAACAACCCCTTAAGGCAAAACTGACAGTACACACTACCCTGTGAAGATGTGATCAGAATTACCAGCAACTCAGCTGAATACTGAATGGCAATCACAGCGTACACTCTCACAATCAGCATTCTGAAACTAGCATGAACACAACAAATTCTGAATAGGTTGTCCTCTCTGTGGCTATGAAAGCAGTTTCCTAAACTGAGATACTTTGAGGACTTCCATAATGGAGAGGATAGTGGTTCCCAAAAAATACAAATAAGAACAAAAAGTCTCATGTCAATAAAATAACACTGATTTACAGTAGCTCAGGGTCAAGTACCCTGGATTTGGGTTCAACATTTGCAGAGCAGATGAGCAATACCTTTTCCCCAAATAATGTACATTATTTCTTGAGACAAAATGTTCCTTTGGACAAGGACTTTCCATTGAAATGTAACTCAAAACAGCCATCTTCCCAAGGCTTTTCATGTTCACATGGGAACCTCTAGCCACTTCTGTTTGTATGCATGTGGAGTGTACATAAATGTATACATTTTCTTTCAGTAAGCTAAGTAAAAAAGATTTGCCTGAATTTATCAAAAGTAGGCTTCATGTGCTAGTAGAAAAAATACTAATAATACATTGCAATAAATCATGAAACAGAAGTCTGAGGGCTTATTTTTGCACTTAGAATTGCACATGAAGTCTGTTACAAAAAGCAAAATATAACAAAACCAACTAGACATTTGTGCAAATTTAGATTTGCTCCTGCATCTGCACCAAAATGTCTGATTCAATGGCAATTTCTTATTATTAACACACTGCAAGTTATGAAGGCTTCTTTGGGATCTTTAACATAAAATGTGTTGTCATTTCTTTTTGTATACGTCTTTTATTGCAGTCTTATCTGATCAACAGGGTGTGGTGCGACCAACATCCTCACCAACGGCAACCACCTTCAAACCATGAAAACACATCTCTGAACTGTTTCAGATAACAACAAGCCCAGAGACATCTTTATCTGTGCAAAGAGAATGTAGCTGATAGTGTGAAATAGATGTCTTGCTAAGAAAATCATTTACTTACTAAAAACTTTAATGCAACTTGCACATGCATGCCTCCTATTTGATTTCTACCAACACAAACATTTGTAAAACAATTATTTGTGGAATTGAAACACAAATGCATGTCAATTGTCAATTCTTCATCATTTGATGATATTTATGATATAAACATAGATATAAAATTATTTTTCAGTAAAATAAAAGCAGAATAGCATCTAGGAAATAGTGCACTAGAAATCTGTGCCACCTACACAAAAATGTATGTGGCTTACTTACCTCACACACATATCTTTAAGAACTTATCAATAACGGAGAAGGAAATGATGTAGACTTCACCAGTCTGTATCCAGAAAGGAAAAGGACACAAGAAACCTAAGCAACCTTAATAATGTTTCTCTCATTTGGAATTAGGTAAAACAACCTTTTTCTCTGTAACGCTTCAATGCTAAGCTAAACAGTTGCTGTTACTTCATGGAACTTTCTTCAACTCATACATCAATACAACTAAAGTGAACAAGTTAACAGAATAATTATTTTAAGGAGTAACTGTTTAACACAGACATACTAACACATTAAGGAATTTCTGATGCAAGTATGAATATCTCAGTAAGCAAAAACTTCACTGCTTAAACTAAGCAGATAAGGAAAAAACAACTTTTAGAAAATGGCATTGCCAATTACAGTCAAAAACTGGCTAGAGGTCCTCATTCTTCCCAGTATTTTTAGATGGAGGGAAAGTAATCATGTGCATGTGTGTATGAAAAGTTTTCAAGATGATGGCCTAACCACAATGCCAAAATCAAGATCATTAAAGACACTGCATATGGAAAGAGTTATCTTGCTAGAAACAGACCAATTACCAGTGAGTATATATAATGACTATTCATGATGTCAAAGCAGTTTGCCCACACTGCTTTCATCTGCTAGCAGACAAATGATGCCTATACAAGAATGTTGCAGTTGTCAAGGGAATGTTTGACTCAATGTATGTATCTTGGAATGGGTTCTGTAGGCAGTCTGGCCTCTGTCCTGAGGAATAAGAGAGTATAATTCCACAAAATGATAACGTATGAGACCACAAAAATTCCAACCATAGCCTTGACATTGCAGGAAGCTGAGCTGACTTCAGCTGTTACAACAGGAAGACCCAGTTATTATACACAAATGTCTCACTGACCAAAAGGTTTTATTCTGTGTTCTTCCCCAGTACTGCTATCCCATAGATCTTAAAAGAAGAGATGTATGCAGTCTGCTGAACAAAGATATGTCTAGAATTCCCTGCCTCTCAGCACCAGACTTGATGATTCTCACTATGACATTAAGACATACAGCAACAGAGTTGCCTACCTCCTGTGAAATAGCTCCAATCAAACTGGAGACAGATTAACAAATATATAAATATTTAAGTACCGTGCTATTAGTAATGTTACATTCCCAGGCTTAATAGATTGAAATAAAGTAATTCTTTAAACTAGAAAGTACTCGATCCTTGGTTAGTAGAAATACATTTTAACAGCAACATCTTTTCTACTGTGAATACACTGCTAACAGGTTGGTTTGACAAGTATTTTTAAATGGGTCTATTTAATGTAGTAGAGCCTTTATTCTATACCATCAGATGCACACAGCAATTAAAAAAAATGATTATTATCCCACACTCGTTCATTCCTAATTGTCAGATTAAAGAAGCTGAAATGCTTGTTCTTTGGAATTTGCTGCCATTCCTCAGGATTAACAAGCCCAGGTGCAGAGTTCAGATCTGTACTTACTCTACAGCTACTGCTAAGCTACTACTTACTCTAAGAGACAGCACAACTCCCACAGCACAATTCTTAACCTGAATATGAACATCTCATGAATCAGGCACTGTTGTAACTCATTAACACGATGAATAACAGTTGTAATATACTTCCCGGCCAGTTTAGGGAAATGTATGTACAATTAATAATTTTTGGTTTTTGATATGGAATGATACAAAAGCTATCAGTTTGTATGCCTTTCTAAATATGTAAGCACTTTAATTGACCAGGACTGGAGCACATCTTTCCCTGTAAAGTTATTACAGGAAAAGAGCAAACTTAATCACTGAAATATGGTTATACGACACAGTATTAAAAAAAAAAGTGAATTACAAGTTGTTCATATTTTCAGTTAAAAACAAATCAGGACAGGTGGTTCTTTTTAAAGAATGTTAACCATCAATTACTTTTGATGAACTACAAGAAGACGGTTCTTAAAAATAGGATAATGTTAAGCCACAGTGGGTTGTTTTTGTTTTTTTTTTTTGAGAGAGAGAAAGCAAAGGATCTCTCTCTTCTGTCACCTGAACCCTTTGCTTTCTAGTTATGAGAGCTTCTGATATGACAGCTCAAACTCAAACCCTCCTTAATAGAAAACAGAAAATGCTACAAGGCACAGAAAGATTATGAAAAACTAAAGTTAAGGATGCCTACATGTTTCAATGAAAACATGTTTACTAGTTTACATATTCATTTTCATTTGCACACACTGCACTCAAATAACAACAAACCTGTTATTTCTTCTTCAGCCAGAAGTATTTGGGAGTTTTCTAAAGTTGGACTTGCCTAATCTGAGGAATTTCACTCAACTTTTCACGCAGGTTTTCTGCTCCCTAAAATATTTATTCAGATAATGTTGAAAAATCTTTCAGATTTTTTTTTTTTAACTTGACACACAGCTTACTTTAATCTGAAGACTGGGTTTTAGCACATGCTGATCTGGACAGATTCACGGACTCAAGAACTATGGTCTCTCCTACACTAGCTGAGAAGATATTTCATTCCAAATGGCCTACACGTTCTGTTGCCCTGTGTCTCAGCTACTATTCAGAGACTCTCAAGCGAACATGGTAGAATCCATCTCTGCATATATAACCTAAAAAAATTCTCTCATATCTACAAATATAAATGCATCTGACCATTGTGACCAATATAAAACTTTCTGTAACTCAAAAAATAACCTGCAAAGACTTCTATAGACTCAGGCACTAAAAACTTATTTATTTACCTGCTAGAGTAATAGGCAATGGTGATAAAAAGAAGACCATTAATCATTTATATAACTTTGCAATCTTGTTTGCCTCAGGTAAATGAATTCTGCAAAATAAACATCAACCTGGATTTAAATAGAGGTTGAAAGAATGAGATTTTCAAATATCTGCAATCAAACTGTACATGAATACAAAGAAGTCTTTAAAGAAAATCTTGTTACTTCAGCTTGACCAAAGACTTAGATCAATATTGAGATCTTTTATCCTCAAGTCTTTTGAAGATATGCATTATTAATCCCATAATACAAACCAATTTTTCCATTAACAATTGTGCTTAACTGCATTTTCTGAAACTCCTCAGTGTGGATATAACTAGTTGCTAAACCCATAAGCAAGCTGAGTAACTTCAGTCTTTACCTGTGAATTGATTAAGGAATATTATTCATTTATAAATGGGCAATCCTTAAACCTGAAGCTTTTATTTTCTACCGTTGTATTGCTTCATGCTAGCCCCCAGTAAACATTCCCTAAAATATCAGTATTGCAAACAGGAACCTGCACCAAAGAAAGTCACTTTCAATGAAAATGAAAAACTCACCCTATAGCCTAAAACTCTTTTTTCCTTCTGATAAATGAAGATTTTTTTTCCCCTCAAGTAAGGGTTTTGACCAAATCATATATTCAATTTATACTGAGGCTAACATGTTACTCACATAACACACAGCAAGTCACAGAGATATGCAGTAATCATTCAGTCTTCCACTGAAAGTCTAGTGGTTACCCATGCAAACAAATTATTTAACATTTTCCTCAGGAATCATTGCATTTCCATTTCAAGAGTGGTTAACGTTTGTGTATCATTTCAGTAATAATTTCTGGTTATGGTCAGAACATGCAGAATCTGCACCCCTTAAAGCAAAACTGTAGGCTAACATCCAAAGGCACTTGATTCAATCAGATTAACACATCGTCTACAATTTCACCTATGGTAAAGTAGACGACCACAGCTGGAATACTTAGGCTCAGCTGCGTGAATCATGAGCCTACAGAATGCTTAAATTCAGAAAATGGTAGTGCAATGTGTCCAAGAAATCTAACTGCAAAGAAGATAAATACAAAGATAAAAAGAGTACAGAGATACAATGCATGGGAACAACAACAACAAAAAAAAAACAAACACGAATTCTTGCTCTTCATGAGGTCAGTGATAGCATTTCCAGTGTCTTACTCAAGATCACTGAATAGCTCAAAATCTTTCCCATTAGAAAGACATTAAAAAAAAATCACAAATATAAGCAAAAGCAGAATAAAGACAACAGAATAGGAATAATAAGAGCAAGTGAAAATACAACCTAGTTGCAGCAAATCAGAATGGCATATCCAGGTACAAATGACACGTGTTAGCCTAAATACTCATCAGAAAGCACTTTTCAATAGAAAAGCAAAGCAGCCTGCTGAATGATCCAAAACACCTTTGGACTTAAGTCATGATGCTTTGAAACATGAGGTTGGTGGTTGGTGTACTATTTCTTTCAAAACTTCAACAATGGTTGAAGTGCAAAAAAAAAAAAAAAGGGTTGATTTATTACTCAAATAAAATGGATAAAGACATGCAGTCTGCAACTGTAACACTCTACTGCTACAGTCACTGTTTTAGCATATGAGATGGCAAACAAACAAACGAAGAATTCTTCTCACAGTCCACATAAATTCTTTGAAGCTCTAAACATGGTCGGACCACACTGCATAAGAACTGCAGAACAGTACCTTCTTTTACATTATTTCTAGAAACACTGCTTATACTTAGGAGCAAAATCCCACTCAAATCTGGATGATAAATTCTGTTTGGGGAAGTCTACTCTTTCTATTGCTATGAACAAAAAGAGAAGATTGCTGCACACCAAAAAACATATTGACAGATATCCGAACATGAGAGAACAGCTCCCTCCTCTGAAAGTTTCTGAAAAAGTTAGAAACAAAGAATGTTGCTCTCTCTCCAGCTTGTTTTGTTGACATTTCCTGAAACACAAACAGATCTATAAAGTTGTATATTACATGATAATGTGAAAAATGAATCCTAAAATAAATTTTAAAAGATCAATAGGAAGTAAAACTTGGTAGCATGATTTATACTTAAAACAGAGAAGGCTACTACAAAGACTTCCTACAGTAACATATGCATTTCAACATAAGCTGTAGAATTTTTCAAGGAAGCATGCACATCATTAATCTCACAGGCAGAATCTGGAACCGTATTATTTAAAAGCAACACAAAACTTTTACTTAGCTTATCAGAACACTGATGCTGCAAGTTTCAAAGAGGTTCAAATAATTGAAACACCCAAATATCATCAAAATATGAGCACACAGCTCAAATTTAATTTTATTTTTTTTAACACCTATCATTCTAGACTTCCCAAAGCCTAAAAAGCACAATAATTCTTTCTGAAAAGACAAGTTTTATTATTACATTACCTTTCTCATAAAGCTCCTCCATTGCTCTCCAGGTTTCAGCTCGGACCTCCTGATTGCTTTTACCTGGAACATGAGTATCAGGCCAGTGTATCAAATATAGATCTGAAAAAGAAATGGTATCAAAGTCTTCAGAAAAAAGTCAAATAACACAAAGCAGCATTTTTCCTCCACAGAGGCTCCTAACATACTATTACCAAAATATACCTCCATGATCATTACTTCATACATCCATACAGTTTTAATAAATTAAATCCTACAAGATTTTATTGAAAAGTAAAGGCAGCAGAAGTTGCACATTTTCTCCAGGCTTAGGTCACTGTAATCAGAATTTCATGGTCACATTTGTATTTCATAAGCTTTCAACATATAACAAGTCCCATTTAAATTAAATGGATTTTGGTCACTGGGTAATTAAGACATGACTACTGCTGAAGTGCAAGTCTTGAAGTTCACAGAAAATCAATGCTTAGCACACAGTGCTGGCATCATCCTAAGATGCTTATTGTAATTGAGGCTTCTTTTACAATAAAAAATGCTTCACTATTAGAAACATACACATTTAGGACTAGAAAGCATCTACTGGACCACAAAATATAGCCCTTCTGACTGCAAGAAAAGTTCGTTGAAGTGGGGAAATGGTACCTTATCTCTGATACACAGGGTAAAATAGCCTTTCTGCCAGTCATGCACTAACCACCACAACACGGCTAGACTTAGAAGAATAGCAGAATATAGCATATCTTACACTAATCAACAGATCTGCCACTGTATTTGAGTGAACTAAGCACAGCTATTTCAGATGAGAATCTGTGTACTTCCACTGCATGTCAGAAAACTTTCCATAACACCTCTGGGCCAATATGAACAATAAGCACCTCACAAACCAAACTCAACCATGTCACCTTCACTTAGACACACATTCACACCTGCACCCACACATTTTCTTTTGCTGAAGGTATTTATTCCCCCAGGAGATTACAAGAACACAAACATTCTAACTCCAGAGGCAATAAATTAGTTTATAATAATAGTCAAAACAGCTTAATATTTCATTAATCAAGAATTGCATAACTATCACTAGCCGTTTTAAGAATTGACAACATTTTATCTGCTGAGAATGACATGGACATAGGTTTAATTTTGCTTTGTTGTAGTGAGATAGATTAAGAAACATTTTGAGGTCTCTTCCAATCACATTCTTAACAATCCTAACTCAAAATTCATGTTTCACAATATCAGGATGCACTTAAGAAAATCACAATCAACTTTTGTATTTACCAGCTTTTTAAAGCATCCTTTAAAGACAATCAAGTTATGGTGGTACAGTGGTAAATGAGGGCCTAAAGTTCAAATGTCAAAACACAGCCACAGGAAAACTAACATTCGTATGAGAACTGCTTTCACACATTTAAAACAGAGTGGCTTACAACTCCTTAGTGGTTGCAGCACCCACAGCCAACACGGTTTCTATTAATTCAGAAGTAACGGGACTTTTCACATTTAAAAGCCAACAGCATGTTGTCACAGAAATTATAGTCTATGGTTCTATTCAAATTGCTAATACTATTTAGAAGTATATATAATGATCTGCATGAAGCAACCTCCAAAACATTCTGCATTAACTCACGATCCGAATCTGGTGTATTATCATCGCTAGGATGAAAGAAATTGCCAAGACATATTACACTGAATATGCTGATACAACAAAGATTTGTCCAGTTCCAGCTGTGGATCTGTGATAGATCAGATATGGTTGAAACTGACAGAATCGGAACAGGCACAAGGAAAAAAATTGTTTATGAACTTGGTAACCCACAAATCACAGTCAAGAAGTTACTTCAGAGGTTTGATCTAAATCCCAAGGAATGTATTCTGCTGCTGCCAAACCCATAAGATTTGCTGCCATTTCTTACTGGTTTACTGTGACTGTTAGCTGCAATACCGCATTTAGAAAACACAAGAAGAATCTCTGTTATAACCACTGCCCACAAATTAAAAAAAAAAAAAACAAAAAAACATATCCAGCTTCTCATGGACATTTAATCTAGTGATTCAAACAAAAGCCCTGGAACACTTCTTTCCTAATACGACTTGCCCAAAAGCACCTATCAAAAAAGTTTTTAACAGTATTTACATGTAACACTTTCTCTTAAGAAGCAGTGACTGCCTATTAGTTTCACAGACTTATCAATTAGCATTATATTACTTTTTGGTGGGCCCTACATGGACCCTCATGGATATTAGTGGAGCATTTCTAGAAACAAAGACCTTAGCTGCACACTTAGATGCCAGGCTCCTTCAGCTTTTCCTCTGGAGTCCTCTAAAGGACTGCAAACATAAACGTGCATCTTTATAGATGCATCATCTAGAATCCTGCAAGCTTCTGTATGAATAATGTATTCCTATGGAAATGCTGTGAATATGTATTTGGTTAATATATGATGAAAGCAGGAAACCTAGAGTAATACTCTGCCCTGCATTCAATATTTCTACTTCAAGAAAAACTGCTGGCTCTAACAGATGCTTGAAACTAAATAATTTGCTTTCCTAAGTAAGACTAGACATAAATAGCCTTACTGTTACTAGAGTTTTTCTTGAACAAAAAGAGAGTGAGGATATCTAAGTTGAGGTCTACAAGCTTGTAGCTGTATTTTCCAACCTGGCTTCTGCATTCTTTTTGTTAGATGTGTGCTAAGTCTCAAAATGTTCAACAAAAAGCTCTCAACCGTCTTTAAACACTTGTAAAGTTTCAAGATACTGCCACATTTTGTTTGAAAACCCTTCCACTAAGGTCTTTTCAGACAGGAGGTACAAAGATCCCAGAAGCAGGATGCCTTTTACAAACCCTTACCTCCTATAAGGGCCTACTTCATCAGCACACATAGCGCAGAACACAGAACTCAGCTGCATCTCTTTCACACAACCACAGGTCAGGCTATGTCTAACAGTTATTCTGCCATCCCATTCCTCTTGTAGAAGTCACCATTCTCACCGACAGATCCATGAACTGCACATCAAGTATGTCCTAACTATAAACTGTGATGAGTTAAGTTTAAACAAACTTAAGTCAGTATTGATTTAGCTCACTATGTCTGACCAACTGGTTGGTCAGAAAGAGTTTTATAATTATTCAAACACTAGTGGAAGAAAAGAAGAAAATGAGGGAAGATAGACAAGTGGGAACAAAAAATGAAAAGTACAGGACAGTGGGGCATATTTTGCAGGCACCTGTAATAACTCCAAAATTTGTCTTAGTAATGTGAGCAAAAGAAATCTAAGAGCTGAACACAGCACAGATGTGAAGTTCTGTTTTATTCCAGACAAAGGATTCACTCAATGACAATACTAGTGCACTTCTTGCTCCCATATTTTTCCCTCTCAGTTTCTGCTCAACAGCAATGTCCAAACTGAGTATTTGCATGAGCACAGACTTTAATCAGCCTACTTACTACCTGAGAAAATAAAAGCAAATTACAGCACTGAGAATAATCACTGAGAGATTTCCTGGAAGTGAGTCAAGTTTTCCTCTCATTGGCATTCAGCACCAGTGCCACAGCAAGCAGAGGAAAAAAAAGAAAGCTAACAAAATAAGTAGAAAGAAGAAAGAAACATGCTATTTCTAAATTTTGAGGACAGAGTTAGGGAATAAAACTTTGATCATGAAAATCTTGTAGTAACTTGTATTTGCACGAGACTGAGAAAGACATATTAATTCATAATAATGCTTGCTCCCAGTCTAATACAGTAGTAAATATAGCACATCTTTGACTACCAAAATTTTATGATCAGTGTATATTTTAAAGCAAGTCTAACACAGTGTCAGATTGAGTCTTCTGGTCTTGCAGATGCTTTTAACCTTGTTCCCCAAAGTGCACTGCATCAGACAGATCAAACCAAAAGCAGCTATCCAGAAATTTTCTAAGTATCCATAATCACACAAAATAACTTTCAGAAAGGACTCCCATTCCCTGAGATGTAACAGACTACAACTTAAGCATTTTTGTTTCCCTATTAAAAAATTATTGCCAAGTCTGTGAATTCATGTTCTTCCACAGGTTTGTGGAGTTTTCAGCAAAAAAAATAGCGCTATCTTATTTAGTAAATCAAAATCAAATCAATTTAACAATGAAATGTACTTCCACAAAAAAAAAAAACTATACCTTTTTCTATTTTAAAAGACTTGCAACAAGGAAAAATTCTGTACTCTCAGTTATATGTACACAAATTTCCTTGAGAACGAATACAGCAAGAAATTTGCAAATGTATAAATAAGGGCAGAATTGGGCTCCTGTAACCTATCTGCAACATGTTTTTCTCCAGAATTCATTCATCTTTCCAAATGCTCACATGGTAGGTATAGCAAATAAGCTTATCAAAAATGCATACCAAGATACTCAACACCAAGTCTTTCACATGACTCCATGCAGGCTTTTTTTGTGTTTTCATAGCCATAATCACTGTGCCAGAGTTTGGTAGTTATCCAGAGGTCCTCCCGCTTCACACCACTCTCTTTGATAGCTTTTTGGAGGAGAGATTCACAGCCATATCTTTTTGCTGTGTCAATATGACGAATGCCACACTGTCGTAATGCATGGACCACAGCATCATGGGAATAGCCACCCCGATGGGAAGTACCTAAAGGGAGTTAGAAGTGAAAGATGAGCAATATATTTCATATACTACTTTGTTTTATAAATATTGTTTCAGAATGCTGTTACTGAATTGTCACTTCACAACACTAATGGGAACACTGACAGGCAGCGTGCCATACAGATTCCTTGGGTGGGAAAACACATAAGATGTAAGGATTGTGACATTGGTCAGAAACAACTCCAACAAAATCAATGATCAACAGTAAAGTAGGGTCATGGACTAGGATGAAGATCATAAAAGAAAACAGATACTTTATGAAAGATCCATATGTGACATTTAGTTTTCAAATAAGCACGTTTTCAGATGAAAATATTAACAATCTGAAACAAAATATATAACTTGAAAACAATTCACTTTGCAGAAAGCATATCCTGAAACATTTACTCCATTGACTTCTTGGTAGCTTCAAGTTACTACTGCATTGTACAACTCCAAACTGGGCCATAGTGCAGGTGCAACTCACATAATGTCAGACTCAGAAGTACCCAAAACAATGGAATCTACACAAGAGTTCGAAAACGGCTATACAGGGAGCCTAGGTAACAAACTACTGTAAATGTCATTGTGTAGGTATTCACTGGATGTACAGAAAAGTGTATTTTACTTGTCAAGGGGACGGAAGGAGGAGGAGACTCAGCAGGAAAAGCAGTCAGCAGGAGGACTGCCAGATAAAGAACTGGTTGAGAACATAGAGGATGATATTTCTACTTACCCTTTCCTGTTAGTTGTTTTTCTTGCTACGAGCCCCTCACCCACTCACCTCTACTCAGACTTCTCACAAACAGTATTTTCTACAGTTCGTTTGAGGAAATGCTCAGTCAGCCTAAGTCATTAACAAAAGCCAGCTTTTAAGATGATTACTTGTATTTAAAGGCCTGAATTCCAGAAGCAGCAGTAGGTGTGCAGATGCACACTAACTTCACGTGGCCTCGTACAGTTGTGACAGGTAACAGCACCAAGCTCTTGAGCCTCTGCTGAATTTAATACATACAGGACTCCAGGTCAAAGAAAAATATTATAAAGTGAAATTTGTCTCCAACTGTTAACTTGCTCTTTCACTCCAAGCATAGTATTTATTTATACATTAAGCACACCTATTTGCACGTCATGAAATTAACAAGTGTGTAATTCCACTCAGACTATCAGAGAAAAGAAAGACACAGCTATCTTATTCTTACCCCTAGAATTTTCCATGCCTGGACTGGAGAGAGGATGTACACAGAAATGTGCGGTGTGTCTAACTCACACACATTGCAACAACGCAAGAACGAGCATTTACACTGCTGTAGGACATGTAAAACAAGCCAAGTCACTTCAGCGCTTATCATTTTATAAATACCCAATCTTACAAGGACATTCAACGTTACTTCTATAATCTGCTCAACACTGTAAAATACTTAAGATGTAATAAAAGCGAGTGCAGAGGACAGCCATGAAGACAAGTGGATCACCTTTCTTATGAAGGCAGGCCGAGGGAGCTGGGCTTGTTTAGCTTAGAGAAGAGAAGGCTATGTGGAAACCTCACTGGGGCTTCCAGAACTTGAAGTGAGCAGAAGGGGAACCAACTTCTTACCTGATCTGATAGCAATGGGACAAGGAGCAATGGCTTTAAACTAAAAGAGAGATTTAGGTTAGATATTTTGAGGAAACTCTTTACTCTGTGTGGTATGGCCTTGGCAAATACTGCCCAGAGATGGATGCTCCATCCCTGGAGGCATTCAAGGCCAGGTTGAATGGGGCCCTGGGCAGACTGACATAATGGCTAGCAACCCTGCCCATGTGAGGAGATTGATCTTAAAAACCCCTTACAGCACAAGGCATTCTACGATAATATGATCTAATCTGGCACACAAAGTCTTACAGGATCATGATATGCTACTCACAGTGGGACAATCCCCAATTCATACTTGATGACAAAACTTGGAGCACTGAATTCTTGATTGATATTCACTGATTTCAGAGTAACGAAACAACACTACTATATCCCTACATTTCTGACATGTGCATCTAAAGTATTTTATCTTCCAAATTTAAACAATGTTTAAATGTTTTAGAAGACAGAAAACTTTAAAGCTCTTCTCCCCAGTCACTATGGCTGACATTGTAACTGGTTCCATTTCTGAACTAACTAGAGATTTCCTTGTAACTTGTTTTACACAAAAAAAGATAAGTTAAATTGCACTTCCAAAACCACTATTTCAAACTCTAAGTGCTTTAGAATAATGCAATGCTAATCTATATACACGTTCTATATATGTAATGTTTTCATTATTCAGATAACGAAGGAATTTTATTGAAAAATTATATAACTAGAAAAATATATTACACTTTTTCATAAAAATCTCTTCTAATAAGCTGGTATTGGTGCCAAATAAATTAGGTTGTAATTATTATGCCTGTTTCTGGCTGAATGGACTTCTCTAAGCACAGAATGAATGGAGTTCATTTAGAGGTCTTGCAAATGGACTCAGTCTCTTTTCATGCATAACAGATTTCAGTAAGAACATTCAGGACAAACAGATTTTTTTAAAAAAGCATTAACCCTTTTAAAGTAAGGGGAGAGTATTAGAAAGAAGGAAAAAGGAGAATATATCATTGTTTCCCATTCAGTGATGCATACTTGCTTCAAGGGAAATAAAGACACAAAGATTCACTTGAGGAAATTATCCCAACTGCTACACCTAAAGATGAACTGCAGTAGTCCCAGTACTTTAATGTACTTAGGGAGTTCTACAGTACTCCCTAAATAAATCAACGTTTAATAATTCTTTTTTCACTTAATTTTTTTTTCAAAAAAGAATCTATCTATTTTCTCTCCTGCTTTCTGGAAAAGCATGTCTTCATACTCTTTAAAAATATGAAGATATTATTTATCTAAATATATTACAAATTTCCTCAGATATAGGTAACTGCTGTAACTTGAAATCAACAGAACCACTTAAAGCAAAAGAGTTCCCATGAGTGAAACCACAGGCTGGATAGAGATCATTTCACAAATCTGTTCTCTCCAGACATCAGTTTGTAGTACTAAATTAAAGCCTAGTTGACAAACAAAACACCTAGAAAAAAAAAACCCACTCTTTTGTGGGTAGACATTTCAGAAAAAATCTAAAGAAAACAGGAAATATTTTATCAACATTTACATACTCATTATACACATAAGGTATTGTATGCTATAATAAGCTTGAAATATCTTATTCTACTTATTTCTATTGTTCCAACATTACAGCAATACTATTAAGGTGTAACTTTGTTGACATGATTTAATAAATACATTAATTTTTTGTGTGTCAGTACAACATTACGAACATCTGATGATAAAATATAAAATATTGCTTAGAAGTACAGCAAGTGAGCATACAACACATCTCAAGGTTCAGGGCTAACCCATTCAGAGATCGCAGGCCTCTTCTATAGACTGGCTCAAGGACAGGCAATCCTTATTCATCATCTTTGCTTAATGCCATTGAAAGAGGCAGCCCCAGTCTTCCCTCCTTGTCTTTCACTTACTTCTGCATTCATATGACCCCTGACAAACTGACTGAGACTGCTGAACAGACAAAAAAAACTGCTTTTTTAAAATCACGAAGGAAACTGGACACCTTCCAGAGGAAAAACCAAAACAAAATTTCAGGAAAGAGATGGGGAGAAAAACTGAGCAAGAAAAATTCCTCTTGAGCAGCAGTCGCTTAAGTAATTAGGTATATTCGATGCTTTTTACTACTTTTTTAGAAGAGTTGTATTCAAGCCAACCACAAAATAATCTGAAAGCCTTTCTCTATGAGCTGGCTTCCTCAACACGTGTTACACTCCTGATAAACACAAGTTTACCTAAACCTCATACACATAAAGGCACACCTGTATAAAAGCTGCAAGAGTAACTGCATTTTGTGAGGTTACACACCTGAAGTGCCAACGCAGCACTGTAACTTCGACCAACAGGTGCTGCTGAATATGGCTTTGTCTGAATATGGTGCAAGAGGAGCTGGAGCAGTTGAAGCATGTGTCAAAGTGAAGTAAGTAAGCATCATCTTCAGCTCTGCAGTTCTGCTCAGGCACCAAGGAACAGGCCGCAAGAACACAGCCTGGCCACAGTGTAAGGGTAACAGAGGGCCGTAACACGTTTATTGTGTGAGCAGAGAAAGGGAAGCCAGAATTGCTAGTTTTCACTCTTCCTGGGAGGAAGGAAGAAATGGCAATGAGCCATTGTTGACAAAAGTACTGTGTCCCTTCCATCCCAAACAGGGTCTGACTGTGAAGGAAATTCAGATCATCTGCTGCTAAACTAAGATACTTCTCTGATCACTAACCCACTATTCATCCAGCCAGAACTTCAGAAAAGGAGTTATTAAAGCAGTTTTGCACGACTCCCACAATAAGCACAGGAATTTTGGAAGTCATCCCTATTTTGAGTAGCATATTACAGCTCTGAAATCACCAGCTCACAAAAGTATCTCTGGGAATAAAAATATCATTCAAAAAAGGATTTTTTTTTTACCCCTGTAGGAATAAAAATCTTTCCAGTGGAAAGTGACAACAATTTCAGTTATCCAGCTGTCACACACAAGTATTCTTATCACTGAGGACTTCTCAATTAAATTTATATGGAAGGACTAATCAAAAAACTGACCTACACATTAGAAAGGCAGACTGTGAATGCACAATTCATGTACAAGTTTCATAAGCAGAGCAGCAACACACATTTAAATGCCTTTCCAGACAGACTGCCAAATCTTGAAGCCTTTTCTTTCACTCCACACTTTCCCACCACCGTGAGAACTATTTCTCATTAACAACCAAATTGGTTTCAGATGCTCTGCTATAAGATGTTACCTTAGAAACCATTTGGTAAAAGACTGTGGCTTCCTTCCATAGAAATCTCAAGCAGTGAAAAGACAGATTTTCTGGCATAAATCAAATCCAATTTCTAGGGTTCACTAAACCTTTTCTCCTCAGAATAATGTTTTGTGACTAGATCTTAGCAGTTAATAGTGCACGAAGAACTGCTGGTGTGAACCAGTTTTAAATGATTTTCATTCTCCTCCCTTTGTTAATCCAACTGAAATTATTTCCAGCGCTTATACCTTGATAGAACTTTCAGTTTCAAGGATACGTGCTATGTACAGCAAATACAGAGACTGACTACAAATACTATTTTCTTCCTTTTGAAAATATCCTCCTAAACTACTGTCTGATAAAGATTGCAGTTGACTGACAACACCAGACGTTTAGAAATACTTCACAGTGAGACAGACCGGTGATGATATTTTCCTTCTTCAAACTAATTCCACAGAGAAAAAATGATCAAAAGGAAAAAAAAAAAAACATGCAAATACTAAGTCTGTATTTAAGTAGAACATTATCATACTCATTCCTGCTGTGAAAATTTGACTTATGAGTAAGTTATGTTAATTTTCAATTAAGCATGATTAGCATATAATGAAGTACAGGGATAATAATGATAATATTAAAAACTGTAATTAACCATCCAGTTAATTCAAAATCACAAAATGTCATAAAGATAACACCACAGGAAAAAAATATGAAGAGAACTGGAATTTATAGTCTATAGTTTACAACATAAAGTGGACATAAACCAGCTCATTACTGTGGGACACTAATCAGTGACTAATTTTTTACATCACAATAGCTTCCTTCATACCTACCAGACTTCCCAGTGAGCACAACTGTGAACCATGACAAGATCCCACTGCTGCAAAATGAGGACACTGTCAGGTCTGAGTCTTGCACTGACTCATAGATATCTAATGGCATTCTTGAGTCTGAAGGACAGCAGCAACACAGTTATCTGAACTAAAAAGCTGTGCAAACTTAAACAGAACAGTAAAGAACACTTCTGATCAAATGCTTTTTATTCACATCATCTAAGAATTTTAAATGCCTTTTCATAAAGTCCCCAACACAAACAACATTTCTGATAGCCCCTCCTCTCACACTGCACACTCAGACTGGTGTGTATATGAATGCAAAGCATACCTACTCAGGCACAAAGCCTAAGGAACAGAGCTTATGTTATGAAACTGGCAGAAAGCCACAATGGCAGTGCCTCTCTTTCTCTTCTCTCTGCACCAGACAATGAGGTTTTTGCATCACCATGCACTGGAGGTACTTCGTGTAAACAAGAAAGGACTGAAGACAGCTTAGCAACCAGTTCACCCCTCCGTCCCACTTGGAGGCATGAGGAACTACTGCACTTAGGTTACAGCATGAGACTTCAGCATCCAGTGCTGCCAGGATTGCAGGCAAAGAAAGCATCTATGATGGCTGAAGTTCACTATATGAAGGCTGAAAGACAAGAATTGGTCTTTTTTTTTTCTTACTAAGGTTTTGTATCATTTTTCTACATTACAGAAACACAGTGAAAGGCAAAAGTTGAATATGCTGAAGCTCATTTCTCTGTTCATTTCAACCTGGCTGCAAATAATGTGCTCATCTAATGAGCAATTAAGATCATAAGATTTATAAGTACAACCAGTAGCGCCTCCTACGTTTTCTTTATGATGTCTTTCCTCAGAAAATGAGCCCTGGGATTGTGGCTCCAATGACTCTCAAGAATCTGTATAGTTCTTGGTTGAAGTGTGGGCCTTCATTACAGTAATTATTGGCACTATAATGCACTTAAATAATATTTAGGCCATCCATTTCTTCTATATCATGTGCACATCTAAGATCCACATCTGTCACAAAGTAATCATAAAATTTCTATTAAAACTTCTTTTTTCTCCTCATTTCTACTTTATGCAAGTGATTTCAAAGCATAGCCCCAAAATGTTTATCAGGAACTTCAAAAGTATGCTTCTACTGACTGAGCTTATTAGAATTAAAAAGTGGAAATAAATTCTCTCTTCCGGATGAGTTAGGTGGTAAAAATTAAACTTCCACAAGATGAGTAATACATTTTTTTAAAGCAGTAAAGACAGATTTTTTAATAACTTGATAGACAAAATAATCAGGTAAGAGCAATAGTTGGCTGGTTTTAACACCAGAGGATCAAAGAGAGCTTTTGGTGAGTAGAACATGCTGTTTGATCCTTTTTCTGCCACCCGTACAAACATGAAGAATGTCCTCCTTATTTTTCTATTTAAATCACATCCTTAATGCAACTCCTATCACTAAAGAGGTTTGGGATTTTGTCTGGAAAATGGAACACATGAAAGAATATGAAATTGCAGATTAAGAGGATTGTCCCTTCTACCTTAAGAATCAAGGCGAAATCCCCTGTAAGCAAAGGTGTCCTCGTAGGTTTGTAGGTGCACAAACAGCAAAGTCAAAGCAGCATTTCCCTCAGACAAAAAAAAAAAAAAAACAACAGCCCACTTATTGCTGAAATAAATCAAGAACTGCCACAGTATTCTCCCCCACATTCATTCACTAATATCCTTTAAAACAACATTTGTGTAGCATTAAATCTCCTAGCAGATCAGTACGTTTCACCAGGTTAGGACACATTTTTTGCCCCTACTGTCTTGTAGCATCCACCCACATGGAATATGGCTGCATTTTGTACAAATGAGAGAAGTTAAATATATGGAGACCCTCCAAAGCTCAAGTACAGCTTCTCAAAGTCAGACCTTCTGAAACAGTAAATGAATTAAGACAGAAAGATTTATAGACATGGCATTTTGTTCATCACAAGAGGCTATTAAGGAAACTTGGTAACCATGGCTGAGGAGTAAATTCCTGACAGAATTAGAAAAGAAGAGGAAAAAAAAAAGGGTTGAAACATAAAACAAAGGGAAGAAATGAACAGCCAATTCTTATTACAGAGTAAGATTAATACAGAGGCGTGCCATAGGTCTTGGTATTGAGACCACTGTTCCATAAATTTCCTTAAGAACTGAAGCTGTGGAAAAAAGAACCACAAAAAAAGAAACGCAGTAATGGTGGAGAACACAAAGAAAAGCAGTAATAGTGGAGAACAAGAAGTGAAGGCTTGATTCTGTAGCCATTAAAATGAAAAGCACAATCTCATTTGATTCCAGTCCCAACAGGACTGGGCCTTTTTTTTTTTTTTTTTGTCTACAGTTAAGATTAACAATGGCTACGAGCAACTTTACAGTTAATAATCAAGAAGCAAATAACTGCATTAGCAGTGCATAATGCAAGGAAATGTTAAAATACTTCCACTCAGCATTACAGTTCAGGTTATATGCAACATTTTGAGGAAAAAAACAAAACTTGAAGTAATGAAAGTGAAGCAATGGAATTTTCCTCCAGGAAAACAAACAAACAACACCACCACCACAATGAAAACAATCACTTCTGCACAGAACTGAGAATAATACTAATTCAGTAAGTTTTGTATGGTTGTGATGGAAATAATACAACAGCTAAAACACTGCAGTCAGCAAAGTAAGTAAAAACTTAGCTTTACAATTCATTGTAGATAAAGCTGCAGGTGAACATGAGGAATCTTACACATAGAACACCCTGAATTCAGGACAGGACAGATGCTTCTCCTTGAGTACGAAGGGATTGCGTGTGTGTGTGTGTGTGTCTGCACACATTATTCTCCCACCTTGTTTAACAGAGAGACAACCGCAGTAAAAACGCAATTAAAGGAAGCTAGTAGTGCTATAAATTAACTCATGTCACGTTATTCACTAGGACTGTTTTTTACTCTATCAGGCTTTGGCTATTTGACTATAAGCTGCTCAGAGAGCACCTGCCTGCTTTCCCAGTCGCAGTGCCTAATATAATGGCACCATCCATTATTGAATTCTGTAATGAACACTGCTGTGAGTAATAAAACATGCTGTGTGGCATGAGTAAGGCACAGTGCATACAAAAATGTGATTATTATTACTGAGGCTTTGTTTTCTTTTTTCCCTGTGAAGATTCTTCTCATACAAAACTGTCATTCATTTTATGCTTTGATAGGAGATCACGAGATTACTATTTTTTTTCATCTTGTCAAGCTGCTAATTCTAGTTTCTTCAAGGATTTACACGGAAAACAACTTTACAAGAAAACATTCTATGTATGTTTTTGGTAAGACTAACAGATCTGGGCAGGAAATCACATGCTATTTGACCAAATCCCTGCTTACTTAATCCCAAGTTTACTGTCTTTCCTTTTTGTTTACATAACAAAATAAAACGATCTAAATCATTTTCCTTTGCTAAATAAACTTAGCTGTGTACTTCAGCAGAAAGATGGGCTCTCTTGTAATAATCATCGGGTGTCTTGGGAAAGAATGCTTGTTTCACTGCTGCTAGCAGACTTGTAGGTGTATTGAGCCCAGAAGAAAGACAAACAAGAATCTGAATAAGCAAGTAAGTAAAAGCAGATAGAATGTACTGGAAGCAGAGGTTTGGGCATATCGTTCCAGGGAACCTTCAGACTGACCACCAGTTGTGCAAGCTGCATAACCTTCCAGGGTGCTCAAATCCATCACTCTCACTAGAGGTTGTAAACTAACAAAAGACCACTTAACCTCCTGCTTTCCTTTCTCCCCTATTGCAGAGAGCCCTGACAAACTTACTGCTCTTCTCCTACTTGTTAGGAAGACCAGGGGAGCTGTGAAATGGAAATCAATTTAACAAATGGCCCATTGTGTTGGGTTGCATATCTCGGTGTTCAGGGTTGGCCACAAACCGAGTGTGGTAAATTCTTGAACTTTTAAACTTTTTTTATTTTTAAATCTGCAATATTATTCAGCATTTGTCAAGAAATACTTAAAATTATCATACTAGTTCCTACCTATTGCAAGATGCCCAAAAAGCTACAGAAATATTTAAGAAATTTGTCAAATTGTTCCTCGAACAAGAGCAGAGAATTGAGGTCAAAGAACCAAACCTCTGGAAAGCCACACCTGGCAGAAAGCACTGACCCAGAAAACGCCAAATGCCATCGTCCGCCATGGCATTATCCACTTACTGTGGTTTGAGGTCAGGCTTGATAATCAGCTCCTCAATACTAAGTGACTGAAAGACAGCCTGCAATATGCCATTTGGACACTTTCTGGCCATCCACTTTTTAGCCTGTTTTCCCAGTCACCTAAGTCATGTGCTACAATCTCCAAAGGAGAAGTGAGGATTCTATACATGACTTGAAACACAGTTCAGCAAATACTGAAACAAAGGCTTTAAGATGGGCTTCATTCTCTAAGAAGGACCATTTACATGTTTCTCACATTTGTAAAAAATCTCTAAATCAACTGACAAAAAAAGTCATAGGTTAAACAAAAGAATTCAGTGAAAGAAAAAAAATGTCACTGAACAATACAGGCCCTTTTGTTCATTGTATAGGGATTATGAAAGGGGTAACTACATCAAGTAATCATAACAGATGCTAAACTAATGAGTTCATACACTGGGTATACACATACCACACCCTCATGAGCACGTGCATGTAAAGCAGCTATCAACACGTAGATTTTTAGACCCCTTTCCTGACAGTACTGAGCTGCCAAGACTTTTTAATTCTGCTAAAATGATTTTAGTACTCTGAAATGAGCACTACCAGCTCCAGCTATTCATTCTGTGTTTATGGATGAAGAACTAGCCCTCCTAAGATAAAAAAATAAAAAATAAAAAAATAAAAACTTCTGTTGACTTAAGAGGCTTAACATGCTCCTAAACCCTCAGCGCTAACTTTGTCCTCCTTCACACTTATGAGAATCCTAAATCATTGTTCTGAAATCAGATAGGATAAAGCTGAAAAGGGCACACAGGCCATTTTGTTTTACAGCCCAGCTTGATACTTGTGTGATTGATTAGCTCCAGCACCACAGACAAAGCACATTAAGTGCCTCTGATTGGTATGTTCGTCTGAAGTAATGGAGCTCCTGGGATATCACACCAACCTGCGATAAAAATGCATCATGAAAGATTGACAGGTAAGCGCCCTCATGCTGAAGAGTGCATTATCAATCAAAGAGACAGAATGAAATCCCCAAATGCTGCGCAAAAGCTTCGAGAGAGAAATTAACTCCTCACATTTACGTTAAATAAATACAAACTAACGTGAGCCTGTGCGTCTTTGCTCACTTCATGCACCGGCCTCCTAAACCACAGCTGGCATCCCAGGAACAACAGACACGTCCTCGTAAGGAAACCTCTCTTTCACACACGTTAACTGCTCAGCAGGGCCCGAGGGCCGCCCAGCACCGCCGCACGCCGCTTCGCCACAGCGGCAGACAACGCGTCCCGGCCGGGCTGCCCAGAGGCCGCTACCGGGGAGCGGGCAGCACAGGGGCACCGGCGCCGAGCGCCAGGGAAAGCGGAGCCGCACGGCCGCCCCCAGCCACGTTACACAACGGGGAGGCTGCGGCACTTACCGAGCCCCAGCACCGGGACGCCGCGGCCGTTACGGAGCGGCACCACGGGACAACCATCCGCCCCGCCACAAGCCATGCCGCCCGCCCCGCGCACTGCAGCTCCCGGCGGCCTCTGCGACACGCGCGGAGGGGCGGGGCCTCGGCCGTGAGGGCGGCGGCGGCGGCGGCGGCGGCGGCGGCGGCGGGAGCCTGTTTCCCTTCCGTGACGGGCGGCGGCGGGAGCCTGTTTCCCTTCCGTGACGGGCGGCGGCGGCGCCGGGCCCGCACCTGGCCGCCCTCCCTCCCGTGCCCAGCATGCTGTATCTCGTCGGGCTGGGCCTGGGCGACGCCAAGGACATCACGGTGAAGGGGCTGGAGGCGGTGCGGCGCTGCCGCAGGGTGTACCTGGAGGCCTACACGTCCGTGCTCACCGTGGGGAAGGACGCGCTGGTAGGTCCGGTGCTGCCGGCCCGTCCCGTGCGCTGCCTTTGCTCGCTGTAGTTTGTAGGAGGAATTGTGAGATGATGATAAGATTTGCCCTCCTACAGGTCGCGTTTTGATCCGAGTTTTCATCTCAAGTTCTAGCCACATGTAGAGGTCTTGAGACGTTGGAGGACTTGGTGAGAAAAATGCCTGATGTGAATTAGAAATAAAAGAACACACTAAAAAACGCGTGCCTGGAGCCCTGTGCTGCCTGCTGGCATCCTGCACACCATGGGGCTGCAGGCAGGCTGCTGGGCGACAGGTAGGCCACGACAGCACCCTGATGAGGAATGCAGTAATAAAAATTACCCCCAGGTTCTCCCCGGTGTACCTGCCCTGTTTTGTGATGAGGCTGGACGCTCACATTGGCTGCTGTTTGGTACACAGAAGCAGTCAGAACTGAAGTGAATCCGTCTGCGATGAAATGTTCATTTTGTTAGCTGGTTGGAAAATTGAAAAAAAAAAAGATAGTTCAAATGCTTCTACTTTGCCAAACTTGCATTTGCTATCAAGAAAAAGTATCGTTTATCTTGTTGGCCCATTTAGTACTGGTGAGAAGCCGTTAGAACTTGTCCAAATCAGATGTCAGTGTTTCGATGCCATACCTCCAGAGTTTTAGTTCAGTATTTACGTTTTTTTAAGAGCTTTTTAGACTCTGCAATCAGTATGTTTTGATTTGTGTGGTGCAGCATCTTTCAAAAAGGGACTGAAACTCAATAGCTGAGGTCTTATATCCAGTGCCATATCTATTGGGTGCACGTTGTAATGAAGCACTATTTCTGTTCTATAGAAGTATGATGGTTCTCTCATCAGTACTTTGTGGGCAAAGATGAAGCTAGCACTGATGATACAGGAGAAGTCAAGAATAAAGTCTTTCTGGACTATAACTGACTTACTAGTTTTATGTAACCATTAGTATTTGTAATGCTGCCTAAATTTGCTGAATGCTATTCAGAACAAAACACCATTGTTGATCTATGCCCTGGTAAAAAAAAAACAAGTTAACAGAAAAACAACAACTTTAATGTAAAGAACACGTGAAGAGTATGGTGAAACCACTTAGGAATTGTTATGCACAGTATGGTCAGGCAACATGTTTCTCTAACTAACTGAGGTTGATTCTAACACGTGAATGAGGTGTTTAATAAAAACACAGAAAGAGACCCAGTGAGCAGCTGAAGAAAAGTGAACACAATCAAATACATATTTACTCACATATGTGGCAAAGCGCTTCATACAAAGAACTGAAGATGAAGGATTAGTATGAATTTATTCCCTATATTTGGTTACTTACAAAGTACTAAGGAAATATAAAAACTGTGAAGATCAGGTTATGGTATAGTTAGTGTCATATCTGTATCTGGTTTGATGTCAGCATTATACGTAGCCTGAGCAGATAGGCTCTGAGCTGTGAGAGATGATGCCCTGCAATAGGATGTCTGGTTTAATTACTAGGCCTAGAGCCCACCTAAGTAGCTGCAAAATGTGGGTGTGATTGAGCTACATTTCGAGCCAAGTCCTTACTGGAATAATATGATTGACAGCAATTTTTGTCACCTTAAGAGCTGCCTGATGGGAAACTCAGGTGTTCTAGCATCGGGAGGTAGGGTTCTCTTAAGATGTGGATCGAATAGCTAGAGATAATTGTCGAGTTCTCCTTTCCAGTATCCATAAGTACACCAGGCAATATGAATACACTCCCAAGTGTCTTATTTATGTTTCTTAATAATTTTGATATTCAGGAGGAGTTTTATGGAAAAGAACTGATTTTGGCTGATCGAGAAACAGTGGAACAAGAAGCAGATAGCATTTTGAAAGATGCTGATGTTTGTGACGTCGCTTTTCTTGTAGTTGGCGATCCCTTTGGGTAAGCTGAAGCAACATTGTAGTTATTGCTCTGACTAGACCACTTTCTTCTTTCAAAAGGAAGTGGCCATTCTGCATGGCTGTAATTCTTAATGCAGAAGCAGAATTTTAGTCTGGAAGTGCTTTTTATGTCTTTGTATATTTTTATTGCATACAAAATATACTTCTTGTTGTCTATGCTTATATCTTACTTTGGAGTTTCCTCACCCAGACTTCCATTCTAGACATGAGTGTTGGCCTTCTGAGCTGTATAAATCTTTCCCTCAGCTGTCACATATTCTTCATGCTTACTTTTATAGAAAATATTTTGTTCCAGGTTTTATCTACTAGGTGAAAAGATTTGAGGTTATCACATAATCAAGAAATCTGCTGTTTTCTGAAAAAGTGTTCTTTTAGTTGTGATTAGAACTTAGAAACTGCAGCTGTAATTCTCAGTTACTTTAAATTGAATATTGACCGTTGATTGTACAGTTCTTATGCTTTGATATGTGGTAGTCTTTAAAATGACAGGTAATTAAAAATGTCTGCTCAGTTTGGTTTAGTAAGCCTTTTGTTTCCACCTCTTACTGCTACTGAAATGTACAGTGGTTTTTCTATTACCAGAAGGATCTCCCTTCTGTCTTTTTGGTCATGCATCATCAGTCTGTAACTTCAAGCCACACAGAAGAGCCTGCTGGTGATTTCAGATTTATACCATATTGCTATGGGGCACAAGAAAAATCAAATCACTGAGCAGCCTGTTTGTGAATGAAAAAATAAGAGTTATGAAACAGGGAAGCTGTGTACATATCTGTCAAGAGGTGGCTAATTTATGTAAACACAGGTTGAAGGGAATTTGCAATAGAATGTTGCATTAAACTAGTATTTAGAGGCAGGTAATGCTGTTCAGAGCATATTCATTATATTCCAGTGCATATTAATGTTGAAGTTAGAATTAGTATAGAGCCACATTACCTGCACTCTTGTGCTGTGATCCTGCAAGAGATGTAAGTGGATGAGACTACAAAGCCTCTACATCTGTTGAAATGGAATTGCTGCTTGTAAGCAGTATCTTGATTTGCTGTGCCTATCAGTAGTTCAAGAGATGAAACATTTCAATTCTGATTAACTAAAGCATATTGCCCTTTCTTAGTATGAGTTGCTACTGTCTAAATGTTTATGGCCTTAGTATTGCAGCTAGAACTGCCTTTGTAGAGCTGTAAGGATTTAAGACTTCAGGACTTAATGTTTCTGTCCTAAGGGAGGCCATTTGAGAGTTGGATAGAAGCCACGTGACTGCAGCTGATCTTAGAGTTTCAAGTATGTTCACCAGTAAGAAGAGTACATCTTAGGAAACCTCAGGGGTCTGTGGTTAATTGTTAGAGTGATGAAATTGTGCCTGCGTTGAGTTCGGACTGTTACTCACAAAAGTTTATTCTGCAGACATAGTACCAACATGCATGTGCTAGCAGGAACCTGACACTCTAGTATTGTACTGGAAAGCCTGCCTTCATCTAGCCTGTGCTAATGTTTGTTTTTAGTACCCATAAAAAATCTTAAATGGTGCCTGTGACAGAAAATGTACAAGCATAGCCTTGGGTGCAGAGGGATGAATCCATCAAGCTTTTGATGGTATTAGCTGAATGTTGCATGAGGGTGCTTCTGCTTTCATCTGCAGTCATTATGAACAGATCTACTGGGAGAAAGTGCTGACTGGAGCAAATTTCAGTGAATAAAGCCAGCTGATCCTCTGGTCATTTGATTTCCTAAATCCAGATTCCTCTAATTTTTTTTTTCCTCCAGTTAAATTGATTTCTTTTTTTTTTTTTTTTTGATGACTCATCCCTACCAGCTGCTGCCACATTTGCATTCCTGATCTGCTGATTGGTAGAAATTATCAGACCAAAAGTAAGGGAAATTCTGTTAGAATAACTGAACCAGGCCAGGGTGAAAGCAGTTTTCCTATTTGAGTATTCTGATCAGCATGTGCTGTTTTTTCCTTTGCCACCTTCTTTGAAATGGCTAGAAATCTGCAGTACATCTTTGCAGTGAGATTGCTGAAGTCATTCAAATTTAGGCAAGGGGTAGGTGCGTATTCATACTTCGTGTGGAAAACTGAATGCCCACAACATAGGCACATGTACAAGCAAGACACGTTTAAAATTGTTGCAGTTGAAAAATTAAGGTTAGTTAGATGTATATCTACTCAGTATCTTAGAAGGACTCTAATGCTGATCTTGTTATCTACCACTCTAGTGACTCGTGCTTCAGGCACTGTAAGGTGCGGGGTTTTTGAGCAGTGTACACCCAGAGCCAAATTAAGTTCAGCTGTAAACTTAACTAGAATTTTCTTAGTTATTTCAGAATAAACTTGATGACTCGAGACTAGTAGGCACCGTTAGTTTAAGGAGTCTTTTGGCATAAATATTTATAAAAATTGATACAGTCTAAAGATGATGAGCACAGTTTACTTCAGTTATTCAAAGTTCTTGTTTGAGATAATTGCTTTCCTAGCATTTCCTAAATGAGAGAGGGACTGGCTGTGCAGTGAGTAAGGAAATACTGAATACAGGCTTTGCTGAAGTCTGTGCCAAACACAGCTAAGTTTTCAGTTCAACAGATGTCCAGCAGACAACTGCAGAAGACAAAGGACAATTGAAACTTTCATTTTCAAGTGATTGCCAAAGCTTTAAAAAGCAACAAATGTCCTAGAGTTAAGAGTTTTACGAACCCAGAAAGCTGCAAGGAATGGTAACATACTGAGGCTTTTGGTATTTTCAGCTGGGGAAGGCAGCACATCAAAAGGTTGTTGGAGTTTTTACTTTCCCATAACATCCAATCAAGTCATTCTCACCCTTTTGGCACCTGTACATTGCCTTGTTTATGAGGAGTTTAATTTTGTTTTCTAAACAAACCCTTATGATTGTAATACTTGGTTACTATGTCTTTTCCTGCTTTAATCCCTTTTCCCTTCTTACCACAGGGCCACAACACACAGTGATTTAGTGCTACGTGCAGTAAAGTTGGGAATTCCATACCAAGTCATTCATAATGCTTCGATAATGAGTGCAGTGGGCTGCTGTGGTTTACAGGTAATATTTTTGTATATATAGTATTCCAAAACTGCTAAACTTAGAATTGGTGAGCTCCTCTGCTGTTGTAAGCAGTGTGTGTTGCAATCTGAAGTTTGAAAATCTGTAGCAAACTTCTGTTGTCAGTTTGTAAACACTTCCTTTTCAGCATGCTGCTGTCAGCAAAAGTCCCTTTTGATGCTCCTGGGTGTGAATAGTAACACTTTCATTCTCCTCTGCTCCTGCCTCAGGAAAACTTTGATATTTAGTTATTTTGCAAATAAAGCTGTGACAGTGGGTCATCTCCAGTGGTGCAGTTTTTATTAGCACAGCATGTAGGTTCTTGTTCATCACCAGTGAAAATGCATGGTTAATAGTGGTGATTATGTTGAAAAATGAAAAGTGTTTTGAAATTGATAATTTGCTCTGTCAAATAGTGTGATCTGTTATATCTTTGCATGTTGTAACTCACGTGGAAATAAATAGGAAGCGTTACTTTTGGAGCAGGCTACATAATTCTTCCTCTGAGCACTTTCTTAGTGACACCTATCTTTTAGGAAGGAAATATGTATCAAAATATTGATGTCTAAAATCTACAAAGGCAGGAGACAGCTGGCAGCTATCACATGGCCCTTACTGGGGTGGGCAGCAGGCTCAGCCTTTCCCCTTTGGGCTGTACACTGTTTCAAAGTTTGCTTCTGCACTCAAACTGTTGACAAGTAGTTTCTTCTACCAGGTAACTTTTTCCTGTTCTGGGAAGGAAGACTCTCAAAGAGCACAGATAGTTTCCCTCACAACTCCATTTAGGCACAGGAAGCAGGATTATAGAGCTTCGAGATTAATTGGAAAAGAAGATAAGAAAATTACCTGGGAATACACTGCAAACAGTTGTATGCTTTCTCATGTGGGTAGAGTTTTGAAGATTAGCTTAGTATTTCTTTATCCCATGCTAAAAGACCACGAAGGAAATGTTCATTCAATGTACTCATTCTGGCAATAATCCTCTTTTCTGTTCTGGCCTGGGAGGGACTGCTTTCACATAAGTCCAACATTCCCGGTGTTATAAGAAACATTTGAGGAAACAGCAATCATAACATGTTACCAGACAGGACTGTAACCAGCTGTGTGTTTAATTATTCACTGTACCTCACAGGCAAAATCAGCAAGTGAGGGGGATCTTACAAAGAGCAGCCTGTGAAGTCATGGCAGACGTTTATGACTTCTTCCAACAGTCTGCATTCCTGTCTTCAGTCAGTACTTGGCCATCTCCTGCCATCATTTTAGTTTTGGAGTTAACTACGTTTCAAATTGCAGCACTGATGTGAAGTGCAACAGGGATTCCTCTTTTGCTTCACCACAGAAAAGGCTTGGCTTTTTTTCTTCTTTTAATCTGATTGTGATACAAAACCCCTTTCTTTCTTACTAGAGAAAAACAGGAAACACCTTTATAAGCTATTCTGAAAGCCATGTGCGTAGTGAGCTGTAACTGTTGACTAGTAAAATGCAGCTATGGCCCAGCCTGTTCACAGGAGAATGTAGTTTGTCATCAGAGCAGTGTTTCTATGCAGCCAACAGCATTCTGATGGTGGTGCAGTTTTCCTGTACAGCAGAATTACTGAAGTATCTTATGTATGATAAACTCTGTGATTCTGTGTATCACAAATGTTGTTCAGCAGTCTCTGTACGTGTAAAACATTATACATACATTTTTAGAAAATTTGATGTTTTATCACATTTAAAGAGCATGAGTATATTTCTTGCCAACTTGTGATGAGTGAATGTCTATTTTCATTTCCATGTTTAATTTTTTATTATTTTTTATTGTCTCATTCCATTTGAAAGCAGGTTATTCTCCTGCTGATGTTATAGAAACATGAGTGGTCTGGTCTGGCTAAGAAGTTTAAATGGTATCTTCTTAGTTTGCAGTTAGCAATGATACCTTACATCTAAGAAAGGTTTTTGTGAAAGGAAGGAGTTACCATCGTTCACTTTACTAGAAGTACCATTCTGTCTTCTAGGTTTTCAATTATCATCCTTACAATTGCTTCCATTTCTTTCATTTTAATACATGTGTAGATCCAAAGGAATTGAAAGGAGATTGGTGTTGCTAGTTTTGTAAGCTGGTTAAAAACATACCTAAGAAGGATGTGTTTCTTTTGAGGTATACCCACTTTCCACCTGAATAGCTTTGGAACAAACATCTGCAAGTCCCCTTGTCTCTTTCAGTGGCTCATCTTGGTGGCTTTTTGTCTGCAGTCCAGGTAGCACAATTACAGCCACTTTTAGCTACTAGCTGATCATTTAAACAAAAAAGTAGTGCTTGCTACATTATCTTTGAGCCTGCTAAATAAGTGAGTAAGCTTTCTTTAAAGAAGTATTACTTATAGACCAGGAAACTGAAGGATGCACTTGTCACTTGGCGTGCCCATAGTCAAATAGAAAACCTGTAGTAGTTGCAGAGCGGAACCTCTGAGTTCCAACTCCACCCTCTCTCTGTGCCTTAATCTTCAAAAATACTCTTGGCTGTCATAGGAGGGGCTCTATGCAAATTATTTTGTATTCACTAACAGTCAAAATAAGTTGTTTCCTATCACTAGTCGACTTTTTTTTCCTCTGACTACCTGCTCCTGAGCCTTTTAGAAGTTGGCATTTGCTTCTCAAACCAATAAATGCTAAGTCAGCGTACACTGCTACTTTATTACTCACATTTGCTTTGCAACTTCATGCTGTTTGTCACCAGCAAATATAGCCCAGAAACATCCATTTACTCCAAACAGATTTTTGTATCTGTTCAGTTGTCCTGGTTTCAGATTAGTAACCCAAGAGACCTGGGTGAGTAAGTATTGTTTGATATTTCTGGGATGTGTCTAAGATGCTTACCAAAGACAAGGGGATGTTCTCTTGGAGGGGAAATCCTGTCCTGTTCAAGTTTGCTTGGAGTTTTTAAGTCTTTTAATAGCTGAATTTTGTTTTGCTTGCAAAGCAGCTGTTTCT
The DNA here is from genome assembly GCF_038088225.1 of Cyrtonyx montezumae. NCBI lineage: Eukaryota > Metazoa > Chordata > Aves > Galliformes > Odontophoridae > Cyrtonyx > Cyrtonyx montezumae. The sequence goes on along the minus strand of NW_027071825.1, from coordinate 17,741,617 downwards.
TAAACAGGGATGCAGGAGGCAGCTAAGAGGGAAAATGTGTTCTTCCTTTCACTTGCTTTTATGTGATTTGTCTCAGCTGCTTTCTGAAGACTGCAGTCGTGGAGTGGGCTTCCATCAGCCAAACATCCTTCTGTTCACAGTTCCTTTCTCTCAGGCACGTACTGAGGGAACTGACTGGAGGTTCTTGAGACAGCCATCCAATCTAATCTGTTGGTGTGCAGTACCACAAGGAGCTGCAGCCTTGTGCTTCTGAACTGTAACAAGCATCCTGTTTCATATGAAAGTTTTTATGTAATGCACTAAAAGTTGTTAAAAGTCTGTGGTACTAAATAAGATGTCAGAAATAGCTAGGTCTAGGCTTGTGGTTGGTTTTATATGACTGAGAACAAGCAGAAATGAAGCTTAGCTGATTCCTGCTACTCCTTGTTGATGATTGTCCCACTTTCCAGGCTTTTCTGGTAATGGTGTATATATAATACATAGCACAGTAAGAGTCCTTCAACATATTTGTGTTATGGAGAGTTGTTAAGGGAAAAAAATCTGACTTGATGAAAGTTGCCTGGCATCACATCAAAACTGTTACGATGAGCACGAACAAATAATGATGTAGGTTTGTAGGGTAAGTTCATTGGAATTTATCAGTAAGCAACTTGGGATGATGCAAGGTGCTGTACAGTCTCCAAATGCCACGGAGGAACACCATTAGGAGAAAAATAATCTGTTGGTGTCTGTCACTGGGATGCCAGTGCAGTATCTTTCTTTGCAGAACAGTTGTATCCTATTGGAAATACGTGCAGTGCCACCTGTAGCCATCTTGACACACAACACCTGACTATCTACAGTCCTACAGGATTTGCAGGCATTTGCAGGTGTACACAGATGCCAGGTTTGAACAGTGTAGTGACAAGACTCCTTTTTACCTTCCTTTCTTGACATGTTTCCACTCCTGAGGCTGCTCTGAAATTTTAAGAGCAGAGGTAGGCTATAAGCGAAGAATTGCTTTGTCACCATTGCAGCTGATACAGCAGTAATTCTGTCTGCATTTTGAAATATATATTTCTTGGTTTCTCTGCAGCTGTTGCCCTACTGCCCTTTAATGTTATTTTGCATCTTCACTCCTGCTTGCTTTAGTGCATTTCAGAGGGGATGGGGAAAAACTTCCTTTTTTAATTTCCCTATTTAGTCTCACTTGTTCTTTTCACGCTCTGTATTTTTGTGGTGACTGTTGACACCGGTTTTTTAAGAGAGGTCTGTTGATCTGGACAGCTTCAAGTTTCTGATGTCATTCAGCCTTGTCATTAATGAAGTTGCTCTTTAGTTTTCCTGCAATTATCTTTGCATGCAGACTTTCCAAGTTGAGATCATGGGATAGCACTTTTCCTTTCAATAGTTTACTGTGGCCATACAATTAGCAATCGATCTTGCTTATACAAACAAGTAGAATAAGAAATATCACTCATAGAAGGGTTAGAGACACTAATAGAACCAGAAGCTGTCTGGCATTCTTTCATATTATATGTGTAAATAAAACAAAGTTATAGCTTGTTCCAAATCGATGAAAGTGTGAATTGAACAGCTTTCTGCAGTATGTTGTGAGAGGCAGAAAGCTGGAGCAGACAGCCCATGGCCCAGGAGAGAGTTCTGGCTTCCCCTCCTGGCTTTAGTTGGTTGCATTGCACAAGTTAAGTCACAAAGCTTTGCTTAAGCCAATTACTGCTTGGGCAGGGGGAGGGGAGTTTCCAGACAGGTCTTTCAAAATGAGCTTTTGAAATACTTCTGTGAAGGCTTTGAGCAGTAGTGAAAAGGTAAATACATCAGTTTTCAAGCTGAGAGCAGCAAGTGTCTGTCCAGCCATTTCAATGAGCCCCTTTGAAATTGTGTCACTTTTGTGCTTGAGCAGAATGTGGGCACTGTAACAAACCTGTTTTGTGCAAATGTGATGCTTGAAATGTTTCAGCTTTCACAGAACAAATCCTGCCCACTCCCAAACCCCAGCTGTTTGATGTAGGGTGCAGAACACACAAGACTGCTGTGAAACTTCATTTGCTGTTGCCTGTCTTTAAAGCTGTGCCAGCAACCACGCAACTTGATTGTTTCACTGAAAATATTCAAACCTGTTGTTCGTTGTCATAAACTTCTTCACTATCTCAAAGCACGACATTATAATACATAGCTGACAAATGTGTGTCCCAGTTTTACAGTCACAGGCATGACTTCTGGAAGTTTGGGTCCCTATTCAGTCTTCTGTGGTCGGTGGGAAGCATTTCTTTTGATTTCAGTGGGTTCTGGCATTAGTGTCCAGTCACCTGCTGCCTGCCTGGCTGAGGTCGGGAACGGATGAATCCTTTGGCTAACAGTGGGATTCTGGGTATTTACTGCTCTGTCTGCAGCAAGGCTTTTCTTTGCAGTTCAGTACTTCATTCTAGATTTCGAGGTAAGCGAGATAAGAGCATGCAGCACAAAAAGCTGCATAGATACAGGGATAAAAAGTTAAAAGTTGATGTTCTGATGCAATTATGTGTTGCTTTTTCAAAGCAAAGCAGGCTTGCACTGAAGACAGAATAGTGCCCATGCTTGAATGTTTTACGTGGCTGTAGAGATCAAATGCTAGATGGGAATGACATTTTTCTGCCTATGTAATTGCTCATAAAGGAATCAATTACTAGCAGTTAAACACAATAGGAGTACCTATTGCTTCAGTTACACATAATTGATAAGATTGTATATCTGAATGTTTCCAAAGTAGTATTTTCCCCTCCTTAAAGTTATATATATATAGTGAATTATAGCTAGGTAATACATTATTTAAAAACTCATTTATTACAAAGGTGTAAGTTGCAAAGGCATTTCTGTGAACGTAATAACATATGCCCCATCCTGTTGGTCAAGTTTATATCCAACTTGGTTCTAATATGTGGCAGAGATCTGACTCCCAGTAAAATGACAGACAACATTATGCCTATTTCTGCACATCCTTTACTTTGCTTAAGGGCAGCAGTGGAAATCCCTGTCCTTCTGGGTATCAAAACACCAGAGGCTGAGGCTGCTTTATTTGCAGCCTCAAAGGGCTGCAAATAAGAAAGGGCCCCAGAAAGAGGGCCGTTGCTTTTTGGGAAAGGAGCGTGGTGGCTTTCAGAGGGCAGGCAGCAGATGGCTTGCTGCTTAGGTGGCTACTGCACATTTCAGCAGCCTGTGATGGCTGAAGGTGCCTCTCACCAATGAGATTAAGAGCTGCAGCAGCAGTTTTCCTTCAGTTTTTGGTAGAAAGCTGAGAGAGCTCTAGCCATGTGAAAAATAGGCAAAAAACAGCTTCCCCTCTTCTTTCTTTCCCTAGAGTACAGCCCTGAAATAGTTAAGTTGTTACATCAGGAGCAATTTTTGGTTCAACCTATGTTCAGTTTACTGGAAGAACCTTTAGGTTGTGAAATGTGCGCTGTGTGTTCTTGTCTTTGTTCTAGAATGAAATATTTAAAAGAGGAAACATTTTCAGTAATGTTCCAGGAATCTCTGAATAAAGCTGTTCCTATCAGCGTGAATGGTTAAAATTTGAGCTCTTAGTCCCTTGAAAACAAACAGCTTTCTGCTTTGATTCAAATTCTGCTCTGCCAGCATTGAAGAGTTAAAACCACAACCTCATGCCACAGTGAAATAAATATGTAGAGGGGAATCCCCAGATGGCAGGTCTCTGCCAGAGCCACTTCTGTGCAGGGCTCTTTCTCTGATAGCAGCATACCCAGTGCCTCCCGTAGTGGGCTAGGAAAAGCTGTCCCTCCTTACAGGTTGAAACATAAAGCAGGGAGGACAGTCTGTGTAACCACTTGTTTTCCTGGTAGGTTCAAGCAGACAGAATGTTGGCATGCTGTAAAATCCATTTTGGTTGGCTCTGTTCCTGAGTTGAACTAACCAAAATTGATGTGTACTTTAGCCCATTTTCAAATCTGTTAAAAAAATTCCAAGCCAAATTCTGCCTTAGGTTACATCTCATTTTCACTTTTGCATCACTGGAAACAGCTAGCAAGAGTATTGCTTCAAATGTCTTCACCACGATTAGGGATTTACAATAATAGATAGCATTAAGATCACAAATAAAGGCAGGGAGTGTGTTTGACATAGAATCTGCCAGCACTTGCTGCTTACCATACATGCATTAAAAAATCCTGCACCTCCCTGGTTCAGGCACAATCTGTCCCTGTCTTCAGATCTTCATGTCAGCTGTCTGTTCAGACAGTAACAGCTTCTGTATGGTACAGCTCCCATCTGCAGGAAAGTGCTGCTGAAATATAAATCCTACTCTGTCAGTTCAATCAAAGCTTGGGGAAACATTGCAAGTGCTGTAGGTTTACATGAAGTTGTCTTGCCTTAATGAAAATAAGAAATAGTAATTAATAGTTTTGGTGCCAATCTTACTAAGTTTTGCCTGTAAAGGACTTCAGAATTAAGTAATAAAACAAACAAAAACAGAAGGTAGATTGAAAGTTACTGTATGTTGGAAAGGAGAATGCAGAAATAGGTACAAATTGTACAATAGTTCATTAGTCAATCTTTTAACTTGCATTACTGCTTGAGCGTAAAAGAACAAGACCTCTCTGTTACTAAGAAGAAAAGACAGTTTGCTAATTATAGATTTTGTTAAAAAAACCCTCTGCTGTGCTCAGGACTTCTCAGTTTCCAGTTGTCTGTTATTTTAATACACTTTTTTTATGTGCGCTCTACTGATATTTTGATGATGTATGTGTGTTGGATTTGTTTTGTTTTACAGTTGTACAATTTTGGAGAGACAGTTTCTATAGTTTTCTGGACAGATGCATGGAAGCCAGAAAGCTTTTTTGACAAGATCGAGAAGAACAGGCGGAATGGAATGCACACACTGTGCTTACTTGGTAAGCAGCAGCAGACACAGTTCCTTAGCTGCCATCTTCCAGCATCCCAGTAGGCATGAGATGAAGTCTTGTAATTAAGCAGAGGCTCTTAGATAACATATCTTTGAAAATATACCTTGAATTGGAACTTCAATGTACATTTACTTAGAATCAGTTTAGCCACTATTGGTGCTGCAATGGGCAGGAATTTATTGATTCCTCTTCAGAAAATCTGTAAGAAATGATGCCTTTGTAGAAGACAAACAGGAACAGCAGGCTCATGTTTGTTGTAACAGTCAGTGTGATTAAGCTAGATCTAGCCCAGGATCCAGCCCACATGGCAATGACTAGCAGCTATCTTTTATTGGCTCAGTCAGGCTAGAGCTTGACACACACACAGCATTCTGGAGAGCTAAATGGTACATTTAACCACATTTCTATTTTGTAAGTTGATATTCCCTTCCCCAAATTATCTCAGCTGATGATGTTTTGGCAAAAGGTGATAGTCGTGTAAAAAGCTTCAGGACTGTAAAAACCCTCGCTTGAAAACATCTGTGGTAACTGCAGGAATTTAGAACAGGAAACATGTGTAAGCATCACTGCATGTCAGACTTTTCAGGGCCTTGAATGCTGGCTGTTTTCCAGCTTTGCCAAGTATCAGAATATTGGCAATTGTTCTAAGGAAGGATGACTTTGCAAGTGTTTGAAACAAGGATTATTCCAACCACAGTACATTAAAACCAAGTATTCTTCAGATTTTTTGAAAAGTCATTTCTATATACTCTTTTTATTAAAGTTTCCTGTTTTTATGCAGCACCAAGAGAGTGTTAAAATACTGAACCAATAAAATTGAATTACAAAACTCATGTTTCAGGGACAGTTGTAATGCCTGCATCTCGCTGCTGAAAACTGCCAATCTCCATGTTATTTGTTCCATTAGCACCACTTGGTCATGCTGATCTGTTCATTGATCAACTCGATCAGGTTGCCAGGAAAGCAAGTGTGACATGAAAAGCTCAGCCTCAATACACTTATGGTTTTGAAGCAACTTCACTTACATGAAAGCAGTTTGATGAACTCAGCACTAATAAACTTGCAGCTTTACATTTTAAACCATTTCTTCAGAGTCATCTCGGCTTACAGTATGATCTTACAACTTAAGCAGTACTTTTAAAATCAGGATTAAAAGATGTATCCAACTTTCACTACAATATTATTTCTCAGGCATTTAAATACAGGTAACATCCAATGGTGTGGGGTAAATAACTCCCAAGGATGGTACTTCACAACAAAATAGTATAGATGATAGTATATTTTGGGTAGTTCTATATAGATGGGATATAAATAATACAAAAGAGAAGATGGCTCACCTTCAAGGTGTCAAGGCTCGCAGGGGACTCCACGTAGGAGGAATCTCCGAGAAGAGATCCTTCCCTGGTGGTGGTCAGCCCTTAAATGGGGTTTGGGAGAGGTGGAGCCAGGCTCCACCCCTTTCAATCACACAGGTATATCACCTTCACCTGTGGCCCCATGGCTGACTTGGTGCTCACCTCAGGTGACCAATCAGTGGTTCAGGCCGTGATTCAGCAGTTCCCATACAGATGGTCATCCGGAAAGATTGTAGTCAACTGGAGTTCCATAACATTGCAGACATTCAGAGCCTTACCTGGCCTTTTTTCTTTGACCAAATCCTTTTCACATAAGAAAAAGATTGTTCTAAATCTGACAGGGACAGCAAGGAAGTGCTAATGAAAGTTATGCTCCTGTGTGGAGGTGGTGTGGTCACTGTCCATCAGCTGTATGGTTTTACCTTCTGTAACCACAGTGTATTTATAATGTGAAAGTAGTCACAATACCCTGGATTTTGCCTAAGCTCACAAGCACTATTTGTCCTGTGGGAAACGTGCTTACCATTTTCAATACTTAGCAATATTTTTTATTCATCTTAGCTGCTCTGAGATTTGTGTACTATACATTGTCTTTAAGCAAAATCACATGCATGAAATCCCATTAATTTCTTCATAATTAACGTATGAAACAAAATAAAATGTAATCCATATTCCATTTCCCTTTAAGAACTAAATTGTTGCTATGATATGGAGATCTCCTAAACTGAACTGTACAGGTACATAGAAAACTAACTGGGAATTTTGTAGGGAACCCGTGTTTTATATACTGTTTTATTCTACAGATATTAAAGTGAAGGAGCAGTCTCTGGAGAATCTAATGAAGTGAGTCACAGCTTTGAAAATACATGGAAACAATTGATGGTACTTACGAAGTCTTTTCTGTACAAGAAACAAAAGCTCTTTGTCTGAAGTCTCATACTGAACTTACCTGTCTTCTCTTGCACTTCTCAGTGGTCGTGGTTTTCTGTTTCCTCTGAGAAGTAGAATTTTTGTTTGTTCTAACAGGAATTGGCTTTGTTTTCAGAAAATGAATGAAGCTGCAGTGGAGTGCAGTCTTTGTTCCTGTGAGAAGCAGGTCAGAATGGGATAAACTTTCTACCTGCCGAGCTGGGAGTTCTTTTACTGCTGTTCTGTCTCCCCCTGAAGTAAATTAATAGCATGAGAAGTGTTGTGAATACATTCTTCCTTACAGTGGCTAAAAGCAGTGTGACGTATGGAATACATGCCACCGGTTTTTAGCAGTTGAATAAGCAACATACAGAAAATTCCCTAAAGTTCATTTAACTGTACCCAAAAGCACTCTTGTCACATCCTAATCATCTGTCTGCAATCTGTATGTTTTGACAATGGGGAACATAAATAGTTACTTTATACATATGCTGTGACTCTGGTCTAAAAGAACATTTGTGAAATCTCGCAGTATCATTGAGGTTTGTTTATTTTGGAGTCTCAAAATAAAATCTGTTTGAACGAATCCATAGTTGGCAAAGAAAGAAGCATTTCATTTAAAACATAATGCTAGTCTGTAATAATCCATCTACAAGGCATTCAACAGGAAAACAGTAGTTTGCCCTTGAATTTAAGCCGAATGCATCTTTCAGGAATAGTCACAAAACCTGCACGTTGCTTCTAAAGCTGAATTTGATTTTAGGTTCCAAATGATTTGTCAATGGAGGCCCTGCTGTTTCACAGGTGTGTGAGAGCACAAGAGACTTCTGTCTTCCTTAAAAATTCCACTCTTGTCTCAAGGCCAGCCTGAAAGCCTGGGCCTGGAAAAGATTTGCTGGTCCACAGACTTCTTTTGAAATAAACTGTAAAAATACTAGGGATAAATAAATGATTCATATTTAAATTACTCTATTTTTCTTTCCCTGCAGAGGAAGGAAGATTTATGAGCCACCACGCTACATGAGCGTGAACCAAGCTGCAGAACAGCTTCTTGCCATTATTCAGAATAGGAGACTCCAAGGGGAAGAACCAGGTACTACTACTGCTGTTATTATTTGCTGCTCCTCTGTTCTCAGTGATGAATCACTGAACTGTACTACCTTCCTCTTAATCTTAGCATTTTCTTGATCTGCAGTGGAACCATAAGATGGATTTGGCAGAGCTTGAGCAAAGTGTAGTTATTTGAGCTCAGATGAACAAGTGCTAGAAGCTCCAGGAGATTCAAAGCCTCAGTATGGTAACTGCTGTTCTGTCCAGTTTTAACTGGGAGCTCTTTGATCCATTATAGTTGCAGGAGCCTGCATCCAGCCATTTTAAATCAGTCAAGCTTCAAAAATCTTAGCTACATGTTACTTAGTCTGGTCACATTATACTGTGTGTGAATTTAGGTTGCCCCAAAGATGCAGGACCGTGATTTTGACCTTGAATCCTTAGTACTATTTAAGTGCCCACTGAAGAGGTGTTCATCAGGAGCCACTGTGTTACCAGAGCAGCTATGAAGATGACTGCCTCGTGTCATAGAGGAAAAAAATAACTGTATCTGTACTCTTTTTAAAATATTGTCAAGATGAAAAGGAGGCAGAGCTCTCCTTTTTATCCTTTAAGTAGAGTCAATCAGGAGCAGCAGTCTCTGCTGAATGAATTTCACTTACTGCTGCTCCCTTCTTATCCTTCCCTGCTTATCAAGAGCTCTAAAATATACTTTTTATTTTCATTCAAGAGCAAAAGCTTCACGTTAGACTACTCTGATGATTAACTGGAGACACAAGAGGGTGGTGTTAAGGTTTGAACACTGAGTACTTTTTTCCTTTACTTAATAAATTAATCATTTTATTGACAATTGGAACACGGTCCCTGGAAGTTTAGTAAGAATCGCTTCTTGAATGTCCTTTCTTACAGAAATTACTGAGAACACAGTTTGTGTTGGCCTCGCACGTGTGGGTGCTCCTGATCAGAAGATTGCTTCAGGCACGCTGTATCACATGGCTACAGTGGAGTTAGGTGGTCCACTACATTCCATGATTGTTACAGGCACTATGCATCCTCTGGAATTAGAAATGCTTAAGCTTTTCTCTGTAGATAGTTCCACATTTGAAGATAACGCATTTCAAAAGACCACTTAAATAAAAAATGTGTATTGAATTTTCTATTCTGTCATTAATTTCATGTCAGCACACAGTTATTCCCTGAATATTTAGAGCTTGCTTATATCAAATGAATTTAGATGGCATATAGGTACATGAGATAACACTGCAGGAACATGGACTTGCTTTAACCTGAGGCTACAAACTGCAAGATGCATCTGCTGTTATCAGTTTCTAACAAGTTAAGACATCTCCAGCAGTCTTTAAACCTTAAGAATGCTTTGGTTTAGTTCAGTTCCTTGAAATCTGTGTCAGTCTTAAGCTGATGACTATAGGATAAGGAGTGCAAGTACAGAACTGCTGGACCAGCTGTCTATACAGCCTCACTTTTGTTGTAATAAAAGCAGCAAAATCATGCATGCAGTAGGCTTAAGTGCATTTTAGATGTTCAGTTTTGGTTTTCAACTACTCCACCAATAGAAAACTCAGTGTGCCAACCCAGTTAGTCTGTATTCATCTTTACACCTGGGAGAATATTCTTTATGGCTAAAACAAGAATTCACCCTCCAGCCAGAGGGAGAAACTGCACAGAATTTACTTCAGGAAGTTGCAACTTAAAATAGATCTGGATTTCCTCATATGTTAACGCTAGCATTTATGAAGTTCTGGACTCAAACTGCAACAACCACAGTTGAATTAATGTCAGCTCTCAAAAAGCAGACTGCAGGAATTCTTTGCAGAAGCAGCTAAGGGTGAGGGTTGGCATCCCACGTGGCCATACATGCTATCGAACAAACAGCGAACCTGTATGCATTTTTTTTAACTGAAGATTTATTGGAAAGAAATTTGATCCCATATCTTGTCAGCAATATAGGATATTTAACATTTTATATAGACTGTATTCAAGTAGAAAAAGATTACATTAAAAATTTCTAATATTGCACTTAGGACAAGTCATGGCTAAGCTACTACATCAGCATTCCAGAACAAAATCATATAGAGTCTTCAGAACTTTAGTGTGCTGCCTTGTGTTATCACCTGGATTTTTCTTCACGGGTATTCTGAAACTGTACTGTTCAATTTAAACTCATTGCAAAAAATATTCTTGTAGTTGAAAGTTAAAGGCAAGCAATACATTGTATGCAAGCAATACACTTTATGCTACCCAGAATGATTTTGGCAGTTTCTTCATTCACATTATTCCACACTTCAGCCACAATACTGAAGCAAATCATTTAACTCTTGTAAAAGATCCTAGCACAGACATGAAACACTTCAATGCACATGGAAAATGAAATACACAATTCAATTTACACATGATTTCTGCCAGATTTCCACATAGGCAGGAACCTTTTGTGGCTCACTGAAACAAAGGGATTAACAGTATTAGCACACAGTGGAATGCATAGTCTTCACATACCAGAGACAAGAGTGGAATAACTGGCACCTTTTCACATCATAGCAGTCTCTGGCCAATGAAGTCCCAAAATATATGGTCATTTCCAAAAAAGCCTGAATGGGGAGAGAAATCCAAAAGGGAATTCCAGCAAGTTGCAGATAGGGATTTTGCTAAAAGTGTACAGGATTAATTAACCACTGAATTGGTGTAAGGGACCAGATAAATGAATTATTAAAAAAAAAAAATAATCCCCTTTTTACTTACTCTTCTAAATACACTCCAAAGGGATGGGGTACTCAGTCATACTAAGTGGCTGTCAGTGGCTGCTGGAGAAAACAGGACAGGGCTAATCAGTAACTAAAGCTGTTGTTCTGAACTGGCATTGAAGTTATCTAATTAGACAAGTTACATGGGGATTTGAAAGCATCAAGGTTTCAGTGACTGAAATTTACACTCAGTCTGGGACAAAAGCCATAAGCTTCACAATTTGACTGCAGCTTAAATATTTAAACGTGGAAAACTGCATTTCAGGAGCAGCTTCCCTCACCACCTTCTGTCTGTTTACCTTCTTGAAACAGGTTCACTGACCAAAAGAAAACTGATACCCTTTCCTTCCTCTGCATTTAAACTCACATAACAAATAAAAATAATGTTAAAAGTTGCTAAGGTCTATCCTATTAGTAGCAGCAAGTTTCAATTTCTGTGTAAAAATAGTATCATGAGCTCTTACTAATGCGATTAAGCTTGACTTTTAGTAAGCAGTATTATGTAGGAATAGAACCACTTATTTAACTTGCACTTTCTCCCTTTAGCAAATCAAGTTCTCTTCAAAGGCCGCATTTACTGCTGCACTGCAGCCATTTCAAGCACAGCCATTCTGGAGCTGGGTTTGTTGGTTTTTTTTCATTTTTCCTTTTTAAACTCTTCAGAAACAGAGTCAAGTCTTTCACAGGATGCTCTCAGCAAAGTAAAATATCATTTTGCTGTATGTCATTTTTTAAATGCAGTTTGCAGGATTGGACTTTGGTCAATGTAGTTTTAAGTTACTGTTTTCTTTCACAGAAAAAAAATAACTTAGATCAGAAACCCTAAATTAAGATTCAGCTACACGAAAATGTAAGGAAAGCATACTTTGCAAACTTGGCTCAAACTTCCATACAGTTTGCCAGGAAAGTCAGTTTTATAGCAGATGATCTGCAGACACTTAATCCACCACCACATATCAGCTACCCATGTAAGTCTGCTTAAACAAGGTGATGTATCTACTCGTGTTAAAAGCAAAATGCCATATAAGCCAAGTGCTACATAATCAGCAAATTAAAATAATTGAGCTTTGATGTTCAAGAAAGGCTGCACTTTCAGCCGCATGGTTTATAATCTAAAGCCTCAGCAAGTAACCCCTCAGTAGCTGTAAAAAAACCAAAACAGTTAAAAGTCATCACTTACTGACATAGGAGAGCTAAACATGATTGCAGTTAGCTACTGGGACGCGGCATCTTCTGTCTTGTAGAACTCTGCAACACTTATCCTTTCCCAGAAAGGCTAAAAACTCCTAAAATTAAGTCTATTTTTAGTCTGGCCTCCATGAATTATCCTCAAAACCACAGTTCACAAAGGACTTATTTCTTATTATAAAACATCAAGTTATCCTCAAAATTAAGGTGGTGCGTTGATTAGAAATCGAGCCCTAAGCAATAAAAAGATGTAAAAAATGATTAAAATGAACATTGTGTAATTATAAACAGCTTATAGGCTTTTGCATTTAACTTCCTACAATGAAAAATTTTGTAGACATACATTTTTAAAACATAAACACAAAAAAACAACCCAACTGGGTAGATTCTCACTCATAAGCCCCTTGGACACAAGTTTTAGCAGTTCTCTTTTCATTGAGACAACTAACACAGTGGCCAAGCCCAGCAACTTGGGCAGCACTACAATATATTTCAGCGAGGCCAGGAACATTCAGACCTTTGGGCCCTGAGCTGCTAAAAAGATTACTTAAATCAATCTGAGCTCTTTGATCACAACAGTTGTAATGAAGCTGGCTAGTGCTTGCCTTTAAACATTTAATACATCATCAAGAAATTAGGTCATCAAACAACAAGGAGCAGTCTACACGCATCTCTACAAAATGATAACTTCCAGCTGTCTTAATTACCTTTTCCGTGGGTCATACAGGCAAATGGTATCTTCAGCTGATAAGTCACATTTGTTTAACAGATTCCTGCACCCTTCCCCACTCCATGTAACTTTTCATCCTCCACTAAGGATCTCCACAGCTGGCAGAGCACCTGCAAGGTGAGATGGGAGGCAAGCCTGACAAGAGGAGTGAGGCAGGAGCCCAGAGGAGGTGGATGTAGGTCAGTGCAAACTGCCTGAAAAGGCACTCCGCACCTGCACCCCCTGGAGAAATAAACAAGATCAGATAGCAGCAATAAGGATAAAGGTGGCTCTGAGGGCTGGAAGGTACCATCATGTTTAGAAGAGGTATGTGGCTTTTTACTGCTGTTATTCTTTACTCCCAGTTTTCAGGTGCAAGATCAAAAAGTATAACCCCAAGCTTTTTACAAAATCAACACTAATGCTTCATTATTTCAATAATTACAGTTCAGGTACCAACTATCAATTTGGCAACCATCAATGTTTTCAAAGAAAGAGAGATCAAAGTTCAGATGCTATACAGGAGCAACAGAGCGAGTGGCAGAAACTTCCTCTTACCATGAATTTAGTAACATCAGTGGTAAACAAGCTATTTCTGCAAAGAAACGTTCAGTACTTCCCCAGTGCCTAGCACTTACTACAGAGAGACACTGCTGGCTTCTGCAGGTGCTGACTGCAGTACTGCTCTGTATCAGGTACCTGAAGAATACTTAAAATCTATACCTGGCGATAATGGCTGTGATTTACTAGAGAAATGCCTGTCTTGTTTCTCTCTCCACAATGTTCTACTTGTAAGGAAAACATCCTCTTACAAAACCTTCTGTTACTAATTTAACTACAGCAACATAGTGGAATTTTCTGTAATACTAAGTATAGCAGATTGTTGTTGAAAACAATGCACAGATTGGAAAGCATAAAATGACAACAAAATACAACTAGTGTTTCTGAAAACAAACAAACAAACAACAAAAAAACCCAACCTACTCCACTGAGAATGTTTTTTTCCGATGAAAATACAAAAGCTACAGTGAGATAAGAAAAAACATATGACTTGTCATCCTGGAAAAGCATAATCTTTTACAGAACATGAAGAAACATGAAGAGTGGTCTTTATTTCCATTTCATGTATAATCACCAGGAACACATCTCTAGTATCCTGAAAGGCAAAAGTAACCTCACCAATCACTTTACTAAGAATTACTACAAGCTGTTAAAATCAAAGAGATTTAGACTTTCACAAAGATCAGGGTGTCATTTTGTTTGCTCTTACAGTTTAGAAAATAAAAAACCTTCATGCACTGTTTCCATGAACCATGGAAACAATTCCCTCAGCTGCCTGTTGTGTGAGTGACTATGAACTCGCACGGGTAGCATCACGTAACATTACTCTCAACAGTCTGAAGACACTAGGAATTGGATTTAAATCTAAATCCTTGACTACAATAGTTTCCACAAGATATGGTATATACTCAGATATACCATATCTTATGATATGGTATACCCAGCCTGTTTTGGAGGCAAGTCTCTCACAATGGCTTTGCCTTTTACCTTCAGCATTTTTCCTGTTTGGTACAATGTAATAACAAGGGAAGTCTAACAACTACAGTTAGGCAAGTATACAAAGTTCCCACCTACATCACCAGTAAGTAATCAGACTGCATACAAGATATATTTGTAGAAGTAATAAAACCCTTTGATGCTTCATATTTATGCTGGCAAATACCTCTCATGATATAAAAGGCACTTTGAAAACCCAATATGGTTTGGTTCATTAAGTTTGCAAAGTACAAACAATTGTACAAACATACAATTATATCGAAGCATGTCAGCCATTGTGACATTATGTACAAAACAAGTTTCCAATTCATGATAACACTGGTTTTATGGGAATGAGCAGTGGTTTCCAGCAGCTTTACTGAAGACATTTGGGGTTTCCAGTACCACCATTTTAGTTTCCTATTGGAACAAATGTAGTAAGTAAAAAACCTTCAAAAAGTTGTAAGTTTGGGTCTTGTCTTTTTGTGGCCCCCTAAAGTCCATAACATTCATTCCATATTTACTCCTTAGAATTCAACTTCATCCATAGCCCAAAGACAGAAATCTGTTCAGTCAATTCCAGGACAGTATTGGAGGCAGGCTCTGTCTTGGGAAGTGTCGTGTTTTATACCATTACAGTACAGAAAACTTTGGTCCAACAGCACAATTTCAGAAGCTCACTACATGGCTGCGACATCGATCTGTATGTAAAGCTGTCTTACTCCTGCCTATGGAAAAGAGAAGGATGTTAAAAAAACAAAACAAAAAAACAATAAAGCCAAAGCAGTGTAACTGTCCTGATCAACTCTCCACAGCAGTAAGCTGCCCTACAAGAAGCCTCAGTATCCTGTTTCTGTAGTTCAGCTTACACACTCAGCAAGACATTTATTGAGATACCTGCGAATTTTGAAACCCATACATTTTTTAGAGAGCACTGTATGAAAAGCATGGTTCTTCATATAGTAAAGAAGTGTGTCTGTAAGTATATATAAACATTAGCATTTATCCTAAATCACTGTCATATAAAGAAGCTGCAAGCATTTTCTCTAGCACAGGTTTAACTGCCTGAAAATCATCTGCTTACAGAGCTGTAAGACTGAAATGAAGCAAAAGCACGAGACTATAACACAGGAACTGTGGTTTGAACCAGCTCTGCTCTTAAGATTCTAGCAAGAAGCAACAATGGCTATGCTGAATTGACTTGCCAAAAGTTAATTTAGCATCTCACATCAGAGGTGTGCAAATCACTCCAAAACATTTTCATACAACTGATGATTGTTTTTAAGACTGATGAAGAGAAAAATCTACTTGCTCAGACTTACTGTCAGGTAAAAAGAACAATAGACCTTGCTCCCTCAATTCAGCCTCCAAGATACACAACTCTAACACTGAAAAGCTACAAGATAGTGGAAGGGTGAACAAGTCACTGGGAAAATGAAATCCTTTGGAGATTTGGGACGTAAAATCAGTTCTAAGTATACATAACAGAATGTTCCACATAGTCCTTCCCAGAAACTATCCGTTAATAATCTCAAAGTACATAGCCTGCAAAGTAAACCATGCGGACTAATTTGTATCTGATTGATAATCTAGAACAGTATGTAATGGAATATCTCAAAAATGACCCAACTTTGTGAATTAAAACAGAATTTAGAATAGATGCATACAAATTCCTAAACTGTCCATTCTGGAATTTTTCATAGATGGGATAAAAAAGTAAAAATGTCATGGAGTAAAAAAGTGATTGAGATTGAAAGGGACCTTACAGCCCATCTAGTTCCAACCCCCTCGTAATGGGCTGGTTGTCACCCACCAGATCAGGCTGCCCAGGCTCCATCCAACCTGGCCTTGAATGACTCCAGGGATGGGGGGCATCTACAGCTTCTTTGGGCAAAGTCACTTTCTTAGAGAAAAAAAGTTTCATGAAGTTTCTGACTATTAGGATAAAATGGGCACTTTATCAGATACATAAGCAATTCACCACACACATACTGCCAAGGCAATTGAGCAATAAAACATATAGAACAAGAGAAGGACTATGCATGTGAGCATGCAAAAGCTCTACTAAAAAACAGCAAAATATGCAAAGAAAAATGATTCTTAAACAAACTAGGTCCAGTCTGTGGTCAGAAGCTCGCTCTTGAGGAAAGGCTCATCTGTTTTCTTGGTTCCTCATACTCAAACATACAGGTTTCAACTTCATTCAATACACATCAGGAAATTACTGTTACTTCCATTAAGTGGCATCAAAAGTTAACACAGAGAGGTACAGAAATTCAGCCAACACTACACAGTGTTTTGAAACTGTTCTACACAGCTGGGCAAGAGAAGCTTTTCAGCAGTTATGATGAAACCAAAAAAGGAAACATTTTTCTTAATGAGAGTTGTAGTGTCACCTCAGGTGACTTTGATGATGAGATACATACCTGAGTAAAAATATTGTGAGTCTGGCTTAGAATCCACCTTCCATCAGCATCAGGAGCTACTAGTAATTTCAAAGTCCCTATGTAAACATCAGTACAGAGAGTCCAGAAGTGTGGATCATGTAAACTGTAAACTCCTTGCAACTGCTGCACCTAAACATAAAAGCAACTTTATTGTTTTTCCTGAAAACATATGGGCTTAATTCCTTATTACAGTCTCTGTGATTGTGAAGAGTTGAAAGCAGATTCTGTGTATGAGCCATTATTGTCTATCTTGCTGTTCATATGCTGCACAAATATTTTACTGAAACCATTTCTGAAAACAGTGGAGTCCAAGAGAGAAAAATTATTTATTTTGTTGAATGCCTTCTCATATTCAAACAGTAACTTCTGCAAATGCAGAAATTTTCAATTAAAAAAAAAAAAAAGAGATCCTAACTATCACTACACCTATTAATATGCCTGTAAATATTCTGTGAGGGCTTAAGTTTGTTCCATCAAAACCATTCTTCTCCCAGTTTTAGCAAAAAGCCTTCATGTGGTCATTATAAACCCATAACTTTATGAGAAAGAATAACACTTTCTGCAAGCACATTAATACGACATCCTTTGTATGTCTGCAGAGATGCTTCACGTGTTCGTGACACATTAGAAGGTCAGCTAGCCAGGAGTACCAGCACAAATCACATCCTGAGTAACCTCCTTACACACACACCATCAGTGTTACTCTACCTCAATTTAGTAAAGACAGAAGTAGATTTTCAGAGAGATAAACTGTGCCGGACAAAAGAAAAAAGTCATGCACTAGCAGGACAAATGGCCGCGAGGAAAGGCTTCAGGACTGTTTTTTATAACCTAGCACACATTGAGCTTAAGCTACATAATATTTAGGATTCCAGAAAAATAATTTATCTGGCATCTTCATTTCTACAATTAGAGAACCCTTCACAGTCCTTACTGCAATAACAACTATAACATCCTCATGTACAACTGAGGTTCATTAAGTCAGTAGTTTCCTCATACACAAAAGTGCCAAAGAGCTCACCCTCTGATAGCACTGAGGCAAGGCGCCTTCCAGAGATGGAGGAGTTCGCTGCATCAAAATCCCAATGGATTCTCTTAGAAGTGGAACAATACTATAAAGAAAAAAGGAAGTTAGCTACCATGACATTTTAAAGTGTTGCATAACAAAGAAAAATAACATTCCTTAATGCTCTTGAATAGTTTTTGACCAGAAGTTGAGAAAGTTTTCACAAAAGCCTGCCACAGAGAACAAAAGGACAGACAAATCCTAATGCTGTCCCACTAAAGGCAAGACTACTTCTCCCTCAAATTACCCAGAAACAATCAGTGAACAGTCAAAAGATAACTGGTTTAACTGTGGAATCTGGGATGAAATTTAAGTGCCTTAAACACATATGACAAAGTAGCTGATAAGCATAGCTTAAAACCCAAACTTGCTTCAGTGGCAAATCACTCACAAGCAACCATGAAAATATGCAACTGAAACTGTTTTTCTTCTGTGTTTGGTTTAAGACATTTCTTTCTTATGAACTAAAATAATAACAAGGAGATCATAAAACAAAATTAGTATGCTCCAGTCCAACTATACCAAAGATATTTTGTCAGAAACAGAATACTTAGCATATTCTTGACATGAACTAAGTGTAGAGTCTCATCCGACCTCAAAGATTTAACATTTGGAAGCAATTAGAGGTTCCCTCTTTACTGCATGGTCTTGCTTAATCAGCAAACTAAAATGACAGTTAATAGGGGTATTTTTTTTTTAAAGCCACCAATACCAGTAGGTCTATATCCCAATTCTATCACTGAAAGTTTACACTTACTAGGTGTTCAATGTGTTGATTTCTGTTTAAGGAACAGTTTATCATGCTTGATTCAGTAGAACATCCTAAAATTTAAGATTATGATGACTATCTATAGCCCAATCTCAAAAGTTAAAAAGTAATCTAATTTCAGGAGTGTGTAAGTCACTAAACTCTCTACAGCAAAAGCAGTGATAAATTTTAAGAAGCCAATAAGCTGAATTTTAGTGTCCAACACTGGCATCATGGCTGGAGTAAGCAAAGCAACGGTTCCATTTCTGTCTTGAAGCTGTGCCAGAGTATGCAGCTTCCACTGCTCAGCTCACTCCTTGGATAATCCTGAGCTATGGTAGAAAGGAGTCAGAGGTTACACGGCTCTTGTGTAATGAGCCACAGGGAAAATAAGCACTCTAACATTAAAGTCTCTCTGGAAATATGCCTATGATCCAGGTCAAATTCACTGCCTGACATACTCCATATGGACTCACAATTGTGCTGCTACTGAGGAATGAGCTCAGAACTAGGAAGAAGCAATTAGAGGCAAACAGGAGATACTTAAACTGAACTTATCACCAAAGACAAATATTTAGAAATACATTAGCTGTCAATATGTCTAAAAGAACCTTAATTGGAGTGTCACATTCTACAGGCAGTGAAAGGAAAAAGGGTATCTTATCAATCAACCAATCTCACTAAATAACATCCACATCACAAGTACAACATAAAAGGGAGCTGGAGCTTCCAAATAATCTACTGAATTGTTTTCAGTTTGACTCACTAACTAAAATAGCAGGACTGCTTCTTAATATAAGCCTTGACAGATCAACACACAAGTTCTAAATGCAAATTGAACATAAGACTTTTGAATACTGACTCCATTCCTGTAACTATAACAACATGCCTCTAACATACATATCCAAAGGCTTAAGATACAGACACAACACCTCTTTTTCTCCCAGAGGGAGGTCTGAAGGAATAGAAAAGTAGGAGCTAGCCTGGAATAAAAAATATATATGCATGAAAGAATATAGCAAAAAAAAATCTGACCTGGATACATTTAGACTATTTCATAAAACTGACATGCATTATGTGATGGAATAGAAAGGAACTAGCAAGTAGAAGACCTGAAGACAGCCTACAGGAACTTAACAGTACAGGTGAGGCATGTTAACTTATCCCATTCCAAAAAAGGATTTGGTCAGTGAAACTGGGAGATACATTCTGAAAGAGAATACACATTGAAAAGATGAAGCTAAAACCTCACTATTGAGTAGTTCTGTTTACAATGTATTTAAACTTCCTACCTGCTTCATTCTGAAAACCTTATACCCTAACAAACTGATATTGTTTGGGTCTATGCAATCAACATGGTTTGCAGAAGAACAAACACGGTCACTTTTTGCCAGGAAATGGGGAGCAGTTTTAGGCAGCAGACTGGAATCAGTCACTCAAAGTCAACTGTTACTACCAAGAACTGAACGGTGAAACACAATCCATTGTACAAGAGGTACAGTTTAAAAGATGGACTTCTTGCTGACAAGATTTTACCCATTCCTGACTTTGTAATGATTTCACACTAATGCCTAAAACAAATGTCCTGAACAAGTTCTAGAAAATAACGCTGTCCACTTTCATCAAGACTGAATGAGAAACCTCAAAGCAGAACGTTTAATTAAACATCAGCCTCTTAAAACTACAAAGAATACAGTCAGGTTGGGGAATTGCTTGATACTGTAGGTTCAAGTTGCAATGGTCACAGCTTTCTAATTTAATCAGGAAGGTGTTTATCTCTTGGAAAGCTGAAAAGGCCAGAAGACAGAAGCAATGATGTGATGCGCTCTCACAAACACCAGAGTGCATAAGGCCATACAAATCTCTGCATCCAAAGGACACTTTCTCTCACCAGGTAACCTTTCACTGTAAGCCAAACTAATATGACAAACTACAGAATCTGTTTTTTCTGAAGTCTTTGATACTCCACTGTTTCAGGCATAGTACTGAAGTGGAAAACCTTCCATTAAAACCCACAATTCCATCAGTCATTGGTGTGAAATACATGGAGCTGCTCCTCCAGCAACTTTTGCATTGTTATTCCCCCTGCCACTTTTTCCATGCATGCGTGGTCTATAAGCTTTGCTACTAAAGCAGACACAATTTCCTAATTGTCTCTAGTTACCAAGATTTAAATCTAAAGTATTACATTACTTTATAAGATAGCAGAACCTGAAAGAGGCTCTAACTCTCAGGATATAAACGTATCCTCTCCAAAAGCCCTAATAGCAAAGGTGTCCGGTGTGCAAAATGAGTTCACAGCAAGAAAGCACAGTATACTTTCCCATACACTGTTAAAGAGGAAATGAGAAGATTTAACGCAGATAAGACCCAATTATATGAATCTGATAAATCCACCTTGCCACTATTCCTCACTGCTCGATTAACAACACAGTATGAAAGTATTAGGATCTTGTTTGACTTGCATCACAGCTGTTCCAGCCCAGTTCAGTTTCTGCCACTGCTTTTCTACACACACTTAGCAAGATTCTGGCACTGGAATAATCTTAAACAGCGAGGCTGAAAACAGCTGAAGAGTAAAGAAAGTGTTGCTTAGTCTACCTTACCAATACCTGTAACGTAGAACAATAGATCTATGCAACTGATTAAAATGGAAATGGTCAATTTCATATATGTGGAGTCATGCATGACAGCTTTGGAAGATAAACAATTAAATGTAAATAGCAATGTATTTTAACCAATCAGCTGATAAACTCCTGTAAGAAGGGAGAGCACGTCAGGGCTCTAACACAGCCATACTCAAAATAGCAAAATTTTACAGCTCCTATTAGTGGAAAGTCCTCAGACAGCATTAACATTTTCAAGTAACAATTTAATCAGACTGACTTCAGTATCTCTGGCTTAAAACACCACGTTTTTTAAATTGTAGCCACAAAGAAAAGACCATGATATTTTAAACAATCACAATTCTAGTCGCACTTGCTGGCACACACAGGTACTCCCATTCAATTCCAACTTACAGTGATTGTTTTAAGTACTAAGAGGGAGATTTCTCAGATGAATGGAATACTCTGCACAAAAAAAAAATCCTAAACAAGGCACTATTGACAAATATTCCTTTGAAACAGCAGATAACCTTTAATCTAAAATCAAATTCTTCCCAAAGTTACTTAGAAAGGTTGCAAATAGGTCCACACATGTGGGCAGGAATCTCTGCACTAGATACTGACTCCTCACCCCCCTAAGAGACAAGAAGCTAGAGACTGCTCTAGCCACTATCGCCTTGAAGTCTCTTCCAAACATTTTTCCTCCTCACATTTCAAATTTTACAAGATTTCAGTATAATCATTTATCCAGATTAGATTTAGATGACTTGAAAAAGATAAGGACAAAAGTATCATATATCCTTGCAATAATCAGTTGGGCCCCTACTATTACAACAAAAGACCGCCTTACAGTAAAATTAAAGCAACTTCTGAGTAAGTTCTAGAACACATCACCCACACAGCATAGTGAAGAATAAAGTACAATAAACAATGGTTTTATGTTCTGGAGCATAAATGAAAACTATTAAAATAAAACAAAGGTTGACTCAAGCTCTCCAAACGTTAATCAAACTACAAGCCATCCTGACTGCCTCTTTCAGTGCATTTTAAGCAAAATCATCACTAATCAAGTCTGTTGGACTGCCTGAGAAATAAAATCTGCAATTAGATTTTGCTCCACTGCTGTGCCAGAATATGCCAGTCTGAAAGAAAAGTAGATTTGCTTCTACTGACTGAGACTTAGCATAGTAATCCTAGAGATCATTTATAGTGTTGTGGGCCAACAGCCCAAGTCAAACATTAAGTCTGCTATCAGGTCAAAGGACACATCAAACAGTGGAATTTTCCAACCTTTTTAACACAGACCTCATAAGAACATCCTAACTACAAGACTTATTAATAGCGTTATAATAAACCTGTATTATGGAAGTTTCAGCCTTCTTCCAACCTCTGTATGAATGCAACAAAAAACTCCTCTCATTCATATGGTACCTTCTGATCAGCACTCCACATCTGCTTTGCTGTACACAAAGACAAACCCTTAAAAAACAACGGGTATGGAAATCAACGTTCTACCCAACTATGAACTCAGCAGTAGCTTCTTTCCCCACAGCAACTTGCACACTTTCTTTCCAATTTTATGAGATCTAAGTCATATAGTTGACTTCCTCATTTACGGAATTACTAAAATTTTTGTCCTTTACAAAATTACAAGAGGTTTAAGACAACCTACTGACTTATATTATTAATCCAATAATTTAATAGAGATAGGGATTTTTCTGCACATTCAGCACCTGAAAAATATTAGCCTACTCTGATAGACAGGGAGATTCACATCAATAACTCTGTGAACACTGCCATGCATATGGTATAAACATGCCATATATGGTATAAACATAAACATGTAGTGGCAGTTAATCAGATGATATTTACCGTGGCTGAAGAGACAAAGGTCTTCAGTTATGTTCTACCTAGACTTGTAGCACTCTGCCTGTGCCACCATTTAAACTATTGCCATAAGTACCCAGAAACAGCATCACTGAATAACATGTTCACTTGTCCAAACTCATACAAATTGCTTCATGTTTACAGTGATATTGGTAAGCAACAATAGGGAAAGCAAGGAACTACTTACTTTCCACTTAATCTTAAAGGGAATAAGGATGTAGCAGAATACAAAGAAAAACACACGCAAAAAAAGTACCAGTCTTGATTCATCAGGGACCAGGGCATATCCTGTGCCAGAAAGCTCAACTCTGCTGCACTGAAGCCATTCTGCTCCATTTGCTACAGTACACTGGTTTATATAACTGTGTACTAAATACAGAAAGGAAGAGTTCTACAGCTTGAACCTGAAAAACACTTCTGTAGTACTGTGCCTACAGTGTTAAAACACGCAGATTTAAGAAAGCAGTAGCTGTAGAAGAAAAAACAAGGCAACTCATTTAAGAACAAACCAAGACAAGCACAGAGAGCCACGATAACATGATACTCACGGAATAAAAGCGAGCATTGTAAAACATAACTTGTGCTCCTGTAACTAGCATTAAAAAGATAACCAGATATCAGTGGTACCAGCACTTACCTTACACCTATAAGTAATGCTATCAGCATTGAACAAATAGGATCTGCTATCATTAGACCATAATTTTGCATCAGTATAGCAGATATGATTACACCAATACTTCCAAGTGTGTCTGCAACAATGTGTAGAAATACACCTAAAAAAGAGATTAATTAACACCAGCTTAGCTTGGCATTCTTAAAGCTATTAGAAATATTTCAAAGACTCTTTGAGGAGGAGAGTTGCAAGACCTAGGTAATACGATTTATACTTGTCATATTCTTCACCAATTTTTGGTCAAATACATAAAGAGCAATCACAGAGTTTCAACATATCCTTAAAATATAAGGCACTTGAAAAAATTATATTATTTTCTGCAATAGCAGGTAGGGGTATTTCATGGCATGGCTGTCAAGCAGTGATCAACAGCTACAGCTAACATTCTTCAATACTAACCTGTATTATAGCAAACTCCTATTAACAAAAATAGACCTGTAAGACTTTGAAAGATGCTTATGTTTCATTTACAGTACTGGCAGTAGAAGTTGCTTGGCAAAGAGAGTGAAGACAAGTGATTTTAAGAATTATATATTATTTAAGAAACATACAAGTTTACTGCTGTTTTGAATGTAAAGAGGAGAACTCAAACTTTGCCACTAGTCAAAAATCAGTCTTTGGCGCTCCCTGCTGGCAATAACAGGAAAAGTCATTCAGAAACAGCTTGCTGAATGCAATTAATTCTTGGGACTGTGATTTCCCACCTCACAAAGAATAACTCACAACAATAAATCAGCATTCTACCAATTCTCTTAAGCCTTCTTTGTGCTGGGTCTAAAGGTCATTCCCTTCATAGCAGCCCATGGTGTGCCAGGCATTAGGTTTGTGAACATTCATTACTCACCAGCATTTTAGCTATTGCTGAATGATGCTTATACAGCATCAAGCCCTCCTCCATTTCTCATTCTGCCCCCATACAAGTGGGCAGGGACTGGGCTAACACTGGAAAGGGACACAGCCAGGACAGCCTACTCGGAGTAGCCAGCAAGTCGTTCCATACTATATAGCATCATGCTCAATAACTAAACAGAACCTTTCCAAAGCAGTTGTTGGCTGGGAGATGGCAAGTGATTGCCTTTGCACCAAACTTTTTTCTGTATTTTTTTTCCCTCTTCATTTATTAAACACTGCCTATATCTCATTCCAAGCATATAAGATGGTGAAGATACAAGCAATGGAAGAGGTGGAAAACGTTCCCTTGGAAGGACTACAAAGAAGCCAAGAAATCGTTCAATAAAAGAACACAGTACATACATCTAGGTATGCCAAATATTTCCATTGTACAATTCTTTCTAACTTTTGATCACTTAAAAATAAAAACTCAAAAGTGACATAATTAATAGTTTATATCCTCTTGCTCTCAGGAGATTATGGACTCTAACTCCCCTTGAAGTCATTATAGTTTAGATAAGATGGTCATTCAAGCTAACTGTAAAAGCTTGAAATATAAGTTTAAAGCTCCAGTACCCTGCAGAAATGCTTATATTGAGCTGCACTTTTCAAATACATTCTATCTTAATAATAGCACTTTTTCAGTTTCTACAATGTACATTACATCTTGGGTTTCCCTTTTAAACACTCTTTCCTAATTTTTTATTCTTTGCTTTTTCAGCATCACATCAGAACAGAAGCTGAACCTTAGCTTCTGCAATCTTCCTTTTAAACTGTATTGCTGCAACAGTGCATTTATACTTCAGTGAATGTCTCAGTGCCTAGCCATGCACACGGTATATACACTCATCTGTTCAAGCATGGAAGGGGACTACAAAATAACACTAAAGAAAAGGTAGTATTTATCCCGAGGCTCCCTCTGAAATAGATGTGTAATAAACAATCACAGGCAGAATAGGACAAAACAAATAAACCACTGTATTTATTCTTTTACCTTGTAAGATTTGCTTGCTGGAACCAGTCATCCCTTCCAGAGAATGGTCATCTGTGAAGATATTTATATGGGCATATTAACCTATGCTAAAGCTTTCTTCTAGTGGTATATTCTGTTCTGGTCTTCCTTTCTGAAACGTATTGATGTCTTGCACAGACAAGCTGCTCACTATGACTACCTTTTGCTCTAGTTTTTGTTTTTTAATGAAACAATCAAGTCTTAAAACATGGATTTTTAAAGAAACTGTGTATTTATTTATATGCTATATATAGCATATATATGTGCAAATAGATTTTAAAAAATAAAAATTGAGAAACAAAACCTTTCCAATATTTAGCAAAAGAAGCCACCGCAAAAATACGAGCCATACAAACAAGTAAGCAAGAGTACAGTCATATTTGGTACCAAGGAATAATATTTCAGTTAAGCATTTACCCCAAGCATTTAAAAGAGTAAGACTTGTAACCAAAACTCAACAAAAAAAATCCTCTCATTCAAGCAGATCAATTTCCTCTGTGGCAGCGTATCAAAAAAAAGTGTTAAGAAAAAATGTTTAAAGGATAGCAAATGACTTACAGAGAAGATATAAAATAACTTATTCAGGAATTGATTTGAATAGTGAATTGCACCAAATATACTATTTGTTCCACTGGGAGAGGGCTGGGAGAGCAAGGATAATACCATGCTCATGTTTTCCAGCCGAAGTGCAGAATTACCAATTTTCTAACACAAATATCTACTAGAAGATGCAAGTAAAGATTTTTCTATACTCTTTGTCACCTTCTGTCACAAGATGCTGTGCACACTGAGAGCAGAGGACAGCATATTCTTGGTTACCTAAGATTTTAATTCACAGCTCAAACAGGAAAGATTGACAATGCAGTATTATAACAAGGCTTTAATTTGCACTGTTTCAAACAGGTGGCAACCCACACTGTCTCTTCTACTGTGATGAAGGCTAATCATCATATTTTGTGCAGACATCACTTCAGATTATTTGCCTAGATGTCTCTTCAGATTATTTGGAAAAGATTTAAGCATAGCAAAGATACAGAATATCTTTCTCATAGCCAGTTTTAAAACAGATTACAAGTGCCCAAGACAAGAAAAAAAAATCTTCTATTTGAGATTACACTCAACAAATCAATCCCTATGTACCCCGAACAAAATTGCTCATTTATCTTTCCCAGACGTTAATCTATGAAGTTGATACAAATGAGAACACTGGCATAGTACTTTAAGTTATTTTCATGCAAAATTGAAACAAAGCACTTAGTATCTGGTTTAATTACATTGCTATAGCACACATGCTGTTATCTTTTGCCTGCATATAATAAAGATGGACATTCCAAAAATATAGGCAGAGTAAGACGTATATAACAACACTTCATTGATCGCAAGTGAAACATTTCTCTGCATACTTACAACAATTAGCAGTCAGCAACTTCTCTTCTGTTCAGAAAAGTCAGTAATATCAGATTTAAATTGAGTCAAGTGATGTTTTATGACATTAAATACTTACCATGGCAATAATCCTGATCATGAGAGAGTCCGTGGCTATGGCCATGGTCATGGCTGTGTCCATGTTTATGCTCATGGCTGTGACCATGACCTCTGTGACTGTGTCCATGGCTGAGACCTCCATTGAATAGAGAATGGCTGTGCTCATGCCCTGTGAACAAACATCAGTCAGAATGTAAAGGAAAGTGCTGAATAGAAGTATGCTTACATTTGTTTCTAAGCTACTGAAAGTCTATTAATCTTTTAGGTCACCTCAAGGCATGGCTTTAAACAAACTTGTTAGAAAAAAAATTAACACAAGTTGTTTGAAATATGAATCTTGGCTGTGTAACTGTATGAATTGTATCTGATTTAAGAAGTCAAGTGCTTTTAATATATTCCCACTTCTGAAACAAGTTATTTTAACACAGCTTAAAAATGTGCACAAAATTTGATACAAGCATGTTAAAAGTAAACAGAAAATTAAAACACGCTAATGTTCATACATCACAAATCTAAGCTTCTTCCAGGAGTCTGTATTACAGTTAAGAAATTAAGCTGGAACAGATATCAATTAGCTTTGCAGAAAAAAATAGAAATAACATTTACCACAAACATTTACACAAACTTTGCACTTAAAATTAAACAGACATGAAGTTGAAAAGTGCCTGAATCTTCATCCCATACTTAAAATTTGATTCAGACATCTTGTTTATTCTTTCTCCAGGAAAGACCCCACCTAACTACAGTTTAATTTTATTCAAAAGATACTCTGCAAGAGAAAAGGTTCTCTTTCAAGAACGTGCAGTAGAATTCATGTTATAGAAAGCAAATTATAGTTTTCTAAGCCTTGCAGGTTAATGGGTGAGAAGTACATGAAAAGGCATGAGAAGTACAGCGGTGATATACTAATGCTAGTGTTAAAATATGAAATTCAGTGCCATTAAAAAGACCTAAAAACATAATACTGAGGCTCTCCCTGGTGGGTAACAGTGTCCGAGAACGCAGGATGCTTAGAAAATAAACATATATATATTTATGTATAATATATACTATTAATATATAAAATTATAAACATCCTACCAGATCCATGTGAATGCCCATGACCTCCATGCTGAAAAACGAATATTCCTATAAGATTTACAATGAATCCCAGTATAGAAACTGGAAGAAGTCTCTCATGATGCACATCAGGAGGCTCCAGCGCCCTCTAGAAATAAAAGCAAGAAACAATCACAGCATTTTAGTCTCATCACATTAGTAAAAGGCACCAAGAAAGGCTGCTCCTGCACATAAGTAGTTTTGTGCTTTCTTATACAAGCAGGTATATGTAAAAACGTAATTAAGAATTACTCAGGAATTTCACAGTGTAAATCTTATAGTCTTTACGTGCTTCTATCGACATACAGGAAGTTTATGTCACAGAACAATTCCAAACTGCCCCATTCTCTTGTTCAGATCCCAGATTCTTAAGCAATGATTTTAGTAGTTTTATCCCCATTAAATACACTCTACAGGTAGAAATTACATACCTCAACACCTTCAGAAAAAATAAAGAACGCTGTAAAGATGAGGAATAAACCATTTACAAAACCTGCAAGTACTTCTGCTCGAACATACCTGCAAAAACCAAAAAGCAACAGCAGATATCACCACATCCACGTAAACGTTAGAAACTAGAAGTGAAACTTCAACATTGGAAAATAATCTTCTAGTTCTCAAACAGCTGTATTACATATGGAATTTCTAAACAAGACAGAGTATATGAACTACAGACAACTTGTATGTAATCAGCTATTCTTCCATGCTGACAAAAAAAATCAACTACAACCAACTTTTACTCATTTTCCACATTTGTAGTAGAAAACAACAACTCTCGAGATCACTTAAAAGGTAACAGTAATAAAACAGTGAACTGATAAGAGGACGGAATGTAAGACAAGTACAGAGAATTAAGCAAGCAGGATATTCAAAACAGCCCCAAGCCTTAACTCATCCACCTAAATTAAGTATTCTACTTGTTCCAGAGACTCACATGCAAGAGCAGCAAGAGCTTGCCTCTGCAGCTATTACCTGGTCTAGATGAAAGAAAATTTTCAGTTTTTCCCATTTAAGATAATTTGTACTTAAAGTTATAATTTTTTATTCAGAAACTACACAATATGGTTATGTCTCACATTCTTAAGATGGTTGATGTAAAGTTTTGTTTAATATCAAAACAGTCACACATCAATTTGTTTCCCTTTTTGAGGGGGGGAGGGGATAGTAAAGGTCGTAAAATAAATATTTCTTAACCAATTTGTCCAATTAAAGAAAAACATCATTAACATGCAATTCCAAAGTAGGAAACACCAGACAATAAATGGTAGCTGTTCTCTCACATGTGGAGCACTAGCTTTTTAAGTGCAGAGCAGTAATTAAGATAGAACCTGCCTTCACTGCAGTTAGTTCATGGCAAAATAAATTCTTCCTAAACGGATTCCTAGATATATCAGTTCCCACCTTAATTAAATGAGTCTCAAACTACACAATGCATGCTTATACAAGACAGCTGAAGTTAAATGCTGACATTCAGGTCAGTAGCACTATAAGCAGCACAGCAACCTACCTTATAGCTCAGCAGCTGTTAATCAGTATAACTGATTAATACTACTGTACCATCAGAATTGTTTTATAGGCACAACTGCAATGCACAACTGAAACAAGTATCCTTGAAACAGAACCAACTGCAACAATTATATCTACAAAGGATACCTGGAGGACAGTACAGCTGTGTTAATGGGAATTTTAGTGGCAGCCACAGCTGCTAACAGTAACTACACCTGCTGAATCCTGCTGGGTCTGCAAGGCATAGTTTATAATCTCAGGTGCAGCATCTGAGACTCAGGGCCTTTCAGGGATAAGTTCCAAAAGAAAGCATGGAGCAACAGCAGTCTGCAGTTCCCTATGATATACCTCAGCTCACCATGTGAGGAAATCCCTAACAGTTGTCTTGCAATACTGTTGCTGCGTGTATGACAAAACATGGCAACTTCCTGTAACCCAGTTACACTAGTAGTACTGCAGAGCTCTTAGTGATGAAATGCACTCATCAAAAGCAGCACCTTTATATTTTTTCCTATTTCTAGGAAAACATTCACATTAAAGGTTTAAATAATTCAACCTAAAAAGCAGACTTTTGATATAACTTTTCCATGTTCTGCAAAAAGAGGTTTTGTGCACACACAAGGTAACAGCCTGAAGTTTCTTACCCGTATGAGAAAGCATCATTTGACCGCCACTTTGAGATAACTGAAGCTGCTAATCCAGCCAATAGAGCAGTACAATCAAAAAACATATGAAAAGAATCTGATATTAAACCTAAACTGGAAAAGAACAAAGAGAAATGTTACATTGGGCACAAGAAAAACAGCACTCAATCTTTTACACACTAGAAGAATACGCTGCTTCTAAGCCTCCAGCACAATTCTGATAGCATGGGTGAGAAACCCACACCAGCCCACCAATATAAACATGCTGACAAAGGCAGTTTGCATGCTGACAAGCCTGCTTTCTTCAGCTTAGTGAGTGCACTTAAATTTCTTGCTAAGCACTCTTTCAATCTGGAATACACTGGGGTGATGGGTTGGAGGCAATTCCACTGACACAAGTGAACACCCCGATGCAGATACACCCACAAATAATATACACTCTTTCCTCTGTTTATTAATGCCAAATAACCATGGAATAGTGGACAAGACATGTTCATCTGTTGTATTTATGACAAAACTCCCCCACAAAGCACACAGAATTACTGTAAACACTAAAAACTTTTGAAAATTCTATCAAAGTATTTCACTTTAGAAAATACCTTAGAAAAAACACCTTTTATTACATATCTTCTGGAACTTTATCTATTTCACCCGGTTATAAAATATTTTTCAACTCTTTCATCAAATCTATAGAAAGCTATTACAGATTTTTACAACACCTATTATATATACACAGCAAATTAGACTTTTTCCATATGATGATATGATGAAAACCTTCCGAGAACAATCAATCTCCATTAATTCTGCTCTTGTGATAAGTCTGTTATTGTTCTAGTTAGCTTCTTAGGGTAGCTATGACATAAATTTAGAGCCTGGATTAGTTATTATGTGTGTAAGTAAGCAGAAATTAACTTATTTCTATTCGAATCCTTAGCTTTAATTCTCACCCACTGATAAGGTTCATTTGAGCTATTTTCATTAAAAGGTTCACTTCACATCTCAAATTCAGCTGGTCAGTGGATACCAATAGGCAATCAGGTGCTAAGGATCATCCCAAATCTGGACCAGAACCACAAAAAAGTATAGAATACCAGCATAACACATCTCTGAGATATGCTATTTCAGTAAGCAAATAAAAAAGTAAGGATATCCAGTGACTGTTTTGGAAGGAGTTTAATACGCTGATTTTCTTCTGAAGTCCCAGTAATCTCTCTCCAACATACTTCCAGTAGCACCCATTTGTTGTTAGATTCTGATTTATAGCTTGACCAAAATTACTGCTGGCATCAAGTCCTAGAGGACAGCTAGATTCACACTGAAGTTAAACACAAAGTTATTAGACAAACTTTGAATTATTCCACATTAACAAGCTAAATAAATTTCAGGATTATGTATTACAGATGAAACATGCAACTACAAAAGTGGGTTTGGAGGACAGAAGAGAACAGAAGTCTTGTTTTATATAAATACATATATAAATACATGCACAAACACATATACATCTGTAAGACATTTCAGAAAGGGGATAGTAGAATATTAAAATACCCTTAGTTGCTACCAGCAACTTAGCAAGAAACAAATCATTTTGGAAATAAAAGTTTAAATGAAGACAAAAGGCTGGACACCTAGGAAGCAGCAGAATCCAATGCCTTCTCAAATTCTTTAAGGGTGTGGGCAACAGCTTCCCCCCCTCAAATCAGGTGACATCTCCAGGAAAACAGCTAATTCTCAATTTTGTATAAGAAACACAGAAGACTCAATGGAAAAAAGAAAAAAAAGACCCAACACATACAGGTGGAAGGTAATTAGGGTGACTATAATCATAAGCTTGCAATGTTCATGAAGTACTTGGTGTTTTGTTTTTTTTAATAGTCTCTTGGAAAAGAGGAGTGTTCGAACCAACTGCTGGTGAAAAAACAAATACCATACAAGCTCTATAACCAGAAGTCATACAGCAAATGATCACAGCACTGTGCTCCTGCCTACCTGTCTTACCACAAGTACAAAAACAACACAGCTCTGCCTCTTTAAAGACTTAACCAAACATCTCAGTGCACACGGAAGCATGTGGATTTATCAACACTGGTCAGGACAGACCGTCTGTAATATGTTTCATTGCATGGCATAGTATTGTAGACACAGCAGTAAGCGATTCTGCTGCACAAAGGACAGCAGGCCTAGTAAAAAAGCAATCTGACCACCTATGAGATCTGTTTTTGAATGACCTGTAAATTAAAGAGTCAAAAAAGGTTGATGCAAAATGATTACTAAGGGAAACAAGTAATCTAGTTAATCACTAGTAACCCACACATATGTAAGAACTTCCACTGGAACTGGAATTCAAAGGATAGTAGAAACTCTATAGTAGAAAATATTGCATGTAAGTGAGGACACTTCCACAGCTGAATAAGAAACACAAATATATGTGTAGTGGTTAATATCTTAGAATAACTCAAGTAGCAGATTTCAACTTTAAGCTCTAAGTTAGGAAAACACGACATCTAAATCTGTTGTCTGAGCTTTTTGAATGTCAGGACCTCAGAGTAGTTGTAAGAGGATCATACAACTTAACTATTTTTGTCATTGAAGGAAAAAACACAGTAACTTGGCAGACAGAAAGTTAGAAGTACATAAGAAGTAACAATTAAAAGGGGAGAAGAAAACAGAAGCATTTTAGAACTTATTATTTTGGGAGCTGAAATAATAGATTTCATTCTGAAATAAGAATAATGGAGATAAAGAAATCACAATTAACTGCTTAAATTTAAATGGGTAACAGCCTATTTTTTCAGAATCAGAATCAAACAGAAAATCCATAGCCTGGCAGCCCAGGGAAGAATTATCTGAATAATCATGGCAGCTTTTTAAATGAAGGACACTGGAAAGTACAATTCAAGATAATCTTCAACATGCTTCTAATACTTGCAGTATCAGGTATCGCTTGCCATACTCAAGATAGGCCAAGAGAGCACTGGAATAAAGATGTGCTGCAAGATGATACTGAAAATCCCCTTCAGAAGTGTTCCATTTCTGCACTTCTCATGCTGACAGCCAAAGGAGCTGTGCTCTTTAGATATGAGAATTTTCTCTATATAGTTCTTTGTTTGCTTATTACATATTTGTTCTTCCAAGACACAGACCACTCACTTTGAATATAGGAATGCCTATCAAAGAAATACTTGATAAAATGTTTTTTTGTTTAAGACTAAAACCTAGACTTTACAATAAAGATATCTGAAATGAATTACTTGAAATAGAAACAAAACCAAATAATGAATCGTTAAATCCTCATTCTTAAATTCCAAACAAAATGAATCATTGCATTCTCTCACTTCCAGTCAAGTTAATTCTTCGGGGTCAAATTTCAGACAAGTGTCACTTCAGTTTATTACCTCTGATGCAGGACTTTTTTGGCTTCAGATCTGCTTCCTCATTAGGCTATCAAAAATATTTTTTTTAACAGAAAGATCAAAAACTTGTCTGAATGTGTCTGAGTCGTTTAGAAAAAGTATTTTAATCCACTGAGCTATTCAGAAAAATACTCATACTGAAATAGACAGACTGTGTACACGCACAATTTGCAAAGTGAATCAACAAAGTTAAAACTAAGTATATCCAAGGTAGTCTGCAAAGTGTGGAGACTGTGCCCAAGATAATGTGGTGTTCTCATTACTGTGACAGCAGCAATGTCTGCCATCAAGGTTACAGATTTTATAATGCAGTTTAAGAGACTTAGAAAAAGAAGACAAACGGAAGGGCACAGCTGCTTCCAAATCTGCATAGCTGCTCTTGTAAGACTTGACCAGAAGTTCCATCAATCTGTGCTCTTACTGCAGCTTTTGATGAGCGTCTCTGGGTTCAATGCACAACACTCCGTTGGGCTTAACACACACCTATGGCAGATCCCTGAAATACTGACTTGGAAATATCATCATTAAAAACTCCATCAAAGAATCACATCAGATGAAGATGCTACACGATCTTCTCTATCTGTACACCACGCAGCTGTGTGGAAGTTACTCTACATTTCTTGATTACGTGTTACTACAAGTTCTTCAGCAGCAATTTAATCATGCCCCTACTATCCTTTCTAACTCTGCAGACATACTTGGTATGCAAAGCACCACTTATTCCTACAGCAGGATGCTTCAATCCTCATTTCTCGGTCAGGGCCAAGGACGACCAGTTCCTGCCACCCAGCTCTCGCTTCACTAAGTCCCATCCCCAGAAGGAACCCTGTCGAAGTGGTCACAGCCCCCGGCTCCCAAAATTCACCCCACTACTCGGCTTCTCCTCACTCACACTCTCCCCACGACAAAGCTCCTCAGCTATCAGCGCTCACCGCCTGCCCCGCGGGGCTCAGGACAAGAGCAGTAGTCCATCCCACCCGCACAGGCCCGTCCCGCAGCGCCCCGAGCCCCGCGGACCTCGCGGTCCCGTCCTGTCCCAGCTCCGGCCCCGCCGACGTGAGACGCGGCAGCGGCCCCCGCTTCCTACGCGCAGAGTCGCCCCGCTCCGGGCCCCGCCGCCAGTACCTGTTACTCCAGATACCGTAGAGCAGCTCCACGAAGGCGAAGGACAGGTTGAGGCAGAGGAAGAAGAAGAGGTTGCGGGAGGTCTTGTCCGACAGGATGGACCTAGCAGGGAGCACGGGCGGGTCATGGCCGGGTCGCCGAGAGACAGCGGCCTAAGGCGCGGCCGCTCACCTGACGGCCCCGGCATCGCCTCCTCAGCCCTCTGCAGGGTTACGCTCGCGGCCGCGGCCCCCATAGGGCCCGGCGCCTTTACCTGAACCATCCCGACACCTTCCTGAGCAGGTTGAGCCGCGGCGGCTTGTACTCATCATCCTTAATGGAGAGAGGCAGCATGGTGCCGGCCGCGACGTGCGGGCGGGGCGGGAGGAGGCCCGCAGGCGGCCGGAGCGCTTACTTCCGGTCTGCCGCCCCGCGCCTGCGCGACGCTGCTGAGGTGGCGGTGTTGCTGAGGTGGCAGTACTGTGCGGCCGTCGGCGGGGAGCGCGCTTTGGAGGCCGCGGCGGCCGATTACAAAACTCATAAGCCGAATGTGCCCTCGCCAGTCCCACGCCAGCAGTCCCTCACAATGCCGCCAGATGCGCCGCGGCCCCGCGCCCGCCGCTCCCAGAGCAGCGCTAGAGGCGGCCCTACCGAGAGCGACCCCACCCCGCCCCGCGCGGCCTCACGCCCCCTCAGCGGACCACCCCCCCCCCCACGCGACGAAGCGCGGCGGCCGGCAGGAAGCGCGGACCGCCCACAGGAAGCGGGCACGGCGTCGCTGCCGGCCGGGCCGGCCCTGGGTCAGCGGAGCGGGCGAGCTGCGGCGCCGGGCCCGGCCCTCCCGCGCGGAGCTCTGCGGGTAGGCGAGGCTGCGGTATGCGGGAGGCGGCTAGGATGGGCTGCGGTGACGTTCTCGGTTGAGACACTGCACGTTGGCTTCCGAGTCTCGTTTTCACCGGTTTTGAAGGGTGTTCCCCACAAGCAGCATTTCGTTTTTCTGTCAACGTTGTGATTTCATAACATAATTGGCAAAACCGATCAAATTGCTTTCCCATTGGAAAATGCTGTAGATCTGATTCTAAAAGTTGTGTATGGACATGCGGCTGCTACTACATAGCACAATTCCTACTTCTTACTCAATTGCATAACATTAGTAACGTGGAAAGCTGGAGGGCTTCACTGTCGCAGTTAACATTTAGACTTCCACCTTCCTTGTGCTTAGACATTTTTACCGATTAATCATCATGTTAGTGTTGTTAAGAACTGCCAGACAAGGTTACAACTGGAAGAAGGCGACTTAGGGCTTGTCTCTCTAACTCGCACATAACAAAGATACACTAGGCCTCAGGAATGCACAGCAGCTGCTTCTGGGAGCCCAGCATGGACATACATACTACTGAGTGAAGCAAAAAAACAAAACAAAACAGGAATTTTAGTGGCTTCCACAGACTCATAAAACTTGGAAGTGATAAAAGTGGACCTTGGGCTCAGGAAGACCATCATAGATGGGCATGCTGACTGATGGGCTGTGTGCATACATGTTTCATCAAGTGGGTATTCAGTAGTATAAACTTATGTTAATTCCTCTAAAGATGTGGAATTCTACAAAATCTCTTGCCCTCTAAATTTCCATAGTACCATTCTTAAACACGTGAAGAGTATTTTTTTAAACTAGTTTTAAAAAACTAAAATTCCCCCCCCCCAGCAACGTAAGAAGCAAATACAAGTCTTTTTGTGTTACTGACTTGCATAATCCTTACTTAGTGTTTGCACTTTCCATTCTGCTATCTGGCAGACCAAGTAGGAAAAACACATGCTATGCCTTAAGGCTCTAATGCA
The DNA here is from genome assembly GCF_038088225.1 of Cyrtonyx montezumae. Classification (NCBI taxonomy): domain Eukaryota; kingdom Metazoa; phylum Chordata; class Aves; order Galliformes; family Odontophoridae; genus Cyrtonyx; species Cyrtonyx montezumae. Next base: position 17,704,803 of record NW_027071825.1, on the reverse strand, counting down.
CCTGGTGCATTTAGCAGGAGGAGAGACTGAAGGGGATGGGCCAGAAACAGAGGAACTGTCACTGGGACTACTTGCCTTACTGTGGCAGCCAAATGCTCACCAGGAACCACTAAAACACATGAAGTAATGTGTTTGGAGTTCTTCTTTAACCAGCTGGTTAAGCAGTTTTGGGAAAGATCGTTGAATGGTAGAGAACTACTCAGCTGTGCAATAGGAAAAGGGATTAGGTAGTCACCAACAACATCCACAATAATCAGTAACCAACCAAAAATAATGCAGAAAGATGCAGAGTAACATGGAGGTCAGTTGTTGATCTTCTATTACAACTTTTTTTAATTTCCAGCAGATTAAAAGACCGCAAACATCTGTCCTATAGAAACAGGGAGGAAACAATCCCGTCTGGCAACAATGAGGTAAGTTGAGGATTATTTTTAAATCATGATTATTTTAAAATAATGATTAAAAAAAATCAGGCATGGTATATATGCACTGTGGAAACGAGATCAAAGCTTCTGACAAGAAACACAGCATCTCTGCCCTGAATTTTAATTGATGAGACTGTTCTAAATCACTTTAACCACAATTCTGCAATGAAAGCCTAAAAACACTAGTGGAGTAACATATAATATTTATAAATGAATGACTTTAGTAGTAAGCTTAGAATATTTCTTCTGTATCCAGTGCATACCAACCACACAACTAGAGGAGGAGGAGGAATAGCTGTGGATGACATCACTTGAGGTACAAAGGGTTGCAGTGACTGATAGGTTTTGCTGAGGTCTCAAGAACTGGAAACACCACTTAGGAGACACGAGGCTTTTGGTAAAAGATTACCTTTGCAGGATCCACTTTGTAAAATCTCCTGTGCAGTTCCAAAAGCAGGAGGATTCAGAAACCTCTGACATTATACTAACATGGCAGAAGGTGCCTGAGTAGCAGGCACCTCATCTCCTTTTTCCCAGTTAAGGCAGAGTTTGCACAGTGCTCTGTTAAATGTTTTCTATTTTCAGGTGGATGGGTTCAGTGAAGTTTAGTTGTTCAGCCAAAAATGTTGCACTGAGAAAATAAAGAGATGGCAAGCTATCTAAAGCTTTTACTATAATGTAAAAATACACTTTTACTTTCTTTCTTTGCAGAACAGGGAAATTCAAACAAAAGTAAAAGGCAAGTAGATGTTAGAAACTGAGTGCCAGAAGTATCTCTTGATAGAGAAAAGTAATTGGCTCAAGTCCTAAAATTCTCATTTATTCACTCATTTGTTACCTGAGTGAATCTATTTAATGTTCCAGAAATTTTGCTCAAGAAGAACCTGATGGGGGATTAATAAGTTTTCCTTTCCTGTCTTTTGTTTTAAAGGTATTTCTACTTCTCTAAGCTTCCAGGAAGAGTTACAGGAATCCGCCTACTACGCTTCATTCCTGTAGCAATCATCATCCTCCTACTTGTGGCAGGAGCTTTAACAGCTTTGCTCCCCAGTATCAAAGATGACAAGACACCTAATTTTAAAAGGGAATCAAAAACCCAGGGTCAGCCTGCATTAGGTTCATTTACTCTTATTATGCAGACATATAACAGAACAGACTTACTGCTAAAGCTATTAAATCATTATCAAGCCATCCCTCATTTACATAAAGTAATTGTTGTGTGGAACAACATTGGAGAGAGGATGCCAGAAGATACATGGAATTCTTTGGGTCCTCATCCCATTCCTGTTATCTTCAAAGCTCAAACTGTAAATCGCATGAGGAACAGACTCCAGAACTTCCCTGAGCTGGAAACAAAAGGTAATGAATAGTTAATGTTAGCACTAGTTATATTGTTATATGCAAAAACTGTATGCTTGTTCTGCTCATAAAAAAGCAAAACTGATCCTAACAGGTTCTTGTTGGGATCAAGCAAAGAATTCACAGGTACGCAAAAAAACAAAATACAGAAACAAGAATTGAAGAGTTAAACTCACCCCACTGGAATCAGCTGCTCTGACTGCAGCATTCTTAAAGAAGCAGGCTAAGTGGCTTTTCTGTGGCTGGCCCTTAAATGAGCCCAGAGCAGCTCCCCCCCGGATCCATACCTTCTGGTCACATGGGCAGCACAAGTGCAAACAATTTCCCTGTATTTGCTGGGCCAGCCACGCCCCTTCAGCAGGTGCTCAAATTCAAGTCCTACCTAACAGTTCCCCTACAATGCTAAAAGAGAGTCTGAGTAATGCTATAACAAACCATGAAACTCCTGACTCGTTTGATAAAATGTAGGTGATGTAGAAGTAGTCTATACGGTAGCATTAGATGCATAGCAGCAGCAGCAGGGTGGAAGCCTTGAAGTAAGAGTAAGAAGAAAAAGAGAGAGATAAAATGCATTTCATAGGCCTTGCAACTATGTCTGTTCTCTATTTCTTTTATCTGTCAAAGGTAGGTAGTTCAGTCTCTCTTCTCTTGATAGCTTAAACTGAAACTCATGCTGCATGTGTTTGTTGAGTCTCTCTGTTAACTTAAGCCATCTGGTAAGCAGTCAATTTAATCCATTAACTTTAAGACAAAGTTCTCAACTGTGTTCTGTTATTCAGATAAGTTTATCTCCCTAACTGTATGACTTTTTATCTTGTGTTATGCATACTTTTTACCAGTATTTTCCCCAGTCTTTGGCCATTCATCTATACATTCTTCCTAAGCTCTTTCCAGGAGAAGCACAACAATAAAGCCTGTTTGTTTCAACTGGGGAAAAAAAAACACAAATGTTGCATTACAGACCTGGCCTTACTCATGATTAGTAAAGGTAATTTGTTTTAATGCCTCCTTCCTAATATACATCAACCCATGCTTACTAGCAAGACACTAGAAACTTCAGTTTCCCCAGTGGTTTTGTTTGTTTCCTTCTTTTAAACTGTAGTAGGATTGTCCTGGCTGTGAACATAGAGGCTTTAATGTATCTGGAGTTGGGATACAACAGTACCTTCCCTTCTGCAGTTGCCTTTGAGCAATCTCTTGAGCTGCACTACGGATGATAAGAGGTTATTATATTTAGCCTAACTTTCAGTAATTACAAAGCTATAGCCTTGCTTTAGCTTTGAAATCTGTTTTGTTTCCTTTTTTTTCAAGCAGTTATGATTCAGATTGTCAGTGTAGCTTACTTGTTACAGAAATTTCACAGCTTGTCAAATATTGTACTGCATACTGTGCCTATGTAGTTTATTCCTTTGATAATACTTTTTTTTCTTTAGCTGTTTTAATGATGGATGATGATACGCTCGTCAGTGCTCATGACCTTGCCTTTGCCTTTTCTGTTTGGCAGGTAATGTTTTGCACCTCAGCAGGCAGCATTTGTGAATTACAAATGTGATTAATAGTTTTAATTAGAAAGGGTAGCACTACACAGTGTTCTACCATTGCTTTTCTTAAATTAGATTTTAAAATGCACAAAGCATTTAATAGTAGAAATTGCAAAAATGTTCTTCTATATTAATTATACCTGTAATCTATAGTTTTCAAACTTGTAATTCTTTTTGTACACGGGCACATTAGCTGCTGATTGCTGAACTTATTTAAATTCCTAGTGTGCTTCAAAACAGCAACAAAAGAAAAGCTGTCTTTAAAGTCATTTTGACTGCCAAGTATACATCTGTGATGTGGAATGAGGCAAGTTATGTCAGTTTTGTAAAACTGTACTTAAGTGCAGCATTTCTGAAGATTGAAGGAGCATGTGCCAACAGTTTTGTTCTTTCTTTTCTGTCCTTAAGCTTATGTTTCTCTCGTTTAAATTAAAAACAAACAAAAAAAAGACTAAGTCTTTCATGAAAATGTTTTAACATATTTTGATTTCTAGTATGTTCTTCATTTTTGCTCTCAATTTCTTTTCCTTTCAGCAATTTCCAGAGCATATAGTGGGGTTCATTCCTAGAAAGCACATTTCTACTCCTTCAGGAGTATACAGTTATGGCAGCTTTGAACTGCAGAGCCCTGGATTTGGAAATGGAGATCAATATTCTATGGTTCTTATCGGTGCAGCATTTTTTCATTGTAGGTATTTAGAAGACTTTCAAAGACAACCAGAAGCTGTTTATACTTTAATAGATGAAACTCAAAATTGTGATGATATTGCCATGAATTTTCTGGTAGCAAAGCATACTGGAAAGCCTTCAGGAGTGTTTGTGAAGCCTGTTGATATAAGAAATTTAGAAAAAGACACTAACAGTGGCTATTCTGGGATGTGGCACCGGGCAGAGCATTTGTTACAGAGATCTTACTGTGTAAATAAATTGGTTAATATTTATGATGGCATGCCTTTAAAATATTCTAATATAATGATTTCTCAGTTTGGGTTTCCTAATTATGCCAATCACAAAAGTAAACTGTAAGCCAATGAATTTAAGGGGTTAGATGGTAATACTCAGTGAATTGTACTGGGTACAAGGAGAGAAAAAAGTGTAATTACTGCATCTTGGCTATCCTTACTTGTAGCCTCTGAATTTCTTCTATATGGTGTTTTATGTCATTCCCCCCTCCCAGTCTTTCTTATCAATCACAAAGCTAAATTTTCAGAAAATTTTAAATATATATTTTAATGTTTAATTGTAATAAAATCAACCTTTCCGTAACCTGAAAACTGTTTACAACAGGCTGCTTCTTCAGAAACATGCAGCCAGAAAGGCACCCCTGTGTTTCAGTGTTCATTATTTGATTTTTTTTTTTAGTATGTGTATCTAGCTACATGAGATCTAAGCATGTTTTTGTTACGTGTTGGGATGCTTTCTTCCCCCTCTTCCTCTCTCCTTTTCCACACAGTTCCTAGCGAAATTATAAAAGGGCTACAACAAACTGTTGGCTAGGCTTCTAGAATCTTGTACAGAACTCCTTTACATCTGTATATAAACTCTCTATTCTGAGATGTTACTGAAACTGCTGTGAAAGGAAACCAGGAGAAGAGTACCCCATCTTAATCTTAGTCCTAAAACTATTGCCTACAATATCTACTACTGCTGAGGAGTGGAAAATGATCTCTTTGATACAACTTGTTCTCCTATTAATAATTTGCCTAGAGTTTCTGAAACATTGCAAGCAGTTGAAAGGTAAAACTTAGCAACTGAAAATGTAAGAAACATGAATACATAAAATACCAAAATTTTATATGCAGTCAAATCAATGTGATTGCTTATCAATACCATCTGTAGTACTTAGTTTTGTTTTGGTATATTGTGTTGTTACAAAAATGTGCCCAAGTCCTCTCCTCTAAAAGATGTTTTATTTACAATTGCTAATGAGAGCAAGCTGCTCTACATTTTTTCTAGTTTGTACTTTTTATAATATTACAGGTCTCCCTTTTTTTAAACCAATCTTTCACGAGTGATTACTTTTTGAGTCCTTTCATCTCTGTTTTTGGCAGCTATGACAACAGAATTAAAATGTGCAATGAATGTATAAAACATAAAAATATTTATTTTAAGGTACAGTGATATGTGACAGGGCTGGACTGTTATCAGTTATTATATCAGTGAATTATGTGGCTTCATCTATGGAAAGAAGCAGTGACTTGTAATAACTTCTGTTTTATTAGGAAAAAGTATTAACACAGGAAAAAACTTTTCACTGTGCTACAGAACTTTTTTGTGAGATGGATGAAAAGCAAAAAAAGCAGTGATCTTTTTTTTCCATCAGAGAGGGATCAAATCTGGCATCTGATTTAGGTTTAGTCTCACCTATGTCAGTTTTAATTTATTTCAGTACTAGTTCAAAAAGTGGTAGTCAATAACAGCTCATGTCTAGAATACAAAAACCATCTACACAGATGGTGTACTGTTATTTATTTTAATGTTACCTAAACAAAAACAGTCTTTGAAAAGTGTGATGTTCTTACAACTGATTCTGGATATGGAGTCTTTAGGTTCCTTTCAGGAGAATAAAGGGTTCTTGTTTTGTTCTTTCAGTGTTAAGGAATTTATGTTCAGTGAAGACTCCTGGCATTTCTGTAAGATTTAAGGAAGCTTCATATAGCAGTGTAAAATGTTTAATTTTGTTGTAAACAGTGAAAAGAAAATTTTATTTACTGTGCTGTAGCAATAAGTGAAATCCAAACAGGAGTAGGAGGCTTCCAGAAATGCAACTTTACTAGTGGTAGCTTACTGCATTTCATTCACTTACTGGACATCTGTAATTTCTGTTCTGTACTGCATTATCTGTTACATCTTCACAATTTTAGTTAGTTTTTACCTTTTAAAATGTAAAGTGAACTGTCTACTCAACAACTCAATCTTGGGCTCTTTGTTGGGGAGAAGGGATCATTTGAACCGTTTTGGTTTGGTTTTTTGTTGTTTTCTTTGGTAGTGGGGAGCTCTTCTGTATCAGTGAAGGAACGAATAGAACAAGCTTTTATCATTGTGGTAAAATTAATTTGTACCCTTGTCAAATAAAATACATAAATAGATTTGTTCTGTATTTATTTCACATTGCTGATGAAGTTTTCAGTGTTAGATGTCTGAAATAAGCTCATAAGTTCAATACAGATAAGCAGTACGAAGATCTCACTTAAAAAAAAATACAGGTATTTGCTGGAATATATAATTATTAAATATAGGTAAGGCTCATGAATGACAATAATAATACAAATATAAAAAACAAAAAACAAACAAACAAAAAACACCACCTGAAACAAGTAAAGCTTGGAAAATCCAAAGATCAGGCTTCAGGTTTAGCCATTATTCATTTTGCTTAAGAACAAAAGACGTTTCTTTGTTTTGTTTTAAGGGCTGATGACTTTTTACATTTATGTTCTATGAATCTGTCCCTTGATGCTTATAGAAGTGCCATGAAATTCTTTGATGAAATATTTCACTAAGAATTTATGTATTAACTTTTTTGTTGTTGTTTGTTTTTTTTTTTCTAAGAGATAGTGCAGATGTAATTTGGAAGTATCTTGAAGTCTAAACAGATTTATCACTGCTTCTGAATTTTCTGTAGAAGTTAGTGTCTACGCAATGGGATTTAATAAGTGGTATCTGAAATACATACTTATGAAAACTTTTATTGGAAAAAAATCAAATCGTTTTTTAAAATGTATTGAGAAGTGTAATTCTGTAATTTTAAAGCAGGATATAGTCCTAAAACTAAGACAAGGCTACCAGAAGATTGCTTCTATAGTTTTGTTTTTTGTTTTTAAGCCACAAGATGTCACCGTAAGCTTGATCTTAGAAATATCACTTGGGAGTGATTATAACGACAAGTATGAGGTGAAAACATTCTGAAAGTATTTTCCAAGGTATAGTCATACTATAAAAGCTATAAGGGAATACTAGAACTAGTAGGAAACCATGGAAGTTATTTAGTACATTCTTACATGAGAGAAGAGAAAGATTAAGTATTTTCTATGCTTAAAAAGTATTTAGCTAATTACCACTAATTGCACTTGCATGCAACCAAAGCAGTATTTGTAAATTTGCCAAAAGTATGTAAGCTATCTGCAAAAAATTTTGATAGTGGGACTTCAGTTACTAGCTGTGTTTGCATCCTAGATGCCAACCTAGCTAAGATGTATTTGCTCCTTAGAGAATTTCTACTCCAAGAAAGTGTGAAGTATTTGATTTATATAAGGATAAAAGTATGCGAGAAAGGCATACAGAAAAAGATAAGCCCTACGACAACCTTTATTTAACTTGTTCTAACAGAATACTATGGCCTTGCAAGCATATTCTACAAAAGAGTACAAAGAATGATGTTCCTTGCCTAAGTTCATGGAGGTACAAAGAAAATCATATTTAGGAATCTGTGTTCTTGAGCTATGAAAAAAGAAAAATGTAAGAACGGAGGTACAAATTCTTAGAATCAGTACCAAAAATAAGTAAGCAATAGTGCAACTAATAAATGCATGAAAAGCGTTTCCTGTAGTTCTTCAGCACAGATTAAAAGTGGAAGGTTGAGAAGCGTTTTGCTGTGTTTTGGCCCTGCCTGCAGCGCGCGGGAGGATGTGAACTGTCAGCACGTCAGGGCCGCGTATTACTTTGTATCTCAATATCTTTATAAGGTATTTTGGTTACTTTTTTTCGCTCGCGCCGGATGAGGAAAGGAGAGAGCTGGAGGCGAGACCCGCTGGGGGGCGTGGACAGGAGCTGCCCTCTGTAAAACGGGCGCCGCTCATTGGCAGGAGAGTCGGGAAGGCAGCGTGCGATTGGTGGATCTGCCTGTCCATCAGACAAGGAGGTAGGGCGACGCCCGCCGGACCCGGACTTCGCAAACAAGAGTCCCAGCTCAGGGTGCGAAGAAAGGGCTCCGCGGGCGCCGTGCGGCGCTTCCCTTCTCCCCTTCCCGCCCCGGGGCGGTCTCTGTCGGCCTCCGAGCTTGGGAGATACCAGCCCCAGTCGCGAGGCGGACGGGGCGGAGCAGAAAGGAGCGCCGCGGGGCGCGGGTCCGACCGAGCTCCGGCCCAGCGGGAAGAGGGCGGAGGGCGGGGCCGTGCCTGGCGAACCCGGGGCGCTGGGGCGGAGGGCGGGGCTGGGGGGAGGCTGCGGGGGACACCCGCCCAGCTCGGCCCCGGCCGGGGGAGACAAAGGCTCAGGAGCGCCGTCGCTAGAGTGCCGCCCCGTCGCTTGGTAACCGCCCGCGGCTGCTTTACCCGGGGGCGGCTCCCGCCCGGCCGGGGTGGAGCCGAGGTCCCCGTGGGCTCCCGCCCGGCCGGCGGCTCGCCGCGTCCCGGAGCTGGCTCTCGCCCCCGCCCCGGTTCCTATGTGGGTGGCGGCGCTCCCAGCAGCGCGGCCCGCAGCGGGCGGTTCCTCTGGGCAGTGGGTCGCGGCCCTACGAGCGCGCCTCAGCGCTGCCCTGGAGCGCCATGAGTTCGGAGCCGCCCCGCGCCTCGCTGCTCCGCGCCCTGTTTAAGATGGAGCCGGCGGCGGCCGCCTCCGAAGTGCTGGGGGGAGCCTCCGAGTTCGTGAAAGGTGAGAGCGGGCCGCGAGCGCTCCCCGTGCCCGGCCGCGGGGGCTCTGCTGTAGAGCCACGCTCAGGCCCCCCTCGTCTCCCTGTATCCTTCGGCCCCTTCTGCCCTGCGGTTCTCTCGAGCCGCCCGCCCCGCTGCCGCGAACGCCTCAGCAGTTCTTCCCCCGCCGCTCTTCGCTGTGGCGCGGGGCCGGCACCTGTTGCTCCGCGCCGCTGTGCGCGGGGCCTGAGGCGGCTCGCGAGGGGGCCCCGACCGCTCTGCGCAACGCGGCCCTCCGCTGTCTTTCAGATCGCCTCTACTTCGCTACTTTGCGGAATAAGCCCAAAAGTACGGTGAACACCCACTACTTTTGTACTGACGACGAACTGGTCTATGAGAAGTAAGTGTTTAACAGCGTTTTGGTTTAAATAAAAAGCAATTTAAAATTCCCGTAGAGCTGCTTAAGTAATTCTGAGTGGTGGCTGAGCTAGGGCAGGATATCTGGGCTGTCAAGCGCCATTATAAGTTGGAGAAGATCTCTTAAGACTAATTACCTCTTATTAAATGGTGCCTTAAATAGAAGGTTGCTTGGTGTGACTGTGCGTGAAACAGTAGCTCACGCTTGCGTTCTTCTGTAGCCGGAGTTCATGCCTGTAGCCACCTTTCATGCAGTGCCTTAAGAATGCAAAACTTTGATTTGTGTTTGAATTGCATCTGCAACTTATTTCAAGGTTTTTTAGATCGCACTTCCTGTTGGCTTTTGTAGCCAGAAGTATTCTGTGATGTATTAGCCTCTAGTGTGTGGAAGATGCTGGTAGAACAGAAAGCTAACAGTTAAAGTGATTGTAGGTGGAGTTCTGCAAGAAAACTTGGAATGTGTACACAAAACAAAGTAATAGCCCTGTGCTGTAGTTACAAAGTTGCTGCTCCAGACTGTGTTCCCAGATACCTGTTCACTGCATGATCTACCACTTAACCGAGGGAGTTTGCTGCACTACAAGGCTCTTCCAGTGGGACAAAAAGAAGTGTTCTTTTGTAAAACACAACTTCCTTTCTGTGAGCTAACGAATTTAAGAGTATCAACCACATTCTATGCCTGTGACTTCAGTGCTGCTTCTGTGAAGGTGCAAGACAATTTTCCTCAGTTTGTAGTCAAACTCCTATCCAAAGCTTACGGTTCTAGGTTGTGGTTTGTTTGTATGGTTGATTTTTTTAACACTCATTTGAGTCTTTGTTGTCTTCAGTTGTCTGTCTTCTAGTGCAGTTCCTGATGATCCTTTCTCAGAATTAACTTTTGTAATTTCCTGATAGGGTTGAGAGTGTCTTCTGTAACAGTCACTGAAACAAATTCAACAAATGTGCTCCTTAATCCATATATTGGTTAACCACCCACCAGAATGTACCATAATATCAGACAAACAAGATAAAGAAGTCTTTGCTTCCTTCTGTTATCTTCTAGGGTATATTTAAAGACTTTAGATGTGTAACTTGTAGTATACTTTCTGAGTCAACAGCTTGTAATCTACTGGGAACATTTCTAAAGGTATACTATATTTGATATAGTAACAGTACTCATCCTTTTGTATTCTCAAAATAAAATATTAAAATGTAATATGAAGTAGGCCATGCCAAAATTTTTATTTATTTTCACTTTCACTCCCATCTCTAAGGGAGCTTTTATTCTCAGGGAAGTAAAAGCAGATGCTGACAGGGTTACTACTTTATATTTTTGTCAGCATCTTTCTGGAATTGCAAAGCTAGTATCAAGAAGAGAAATAAAATACAAGTCAGGTAGTACTTAGAAAAATGCTGGTTCTACTATTGGTTCTCTTTGTGCTTCTCAGCGAGCTAGATATTTGTCTGCTGTACTTCACAGGCTGCACAGCAAAGACAGACCCTGACACTTGGGTTTATTTTTAAGTAATAGTAGAACCCAACTTCCAACACCAAGTTGGGACTCCTGATAGTTTTCTCAAACATGCAGGCTTTCTGAGAAAGTGATTGGAAATATTTATGTGATACTGAAATTAATTTTGGAAATAGACTTTGGAATGCTTTAGCCCAGAACAGTGTTTTCCTCATTCAAAAGGACCTACCTGCGCTGGTTTTCCTCATCAAAATTTCTTGTCTACTTCTACTTTGTAATTGATCTACTTCAAATAGTTAAGAGGAGGAGATAGGAAATATCTGCTAAGGCACAAAATCCTCAGCACCTGCGAGGTATGTAAATAACTTTTCTAACACAACTATTTATTAACTTAGTTTTGTTAAGATGCTTCATACTGGTGACTAGACAAAGGCACTCAATTGTGTATAGAACTGCACTGCTTTTCTTTGTGTTATCTTTAGTGCTGTGAAGTGATGCAGAATTTAGTTTAGTTGACTTTAGTGGGGTCAGTTTGCTTTCTTTGAAGCAATACATGATCTAAGAATCTCATGAATGTGCGAGTGTAGAGTTGTTAGTCTGATTATAAACAGCATATTATTGGATCACATAGTATTTAATCTTCCTGTCTCACTTCATTCTTTTTCTCTCATCAGTCTTGATGAGAGTTAAGGGAGTAGTAGTGTAAAGTAACAGCATATTTTATTAAAGGAAAATGCTCTATCACAAAATTTGATGGGCCTGGAAGTTTTGGTCTGAGTGTTTGCTCTTGTGGTACATCACGTGATTTATCACCAAGTTATACCCAAAATGTGATTGTGATCTTGAGTAGTTTAACCTTCAGTTTTAACTTGAAGTTGTCAACTGTTTTAGCAGATTCATAAAACTGTCTGATTTAAAAAATGATACTTTGAAAAATTCCAGTGAATTCACTGTGCGTTGGAACATCTCAAACATTATCTGACTGGGAGCTCACCAGTAGAATTGTCATTGTAATTGCATGTGGTGCAATTTAACCTGGAACCTATTGTGCATGCCACCTCTTCTTCTCTAGCACACTTCCTGTTTGAATTTAGAATGAATTTACACAGCTCTGATTTCTTATAGCTTCTCCTCCCCATGCAGTTGTTATGTTTCTGTAAGATTTTGTCAGTCTTTCTCTGAAAGTCTTTGAGGTCCTTCCTGAGGATGTCTGCACAGCTACATACAAGAGAATACAGTCTTGCAGAATAGCGTATTGCAGGTAACTATTGCTGCAGGAAAACTGAGTTAATGAGAAATAATCTGGCTTGATGAGGACTGTCATTTGGCAAACAGACAAGCCTTGCCTTGGCAAGATCTCAATTAGTGAGTTAGGCAAGAATAAGAAGCTTTTTCTTCTCTAAGAATAGTGTCTTTCATGCTTTACCTTTCAGTAAACAGATCGGGGTTGGGAATATTACACTTGACTGGTTAACTTGACTTTTACATCTTTTCATAAAACCATTTGTAACATCCTTTCTAGTGTTAATTTTTCAAGCAAAATTAAAAGTTATTTAAAACTGGGGATGTCATCTTTTTGGTAAATAATGACAATTCTCATAAACTGTGTTTTTACTCAGCCGCTTCTAACTTTGCATCTTTTTTTATAAGCAGCTTTTGCAGATATGATCTGAAATCTAGTAAGCAGCTGCATAAGTAAATAGTATGACGTTCTCTGTACATCTTATGTTTTACACTACAACCTTCAAGCCATAGTATGTTACTTGCCTGTTTCACAGCAGTCTTAATGTTAGATATGTTGTGGTTTTTAAGTTCATGCAGAAATAGATTAAAACTCAAAGCTATGACTTCATCTAATGAGTATTCTTTGGACTTTGACTTGTAGGACATGTTTTCTTCTCAGCATACACATATGCAGTGCAGTTCCTCTTTCCAATGGTATGAGTAAGGGTTAGCTTATCTGACCAGTGTAAAATGCTGCTTTTCTATGGTTATTCAATAACAGTACTTGTGTAGGAACCCTGAACTTCACCATCTTTTTGTGGCTTATATCAGTTGAAAGGAAAAGAAAACCTTAGTTGTGAAGTGACAGCTCTAACAAAGAGAACAGGGAGTTCCTTGTTCACTTCTAGCTTTCAGAGAGTTGAACTTCACTATCAAATGACCAAGATAACTTTTTTTTGTGGACTTCAGCTCACTCTGACAAACCCACATTACATCTAAGAGACTTTCTAGCTTCCAGCTTTTATCATTATGAATGTAAATACAGAGAAAAATGAAGCTTCATGAATATCAACTTTTTGTCCAATTTTTATGGATAGCTGTTAGAAATGGTACTGTAGCTTTCTTGTTTTTCATCTTAAAATAATGTTTTTTAAATTCACAGGAAGCAAAGTCAGGAGATCTGAAAACTGAGAGTATCATCTGTTAAGAGTATGAACTACTGGTGTAATTTGAAACTCCTGAAGTGCTGCACATTAGCATTTGTGGTGTTCTCTCCAGTACAAATTTAATATTTTTTTAATGTACTCTAGCGCCTTCTTCACCAAGCTAATAGAGGGACTTGAGCACCTTTGCTATGAGTACAGACTGAGAGAGCTAGGACTGTTCAGCATGCAGAAGTCTCAAGTGGGGAAACTTTCCTCATGGAGTTTTTGAAGAGGGTGGGGCCAGGCTCCTCAGTGGTACCCAGCACCAAGATGAAACTGTGCACAAATTGGAACACAAGATTCTGTATGAACGTGAGGAAGCATTTTTACTGTGTGGGTGATGAAGCATAGGTTGACCAGGAGCTTCCCTGAGCAGAGATGTTCAAGAGCTGTTTGGATGTGATCTTGGGTACCCAAGCTTGAGCAGGGACCTTGCACTATATGACCTCCAGACGCCTTCCAAAATTAGCAAATCTGTGATTCACATGGAACAGGTGAAAGCAAATTACAAAGGCATTGAGGATTTCTTGTTTGCAGTAGATGTGTACTGGAATAAACTGTTTTCTAGGCTCTGGTTTCCTATTGGACAGACATGTAGCTTGAAATAGAAAACCTTTTGCAAGAAACATCTCTCTTCAAGTGACTTTTATTTTTCATAAAATATAGGTTTCTAACAACCTAAAAAATTTTCTACATGCAAACTCTATGGAAGACTATCTTTTCTGCTATGTTACTCTTCTAGAAATATTGTTTGAAAAATGTGTGCATCTGGAGTAGCTTTTTAACTGTAGGTAACTTGGAGCTATGATTTATTCTTGGATCTTGAAGATTTGGAACACCTGTTGGGGAAATTGAGTGAGTACCTGATGTTTTGTGTAGTCTGTAACTTCTGTTTATTCCTATCTTCAGATGCAAGCAGTGGAGCGATATCATTTCTAGTGTTGCTTGCTGTTTCTTTGTCTTTAAGTGGTGTGCAATCTCTAAGAAGTATAGAGTGTTGGGAAATGTGTCTTAGCCTGGGTAAGAGAGCTCTCAGCAGTTTATATATGACAGGAATTGGTGGGACTAAGGCAGCAGCTAGTGCTGTTGGGCATTCTGTCTTTGCTTGCTCACATAAGAGCTGAGAGGGTGGGATATGATTTGGGAGGCAGGGGTGGGAGACGGAAAACCAAATGGCAAGATTTCAGGACCACCAGAGTTATGTTGTAATGAACATATGGATTGGTACTTCTGGCTTTCATCTGGAAAATTTGTGGCGATTCAAATGTATTCAACTTACAGTTAGAAATATTTATCTGTGGTAGCCATTTACTGCTTCTGCAGTGGTTGGTTCTTGTACTGCTTAAAGCCTGGATTGAAAGCCCATGGAGCAGACATCTGAATGTTGTGATCCAGCTGGGAAGAGGGGGAGAGAAAAGCAGGTAGAGAATATTTTTCTTCTCGTTCTAATTCAGTCTTGCTGCTTATTTTTAATAGTAAACTGAGCAAGAAACTGGATCTTTGTTACATGTTTACAAATTAGTTTAGTCTTGTATTTAGAAAACTGCATTTCAGCTGCTTTCTGCAGTTGTTATGGTTAAACACTTGGTCCAATTAACAGCCAACTTGAGGTGCTCCTATTTGGTGGAGAAGATGCTTTTATATAGTTGCTAGTCTCCAACAAAGAAAGCTTCTTGCAGAGAAGAGTACAAGAATTGGAACACAACTACATGTGCTCCAGAAAGAGATTGCAATACCTAAACTGTGCTCTTGATTTGAAGCTACTAACTCAAACACTGAATAAGCTGCTGTGCAGGTAACATCTCCTCTGAGCATCTGCACATGGTTAGAAATGACTTTGTGAATTTGTTCTATCTTATTTTCTGGTATGGTAATCAGGATTTGAACGATATTCAAGCTGCTGTAAATACCTACTACTGAATGCAGAATGCATACATACCCCCATATTCAGCTTATCAGTAGCTCCAGACCTATGCTGATCTGTGATGAATAAAAGAATCCTGAAATAAATCTTCAAATAGGAGTCTCCTGTCTTCTCATCTGCATTTCTGTTGTATCACAAAATTTGTAAGGTAAAGCGTGAAACTACTGCTTTAGTACATCTGTCTGCAGGGGGAATCTTTCTGTTCACCTTTGGATATCTGGGACAAAGTGTATAATTCAGTTTATTTTTGAATGGTAACTTAGTGCCTTAGCCATAAGTACGTTGACTGTGATGTTAATGGGGAGGTCAACTAATTTCAGAGACTGCCTGGATATGGATGGTATTCCTCCACTGGCTGTAACTGGGATCCATTTGAAACTTCCAGATATTAAAGCTGTTTATCATTTACTGCTGTGCTAGGGTCAGCTATCTTCAAATATGTAGTACAATTAACTTCTTCATTTAGAAGAGGTGCCCAAGGTTTGATCTGACTCATGGCACCTTCATGTGGCATTGCACAGAACTACAGTCAGAAACATCTTTAGTTTCTGTTCTAGACTATGTAGTAGACTATATTTATTTCACATTTAAATTCCCTAGAATGAAGTACTAGTGTGAAAGAGTAAATTAATGAGCTGATCTGGGGCTGGCTTATCTAAGTAGGTGGCAATTCCTATGATACAAACTGGCAAATATCTGAAATGATTGATAAGCTATAAGAGCTAATGAGAAGGGCAGTTTGAGTTGTTTCCAAGAAGAAACCTATGCTTCTGTTCCCAGGTATCATTATGATGTTATTTCTGAAGTAGAATATTTAAATATTCATGCAGTGGATTCAGGGGTTTTGCTGCTCTGAAGCTGGAAAAACATAAAGATAGCAGGCTTCCATGGGGTGAGGGGGAAGAATAATTTAAGCTATCATCTAAGATTAAAACAAAATATAATTAAATGTAGGCTAATACCATACTTGCCTTCTGTTCTTCATATTTGGTTCCCACCCCAATTGCAAATGACTGTCTCTTAACTGGCTTAAGTTTCAGAGATGTGCTGATTTCATATGGTGTACGAATGCTTACAAGAACATCTGGATATAATGAAAATCTATTACCTATGAAAGAATTGTAAATGAATCAATACTGGTTAACAATGACTGCATTAAGTAATCAGATTTCATTTCTTTGTGTGTTTTATTTTTTATTTATTTTTTATTTTAATTTCTATCCTCTACTCTTGCCAGGTAAAATTCTTAGTTTAGAGGATGACTTGGTGTGCTGTTTCTCTTCAGTGCTTATTTCCACCCCTCAATTTCCCATCTTTCACTTATATTTAGCTCTCAAAATTCTGTTCTTAAGAAGAAAATCCGCTGTCTGACTTGGGATTAAGTGACTTGAATTCAAGGTCAAAAACAGCCTGTTACTCTAAAAGTAACTGGCATGGATAGGATTAAACTCATCTGTTTACACGTCAGACATTGTATTCAGTTTTAAGGATATAAATTGAAGAGTTTTGTAGGAGTTGCCAGTGCAGAGCTGTAGGTTATCTGTCAGAGAACTCTTCAATTTGAGAAACTGTGAAACGCTTGTTTCACTTAGCCCCGTTTAAAAAGAATGTTTCAGCTTCTTCCAGTTAAAAGACATAGTGAAAAAATTATTAATGCATGTATCACAGCATTGTATCAGTGAAGTCAAGGCCTTGTTTTGGCTTGTTTATACTGCCCCGTGGTGTTGTGTAAAGGAATTAGAGGAGTTGCCAGTGGTTGTTTTTTTTTTGTGTGTGTGTGTGTATGTATGTGTATGAGTAACAGTAGTGGTGCATGACTGACTAAAATGCCTGTTCTTTCTGATTGTGTTTGAGTTTTGAAAAGTATCAGCCAAACAGTAGCAATACCAGGGTATTAAATATTGATACTTCTTTTTTCCTGCTATATTAACAAAAGCATAGTGTGCTTAATGGTAGCTAATGATGGAAAATCACAGTGGATGAGAATCTGAGTAGCTTTAATTTTTAAAAATATCTTGTTACTACTTAGATTAATTAAATAAATGCATCTTTTATTTACATCTATTAAAATGGTAATTTGTCTATTGTGGATAAATTGACTGGTGCATTTACTTTAATCTGCTTTTCCTGTGCTTCTGTTTAATCATTCAGAAAAGTAGAAGTGGATATGAGTTCATACTGCTGTAGTTTTAGCAAATGAATAGTAATGGAAACTTATCCTAAAGCATGGCTATAGTTCTGCACTTTAGATGAACTGTGTATTCAGTTATATCATTATGCTGATCAAAGCTTATTAGAAACTATTATGTTCCTTCACAGCAGGGGAATTGAAACTAGATGATCTTTGGGGTCCTTTTTCAACCCAGGCCATCCTATGATTCTGTGTTCCACAGTTTGTTTTTTCCCTCTGCAATATTTTTTTTTCAAGTATTTTTCACAAAATAATCTTAAAATCCAAGTTCTATTTTTTCATCATGCAAGTGAATTAATACTCTGAAGGTAATACCAGAGCAAAGGCTTTGTTTTTGTTTTGACATGTTAACGCTGTAGAATGAGAACAGATGTTAACCAGCTACCTATGGAGCTTTTCTAGAAGCCATGTTCACTACAATGTCCTTAGAGCTCCAGTTTTTAATTACTATTTTTGAAATCATATTTGTTCTTTTTTTTTTTTCATTCAATCTCTATTAAGAACTGAATGGAGAGCTCTGATTTTTAAATAGCTGCAACTGTTGATAGTATCTGGCAGCCCTGTTTAAGAAGAGATGAGGAGTTCTAAAAATTAGTGATTGCGTTACTGCCACTAAAATTTTCATTTGTTACTTATGTCCTGTGAACTTACAAATAGAGTCCTAGGAGTTGAGCAGCATAGTCTTTGACACACCTAATGTTTAAATGCAGTAGCTCATTGTCATAATGTTTTGTGCTGCCAGGGATGAGCACGTTCACGTTATGTGATGCTGTAAAATAGATATTGGCATTTCATCAGAGTGGCAGGCAGAGCGGTCCATCTGGGCAGCTATCAAGTCGATGTAATTCACTCTTCTTCACCTGGCTTTGGTGTTTGTTTGTTTGGGAGAATGTGTGTGTGGAAGGGATATTAAAAAAGTAATAGGCCTCCAAAGACTTAAGATTAGTGAGAAAGAGCAACTGTGAATCCCTACAGGAAACTTCTATTTGTTGCAATAATTTTCCTGTATGGACTATTGCTGTAATCTCTTATCCAACAGGCAGCAGTTGTTGCTGCCTCAAGGGGTGTGTGGATATTTAAGAAAAATTTAGGAGAGATGAACAATGAGAAAACATGAAAAAATGATAAACTCTAAAAACTTTTCTTAGAAACAAGAGGACTTAGGGGGACAAAAGGAAAAGCAATAAAGCATTCCATGTAAGGTGTGTATCTATAAACATGTAGTCTCTGGGATAATGGAAGATGGGTAAAAAAAAGTAGGCTTAAATTTCAGTAACTGCAGCAGCTGAAATAAAGGGTTTATGTCATGCACTGTATATATTGTTTACTCACTATTCCCCATAGTTTACTATTGTGCAGTTTTAGCTATCCATGTTTAGCTAACAGTATCCCTGTTGAAATTTGTTTAGCTATTTGGCATAAGTAACAATTTTTTTCTTTTCTCAAAGTTTCTATGCAGATTTTGGACCTTTAAATTTGGCAATGTTATACAGATACTGCTGTAAACTAAATAAGAAGCTAAAGGTAAGCTTTGTTTAAAAAATATAGTTCATATATTCTTTTGCTTTCAAACTTAGAACTTGTTTTGCACTTTGAAAATGATTATTAGGTACTTGCTATCTATAGATAATTGCTAATAAGTTTAAGGCTCTTCTTTGCTCTAAATTCTCTTACTTATGAAGAATGAAAAAAGGAACATCATTGTTGCTTATCAGGTGAGGTACTAAAGGATGATTTCATCTTCATAATCTTAGTTTTGTAATGAAGTAGCAAATAACAAGGAATAGTATGGCTGTATTTCTTGGGTTTTCAGCTATTAAGGTGATCTGTTGGTATGAATAACTCAAAAAAACCAAATAAACCCTCCCCCTCCCCCCCCCCCCCAAGAAAAAGAACATCAAAACACAATAGATACTAAAACAAACATCCCTGCTCATCCTTGTCTCCTATGAAAAAAACAAAGTGTGATCTCCAAAAGCACGATATTTAAATCTTACTCAATCAAAAAGTTTAAACTTTAGGGTCTTTCATTTAAATGGAATGTTGCTTGTATTAATGGTGTTATAGAAAGGTCTTCTACATTCAGAAAAATGGTTCTTTTTTCTACAGTACTTGCAGTTACTTCAGTTAGTCTGTAGAAACCTTATTCTTCTACTTCCACCTGTTTTAGATTTAAGGCAATATTGCTCTGCTATAGATGTAGAAAATGTAAGCATCTTCTTCAGATACCACAGTAGCTTTTCTTTTGACTGCAAAGTTTTTGTCCTTCCTTTAGAGAGTGATCTAGAATATGTTCATGCAGCATTTATTTTGGGAGGTCACATCAGCTGAGTTTTGTTCTAACAATACTGTCCTGTGATAAAGCCATAAGCCTGGTGTATGTTGATCTTGGCCATCTACTAAGCAAGCAGCAGCTGGGACAGGGGAGAGAACCTGAAGAGCAAAACCAATAAAAACTTGTGGTTTGAGTTAAAGACAATTTAAGTAGGGCAATACAATGGAAGATGGAGGGAAAACAGTTAGGTTGGTGCTAAGGTAATTGCTTACCACTTTACAGCATCAGACTACTGCCTGAACAATCTGTAAGCAATGGCTGCTTTGGAAAGACTACTACTTGGTTTTGTTACTGTGCGTGATGATATCTGATGTGGAATATCCCTCCGGTCTGTAGGGATTTGTTCCATCAGTTCTGTTTCTATAGCTTCAAACAGACCATGATCAGTTTGGGACATAATATATTCTTATGTATCACAGTTCAATCATGGCTTTATGCTTTGTACTTAAACTAGAACTCCTTCAAACTGGACCCTAAACACTAAGACTTGCAACTCAGCCAGAAAATAAAAACATGACTAGTAAGTGCCCTGTAACTTTTTTTTAAATGATTCAGTATGAAGGCAAAATGCCTTCACTATTGCATCACCTGCCCAGAGCAAGGCAAGCTGCTAGTTGTAAATGGCATGTAATCATGATATTGTTAAGTTCATATACTCTAATGGAGAAAAATATACAAGGGAGACAAGTTGAAACTGTGTGAGTAATTCTGACATCTGCAGAGTTGGCTTAACAGTAGTTAATGTTATTTTAATGTGACTTTCATGTTTTTTTTGCAAGTTAAAAAAAAAGCAAACTTAGTGCTAGGTGTGGAGTACAGATTGTCAGGAGCAGGACAGAGAAATCTCAAGTAGATCAGCTGGAAAGGCGATGCTGTTGATTACTGTTACCAGAGGTTAATTCCAAATAGGTTAATTTAAAGTATTGATATATAGTAGAAAAGGGTAATCTGATAGTGCAACCAGTGGTTGATAATAATAATACCTGAAATCAAACAGCTAAAGCTTGGAATACCACCTGAGCAGTGAGAATCTTTGGCATGGATAGATTCGTTTGCCTGATTACCACTGCCTTTGAGGTAGGCCAGTAGTTGCTAATGTAAACTTTGCTTCCCTAATACATAAAATATGTACAAGACTCTATATCTTAATTTAGATAATATCTGCAGTGGGTAAGTAGGCTTGAAAGGGTTTCATCCACAGGCTGAAGCATGCATCTGATGTGTACTGTAGAGGTAACTACTGAATAATTCTGCTCAGCTTCACTAGTCAAGTACACCACGTATGCTTTTCTAATGAAAAGCTTTTGCAAGAGATGTGGCACAGAAAATATGCAGTAGGTGTGATCATTTTTGTGTGGATATGGTATCACAAAAGAAATGTACTGATTTGGAAGGCTTTTGTTAAGTTTAAAAATTGTATAATTGGAAGCAGGAGAAATGAGAGTGTAAGATCTCGTTTAAAGTACAAACAAAACTCCACAAACTTCCTCTCTAAGTCTTTCAACTGCATCTATTTCGTTTTGGTAGAGAGATGAAGCATGGAGGAGGCAGTTTTCTGCTCCCACCTCTCCTTTCTGGGGAGGCAGAGAGGAGGGAGAAATGCCTGATTTTAAGGTTTACTCCATGACAGACAAATACTTCAAACTATTGTATCTCTATGCTGACTGACTTTAAAAGCAGTGAATAATTATGTTCTAAAGACCTGAAGAATTTATTCAAATATCTTTTTTGTTGTTGTTGAAGTAAAACACTGAAGCTGTGTTTTACAGGAAAACCTTACTGTCCTCATTTGTGATGTTTTGCTGATTGCTATGGGGATGATATTGACTAGCTGAGACAACAGCTAGAGAAAATGCTTGGCAATGCTATCTTCCTGTTGCTCTTTGAATTCTGTTAGTAATTGCTTAGTCAAGGCTTTTTTTTCCTTCCTTTTTTTAATTATGAAATTATTTTTTCTTTCATTTAAAAGAAATCTGATATCATAAAATTATTTAAAGTACTGTGTTCTAAGCATATATAACCTTACACAAACTCAATAAATTAAGAAGCAGACATAATCAGAGAGGGAGAGTTGCCTAGAGATGATTTGAGTCACTGAAGATGGAAAAGCAGTAAGGGAAGATTCTGGCTGGCCTATGGACTGTGGAACTAACGTTTCTTATGTGCTAACTGTTGTGGTAATTGTAAGCAGCTCCTTTAGGACACCTGAGGTTTTGAGGCAGACTGCATGTGCTTTTATTTTAATACATGATTTTCCATGGCCAGTCTGCAAGCATTGTATTCAATGTTATTTATGAGTACTTTTGTGTGTAAGCAGTATTTGTAATTTAAGCAGTATTTGTATGGATCCAATTTTATTACAGCATTTTCTTGTGGAAATATGCAAGTAAATCTCTCTCGAGATCTTCAAGAAGCAAAAATTAATCTATTATAAAATTAAGGTAATTTTAAAGTGGGAAAAAAATGTTCTGGAATTTTTTCATACACCAGTGAATTTTATTGACTGAAACAAAACCTGCCACACTTCTCATATAGCTTCTGCTTTTATTTAAAAAGACTGTCTCTGAGTGTATTCCTCTGAGAAATATCTTGACAGGTACTGCTTTATTACATTTTGTGTTCTACTGAAATCTTATTGATAAAGAAAAATACCTTTGGTACTTCACAGTTTCAACTTCTAAAACATTAAGGTGTGAGTTGCAACCATATTACTATATCACTCTTAACTATAGCTGTTCTTTAGGTGTCTCATAGTGAGTCTTTTTTGAAACGTTTTTGATGCTTCTGAGTTGTGCAGTATCAAAGGAAAGAAAATCTGCATGTTCAGGTGGAGCTCTGGAGACATTTCTTCACTCAAAAACAAAATAATCAAACAATAGAAAACACAAGCAAATTTCACAGAACAAAACCTTAACAGCTGTCCTGAACACTTGTCATTGAAGCTAACCAGAACTAGATTTATGTTATGAAATTTGGTCAGAATATCAGCATCTTCCTTTCCTAGTTTGGATAGGTTAAGTATTGATATCAAGTGTAACTGAGTCAAGAATTTGCATTGGCATTAATAGAAGCATTCATGCATGCAGCAAGTTAGTCTAGCAGCATTTGCTGTAAAGTTTTGATTTTCTGTAACTAGTGGGTAAACAAAAATAGTGACTGGTCCTATCCTGATGCAGTTTTCCTCTGCCTGCTATGATGTAAGTGATTAATTTCATTGGTTTTCAATTTTGTGTTAAAGCTTTATTTAGGATTTAAATAAATATATATTTCAAAAAGTTGTATTGCTCATAAAGATTAAGCTTTTGCATTTTTTAAATTTAAGCAGCTATATTTCTCTGCTTTCACTTTATTGTTTAGGGAGCATTTAAGGTGGGCTATCACCTTTTCCATCTTGCTAATACAGAACTATTTCAGGACTGGACTGACTTTATGTATGTGTACTACAGAGAAGTCTGCTCTGTAAAATAAAGTATGAAATATGCTCTTTTTGAGTAGAACTTACTTCTGGATAGCTAGCAACTAGCATATATTTTTTGCACTTTCAAGTAGTATGTCAGGTGAACTGTAAACTGTTACAAAGAACTTTGCTTTAAAATAAGTAGTAGTCAACAAGTTATAATTGAAGTTCTGTCACTGTTGCATAACTCCTGTGATGTTATCCCACCCACGCATCATGGGTGGAACTGCAGTTAGAGAACACTAAAATTAAAAAATTGAAGAGGGGGAAGAAAGGAGGAATCTTAAAATTTTGACAAGTTTTAATAAAAATTGAAAGCTGCACTGATTAAATAAGTACTTATGCTCTGTATGTTTGTGTATACACAGAGAGGTGTTGCTGTTGATCTCAAAATATGACCTCTTCCAATCAGTAGTAATCATCCCTCTCGGCAATTGGAGTCCTATTTAGATGCACTCACTTGCATTAGTTCTCACAGTCTGTCTGCCTATGGAAGTTGTGGGTAACAAGACCAGCTTGGAATGCACAGTTAGAATTGATCTGAAAGACACTATTTCTGTGGGGGTGGGAGTAAGAATCTTGCTGTAATGCATACAGCCGTTCTCTCCTGAATTTCTGCTCTATATTTTTTGGAGGTGCAAAATTTGATTCTGCAGTTTAAGCAATCCTAAAATTTGCTACATGATTTAAAGTGAGCTTTTTCTGTAAGTGAAATATAATGGTAGTAATTAGATAACTAAAACACAATCCTGCTATGGTTACATTATCTCCTGTCCCCAAGTGTCATCTGTGCCAGGGGTAGGGAAAGAAAGTAAACTTGAAGTGTTAAGGAGTTAAGTGCTGGACTTGAGTAACAGTAGCATTGGAGTAGAGGAGTTCTCCTAAGGGCTGCTCTGAAAGTAATGTTTTTTGGTGTGGGCTTTTTTTTTTTTTTTAACTTCGTTATGTTGATGCACAACATCGGGGAGGATGTCAGCTCAGCAGTAAGGCTGAGCATTCCAGACAGTATTCCATTACACCTAGCACAGCTCTCACTCCATGAAGCGAGGAGTGTCTCAATCATCTCATCCATATAAACTGGCCAGTGGTGGAGACTGTGTTGAAAAATAGCATTTTGTAGCTGAGAATTTGCTCTACCAAATAGTATTATTGTACTCTTTGTATCTGTTATTTCCACTGAAATAAATAGGAGACATTACTTTGTGAGCAACCTACATAAAAACGTGCAACTTTAAAAAGTAAAAATACTGGCAAATATTTAAGAGCAAAGTCTAGTACATCTGTCGTGTCTTCCTCAAACAGTTATTGCACCACAGAAATCGACAGGAAGAATGTGTGATAATGTTGTAAAATGTAATTAGAATTCATGAAATAAAGTAATTTTTTAGAATTGTGGTAAACTGTCTAGTTTGCCATTTATAAATGGCAGTTTTCTCTCTTCAGCGCAATTATTTAAAGCTACAGTTTGTCCTTATTGTTCTTGTGCATGTTGGTCTTGTTCTCAATGGGAGTTTTGTCCACAGAACTCTAACAGAGGCTTCTCTTCTTCTTAAGAAAAGACTTACTAATTTATTCTGTTCCTAGCTTTTTTTTTTTTCCCTTCCAGGAAAAAAAAATACTGTTATTGCTTTTTCACTTGCACAGTTTTTTTGTATAAAGTCTTGTTACTGAAGCTTTCAAAATATGTTTTCTGTCTCCCCATTTGCTTGTAGTGTAGAAAAAGATTGCTGTTTAGTTTGAGTTTTTCCTCAGAAAACAAAGAGTATGTTTATCTTCTCCATAGAGTTTTGTACTAAAGACGTTTAACACACAGGTGAGTCTGACAATTGCAGTGCCTTTCAACAGCATCCCTAAGCTATTGTTCAAATATTTACATTTGGAAAAAAACGAAGCATTTCATATTGACTGTTTTCTTAGAATAAGATATTAGTTTTACTGTGCAGAAATATATTTGCTCTGGAGCAGTGAATGTTTCCCTGCACTGTCACCTGTAACGTAAGAAGTCCATGAAATCAGTAACTTTATTCTCCTTTAATTTTAAGAAGCTCTCGTTTATGTGTCAGTGTTGGAAATGTAACACCTCAAAGGATATTTAAAATGTAATCTCAGTAAGCATACTGTCTGATTATTTAAAAATTATTTTTCTTTATAACAGTATTTCAGTCTGTCAAGAAAGAAGATAGTTTATTATACCAGCTTTGACCAGCGGAAACGAGCAAATGCAGCTTTTTTAATTGGTGCATATGCTGTAAGTATTAATTGTTGCATGTGCTCTTCTAACCTTCCTTAAGAAATATTTCCTGTCTAAATTAACATCCCAAGGGATGGCCCCTGAAGTCGGTATTCTGCTATTTGAATTTTAGACAAGGCTTGTGGTTGGCACTTAACTCCATTTACTTGCACAAGGAGTGGCATTGCAACATATACATGCTTCCTATAGGACACCACTTCCTTGAATGTCAAAAAATGCAAATCACTAACTCCTTCTCTAAAATTGCCAGGCTTAGGATCAATTACATCTTAAGGTTATAGTGGGGTTCGTACTGGGGTGGGAGAAAGCTTTCTCTTAGGGCTTTTGTCATTAGACCAGACTCATTTTGTTTATTCTGATTTTTTCCTTAATTTCTGCTATCTGACGAGAATAATTGAGGACCTGATGCATTTCAGCCCTCTAATATTACAGATTATGAGCAAACACAGGGCCATCTTAGGTACACAAACCTTATTTATTATGATGTCACAGAAATCTTGATAATCCCAAACTGAGATTTGCACAGCTGCTCTTGTTATTATAGCAGTCTAGCTCAAACTTGAACTTTCACCTTCCTGCTTTTCTCTCCAGAATTGGAACACACTTATGGAAGACTTAAGTTTTGCAACAACATGCTTTACACTGATAGACTGTTTGAACTAGCAAGCTCCTGGTCCTGAGCTGACATTCACATGGTCAGCTGACTTCTGGGGTGTCAGTTAAGTCAGGCTGAGAACTGTGTGTATGTGTCTTTCAGGACTGAGCTCATGCTGAAAGTGAAGTTGAAAAAACACATATAATCATATTGAAAGTCCTTAGGTTGCAGATTCTTGTAATTAAATGAGGCGTTTTGCTATGAGCATGGGGATAGCATGTAAATGCAAGAGAGAAGATCTATTTAAAGAGAAGGATAAGGAAAAAGATGGATGCAGGTTAAAATATAAAAATATTTGGGGTAGATTTTTAATCCTTAGGAGAAGACTGGATTGAACAAATCTACAAAAAGAATAATAAAAACAAGTGGCAAACAAACAACATTTTAAGTTAACGATATGAATGCAAGCATGCAACGTTATACTTGTTACTGGAGTTAAGTTGCAGTTCTGTGTTCTATATTCATATGTGTAGCACTTCTCTGTAAGGAGCATCTGAAATTGGGAGTATATCTTATAAGCTGATGAGTTTTCTCATAAAGTAATGTCCCTTCAACTTTGTGCTTTACTAGATCAATATGTGAAAGAATACTATCTGTTTGAAGAGACAGGTAACACTGTTGGGGTGAAGGGGAAGGGAAATTTAAAAAAAGTCTGAATGGAATGATTCTTTGCATCATTATATATCCACTTCTGTATTTAGATAGATTCCCATAATGTTTTAAAGCTGCAGTAATTAAATCTATAGGGAGAGCACTCATTTGGCACATATAGATTTGAGCATCTAATTACTTTCACTGGTTTGCTCTTGTCTGATCCTACCTTGACCTCTTGATACATCCTAGATGACTTGGAATGACTACAACTAGCATTTTCTGGTGTCTGTGCATGGTAGGTTAAAAGAACCTTATCAGCACTAGCTAGATCCAAGGAGAGCTCCTGTTTGTTAACAGATCTTCTTGCAGAGGTGGGCTTTAGGAACAGAAAGGTAAGGAGGTATAAGGTAGGTCTCCAAGCAGGGAACTCATCAGCTAAGGCTATTCTGTATTTACAGTATTTAAGACTTAAAAACTGGAACAGTCTAGTGTATTTGGTAGGCTTAACTTGATTGAAGTGCTCAGCAACTAAGGAGATAAGGATGCATACTGGCAGGGGTTAGAAATCAGTCTATTGAAAATTGTGATGAGGAACACATAGCATATGTACCATATTGTGATTGTGGTACATGTACTCCATTGAAAGTACCAGGTAGCACATCACTCGTGAGAGGGGAGCCTTATGTGTAGAACAAGGTAAACTAGTGTGCCAGAACTGCATGCACATTTAAGCCAGCTTAGTGTATGTTAAGCTGCTTATTTCTCAAAACTTCTGACATCTGCAAGTGATCCACATGTTTTTGATACCATGACTCTCCTGTCAAAGACTAGTAGATATTTTAAATGTCTTCCTATTATTTGAAGGTACAATGTGTTTAGAGTAATTCTTTACTAATATGGTGCTGCCAATGAGGAAAAAAAAAGTCCATTAACTGTAAACAATTTAGTTGCAGCGCAGTCACTTTTCAATTCATCTCAATTTAATAGTGTTGGAAAATAGTTTGCACAAAGGTATCTGATATTATATAAAAATTTCAACACAGAATTGCCTCAGTAGGTGTGCATTACTAGACTTGCTAGTGTAGTGTTTGTTCACATTTCTTCTGTAGTAGTTGATTATAATGCCAATAAATTTGTAAGATGGGTTTTCTAAAAAGTTACTTATAAACCATCTAGTAATCTGATTTTTATGATCACTGTTTTGTTGTTTATAACTACAGAAGTTTAAGTTCTGTAATCCGAGTATATTCATTTCACCTTTGGGAAATGTTATTTGCATTTTAAGTGCTTTGTTCAGTCACCTGTATTAGTTGTACACTTGGATTATATAACAGGGAGATTTCTAATAACCTAGTCATATCTTCAGTGAAGGAATTATGTATAGTTGATTTGATCATTTTATGTATATATTCCTTGATTGAAGATCTTCCATGTGACATATTTTTGATTACATATGGTTTCTGAGGCCAGAAAGTCTTAAAGCTTTGAACTTTATAAATGTGTGAAAGTTAGTTGACAATGCTTGTTTTATTTGTCCTGGTGTTAAAATATTAAGTGTAAATAGAAACGTGGAAAATAGCAGATCATGTTCTAGGAGTGGGTTTCCAGTGCTGCTTATGCAAATTAGTGTTTCATTAAACAGTTCTTAAACAAGTTGAACTGAAATACCCTTGTTGTTTGCAAACTGTGTATCACAAAAATGTATTTTCTAAATTTTAGTTTTTATAGTAGGCTTTCTAAACATTTGATTAATCATATCCAGTTGCTAAATTAATGTCCTCACTCTTCAGAATTCTGAAAGAATTACTTTTCCCATTTAACTGAGATTAAGGAGAACAAATATTTGAAGTCTTTCAGGAATAGAAGAATGTGAAGATTTCACTGGTCTTGCATGTGGGAACCCTGAACTGCTAAATTGCTGAGACTACTGCGTAAAAAGTGTGCTGTCAGACATGGAGTGATACTGAATTCTGCCAAGTCTGATCAGATTCTACAGAGAATGTTATTATTACTTTGCTCGTCTCTAAGTCCATTTGGAGACTTCTTTTAGGGTTGTTTAGTTTTTTTCTTTTTTTTCTTTCATACAGTTTTCCACAGAAGATAATAATAATAATAATAAAACCTTTGTTTTAAAATACTGTAAAGTACAAGTACTTTCACGAACCTACCAAAACTAGAGTTGCCTGATTTGACCCAACATGTGCTAAGTAGGTTTTTGTCTGAAACTGTGAGATGGGTGGGGGAGAGGTGGGGGGTCAGAGGGAGTAGGTTTGACTAATTTATACTGAAAAAATTGCTTGACTCCTCACTTACCAGCAAAGAAATCATTCTTAGTGAAATCATGAAGAGGATAGTGTGTATTTTCATGTCTTAAATGGATGATTTGGGCAGGGGTGGAGAAGGAGAATGTCTCTTTCCATAATTTTAAGGTATTTGCTACCGTTTATTTATTTATTTATTTATTGAAAATAAGGACCCCCTATTTGTCTGTATGCTCTGATATCTGATAAGTTCTGCATTCCCTGTGGAAGAAGTAATACTAGTCTGTACCCATACAGTTGCAGTTCTTCTAAGATCAGAACTTGATCAGTGTATTGAAATCTGTCTTTTGAGTAGTCCTGGTGAAAGACAACACTTAACCATGACAAGCTCTGAAAAGAGATCCACTAAGCTCTTTTTCCTTTTTCTTGTAGATAGCAGGTGGGCTGGTTGTATTTCTTATGATTACTTAAAGAGAATATTTTAGTACTGATAGCTTTTATTTAGTACCTTTAGTAGCCTCATGTAATGCCAGGGAAAAGCTGTCAAATTCTGTAATTTTATCCGATTAAATGAGACTGAGAAATGGTGAACTAATTAGGCATATTCAATCATTTGCTTGCCTTTTGCAGGAGTGTTTTTCCCTAGTTAAAAAATATAGATTACATTTCTGAGCCCTACCTGGATCTTTAAGAGCTTGTTCTCTCTTAATCTAAGCATATTACACTACTGTTCAAGTTAGTAATTCCTCCCTTGGAAGCAAGTACAAAGGCTTTTCAGTTGTGGAAGCATGTGCAACTTCTTTGCAGTTTCAAACAACGCCTTTCTTCAGATTACTCTACACTGGCTTCAGAGTTCTCATGGTAACATAATGCTGATAACGTGGATCTGTTCCATGTACTTTTAATTCAGAAATAGAAGCTGAGAGTGAAGATGAAACCAAGTTGTATCTGAAATATGATGGAAGAGTGTTGGGGTAAACTTACAGAATACCCTTTCAGTTCTGTCAACGTCTTAGGACATACAATATTAATTTTCTTGGCAGTGTGCATGTGGCTAGGATTGCTACATCCCGTGTGCCTGCATAGCATCCCAGCAGTGGTTTTCTGTCAACCACGTGGTTATTCAGGAGGTTTAGAGCACAAGAATGGATGTGTCAGGAAAAAATGTTTGAAAGGTTGTAATGTTCAGTCTGTCTTGTACAGATAAAACTGATGAGAAAGTAGTGATAGTAGATATAGGAGGAGAACATTGTCTATTGTAACAAAAAAAGAATCAGTTAATACTCTAACAGTATATATGTATATATTGTTTTTAGAAGAAGAAAAAAATGAACTATCATTAATTTGTGGTGTTCTTTTGGAAGCAATTAAGTTTGTGTACAGTTTTAACTGCAAATTAGACCAATAGTTCAAAGCAGAGGAATCAGTATTAGTTTGAAGAAAAAAAAAAGGCACAAAAACCAGTGATGCATCTGAACAGGGTTGGATCTTACATTGCATCACAGTTTCAGGCTGTTTTGCTTTGGCAATTTATTTATTTATTTTTCAATCTATTGTGTCTGTGCTTGAGGAAGAAACACAAGAAATTTTTTCTGCTATTTTGACATCCTACAGAATATTGAGAATTCTATGAATTTGAGATACAACTCTAGACGTAACACAAATTGCAAGCATTCTGAGAATGACCGCTGCTTACTTCTGGTTCTATGTGCTCAAGATCAGAAGTTGAATATCACAGCTTTTAGATCAGGACCTATGTCTTCGTTAACGAAATAATTATTAATGCCTAATATTCAACAGTTAAATGTTCAGAGTGGAAGTAAGTCCTATCTGTAAGGTGAGTTGCAGAGAAATGTGTAGGAAAATTATGTTGCTTAGTTTCGAAATACTTTACATATTGCAAACATATCACCCCAAACTGGATATCTATTTCTGTATAGATAGTATAGTATGTATTCCTAATTGGATTTATTTTATGAGCCATTTTACTGTACAAATAATATTTGAAGTGCAATGAGGTGATTTCATCTTATGATTGCTTACTATGGTGCTGAGCCAGTGGATCCAATAGTGCTTAGTGATATCGGAACAAGCCTTGCTTTAGTATGCTACATTAGCTATAAGCTGGTCTCATAGTAACAGGTTGACTGGCTGAATTTGACGTCCTGTTTGCTAAAGAGTCGTTTCACAATTAGGAATCAGAAAATATTTATGTTGGAAATGTTTCCATTGAGATTTGGTAAAGAAACATTTCCTTTGTCAACTACTATGATAATATTTGTTCTGAATTGTCTAAAGTTGGCAGACAGCTCCTAGTATAGGTGCTTATTTTTCATCTCAATGCAGTGTTGCATCTGTCTTAAAGTCTCCCAATTAAAATATGAGATTTGAAAAGTATACACAGATTACACGATAGAAGTCCCCCTTTTTCTTGATTTTTTTTTTTTTTTAAGCTTTCATATGATGTGGGTATGTCTTTCTGACCTGCAGACCACTTAGGAGTGGTTGTAATGGTATATACTTTCTGAAAAATTTAGTAGTTTGGGGGAAACTTGCAAATAGTTAACGACTCTTCAAGCTCAGGACTCTTTTTTTTTTTTTTTTTTCCCCCTCTCTTCACCCCCTCTTCTTCCTCCCTTTAGGTAATATACTTGAAGAAAACACCAGAAGAAGCATACAGGACACTGCTGTCTGGATCTAATCCACCATATCTTGCATTTAGGTATGTGAGCATAAAAAATGGGTCTTTTGTTTTTGGAATTTTGCTAAATATACTGTTCTCTATATTCCTTTCCCTTCCCAGAAAATGGCTTCATGTCTGACATGGAGATAAAACGAGTAATGCACAGAATTTTGTTTACTTCTGATGGAAAGTACTTTACTTGCTTCACGGTTGGAAAAATCAACTGTTTAGACTTACTTTAGCTTTAAGTAGTACTCACTTCTGTAGCTTTCAAATTTAAAAAATTCTTATTAACATGTTTGTGTTGTAGCAATTGAAACTTTTCTTTATGATCATACTTTACTATTTGGAATTCTAATCTTTTATACTGCCTAGCAGGTAATGACTAGACTTATGTGGAGGAGGATTTTTTTTTCCTGTTACATTTTCTCAGTATAACAGAACTACTGAAGATAAGTTGCTTTGCCTCTGTTTTCAAAGATTTCTAATAATTTTTCTATACTTGCTGTAGCAAAGTGGTGTTGAGACCTGGGTCTGAGAAGTTTGGGCTGTTACAACTAAAGAAGATTTCCAGTTTCTTTTTGTTGTGTAGACTTGAAGTGTCTGTGCTTTACAGATGAATATAGGAACAATAAATATATGAACAAGGAAACATTTGATTGTCTCTATTCCACTAATTTCTATGGGAGCCAGATACAATGTGAACTACTGGGATGGCAGATTTAAATGTGAAGACCAGTTTTATGGTTTAAGATTTTATAGTTAAACACTTCATTTTAAAGAATGGTATCAAATCAGTGATTGCTTTTATCATCAGGGAACATATATGGTCATCTGATCATTGATAGTTTTCCAAAGACAAGGAAGTTTACTGAGTTGTTGACAACTCTATGTCAATTATTATAAAATTAGCTTAAAATTTACATGCTTGCTTAAGTGCATTTAAGAAATAATTTAAAAAAATCTTATAAATGTCAGTGTTATTTTTTTAACATCACCAAATTCTATATGAAATACAGGAGTTATGGTCTTAAGTATATGAATAACTGTATAGTCTTCTTCACCCTTTTGGGCTTATTGAATCCTAATCTAATCCTGATCGGAAATAATTGCATTGGCCCTTTCCATTTACAGAAGGTTCCACTCTTGGAATATTTCTGCAGACAGTTCTTTGGAGCAAACCATGTTATTCTAAGGGTAGAAACATTATCATTTCTTTTGTCTGCATTAATCTATTTATTTATTTATTTATTATTTTGGAGAAGCAAGAAGTTAAAATGCTTCCCCATAATCTCCACAAGGAAGGGAAAAATTACTATGTAGCATTTAAATACAGTCTAGAAAGATACTTCTCCCTTTCTTATCAAGTACTGTCTTAGTTGTTTAATTTTGGCAGGAGATTAATAACAAATAGTATTTTTTCATATAGGAGTTTTAATAACTAACACAACCTAATTTTTTCAGAATCTTAAACTTATTTGAACCTTTCTTAAAAAAGCAAAACTTATTAGTAATGTAGGAAGCAAAACTTTTTCAGTAGTGTAGGATGCATGTTACCTGGGAATAGCTTTATTTTGTTCGCCTGTTCTAAAAAACTTACTGCTCAGAATTACAGTAAATTGCTATGTCTTTAGGCTCCTTCTCCACTTCTTCCCTTGTCAAAGTAAAAATTAAGGTATGTAGAAGAAGAACCTTAATTATCAACTCCTGAAATTATAAGAAAGAAAATTTAGGAGCAATTTTGCTTTTCTTTCAGAACAGTTTCATGCAACCTTATTTATTCAGGAAAAAGCCTACGGACCTTCACCTTGCAACCAATCCCTTATGATGATGCAAGTAGTAATATAATTGAACGTGCTGTTTCTGCTTGTCTGGTACAGAGCAGTGAGAGCAATTGGCTCTGATTTCTTGTGGGACTGGTAAGAATTACAGTAACAAATTCAATGACATTAAGCAATTATGTTAAATAATCATTTAACTTCATAATTAAAATTACCATTATTGTATTATTAATATATAATTAATATTAAAAGTATCAAACAAGCATTCATAGCAAATTGTGAATCTAAATTCACAAGATTCTATTCCAAAATAGAGAAGCTAGCTACTCTGGGATCAGGAAGGAGAGGATTGAAGGGAGGCAATATTGAACAGGGTCGTGCAGTCTACTGAAGGAATATGGAGTGTTGGGGAGACTTTTCCTGTGTGCTGATAGAAATAAACACCTTGATTTCTTTAATGCCTTTTTTAATTTGGTGTTAGGCTGGAAAGCACTTAAGGTGTTTTTTTTTTTGTTTGTTTGTTTTTTGTTTTTTGCAATTGTTTTGTACTCTGTCAAGTCTTGGCACTGGGTTAGAGCCTGAGGAGATTCTGTTACCTGTGTGGTATAGTTTATCGTGCTGGGAAAGAAAGCTTTCTTATCTAACTGTACAGGAGGTGAGAAAAAGAGGAGTGAGGAGGTAGATTCCTTCAGTTTAACAAGATAGGAGGCCAGGTAGGAAATAGGGAGTCTGAAAGTTACAGAGAGGGGTTGTTTGAGAATTAAATTTGTAGGAAGAAGCTGGAGTAGATGCATAAGGAGCTTAAGAATTACTAGGTTTGAGAGAAGGACAAGTAGATCTTGTAAGAACTGCAATTTGACAATCAAGATTAGTTGGGAGAAGGGAATAAATAATGTTTCTTCCCTGTTCTTCTAAGACTTTTCAGGTGATTTTCACCTATCTGTGTTCTAAGATACTTGAGGCATCTCTAATGCAAAGCACAGCATGATACAGAGACTGAAGCATATGATTCTGTGCTGCCACGTTAGGTTCTATATCTGCTTTGCTTCAGACTATGCAGTGTAAAAAATAAGCTGGTACTGTGAGGAAGTTGGCACTCCTATATAGGTAGCATCTTGAAAAAGGCAAAATTTACTTTTACATAAAATGAAAATCAATACCTGAGTGTCCTACATCTTCCCTCTTATTCTAAGATGTGAGAAGGAAATAACTTGGTATATTAATCAGTGGAATTCAGTTCTTACTGACTTGAATTTACACTTTGCAGCCTGACACTTTGAAGTTACATAACTTCTGTAGTACAGCTTATCTTTGTTGAAACAGTCTCAAGTGTAAGCGTTTTATCAGTGTGCAGTGATCAAAGGTTCAGTGTTACAGCTAGATTATTTAACAGGGTTGTTAATTTGATATGTCAAGTGTCTTCTATTTGGAAAAAAAACCAGACAACTTTCAATAGATAGAAGCTCTGCGGGACTGTCAGGTTCTTCTGAGGCATGTTTACATGAAAATATCACTGGGAAACTGATCTACTTTCGTTGAGCTGAGTGACCTCAAAAGGCCTTAATCGGCTTAGATCTTCAGCTGGGTATTTCATCTGAAGACAGCTTCAATAAAAATCATTCAGGGCTGGAAAGAAGTCAGCATACCTCTGTTACAAGCTGCATGGAAACTTTTATTTTTATAATGGAAAACCTGAAGACAATGCGGAAGTGTTGCACTGCTGTGTTTGAGAAACTTTCATCTTATGTTTGTCGATACTTGAGGACACCCCAGTCTGTTGAAAACCTTGTACTCTTTTTGCTTTCACTTCAATAAACGCTACTAACATCATTTTAAACAATGATAAATATTGGTTTCTTACCATAAAGCTGTTTTAGGTTTTCGCTTCAAGCTACTCTGTTTTCACTTCCAGTACAAAAAGGAAAAAAATATATATTCTAGCTCAGTTGTGTTATGTTTCTTGATATGACACAAATTTCAGTTCAGTTTTTGTATTTTGAGATTTGTTTATTTGCATGTTCTGGGAAAACAATTTATTCTCTTATTGATGGCATTTGTAGATTTGTTGAAAGACAAAGCATTATGGAGTATTGAGGTCAGCTCTGGTAACTGCAAAATCGGATGTGGGATTTGTAGCTCTGTAATACCAGCTCAGATTCATGCTACATCTATATGTCAGAAATATTCATATATTTCTAATTTTGAAACCAAATAGAGTCCTCAGGTAATTGTTGGTAAAATACTGTTTGAAAATCAAGACGGTTGTGCAATTGGCCGTAGAAAGAGTACTGTAACAAAACAGTCAGCAACAGAAACTGGTGCACCCACACTGAAATACTGTGCAGGAGAAGTCTGTGTGTGCTCTTCTCTGTTGTTTCATCTGAAATTGGATTTTTTTTTTTCTTTAACACACTTCAGCACTGTAAGTCCAAATACCACTGTTTCCATCATTAACTCTCAAAATGTCTTTGTATATGCATAAGTAGTTCCAGCAACTTTCAGATGACTCCTATCTTTAAACATAATCATGCACATTAGTTTCTTACAAAGTGATAAGAAAAGGAGAACAAGTTGAAGTAGGAAGAATGTCTGAAGTTAATATTTAATGTAAAACACCATTTCTTTGAAGTTAGTAGAGAAATGTTTTTATTTACAATACCCTTCCTCAAAACCTTGGTAGTTTTTGCATCTGGTTTTATTGTTGCACATAATGTGGATCACTGAGAATTTATTGCATTTTATGCATCTGAAATTCGTATTATTAATTAATGCTCTAGAACTGTGATGGAGGCAACAGATGCTTCAATGAAAGGCATACTAGTGGCTCCTATGCTATAAATTGGCTTCTTGGACTACTGGGGTATGAGAATAGGTGTATTTTTGTCATGGTTTTATGATTTTTGGTACTGGTATTCCACATCATAACATCATGTGGTGCATTTGGAGTTAAAGAGTTAATGCTGTGGTGTAGTGGTTAGAAGCCGGTGCTTGCACGGCCGCGGCCCGGGTTCGATTCCCGGTCAGGTATACCCAGAACAGAGCTAGAGCCCAGTACCAAAAATCATAAAACCATGACAATTTTTAACAGGACTTTTGTAAAGGTTAGTGCTATTTCTAATAGAGCCCAGTATTTCCTGCACTTTTGGCCACTAGCAGCTCAGACAACTCTTCTGCCAGAGAGTGGTCAGGTGCTGGAACAACCTGCCCAGGGAGGCGTGGAGTCACCATCAGTGATTTTTCTTTTCTTTTGCTCAGATTTTTTTTTTTTTTTTTTTTTTGCTGAAAAACTTGTGCCAAAAAATATTCCTCATTTTCTTTCTGTGAAAAAAAAAAAAAAAAGGTTTACTAACATGTTAAAATTTCCATTCTAAAATGTTGTAATAATTATTTCAATTAATAATCTAGTAACTTGGATGACTTTCTTGAGTGGCCTGCCTACAATATGAAACTGTCAATTTTGTACCTTCTCATTTTCTTAAACTACACATTTTCTATTAGACTTGCTTGCTTGAGACTTTTCTACTTATTTGCTTATAATGTGTGATAGTGTTCTACTTTAAAGGCTCTTGAGATTGAAGGACCATATCAATACTATTAATTTCACATTACTTGTAGCAAGTAGAGTTTCAAAAGTGAAAGTATCGAATGAAAGAATTAAATTTTGAATAAATTATGGTTTAAAGGTATGTCTATCTGAAACCCAGGACATTTATTGTTCTAATAAATGGCTTTTCTTAACATTCTGGATAAAATAGCTCAGAGCAAAACTGTATTTATTTAGTGTCTGATTAAGAAGTCAGCCCAGGCAGAAGGTATTAAAATGCAAACTGATCAGAAGCAAAGTTTGAGAAGTGCTTTCTTTCCCCAATTCATGTGTTGCTGTTATTTTCAGTGGTAGAGTTTGTTTTTATGTTGGTGTCTCTTCCTCCTTGACTATATTTTGCTTTTTGATATTTTGTCATCTTTTAAAGAGAAATTGTTTTTTTTAGTAATGGCAGAACCAAGATCAAGTAACTTTCAATTTCCTATCTGGTTAATATATAATGTTTGGAACTGAGCATCAAAATGAGAGCCCTGAAGTGAAATCCAAGCTAGTAGTTGGCCTCCCTTTTCTTGTTACAGAGGAAGACTTGAATAACATTTAAAGCAAGTTTTGCTTTGTATGCTACTGACCTTGTGCAACTGGAAGAGAATGCAAAGCTTCCTGTTCTAGGAGAACATAAATAATTTGGTCTAAGGCCATGTGGGTAGCTGACATGTAAACATACACTGAAAACAATTTGCATTATTGTAACTGTATTCACACTAAGCTATATTCTTGATAGAGGAGTGCTTTGGCATGTATTCTAGGACCTTCAGTGCAGAGTCCTCCAAGAGGACTGAATAACTTAAGTATATTCTGTTGCGTGCTACCTTTCCTCGACTTGTTGAAATGATACTTATTTTAATTTGTTACATTTTGTTAATGTATTAATTTGTTATGCATTTGTTACATTTATAGGGATGCTTCATTTGGAAACTGCACCTACGATCTCACCATCTTGGACTGTTTACAGGGAATAAATAAGGTAATCCCTCTTTTTCCTTAGAAAAACAGGTCTAAATTCACTTTAAAAAAAAAAAAAGCAAACAGCAAAGTACTCTTAAAATACAATAGAAAATTTATTCACAAAGTCTTTCTAAGTTGCTCTTAGTGGCAATTGAAGAAGGTTATGTTTTACTTGGTTAGCATGGCTGTTCATAGTTTTTGTAATTCCAAACATTCTGGGTCCAGCTGGGTGGAGTCTGCAGTTAATAGCAGATCTAATACAGTAAGTTATTTATGAATGTTGGGAAAAGAGAATAATGTAAGTTGATAAACTAAAGTGATTTGGATGCCTAGATATTCTGAGCACTTTTTAATACGTTTTTTGCAGATACTTAGCTTCATTTTTATTTTTTTTTTACACCAACATTTTGAAAAATGTTTAAAGTGAATGGGAGCTAGTGCACCTTACTGGTGTTCTAGCATGCAGCTTTCAAAATCTTGTCAACTTGCTTGTTAAACCTCTGCTGTGGTTTCAGAGTACATATGCTATCCAATGTAAAGATTATAAACCTACCAACGGTGCTGGAGAATGATCATTTAAATTGCTACATTTGTGGTGGTGATCCTGACAAAAATTAATCTATAGTGCTGCTTTTTTTTTTAATTGGCAACCTTATACTACGTTATGTACTTTACACTGTAAGCAAAGGTCACTTCATGTTCATCTGAGTTCCTAGTGATCTCAATGAGAAGAACAGGTTATATAAATGGTTCTGTACCAATACTTTATAGACTATTTGTAATTCTTAAAAGAATGGCAAAATAAGTGTCTCTTAAAAATTGAAAGAAGGACAGAGAAAGCTTAATATTTTTAGTTTTCTGGGGGTGGGAAAGTAGCTGTCAGTTAGCAGTAAGACTCTAATTTGAGAGGCATTCTACAGATCCTGAAGCTCCATGAGGCAGTCAGTGTAATATACCCGCAACAAACACAACAAGAAGTCTTTGCAAGTCAATTTTTCCTCTTTTGTTTCTGTGAAATTTATTATTTAATCTTTTGCCAGTTCACCTGCAGAAGTAAAAACATTTGGAGCAGAAATTCTATGGTTTTAATTAAAGTAAATTTTAGTCTGAGAAAATTTCATTATTCAGATATATCTGTGTGTGTGCACACTATATATGTAATTCATGGAATTTACTTATTCTTGAG
Organism: Cyrtonyx montezumae; assembly: GCF_038088225.1. NCBI lineage: Eukaryota > Metazoa > Chordata > Aves > Galliformes > Odontophoridae > Cyrtonyx > Cyrtonyx montezumae. The sequence goes on along the minus strand of NW_027071825.1, from coordinate 17,665,748 downwards.
TGCAGCTGTCCAGCCATGCTTGAATGAGAACACTTCTAGATATGCTGTTTGAAGAAACATCTCGGTATCTTAGGTTTCATGAGAGATCCGACTGTGAGACTGAATTGTCTGTTAGAGAAACTATTTTGGTTTTGCCTTAAAAAAAAAAAAAAAAGTTCCTCACATGTAGCAGAAAGTGGAAAATATGCTAAACAATAATGTGTTATGTTTTTAAAGCACCTTAATCCTAGAATGCTGTGCAACATCTTTACTTGTCTGAATGTGTTGGATTCTGTATACATACAAGCCACTGGAGATGTATTCTAACTATTCTTTGAAAGAAATATGTGCGATGGATTCTTAATTCCTAAAATTGTTTTAATATAGTATTATATGCAAGTTGTTAGTATAAAATTGACATATTAATGGTAAAGTAAATAAATGGTAATAGTAAATAAAATAAACTATTAAAAAGAACAATCAAATACTTATACATATTTCAACCGTATTAATAGATCTTGTCTAATACAATCTGGTTAACTTAATTCTATCAATGGAATGTGTTGAGATAATAACTTCAACAAATCACAAAGATCAGATTATACTTAGTACTGCTGTCTGTGAAGCTTTATGCCTGGGTATTATGGTGATATAATCAGAGTATCAAACTAAATTAATAAAAAGAAAAAAAGAGAACTGTTTTATATTTTGATACATCCATAATGCCCAAATACATACTCAATATAGAAATTATTGAATATGACAAAAACGGAATTACTTTTTAATTTGTCATCTGTCTTACAGGAAAAAAATTTAGTCAGATGGAAAGACTTAAAGATTTTAAGTAATATGCAACAAATGTATGTTCCATCATAATGTCTTTCAAAGAAAAGTAATGAATCTGATGTTTTTGGATGTTGTTAGTCTTTTGTTGTCTGTGTTGCTGACATGAGCAAGATTTAATTTCTTCTTAATGTAGAGACTTCAGCAAGCCAAAAGCACAAATGTTTAGTCATTCAGTTTTGATTCTCAAGAACAGAATTATTAAATGAGATTATAAACCATATTTAAGATTGAACTGACACCTTGTTGCCTTTTAGGCCTTACAGCATGGATTTTTTGACTTTAAGACTTTTGATGTGGATGAATACGAACACTATGAGGTTTGTACATTTAATGTGTCTGGTTTGCCTAAAATAAGTTATAATACATAGTACCTCACAACTTTAAAATGTATTGGAGGCAAAATTCCATGTAAGGCAAAGCTTTGTATGTTTGATAAGTATGTGAAATCTCCTGCTCAGATGTCCAATGGAAGCCTTAATGTTGGCAGAAACTAAAACTGTGTTCTGTCTGTGAACAATATGGAAAATGGGTATAAAATGTGATGCACTGAAATTTCGCACAATCTATTTTCTCAGCCTTTGTGAGTTCTGAGGCTGCTTTCGTGCTTTCCCCACCCTTCCTCCAGGATACACCTCAAAGCCTGTTAGCTGGTCCATGGAAGAAGCAGAGCAGCTTCTTGAGATGCTGCTAGTTCCACATGTTACTTTTTTAAAAGTAGATTATAGATTAACCACATCCTGAGCCTTTATTCATTTTATAGCAGTACATTTGATTAATGAAAATACATCCAAAATATTTACCTAGTGAAGTTGCAGAAAGTGAATGTGATGTTTATGATTCTGACACTTTTCTTGCAAATTAAGAATAGATAATTTGTGTGCATCTAGGGCTTTGTTCCTTAACTTAAGAAAACGTCAACAGTTTGAGCTCTTCTTACCTCTGTCTTCAAGTAGTAGTGCTTTTCAAGCAATACTGCTGCTGTGAATATTTGAAATATACCCTTGTTGCACCTGTGAGCTGGAAATCTGAGGCTCCACTTGTGTATTCATTCGGTCCAGAATAGCTGGATGATCTTTGTCTCTTATTACCTGCACTGCAAAAGAAGGAAGAATGTTTTTAAGGAAGTCAGTGACAGCATTGCGGTCGTACCAGAACTTGTTTTTAGAGTTGCCTGAAGTCCTAACTATTGCACTGATTAGTGAAAAGATGTATAAGCTAGAGATGAACTAAACATTTGAGTATATATTTTCTTTTTAGAATTCATTGTTAATTTATTGTACATGTATGTTAAGTGCATATAGGTATAACCTATAGAAAATATTTCATAAATGCTCAGGAAAGGACTAAATAGTGGGAAAACTCAGATTGCAAGGTGAATATATGCTGTAGTTGGCAAATGTAATAAGTATCTTTAATATAAAGATATTCACAAAGCTTAAGGTATTTATAGAAGGTTTTCTATATACTGCAATTTTCCATCTTCGTTGGATTGAGAAATTGGCCTTTGCTGAACTACTTAAATTGAATGAAGCAGTAGTTAAAACTAAGTATGAAATTGCTGCTTCTTGCTTGGTATGCTTATGTAAAAAAATCAAATGTTTGTTAAAAAGTAAAAACGCGTGGAAACTCTTAGGGTTGTATATGTTTATATACATGTACCTGTGTATGTGTATGGTATACGTTGAGCTGCCCAAAAAACAAACAATTGTCTAAAGCTGTATACAAAGGTGTCCCATTATATTGTTCAATGCTTAATATCATTTTATATTACACTGAACTGTGTGCATGTGTGAATGAATCCTGCTCACTTTCTGAGTTCCAAATGAGAAGTTGGAATCCTCTTTTATTTTGCCTATTCTTTGTATGCCCTGTCCTGTTTTATGTATGGTGGTCCTATGGTCAGCTTTGTATGTTTAGATGTATGCTGTGCTGAATTTCTGAACATTTAAATACTCAATTTTTTTTTGCTGTTAGCTCTTCAAACATAGTTGTTTGGAGAACAGTTGCATAAGACTTAAAGGGAACAGGGTAAAGGAAATTTCATTTCTTTATAAAGATGAATTTCTTCATAAAGTTCTTCCATGTACTACACTATCAAGACAGCTAATTCCCCTTTTATTGGCCTTGATGACCAAAAAGAGTTTGTACTTTTCTATAGTAATATTTGCATGTAATGCTGAATACTTATGTAGTGGTTAAGATTTAAATTCTTCACAAAAGCCTGTGTAACTATAAAGAATTATGTAAGTCATGAATGCAACTATAAAAATAATTCAGACTTATTTTCAGAACTTATTTATCAAAGAAAGTATAGGTGCAACAATATTGAGATTGCAGTCTGGAATACAAATTCCTACACTTCATGTAGGGAGCGGTCCTGACTTGGCACTAATTTCTCTAGTCCTTATGCAAGCTTGTTGTCTTACAGGAGTTTTTCACTATGTGAGGACATCTGAAGCAAGCCTAATGAGGTTAGCTAAGCATACAGTTGGTGAATTGGTTACAGAAAAGTTAATTATCAGATTATTTCACTCATTAAGATGTTTTGATGAACTGTAAGCTGGAAACTTGAGCTACATGGTGCAGTTGAACTGATTGCTGTGCCCTTAAAAGTCATGCTGAGAATAATTACACAGCCAAATGAGGAATGAACAATGTTCTCTTAACAGAGAAGGGGGGAAAAATAATGGAATTTTCCAGTTTGGGCAGTAAAAGAGTTCTCAGAACTTTTCTGAACTTGTCTTTTAGAAGTGAGCACCGCTTTTACAAAGAGATATGAAGTTTGATTCTTTGTCTTATGATTTATCCTTTGCTTCTATGATTAGTAGCTCATCAGAGTTATGCCGAAATATAAAGCTCAGTATCTACAAAGAAAGGATAATTGTTTTTGCCGGCGAATTATTATAGTTAATAATTATCAAACACTAACAATGATTTATAATAATTCATAATAATGATTATAATTATTAATAAAACAATAATTTTATACTTATTAATTTGTTGTCCATTAATTTTTTTTTTAGTGCCAGCTTCCTTCTGAGCCCTTAGATTAAAACATACAAGAATGCTGATGTTTGCTAGTGTTGTTATAAGTTGGTGTCGTTAAAATCCTGAACCTTCTATGGGAGTAATATCTTAGATATAGAATGTTTCTGCTTTATCTGAAAACTTTAGCAAAATTTGTTTTTGGTTTATTTTATTAAGAGGTTTTTGAAAAACATCTGGTTTGTTAGTCATGTATGTAAGCTAAATAATTGCCTTTGAAGTTCTTCAATGCATCAGTAATGTAACTATTAAAAAAAACCCACCTTTTTGTTTAACCTGGATTGTACAGATATTAAAGTGGTTTTTTATTTCTCTTGTAATTTTTCTAGCGAGTAGAAAATGGCGATTTCAACTGGATTGTTCCTGGAAAATTTCTGGCATTTAGTGGACCACACTCAAAGAGCAAATTTGAAAATGGTATGTTTGAGGATTTTTATGTGTATATTTTGATGCTATTCTTTGATTATTTTTTTCCATTATGTTAAACCTTTAATAGCAAATGAGCAAAAGATCATAGAGGCTTATGGATTAACTGTCTTCTGCAGAGATGATTGTGCTGTGAAAATTTTAAGTACAATCATAGCATTCAACTCCAAAAACCTCTTCTAACAGTGATTTCCTTTCAGTGACAAAAGTGCTTGAGAAAGTCAGGTCCCTTAATTTTCTTCTGGTGAGCTGTGTGAAGTAAGGGAGAGTGTATCAAAGATTCAGTAACGAAGACCAGGAATGGCTTCAAAAAGAAGCTTATCTTCCATATGTGGGATAAAGGGAAGAATATGTAATTCTAATGGAATATGAAGAAGAAACTTTACTGACTAAGGAAGTAGAGATTTGTTCCAGCTAAAAGGAAAATCGGTCATAATTTTTCTTCATTCTTTGTGCTGCACTGTTGTATTTCTATGAACATATTTTCTGAATAGCTGCCACTTTTCTTCAGTTCTGTTCTCTTGTTTTTCCTTTCTGAATGGAATGCTGCTAATTGCACAATCTGTGCATTGAAGATATAATCAAAATCTAGGGAGAAAATGCACTGATTGGTTTGTTTCTTTCCTCTGATCACTGTTGCAGAACATCTTCAAAAATTTTCTAAAGTATTTCACAGAATTGGGAAATTGTTTTAATTTTAACCTGTATATCACTGAAATATGATTAAATTATCAGTAATGCTTGAAGTGCAGTAATGAGTCTAAGTACATGTTACAAAGCTATGTTTTTTCTCATTATTGCCAGGTTGGATGGGGCCCTGGGCAATCTGATCCAGTACTTGATCTTGTGGCTGGCAGCCCTGCCTGTGGCAGGGAACTTGATGATACTTAAGGTCTTTTCCAACCCAAGTCACTCAATGATATGTATATATGACTTGAAGAAATGTCCCATAAAATGTCCCAGAAACCTGTTTAATAAAGGAGAAAGTTGGATCAATTAATAGAGTTGTAGTGTCAGAGAATTAATGCCCCAATTTCACCTGCAGATTTAACTTACGTAGGTTTCACTGAGAAGTAATACCTTCTATTTATTTCCATTGAAACTACAGCAGATACAAAGAGCACAATAACACTACTTAATAGAGCAAATTCTCAGCCACAGAACGTTATTTTTCAGCGTGGTCACTGCCATTAGCTGTGCTTTCTCACCAGTGATTAACAGGAACCTACACACTGTCAATATCTACACCGGTGGAGGTGACCCACTGCAAGCACTACTGAAATGCATCAACCACCACCTCACTGTGCTGATACCCACTGTTTGAGCTCCATAAATGTTCAGAAAGTGTTGATGAATGTCAGTGCATTGACACACCCTTGCTTCATATACACTTCCATATCAGATGCTATTTTGTCAGAGTGCCCCTCTGCTGCCATCTGTCACGTGGCAACAAAACATAGTGGGATATTGGTGGGAAGGTTCAACATTTGCTGCTATACCGCCAGCATCTACCTCTGACATAGCAAGGCAACGTAATAAAATAGGAGGCTTTACTTTCAGAGCAGCCCTTGTACTTGTTTCAGAATGTTTGATTCAGTAATGTATGCAGGTATCACATTTAATTTTAGATGGTAGCTGATATGCAGGAAAGTAACTGTAAACTATTTAGGAATCTGAAAGAAAGTTGTTTGAGCTGGGAGTGAAAATTTCTTAAAGTATAATTTACTAGAAGCATATCAAGAAAGAGCTGGAAGGAGAAAGTACTTCAACTTGGAGGTAAAGGAGACGAGAACTAAATATAGTATAAATATTTCTTGCTCAACATCACCTTTGACTGTTTCTCTTGTTGATAATGTAAATCACCAATCTGTTTTCCTCATAAATAGTGTTTCCTCTTGAAGCATGTTTTATTCTTGTGTTCTGCAGCTTTTCTTATGGATAAGCAGCTCTTCTGAAATGCTGAATCCATGCAGCTCCCAAACATCTCTAAATCTCTAGAGGTTGGCCTGCAAAAAACAAAGTATAGTGCTTCAGAAATACTGTGCTCTAATGGTTTTTTTTTTCAGATCCTTTTTTAAAGTTTATAGTAGTTTTTAGGAGTATTTTGTGGACTTTTTCAAAATTGGCATATTTCTGTATTATTCCAAATAAAGCAATAAAGCATCTTCAGTATAAGAATGTTTTATACTTTCAGAAGAATTTTTGGAAGGTTTTTTTTATTAGCAGAGCATTGATATGCTCTTATAATAATCTTATAATATGATTGTTCCAGCATATTTTTCTCTTTCTTTTTTTGTAGGTTATCCTCTTCATGCACCTGAAGCCTACTTTCCCTATTTCAGGAAACATAATGTCACATCAATCATTAGACTAAACAAAAAAATTTATGAAGCTAAACGCTTTACTGATGCTGGTTTTGAGCATTATGACCTGTTCTTCATAGATGGAAGCACACCAAGTGACAGTATAGTTCAGAGGTTCCTAGACATCTGTGAAAATGCTAATGGTGCTGTTGCTGTACATTGTAAAGGTATGTGCACTTATTTATTCCTCAAATTGAAGTTCAAAGTAAATATTAATGTGCATAGTTTATTGAAGGAAGAAAAAAAGGGAAAACTCTAGGAGGTAAAAGCTTTTTTTGAAAGTAATATTACTTTAGTTGGACTAAATATACAACAGATATTTCATGTGCATATTGAGTTATTTCATCCTACTCTACTGCTTAGAATGGAGTCAGTTTTTCTTCATTGTTCTGGTGTATTTTTATTTTTATTTTTTTGTATTTTTTGCTTAGTGTCACTTGCAGACAGAAGTTTTAGTTATTACAAACTTCTTTTGCATTTTGCTTACACAGTTAGCATTATACTAATCGGCTGGAAAAGCTGAAGACTGAAAGGTTTTCTTTGTAGTCTTGGGACTGTTCTCTATTTTTCTGTGGAGAAAGTTTCTATTGTGTATTTCAATCCTGTTTATGTCAGCATATCATCTAGAAAATATACAGAACATGCTTAGTCAAGAAGGATCAACAAAGGCTCTGAAGGGTTCAGCTTGATTTATGTTTGAAGAATTGTGTAAGTTCATTGTAGAGACAAATGTCTTGCTGATCTGAAACAAAAATAGTGCTCTTTGTTTGTACTTTTTTCCATGAACACTAAACATCCATATCAGGGTAAACAAGTATATTTGCCTCTGTGTTGTTAGTGTGACTGGAACCCAAAAATTCTGGTGTTAATAAGAATTTTGCTAATTTACCTAAAGTATAAGTTATTGTTATGTCAATCTTCAGGTGTAGTTACTAAAGGAATACAGTATACTTTTCTGGTGACTTAGGTGTGTGCTAGCTAATCTGAAGTATCTTGATCTTTCATCTGACTACATAAACCTCAACTTTCATTTCCCAGAAAACTCACTTTTATTTTTTAAACCCTTATAAATAAACAGTTAACAGTGAACTCAGTTTATGTACTGTCTGTAGATTTCTTGTACTCTTATTGTAGTATTATTCCAAGCATAGCTTCCACTGTAAACATTTATTATCCCAGAATCTCCCTAATTGTGAACTTTTAACCTGAATCTTCTGGTCTGAATCATCTTAACTCTTCAAAGAGTTGCAGCAATGTTTAGTTATTGGTTAAATTTAAAAGCTTGTAGTTCTGAATAAAATTGTCAGTAAAAATAATTGACTTGTTAGAAATATCATTTAAATAGTTATTGATATAGAAGTAATAACTGACTCCAAATGGGTTAAATAATCCTTACAACCAGTATTAGTTTCTAGTTTTGGGAAGTGGACTGAATTTCTTAAGCTACTGACGTATAATATATGCTAGTCAACATTCACTGCTGTTTACACAGGTAGTTCACTTCAATAAGAAGTGCAGAAGAGGAACATTTGATGCCCCAGTACGTAGTGGGGATCACCTGGCTGGAAAGCAGCTCTGCAGAAAAGGATCTAGGCGTTCTGGTGGGCTCCATGTTGAATTTTTCAGCTATGTCCCCCTGCTGTCAAGAAGGCTAACAGTACTCTTGACTGCATTAGGTCAAGTATCATGAGATACATTCTTCTACTGAGCATTAGTGGAGATACACCTGGAGTACTGTGTCCAGTCCTGGACTCCTCAGTACAAGAGACATGGGCTTCCCAGAAACAGTCTGGTAGAGTGTGTTCAAGATGATGAAGGGAATAGAGCATCTTTCCTATAAAGAGAGAGCTGTAACTATTAAGCATGGAAGAGAGGAGCCTTAGAAGATCTTAAAGTCTATAAATGCATGAAGGGGACAGACACGGGTTCTTCTCAGTGGTGCCCTGTGTCAGGACAAGAGGTAATGGGAAACAAACTGGAAAACAAGAGGTTTCCTCTGACATCAGGAAGCACTTCTTTGCTGTGCAACTGTCTAATAACTGGCACAGGCTGTCCAGAGAGGTAGTGGAGTCACCCTGCTTGGAAACCTTCCAAAGCTGCCTCAGTGTGAACCTGAGCACCATGGGTGACCCTACTTGAGTTAGGGGATTGGGACAGATTGACCCGGAGGTCCCTTCCAACCTCAGTGATTCTGTGGTTAGTAGTGAATAGCTTTTACAGACTGATATCTCTGCAAATCTTATTCAAAAAGAAAATCCTACTAGCTGAAAAGAAGAAAAGAACATGCTGCTAACTGTTGTGGTGTGTACATGTAACTTGCATGTGTTTGATCCTTAATTTTTAAAGTATTAACATTGGCCTCTGTATAAAGGTATTTTCATTTTGTTGTATTTATGGTCTTGTAAGTACAAATTCCAGCTTGATCACAGTTTTCTTAACTATCATCCCTTATAAAAACTGAGTTAGAAGTGTGCAACAGAGACTTATCAGTTGGATGTTTTCTTAAAAGGTGTCAATTTAAGCATGATATATTAATTTGTGTAAGTACAGCACTGAAATCCAATAATGTGATAAACAGGATACTAAATAAAAAATTTTCTTCAAATATTAAGTCAGTAAACAACATTTTAGAAGTCTTCTTATCTCATTCTTGAATTTGATAATTAGGAAATCTTCATAGCTTTGTATGTGAATGTTAATGTGTTTCCTTAGCTGGCCTGGGAAGAACAGGAACACTGATCGCCTGTTACATAATGAAACACTACAGGTTTACACATGCTGAAGCCATTGCTTGGATAAGAATATGTCGACCAGGCTCCATTATAGGACCTCAGCAACACTTCTTGGAAGAGTACGTACATGTCATTTGCTACCAGCAATTAACTGCTTTTCTACATCCTTACCAATCTTCTATGATTGTACAGATCCACTTTCTGCATACTGAAATTGCATATTACTGCCTTTTGTAATATGTTTAAATTTCATTTCAATCTCAAATTAACTAAGTTTAATTGGTAGCAGTCATCTTTTCTGGAGTGCTGTATGTTTTGTTGTCTTATGGACAGAGGTCTCAAGTCTCTGTATTTGTGTTCTAGGGGATTTGAGAGAGAAAGACAAATGTTTTGGCAGTATCAATTCATATGTTGTTATAAGATTAAATTAACAGTAAACACTTGCTAAAATGTTAATGCAGGAAGAATAGACTATGTACACTTGAGATTAAAGTGTTATCCTAGGCTTAATCTTACCATAGTAATAATTGATGGTTTTTTTCTTTCTTGTAATTAAGGATAAAATAAGTATGTGGCAGATAGCATATTGTCTCTGTCAGTTTCCTAGCATAATGTATGAAATGTTTTTGACTTGAAGCTAGTAGCTGTTAGCAAAGCATAAATGTATGGTTTGAATGTTTTTTTTTTTCCATCAAAATTTGGCAACATCCTATGTTTTGAAAACACTTATATCATATTCTAAATATCTGTAAATTTAAAGATTTGATCCTGAGTGATTCTAGCTGGAAATAATTGACAAAATTAGGCTGGCTTCAGTGATGTTGAAGTTAATTTTAATTGTTTTGATTTCACAGTGGCATCTACATTGTATACTGTCATAGAATTCATGCTAGTTTGAGTTGATATCCTGCTGATCTTTAGCTGAAAGCATTTTCATTGTTATGAGTAAATGATACTGTATAAAATACAGTAAAGTATTATCTGATCTTGTATACAGAATACATACTTTATAAGAGAAGGAAGGGTTTCTAAAATTCATTAGAGAAATGGAGCATGAATTAGGATTCCTATTTGCTTTCCACTCTTTGGAATGGGTGCCCCATTATTTGAGAGGAGGCCATTTAAAACCCATTGTATAAAATACTGTGAATCACAAACTTTCACAAACCACAAGGGCTCTCTGAAGGCAGATTAAGCTCTGGATGATGGATTTTTTTGTACAAATGAGCAGAATTGAGAGGAAGATATTAAGTAAAGTGATTATTAAGTACTATTCACTTGAAAGATGAGTCAGATAGGACCCATGTCCTTTATGTAGTGGCCTTTAAATACTTGGTTTGATTTGTTAGGCAGACAAATCTTTCAGATTCTTTTCATTCACATCTATATAATTTATAGCAAAGAGCTGTTATATATTTAGTTGAGAATTTTTATTATTATCCCACCAGCAATTGTCTTTTTTTTTATATTCATACAAAATTGTTATATCACCAGTAGTATCAAAATGGGAATGAAGAAGAAGGAGCTAACATCAGTTTTAGCAGTCTAATGTCAAATGTCTTGGCCTCAGGACTACAACATTACATCTGACAGAAGTCTTACGGATTTACTCTTTGAGCCTTCATAAATGTCAAAGCTTCATCTCTTAGGTCTTTTGAGGTCTATCAAAGGAGTTTTGAAAAGCTGTTTTTTGATTTTTTGCTTTTTTGCTTTTTTTTTTTTTTGTACTGATATCACTTGGGTAACATGGTATCAAATGAATTTGCTACTGTGAATTAAATTAATCTCAATAGATTTTAAAGTATTCAAATTCAAGCATGGGTAATTGGCTCGGGCTACTGATAAAGGTAAAGTTTCCAGGGAAGTATCTTCTCACTGAATTCCCTAGGCTTTTTTTGTTTGTTTGTTTGGTACAGGAATTTGTTATTATAACGTGGAAAAGGATCTCAGTTGTTTTGTGAAGCCCGACAGGCACCTATCCAGCTCAGCTTATGCAGACTGCAATTAGATGATGATGATTTTTGCCTCCTGTCTGAAGTAATAAACTTGAATTTTTTTGAAAAGTGATGCCAGAGACCTGTTCAGCTTCACATGACCATGTGCAAGACAGCAGTAGTTTTACATTATCCATATACACAAAACTCATGCTAATATGAAGTTAAAGTGCACTATCAGTGTTTATTCATTATCTATATGAAAACGTTATTTTATGCTTTTTTAAGATAGCCTTAATTATTACTAGGAATTCCAGTTTTCATTATTTCTTTTCCCATTATGTTTTTGTAAAATAACATCTTAGTGTTTGTGATATTTCTTTGGCTACAGACCTGTTTAAGTTCTCTGTTATCGGTGGTTTTATTTTTTAGTGATAGATTTGCCAATTTTTTTTTCTGGATGAAGATGTACAGAATATTCAAATAGGCAATCTGTGAGAGTAGCAAAATTTCATATTGCTTGTGTGTAAATTTATTGATATTAATAATTTGAATCCAAAAGGAAGCAAACGATGTTATGGCTGGAAGGAGATCTCATACAATCAAAGCAGAAACAACGAGTAGTTGATGGAAACATTAACAGAGTTCTCTGCAGTTTGAATGATATGTCAATCAATGACAGCATGAATAAAGTACAAAACCTGGATCAATACGGGGAGGTAAGGGTTCACAAAAAGATTCAGATAAGCAGAGATGGAGCTGATTGTGATAACTAGAACATGTTTTTTGCTGCTGCTGCACTTGTTAGTATTTATTTTCTTTCGAAAATGTGACAATTATAAGATCTCAATTTTCTCAGAAGATAGAAGCAGCTTGAATTATATTATATAAATATCTTTATATATTATATTACATAAATATTTTTATATATTATATTATATGAATATTTTATATATTATATTATATGAATATTTTATATATTATATTATATGAATATTTTATATATTATATTATATGAATATTTTTATATATTATATTATATGAATATTTTTATATATTATATTATATGAATATTTTTATATATTGTATATATTACAATGGACATCTTCTGGTGGTAACTTTACAGAAATGCATTCAAGGTATTCTTCTAGATTACAGTAAATCATAAAATAGAGGATTATATTATACTGATAACTACTGCCCTTCTTGAAGTTCAGTTTGTGGCTTGGAACCTGTAAAGTTAAGTATCTTGATTACCAATTGGAGAATGTAAAACTGCATTGAGATGATTTTACTTGCTTAATGAAACCAGCTGGCATATAGCCATATGGGTAAAAGTAATGTTTTTGGATCTGAGTTATTTGAACTTTACTGTACTGAATCAATTATAGCAGCTTACATACAGATTCATGGCATAAATTCAGAGCTTTTTTCTACTGTAACTGTTTTTTATGTGATTTTCAGGTTTTTATAGATAGAAAGTTAACAGCTTTAATATTACGACTGATTTAAATAAAGTGGTGTTGGATTCAAGCATCCTGAACTGAGGTTAGAGTCTGCAAAAGGCCTCTGTGATTTGTACAGTGCCATATTTTATTCACCCATGAATGCACAAGACAATAGACAAGCCTTTCATGCATTATTCTTTGTGAAGGGGATGTTTAACACTTGGAAATTATTTTCCTCCTAAGATTGTTTCCTCCTAATATATATATATATATATATATATATATATATATTTTTTTTTTGCTTGCATACTTAATTTTTACCAGTTTGATTTTGGAGACAAAGAAGGTGTTGACAGTAAGGATGGCATGACGCAGGGAGATAAGCTTCATGCCTTAAAGAGTCGGAGGCGGCCATGTTCTACATCCGGAGCTCTGAGGTAATTGCAAAATTCTAAAGTGATTTGCAATTTTAAATTCACATTGTGCTATCAGATACTTATGGAAAGTACACAGTCATGTTCAAGCAGTTATACTAGTCATGGAACTTCTGTGGTGGAAATATCCATGCATGTGTATATTAGTTGCAGGTTTATTTTATTAATGTATTCCTTTCTTTGGTCTTCCTGTTCTGATTAACTACTTACTATTTAGTCATAGAAGGTAAAGCAGAAAAATGTTTTGAATCCTTCAGATTTATGTCCATCTAGCATTTTAAAACTTAGATTCCTAACAAAAATGTTATTTAATTTCTGTAGTTATTTACCTTTATATAAATTTTGAATCTTTCAGGATCTGTAAAAATGTAAACCTTAGAATTAGGCCTGCAATTGTTTAAACTGTTCAACTTTAAATTAAAATAGTCATCAGTAATTCTTAACTCTCATTAGTTTCATACTTCAAAGCCCATATGAAACTTGCGATTATACCTTAAATAAATAAAGACATCCTTTGATTCATAACATTGTTTCCTTGGTTTCTTTAGGCTGCAAGAAACAAAACTGCACACCAGGTCCATATCACAACCTTTCAGGTATTAACTTTAAGAAATTATCTGTTGTATTAAATTAGAATTCTAAATGTTTACTTCTCTGATCTTCTATTTTCATTGTTTTGAGTTGTGTATCATATCAATTCATAAGCAGTTTCAAACTTCTGTGAAATGGCAGGAAACAAACTTTTTTTAAACAACAGGAAACAGAAAAAAAGTTAACAGATGGGTACAGTTTTACTTCAGAGACACTTTGAATTCTTCTTGATAACTAGCATATGCAAGTAGTTTCCCCAGTCATATTTTGATATCTATACAGTTGTACAATGAAGACTATAGATAGTTAATTCATGACCACGTTATTTCCATAAAAATAAACACCTGGCTCAAAAGCCTAAATCAGCTAATTGTTTCCTGTATTTCACAGCTTTTTTTTTTTTTGTAGATGGACTAGAGATACAGCTTAGTGCATACAATAAATACTTTTTTTAGAAAGAGATACCTGATGAATGTTTTTGTTTTAGTACTTTCTGATAGTTTAATGCAGGATAGTGTACGTTGTACTACAGTTTTTTCTGAAGTCTGTGGAACCAATAGTTTCTTCACACTTTCTAAATGTTTGTTTCATTTATGACATTAACTGAAATTCAAATAGTACTGACAGTTCCTCTCTAAAGAAAATAAAACCTAGAATGAATATGGACTTGTTGTAAGAGCTATTAGAATGGCCAAACTAGTCATTAAGGTTTTATAGCCACCACACCACAACCCCTTACCATTGCATTTAAAATACAGTATGAAAAACAAAATAGTTTTCACTCTGAAGTATTAATATGCAAAAGAACACATTATCTTCAATTCTATTCCAGCCTGGATTTTTGAGATCATAGAATGGTTTGGGTTGAAGAGACCTTTAAGATCATTTAAATCTAACTCCCTCCTGCTATAGGCAGGGACACCTCCCTCTAGACCAGGTTGTTCAAAGCCCCATCCAGCCTTGAATGCTTCCAGGGAGGGGTCATCCACAACTTCTCTGGGCAACCTGTTGCAATGTCTCACCACTGTCACAGTAAAAAATAAGAAAAATTCCTCAGTAAAAAACCACTTCTCTTTGTCCTGTCACTACTTGCCCTTATAAAAATTTCCTCCCAAGCTTTCCTGTAGGCCCCCTCCAAGTACAGTAAGGCTACTATAATGTCCCTCCAGAGCCTTCTTTTCTCCAAGCTACAGAGCCCTAGCTGTCTCAGCCTATCCTTGTAGAGGAGGTGCTCCAGCCCTCTAATCTTTGTGGCCCTCCTCTGGACCTTCTCCAACAATTCTATGCCCTTCTTGTGTTGAGGGCTCCAGAACTGGATGCAGAACTCTAGGTGGGGTCTCACAAGAGCAGAGTATAAGAGCAGAATCACCTCCCTCAACCTGCTGGTCACTCACAATGCAGCCCAGGATATGGTTGGCCTTCTGGGCTGCAAGTGCACACTGTTGGCTCATACTAAGTCTTTAATCAACCAACACTCCCAAATCCTTCTCCTCAGGGCTGCTCTCATGCCATTCTTCTCCCAGATTGTATTTGTGCTTGGGATTGTCCCAGCCCAGGTGTGGGACCTTGCACTTGGGTGAATTACTCCGTATGTCTAATCCTGGATTCCCTTTTCTCAGTGTGGTATAAAGTATTTCTTCTCTGTCATTTCTTCTGTGCTCATAGTAAGAGGCTTGTACACAAGGTGTTTAATCACTAACATCTGATTGCAATAATGCTCCTCTAAGGATCGAGAGAATTTTATTCATTAATTTTTATTAAACTAATATTGATTGTTATAATACTAACATTTTTTTTAATAGTTCACCGCACCATACTCACAGAATTTGGTCACTGGAAATCACAAACTAGAAAGTGGAGTATGTTTTATGCAACATTAGAAAAACCTTTTGCTGTCATCATGAAAATCTGATGCTCTTCTCTTAAAAGCTACATTTTCTGTTTTCTTTTTGCTGGCTTTAAAAGCATCAAATTTGTTCTTTGTAAATCTGATGCTAAATATCAAGATGAAAAGTAACAATAACTATGATAAAACATAGAAGGTAGAAAACTTGGGAGGGGGTTAATAGGAATAAAGTTCCTTGAGATCAGCGTATCTGCTGTTGAGTTGTTAGTACATACTGAGATTAGTTTTTGAACATAGCTATACTATACATAGACTGAAATGTGTTTGAAGTGTGTATTTCAATCATAATCTAATTTCTCACTAAAACTATGCTACTTTTAGGCTGAATACTTCAGGCAGTACAGAAGGATCCATATCTCCATTGAAGACCTCCAGAATCCTGACAGTTAATTCATCTGCAGAAAGAATAAGCAGAATTACTTCATCCTCAGGCTCAAATCTTAAAAGGTTTTTTTTTTTATTTTGCTGCAAATAGATATGTATTACAATGGGTTTCAGAATATATGCAGTGTATTAAGAACTTGTAAGAAGGCTTGAATTTACCTAAAACATGCTTTGGTGTTCTGTTAGCCAAATTTGGTTACCTACTAAAAAATTAATGACAAATACTACTGGTAAGAGATGATTGCATCTGTTCAGAAACAGTATTATGTTGCCTAATAGAAGCTTTATGAGTATTTCTGTAAATCTATATATTACTCATTTCAGAAGAATACTAAGCAGTAATTGAAATGATTTTTATGAACCCTTGAATAATTGCCATTTAATTCAATTATGACTTTTTTGAGGTAATCACGGATGTTAATTAAAATTTAGAATGATGCATTTTTTGTAACTTCTAGGTACAAATATTTTCTTGATAACAGGTAATTTAAAGAGATTTCTGGACACACTATTTTTATTCGCAAATTTTATTGTATTCCTTCTTGTCTGATTGAAGATTTGTATCATGTCACTACTTTTAAGAAACGAGGAGTTTCTAAACTTAAATGTAAACAGAATACTTAAGAGTAGGTCAGCCACTGCCTGTACCTTTTAACACAATCTCTTTTGTGTGCAAATGATTTGACAGAGATGAAAGCTGGCACTGGCAGTGCCTGAGTAAACAACATTTGGGAATACCTGACGAAGGATTCTATTCCTTCTCAAGAGCAGGAATATGAAGCTATATGCACACATTATTTCAGAATTGTCCATATTATTCACTTAGTGTCTTCTGAATTGTCTGCTATTTTTTTGTGCATCTTTGTACATATATTCTTTGTATTTTTTCCCCACATGTTTTCTGTTCAGCGTTTCTATAAATTCCAGATTAGCCAGTTCTCTAGGGAACCTGTATGCTGCTTCAGATGATGATGAGAGCAAAATGACATCAGTGTCCTCTAGGACAGGTTTTTCTGTAAGCCAAATCTCCAGCCACTTGAATGGCAGCTTGCAGCTGCCTCGCAGAAATGAACTGAACAACAACCTGTACAACAGAAGCAGCAATAATGGCAACAACCTGAGCAGCCAAACCAGTTTTCACAGCAACGTGACAGATGAGTACGCATCAAGTCTCCTTTATGGGCCTTACAGCTCTTCCAGCACAATACCAGAGTCAATCAATTCCTGTAAGTTGGCAGTCACAACCCTTCCAGGCATCTGACCAGTGCTTATCTTTCTTGATTCTTTGAGCAAAGCTGTGTCAAAAAGATCTCAAACTAGCACAATTTTCTGACTTCCTTTAGTATTTCTTAACAGCAACTTGTCTGTTACCTTTTAAATTAACTATCGTTTCAACTGCTTCTTTTTCTGCTTCGTTTGAGCATCTGGATCATAGAGGTTTCATGAAGATAGTTCGGCCCTAAGCTCAAAGTAATACCTTTCATGATACTTTTTTATGGACCCTTATTTCCCTTAGATTTTCATTTCAGATTATCCATAGTTATATTAGAAAGTTTATTATGTTTTTTAATCTTAATGGAGTAGTAGATTTAAAGAAACCTTTGTATGTATCATAATAAGTGGTAGAAACTATAAAGGAATAAAGGAAAGTATTTTGTCAATACATTTCCAATGGTCTCACCATTTTACAGAATCATAGAATTGTTTGAGTTGGAAGAAACCTTTAAACGTCAGGTACTCCAACTCCCTGCAGTCAATAGCTACATCTACAGCTAAATCAGGTTGCTCAGAATTACCTTTTATACCATGTCAACTTTGCTGCCTTGGGCTTATTTTGTGCCCATTAATAAATTAGTGCATCTTGAAAGTGATCTATACAGAATGCAGAGAGAGGAGACCAGAAACACTTTAGTTATTAATTCAGAAGTAACTGCACTTGCAGATTACTGATTTTAGGGAGGAAAAAAATAAAAATAAAAAAAATAAATGACATAAATATCTTTTTTAAAAATTTGAGATTTGATATCCTACTAATTATAAAAATTACTGCAGTGTTTTTTTAGAATATGGACTAGAATTAGTTGATCTCATCTGCCTGTTTACTACTGGCACTTCATATTTTTCAGCCAATGGAAATAAAATGATCTTCATATAAGAATAATTTCAGGGTACTGCACCTTTTTTCATGTTTCCTTACTACTGATACATTATTTGTTTTGGTATAAGAAAAGTTTTAGTGTTATTCCTCTTTCTGGTTTTTAGTGTGGCTTGCCCTCTGCCTTAAAACAGGCTATATGTACATTGCTTGCAATCAGGATGTCAGCACAAAAGGTCAGTCATAGGTTATGTTATCTGTTTTCCAGAGAGGTAAGAGATCTCTCCTCTCATTAACAGTTTGTATATGGCACCACTTAGTGTTCAGAATTCACATGTTTATAGCTTGGGAGTATGAGTTGCACTCATTTCCATTATTCCTTTGTAGAATTAATTTGCATGTGGGACTGAAATCTAGCTAGTATAGAGAGTATATTGACAATGGAGTTATCAAGAGGGAACTCAATACTTCTTAGATGTTCTGTATTAGTTTTGATGTACATTTGAGCTGGAAAAGGAGTAGAGTTGCTGTGCTAGGATGGGCTTTTCATCCACTACAGCTTATCTGCAAATAAATGTTAACATTCCATGATCTCAGGATCACTAAGTGTTCTATATTAAGTTTAAATTTGAATCTGAACAATAATTAAAGTATCAGCATTAGCTTATTGGGTAAGCACTTCTTGATTACCACATCCTTTAAGTTATACAAAGTTATTTTACCTTTTTAATTTGGCACTGTTTTCACCTGCTATGTGAGAACTTATGAAGCAAACTATATGAATGAGGTTGTTTCAAGGTGGATGTATAAACCAACTCAGTTATCAAACTGTTTCTAGAAAAGTACAACTATTTTGGTTGAACTAGCTAAATTGGTTGAATACTTCCAAGCACAGGAATGAGAAGGTGAAAAGCTGCTTAGCAAGTCGATGATGTTTTATCTAGGATACAACTATTAGTCTTTACCTGGTTCATAAATTCTGATTATTTTGGAAAGTCAGCTGTTTTAGGTGATCAGTTTTCTATCTTACAGCAGTTCAGTTCTCAGAAGAGGACTGACAGAGGCTCCAACTGATTATACTGGAACAAAATTCAGTATGCAAAGAAAGGTGGAGAAACATCAGTAATCTAAAGTGAACATCAAAGTGGCAAGGCGTCTCCTTTTTTTTTGCATTTCTCACCTTCAGTATTGTTTTCACTTGAAGTATATTTGAGCAATAATTATTTGAAAAGTCAATCTATTCTCATTCTTTTCTATTGTACTTTGCGTAAACGTGCTGCTAGCAGCAATTCTTTGTTTTGTTCTGTTTATAGTTAGAGCTGTATATTATGCATAAATACGTAAACCTACGTGGAGAGCCTGAAGGGGAAGAGTTACTTTATAACTGTAATGTGACTGTAACGTGAAAAATTAAGTTGTCATTGCTCATAGTAGCTCCAAAGTTAGTTACCAAATGATAATATAAACCATTGCAGGAATAACAGACACACTTTCTCAAGGAGCTAAAGCTTTTGCAGTACTGTATTCAAGAAACTTAACTGACTGTATGGCTCAAACATCATTTTGATCAAGTTAGAATCCTATACTGTTTTATACTGTTTTTTGCTGTTTTTTTTAATAAGTAGAGGCAGCACTCATTTTTCAGATGCTGAAAGCTGCCTACCTAGTACCATCCTGGTTATAAATTAAAAGCTTGTGTTGTTTTTTTTTTTTTTAAACTGTACTGCAT
The DNA here is from genome assembly GCF_038088225.1 of Cyrtonyx montezumae. Classification (NCBI taxonomy): domain Eukaryota; kingdom Metazoa; phylum Chordata; class Aves; order Galliformes; family Odontophoridae; genus Cyrtonyx; species Cyrtonyx montezumae. The sequence continues at coordinate 17,645,836 of NW_027071825.1, read as the reverse complement.
TGGAGAAATTCGTCAGGGTGACGAGTCCTTGCACAAACAAGATTCTGACTCTCGCTGTTTAATGTGCTGCATTCCTTGTTCTTTTTTTTCTTTGCAAAACTGCATTTAATACAAGTATCATCCCTTTTTTTTTTTTTCTTCTTGGGACCAATTTGGCATTCATTAAAGATTTTATCTTATCTAGATGTCAGTGGTTGAAGTAATATTTTGTTTGTGGTGGTATTCATCAGTGGTCTCAAGAGGGCTTGTGAACAAAACAGAGTAACATCAAGCCTTAATACCTGCTCTTGCAGAATTCTGTTTAAAAATAGAATTCTTTTTTAATGATTTCCACTTCATTGCTTTAGATGCTGAATTTATTTGAAGTCTTGTTAGCCAAACCTTAATCTTGATGCAATGTATTTTAATTATATTGCGCTTTTTCTAAATGGAGCATATCAGGTAATGCAGTTGACAGAAGCCTATTACATACACCAAAGGTTACGTTTATTCATTTAACTCTTCAGTGATAAGAATTATATTCCTGTGCTTTTTACAAGAAGAATTCACTTACCAGAGTTAGATGTCAAGCTAACCATCTGTGATTGTACAGGTACTCTTATTTTAGGAAATTGCCTTATTTCTCTTCAGTAATTTAACTATTATACAGCCAATAGTGGAGGAGCATTTTAAGATGGTTAGGATAGTAAGTAGTCATTTCTAATGAATGTTCTTCAGTCTCACTAGTGAGAGATCAATGAACTTCATTTTAGGTGATGCAAGTACATAATTCTTTCTTCTAGTATGGAAGACAACGTTACTTAATACCCTTATTTTTGCTTTTTTTCATCATGTAAAATTTTACCACCCATTTATTAGCACTACTATTCCACATTCTAGTTAAAACAAACAGAAAACAACTATTCCTGTCTCTTCCATTTGTTGTCAGCCATGTATTTTTCACTAATGGCTTTTGTTCTTTCATCAGATTAAGACCGGAAGTGAATCCATTTCCTTAACATACTGTATGCTGATGAACTAGATGAAAAACTTGATTTTCATAGAGTAGTCAACTTGCCATTCTACTCAAGTACAATAAATATTGTATTGGCGAATTTAACAAGTAGGATGCTTCGACTAAGCATCTTCTCACAATTACAATTTGTAGAAAATCTCATTGAGTATAACCACGTCTAAGGTACTGCAATAAGATTATTTATTTGTATGTATCACTATTGCAAAAACAAAATTACCTTTTTTTTTTTTTTTAACCAAAGAGTATGTATCTGGGTACTTTTAAGATGAGTCACTTTTTGCTTCTATAGCTGCCATGGAAACTGGAAAGATGTAAAAATCTCAAAAAAAAAAAAAATTTGAGAAGCGTTACAGTATTTTAAAGTTCATGTATGTGATCCTGATACTTGTGGAAGAGGCTTTCTCAACGTTAGGGAATCCAGTGGAATGTAAGACATTTTGGATGGAAAAGGAAGAAAAAGACAGACACTAGCACATCTTACTGATGTGAAAATCTAGCAGGCAGAGGATCATTTCAAGTATATGTGAAGATCCGTTAACATATTCTGATTTATTATAGTCAATCTTAGGTTTGGTGAGTTGGTTTTTTTTGTTTTTTTTTTGCTAATTCTTGTCATTTATACCACTACTCTTGCTATAACATTTTAGATCATTAAAGAAGACTTAAATTACTCATAAGTAGAGATTAGGGTTTTATCCTAAAAAGTCATGACATAACATTGGAATGTTATTTTCTGGAGGAGAGTGTGTTTGTTTCTTGATAGACAGACATAAGTGATACAGGGTTGTTTCATTTTAAAAGTTAGTTTTCAGATGACTTAGTCCTGAATTTAAATGCATATCAATATGGTTCTCACACCTAGATGGATATGTGGTTTACCTTTTTCTCCAGGAGGCTTTCAGTATCTCCTACTGAGCAAGGAAAGTGATAATCTAAGCAGTTGCTTCATCATGAACTTCATTAGAAAGGTATCATTAACTATAGGGAAGCCATCTAATTCCTAGTTTGTTTATATTATCTGACACTTGGGTATAAAATGCCAAGCTTGATACTGCAGAAGACCACTGGAGGATTGCACACTGAGGATTTTACACGACTAACTTTATTTTCTCTTTGTGCAGCACTTCAGCATTTTTGTTTTTTCTTCTATCTTTTTCTCTATTTAAAGTAAGATTTTCTTAAACACATGCCTGTGACTTATTAAGGTGGATTGGGGCTTTCTGTTTTTAATAAAGCTTTCAGAATTACAGGCTATACTTTGAGTCACTGCAAATAGGAGGTAGGAATGTGAATTTTAAAATAGAAAACTCCTCCATCTGAGATCTAAAAAAAAAATAATACAGTTACAGGTTTTGAAATATTAGTCAATCTCTTTGGACAAAGTGAGATGTTAAGAGCATTAATTACTTAACTGCTGAAGTCAGAAAAAAAAGAAAAAATGAATACCCCAGATACTTTTAATTTTTCAAATTGGTCTGTGTGCTGTACAACAACTGAGTTGTTAGAACTGTCATGGTGTTTAGGAACCTTATGGGAAGTATAGCAATTAATCTTACTCTGGAAAAAAAATTGCTGCTTAAATTTAATTCTTCACTGTATTCCAAAGAGGCTTTGAAACATTAGGAAGAACTCCTTGCTATATGGATATATGGAAGGGGTGGAAACACTGAAAAGCATACCATCAATTTTTTTTTCAATACTTTTGTACATTTACATTTCTAACAATTCAAATAATTTTAAGTGTGTATAGGCCTGCTGCTCATAGTTCTTCACAAATGCCAGGTCTTCCTGAGGGCATCAAGTGTAATGCTGTACGGTCACCTTTCATCTGTTCAATCTGTAAGTTATCTGTTAGTGACACGCTTGCACATGATGTGCAATAATTTTTCTAGTGGTGTTCAAATCTCAATATGCTGACATAGGGAAGACTATCCAGATGATCTCAGACCTTAAAGATGAGAAATGCATTTAAAAGGCAACCTCAGAAATATTTCTTGTTTAGTTTTGGTATAGAGTAGAAAAATAATCAGTAATACCAAAGCTCTGAAACTTTATTATGTGCTTTTTCTACTTATAGGTTTTGTTATGGATGCCAGAGAGCATTTCTACAATGACAAGTTAGGAATAGTGGAAAAACAGAGAAGACTCCTAAGGGTCTGAGTTCTTAAGACTCATGTTGTTCTCCAGTAGCTTTCTGTAATCCTACTGAATTTATGTAGCTTTAAAATACAAGGGGAGGATGTAGAGCGCCTGTGAGGTGTACTGATTTGTTTATAATCATCCCAGTAGAATGAAGAACTCTCAAATAAGATTTTCTGCTCATCACAACAACTTCCTGACCACATTTGTATAGGAGGTAATAAAATATTTGGATGTTATCTAAACTGATTACTTGTTTTATAAGAAAATAGAACCAGTAATGCAAATAATACAGTAGGCTTGTGGTGTGGTATTTTTTTTTCCTCTTGGTCAGTAGCTACACATTGTAAATTTGGTTCACTGCCTGAACCAACACATAAAGCATGCTCGATGTTTTCACAGTAGCACTTTCATTCTCATTCAGGATAAATGGAAGCAACTCAATTCTAATAGCTGCAGTCATACGTTTTCCAAATACGTGAAGGTATTGTCTTAAAGTGTAATACTGAAGATTTTTAGTACTCTTTCTTAGGAAGAGAGAAGTATAGATGCAGAGAAGCTGATGGACTTTTAGTGCCAGATTTTTGAGTTCCTTGCACTTAATATCAATTTTTACCTATGCAGAAATTCAGACTCTCTTCCAACTGTTCTTTTTTTCCTCCTTCCTGTCTTTCCACTCTTCCTTATCTTGAAGTGAAAAATACATTATTAAATACAAGTATTACCTCAGTGAGTTTTAATCAGTTTTTCTTCTCTGTGCAGTCCCTTCAGTCTGAACGTGTTCAGTACTAAAGCCTTGCTGCTTTGGTGAAACCTGCTGAGTTCTTACCATGGAAGTCCTTCGTGAAGAATTATTTAAAGAAAGAAGCTGCTCATTCAGTTGAGGAGTCTTCACTAAAAGTTACATTAAAATCATAACACCAAGGGACAACTTCTCAACAGACAGATTTCTTGTTAATGACTACTGCAGATGCACTGAAGTTGTTTTTATGGAAATTATTCCTCTGTTATATATGGATTTAAATTTTTAATGTTGAAACTACTTGAATATATTCCTAATTAATTTCATTATGATGTTTATTAACTTGTGTACAGTCTTAAAATGTATTGAGAGAATATTTTATTAAGCAATATATATAAGAATTATGTAAAGAATAGAACCTTTTAATTTAGCTGTTCACTTCTTTGCTACCAAAATGTGTATTTTAAAGAGTTTTTACACATTTATCAAAGATATTATTTTTTTAATGAACAAGAAGTTTTTCTTGTTTTATGGGTCCATTACTGCTTAAAGGCTAATGTAATTACCTCTTTTGATGATTGGTCTTCTGATAACCTAATGGAAGTCTAATGAGAGACTAGTTATGATATCAACTGAAAGCACGTGAATACATAGTCTGCTTTCCACATTCAGCTGCTAATATTTCATTAGGAAACGCTATGAAAGAAAAATAAATCATGTTACGTTGCAGGTTTAGATCTTCCATTGCAAACAGAAAGTAACTTAGCTGATGATTCAATTGAATAATTCTTTCATTTTACTTAAAAGGAATGTTTTTATTTTTAGAAGTAGGATGTACTGCAAAAATAAAGGGAGACAAAGCATTAATTGCTAAGAATGTTTGAATTTGGCTGTGCTGCATACTTGCATTTTGCAGGTTTCAGCAGCAAAGTGTACTGAAGTAAATACTGAAAGTATATTGAATTCCCACTTACTGATTGGATGATCCATAAAACTTTTAATTTGAAAACTATTGTCAAATATACGGGTGGTGTGACCTGCTGTACCACATGAAGAATACCCTTAATGCCGAGAAAACCATTAATACATAAGCTGGCACAAATAGATATGAATCTTTGAATGAAATGGTGTTACAGTGAAGTATCAGAGTTCATGTATCATTTTTTTGAATTCTGCAAATGCAATCACAGCAAAAGAACGTTTAAAAATAAGCAGTTCGAAAATTTTAGAAGACAAACACAAAGCAGATTTGTTTGCCATGAGTTCTTTCCAAAATCTACAGGAATGTGAAAACATAATTTGTTGACTTGTCAGTCTTTGTTTCTGAAGACTTGCAGATCATCTACATTTGCCCTGCAACTGAATTTGCCACCAGGTCACAGACTGCTGCATAGTTACACTGAAAGTGTTAATAAGCAATACTGAGAGCAGCTATATAAATCACTGAATAAAACTTACATGCAATACTGTACTTTTCCACAATTGTGTATATGTAAAATATACACACACAAAGTAGCATATGTGTGCGTATATATAAATATACACAACATACTATATATGCATTATAGATTAATGGTAATTCTACCTCTTATAGAAAAAAAAAAGTCATGTGCTTTGTTATAAATAGTTTTCCATAAAAAAAATTGTTTAATTTCAGGATGTAGATATGTACATGTATACAGCTAATTGATAATAAAATGCATATATCAGTCAGCTGCCTTGTTTCTTGTCTTTTCTTAATCAAAATGACTTTCTTCACTGGAAAAGAAAGTAGTATGATGGGTATCTTCTACAACTAATCTTTCTAGCTAATATTCTTTGCTCTGTTTAGCAGTCTCAAGGGACATTTCTAATTACCATATTTTAAAATGATTCTTAATTGAGGAAACGTTGTTTTCCTGCATGAGGATCCTTGTTATAAGTGTAATATATCTTGTCTTCTTATTTCCATACACAATAGTTTGATTTAGCCTCATAAATAGAAGGGTCTTTGTCCACAAAGACACAGATGAACACATTAACTAGCTTTTTCTCCTTTTATTAATGAAAAATTAGTCAGAAATGGTTTTATCTTAGCTTAACTCTGTTGATGATTTTCAGCAAATTTGTTGTGTTGCGTGATAAATTATCCATGGTGCTTAATATTCCTGTCAGGTAAGCCTGCAATAGTTGATGGGGATAGCGTCAGACTCTTGCACAGCTACTCTGAAGGAGTGGCAAAACCTGGAGTAGAACAGATGTTTTAGAAGCTACCCAAATTCTAGTGAATGTCTATTCCAATAAAAATAAAGGGTTCTTGTCACTACGTTGAAGCAATTAAAAGATGTCGATTTAGATATGTATTGAATATACAAAAGAACATATGTGTCTAGGACACTGAAAGCAGTTCTCCCTTTCCCATCTTTTTCTTTAATTCTATTGTTTGTTTTTTTTTGTTTTATATGCTCTGTTCATTCATTCCTGAACTTCACTATTCACTATTCACTATCCATTGCTTCATATATAAATTTAATCTTCTCATTCTGGGAGAAAAAGCTGTGGTACATGAGATATGTAAGGATGGATTAAATAAACCTAGAGGTCTTCACTGGGCCCATGAGTCCATGGGTATCACCATACAGAACCGTTTCTTTATGCTCTGAAGTTTTTAGTTAGTGAGATATTTCTTGTTACAGATTTAAGGAATATTTTTCAATTACAGTACTGCAGAAAGAGGAGGATTTTAGTTTCTATAATAACTGTTCTCTACTGACAGCTAAACAATGAAAGGCCTCAAAAGGTTTGACATTTGATTAGATCTACATAAAGCACAGCAGGCAAAAAATATGGTAATCAGGGGCCCGATCAAGTACATCGCTCAGGTATGTCTTTAACCTTAAGCACATGAGCAATCTAGTTAATTAAAAAAGAACAGGTGTTTGTAATGAATCCATATTTGGATCAACAGTCCTATCAACTACAAACAGGAATATTAAATAAAAGGTATGCTACATTGAAACAAAATAATCTACTGTCCCACACAAATTAACTTAATTACCTCAAAAAAGTAATATTATAACGACCTCCTAACATACTGTTCTGGTATTTTCACTTATTAGCATTATGAGTTTAACAGTATCTAAAAATATCTTAAGATATCTTGGTCAATAAACAAATAATACATTATTAGCTGAATTACTTTTCTAGCCTTAGAAAAACAGCTTCTTGTTTCAACTCACTGCAAAATTAATCACTGTTCCTGTTCTGAAACACTTCTAAGAAATCTCAATTGTTTTACTCAAGTTTCTTATTAAACTTTGCTGAGGGTAAGGACAGTTAATGTTTTGTCCTGTCTGAGCAAAGTGCTGAAGAGTACCTGGGAGAATCCCAGCACTAATTCTTCCCAGTCCTGCAAGTGAGAGCCAAGCCCTGCTCTCCAGCCGGCCTTCAGTCTGTGAGAGCCTTCCCAGTTCCACAGGAAGGTGCTCTTGGAATTGATTTTGATATGTACCACTGTTTCAAAGTCTGTGCTGGTTCCACTTTATCTGTCTACTTAGAGATGCCAACACTCACCTCCAGCAGGTTTACTGACGCAGGATGTCCCACTAGGTAAGACAATCTGAGCCCTCTATGAAGAAATACAAGATCTGTAGTTTGAGGACTAGCTTCCTAAAATAAAGTGCTGCCTTACCAGGGATCTGTGCATCTATAATGTTTGAAAGATTGAATTTGGAAACCATATTCTTAAAGAGCAGCTCTAAAACTGTTTACAGAAAGACAGTATGCTTTTCCTTAACAGAAATATGATCAGAAAAAAAATAGCTTCAGTATCTGGCAGAGGAGTTGCTACAGTAAATGGCTTGTATTTCAGACAGAAGTGATTGACGCTAGTTTGAAAGCTTGCTGAAAAATGAAAGTCGTTGTGAAAATGGGTTAGAACAAGGAAACCAGTACAGCAAAGGGAAGAGTCAGACTCTGTAGTTGCAGTATTTCTGGAGCGTGATTGGGTTTGGGGTTTTTTTTTTTTCTTCTTGATTTAACAAGATGAAAATCTGCTGAATAATTCATGAAGAGTGGAAGGACTGAATCTTCCTGGAATGATATACAGAGTACGTACTGTGTCACAGGAGGAACTGCAAAGCTTTGTATCAGTTGCTGCCGTTTCTGCTCCTGATTGCAAGGTGCTGCCGCTTTTGGCATTTTCACAGCTACAGAATCCTCAGCCGTGCACTGGCGTGCCTACAGCCACCGGCACCCTATGGACCCACCTTCACTAGCTCCAGCCTCTGGGACTTCCGGCCAACTATCTGCCTTGGACACCGCTCTTCTCTGGGTCATTACCGCTAGCTGCATTTTCTGGACTTGCACCTCGTATGACTGAAATCTGCCTTTAGTTCCCCACCCACACATCCTCTCGAGTTCAACGGGGGGCTGTCGCATCAGGATCTGACCTGGATGAGGATGGGATTTATGGGGAGAAGTCAGAACTGAGCTGCACTCAGCGCGATGCCCAACGCCTCTTCCTGGAGCGCGAGCTCGCCCCTGCTGCTGCTCTGGGAGGACTCTTCAGGGACCCGCATCTTCCTCTCGCTGCTCTATGCAGTCCTGGCTATCTCAGGGACTTTGTCCAACGTGATGGTCATCTATTTGGTTTTCTCCTTCAAAAAGCTGCAGACCACCAGCAACGCCTTCATCGTGAACGGCTGCGCGGCCGACCTGAGCGTGTGCGCCCTGTGGATGCCCCAGGAGGCCGTGCTGGGGCTGCTGCCCCCGAACTCCTCCTCGCTCCGCTCCGCCGAGTACCGCCTGCTGCGCCAGGGGCTGCTGGGCCTCGGCCTCACCGTGTCCCTGGCCTCGCACCTGCTGGTGGCCTTCAACAGGTACGTGCTCATCACCAAGCTGCCCAGCGTCTACCAGGCCCTGTACCAGCGGAGGCACACGGGCTGCATGATCGGGCTCTCCTGGGCGCTGGCGCTGCTCCTGCTCCCGCTGCTGCCCGGGCTCTGGACGCCGGGCCCGGCCCCGCAGCCGCCCCCGCGGCAGACGGACGGCGGCTCCCGCTACCCCGCGCTGCTCTTGGCGCTGGCCGTGCTGGGCCAGACGGCGCTGCTGCTGCACTGCTACCTGGGCATCGTGCGCCGGGTGCGGGGCAGCGCCAAGCGGGTCAGCGTCCTCAACTTCCACCTGCTGCACCAGCTGCCCTTCCCCGCCGCGCCGCCGCCGCCGCGCCGCGCCCAGCGTCGCCTGAGCAGCGTCTCCGTCCTGCTGCTCTGCTGCGTCTTCCTGCTGGGCACGCAGCCCCTGGTCTGGGTCAGCCTCCTCGGCTTCTTCCTGCGGCCCGCGCCGCCGGCGCTGCAGGCCGCCAGCTGGCTGCTGCTCTGCTCGCTCTCGGCCCTCAACCCGCTGCTCTACACCTGGCGCAGCGAGGAGTTCCGCCGGGCCGCGCGCTCCGTCCTGCCCCGCGCCGACGGCTCCTCCGCCGCCCCGCGACACGTCGTCGCCGCCGCCGGCCCGGCCGCCGCCGCCCCGCCCTGCCCGCAGCTGCCGCGGCGCCGGAGCACGGTGGGCAGCGCCGCGCCGCGCTGAGCGGTCCGCGGGCCCCGGCCGAGGGCGCCCCGCCCCCGCCGCCAGGGGGCGCCCGCGGGAGCCCGCGCCGGGCGGGAGCTCGCGGCCGTCGCGTGCCCTCGACGCCTTTCCCGCCGCTCGTTGCCGCGCGCAGCGGCCTCCTCAGGGTCTGCGCCCCACTGCCGGAACCCGGAGCCTCTCCCGGCCGCTCCTCGGCTTTGCGAGTTCCTGGCCCCGCGTGCCTCGTCCCGTCCCTCTGCTGCTCCGCGGCCGAGCGGCCAGGGGCCCCGGCGTCTTTCCCAGGGCAGAGGGAAGGGCTGCGGGCTGAGGCGGCCCGGCACCGCGGACTGCGGCCGGAAATCTGCGCCGACGGTACATACGGCAGCTGAAGCGGCTCCAGGCTCCGAGACATGCTGCGAGGTTTGCGTTTGTTAGGTTTTTATAATTATCATAAACTCCGTGCCGTTGTGCCGGCATTCGGACAGCTGTTCGAGCCAGCACCGGAGAACCGGGCCGCGTGCAGGAACTGCTCAGTTCCCGCTCTGCTCCGGGAACGGTTTCCTGTGCCCTGCTTCAGCTGCGTGCTCCGCGCAGCGCCCTCCTTGTCCCATCTGCACTTGGGGTGATGCGGTCTGTGGGAGATGTTAAAAACAGACTCCTTTTAGTCATCCGGTTTGAGTTTGGTTCTTATTTTTGGACGCTCCTTATGTGAGGCCTGTTTTGACAGAGGGCTCTGCCTCTGCTCGTGTGCTCTGCAAAGGGTGCTGCCCCTACCAGCTGTTTGCTACCAGCTTGTGTTCCTGGTGCGTGCGTTACTGTCGCTGTGGGATTTCACAGCTTCGGCTAAAAACAGAGGGACAGCACGTCCTGCGGGGCTGTGCTGAGCGCTGTCCTCTGCCTTCCTCTCTCTGCTGACGTTCTCGTGGTGCTAATACCTGGCGCCCTTTGTGTGAAAGATTTGAAGAGGGCAGTTCTGCTCTGAATGCATTGGCACTGCTCTTTAAATCAGTCACAGTGCTGCCTGGGGAAGGTGAATGGAGGTGGGAACACAGCAAAGTTCTGAGCAAAAAGTTTGTTACATTGGGTGACAGGCGTTAATATGATTGAGAATGCTTGAATACTAAGGCAGTGAAGAAGAAACAAATACAGCAGGTATGGTGTAGAAGTCTGTGTGTCTGTGTTTTACAGTGCTTCACACTAAATTTATCTTACCTGATATGGCTTAAGTTTCAACAGAAGTTGCTTTTAAAGGAAGGAAAGGATTTCATTTGTTTCCCCAACCCTCAGACGTGTTAGCATTCTGGGATATGTTGATGTATTTAAAAATCCCCATACCAATACTTTATTTTTCTAAAGTAAAAATTGTTGCCGTTATCACAGAAAAAAATTCTAGAGGTTGGGATTTGACAAAGACAGGATGTAAAGTCTTAAAATTTAGAAAACATTTATTGTCATCCTGAAAATGTATCCACATCTTGAAAGCAGCTGTGGCCGCTTACAAGCTCCTGTAGAAAAGTAACAGAAGTTTCCCAGAATCTGAGGCTTACAGAGTTTATTCCCCCAACTTGGAGACAGCATGCCACCTGCGTGACAGCATTGGAAAGATCACAAGGGCTGGCAAGGAAACATGACCATAAAAGATGTACAAGACTTATCACCAGAGTGCATCTGTCTTGGGGAACACTATATCCTTGTTGTAATCTCACATCCTAATCACAGGGACTGTGCTTTTGCTAGCTTTGTGCAGCAACTGGATAAGGAGAATTTGCCAACCGCGCCCGTGCCAGTTCTGGAAAATATTCGGAGTCGCTGCCAAAATAAAGCTAGGCCAAGGGCTGCCTGGGGCTGAGACCTGGTTCTGCTGCATGGAGTCCTTAGGCTGGAACCCATGATGGGAGGAGAACTGCCACTTCTGACACAGCTGAAGGGACTGAAGGCAGTTTACAAAGCTCAGTACTGGGACCATCCGCAAATAGCAAACATTAAAATAATAACTTAGCCAACACCCTGTCTGTTTTTGACTACGTAGTCTGGGATAAAAGCAATAACCTGTTTTGGAATTCAGTGGCCAAACACTAAGACAAACTTCTGTGTTTCTTCCCGTATCAAATAGCATGCAAGTTTAATCTGAAATGCCTGTGTTTTATATAGACGGTGTTTTAAATGCAAGTACGTATTAGAAAATGCTGTCACGTACAATACTTCATTCAGCTGTACTTTTGCTATGCATTACTTCCAGAGAACAGCTGGAAATCCCTTAGGATGTTTGATGCCATTACGTTTGACTGTGAATCCTTGACTGTTTTATTGCACTCAGGTGACCTAAATGGTATTACACAGAAAAGAGTCTTAATTTAAAATAATTAAAAAAGAGTAATTGTCTGAAATTAAGATCTCAGTTTCTCTGAGAAATTACTGCTCGGGAAGTCCTGTATGCCTTTGTTCTACGGCCATATTCTTTGTATTTCAGCATTGTAAATACTCCACTTTAATAATGGAAGCTTGGCTTAACTCATCTTCTCTTGGCTCTGTGTTACTGCTTCTTGAATGAGACAGCTGATCTGACTCTCAGTTTTCAGTATTTCTGCTTTACTTTTTCCAGCTAATTCAAGGCTGTCCATCGCTAGCTTAACGGTGACATTCCTTCAGTATGAATTTCTGTCGTATTCACACAACTAATGTACAGGTGCCAGGTGTGCATTGCCAGTTGTCCTTAAATTTGCAGGTACAGGGCATATTTCTACTTCTAAAAGCTTTCCTTAAAAATTGTTCAACCAACCAATCTTTCAAAAGATGTAAGGGAAGGTGGTTGGAAATCCTATTGGCAAGTCAGGTGAAGTTCTCCTTAGCTGTGACATTGTGCCAAGCAAGGTGAACATGGCCTCAAGCTTCCTGTCCTACAGTGACTGCTCAGCTTCACAAATATTGAACAGTGGATGTAATTTTGTCCAAGCACTGAATTTGTTGTACAGTAGTGGAGATCTGCTGCACTCTCTGTGTGCAGTTGGTGCCTATTCCTTTGATATTTTCTCAGGGCTTCTGGAAACAAGAGCAGCTAACAGTACCACCTGGGTGGGTTGTGACCTGTTGTATTGGTGTGGCCATTTTGTATGGCGGCCTGTGTAAATTTGCCTGTAATATAATCATATGGTTTGTGATTTGCCTGTGCAGAAATACAGCCTTTCTCTCTGGAAGTGGCTCTTTGGGGGTAAAATTGTGATGCCTCAGAACAACACTCTGAGGCAGAAATACAGCCATTTGTGAAAAAGCTTGCAGAGGCTGTTTGTGATGTTATTATTCTTGGTGATTGTAGAAAGCCATTGAGCTCTGTCCAATAAAATGTGGGCCTTCACCAGAACTGGGCACTTGCCATAAGCAAAGGTGCAGTAAAAATGTACAAGCAACAAAGCGTGAAGCTGGGACAAGAGGGCAAGTTAGGAGATACAAGTGGTAGAAAAGGGTCAGTGACAGGGTGATCCTGAGAAACAGGACAGAAATAAGTCTGAAAGCTGAAAGAGGCCAGGATTTATGGTGAAATAAGCCCTCTCAGATTGTTTGGCTCCTTCTTCGGATAAGGAAACAGGGTTCTACACTTTCTTTTAGTAAAGTGTACCACACACCAGCAAATTTTCATTAGTCTCTGGAATCAAGAGAGTCTTAACAGTGTGAATTACACCAGCGTTCTTCTGGAGCAGCATTCTTATGCTTAGGGGCGTTGCTGGACATAATAAGATAAGGCAGGAATAAGATCTTAGCTAGCCCCCGGATTCAGTCAGCCATAAGCACACTGTGAACCTTTTTTTCCTGACTATCAGATTGATGCTATTTAAAAAAAAACCCACATACAGATTATTTTCAAATGAAGACATTTAACTGTAGCATTTCATTAAAGAAAAAGTGACAACATATACTTTAGCTTTCTATTTCATCTTAAATCACAGAACTCGATTATTGCAGTATTCTTTAAACTCAGAAGTCCCTTTTCCAAATGGCAGCGAAAATAGCTTTTCTCGTGACTTCTAAGAAAGCTACCTTTTTTGCTCTTTTATGTCAATCCTTCCCATGCACTGTCATCATTTTACCAGGGTAACAGTTTCTTTTCTTTCTTTCTTGCTTGCTTGCTTGCTTGCTTTCCTGCTTGCTTTCTTTCTTTCCTGCTTTCTTCGTTTTGTTTTTGTTTTTTGTTTTTTGTTTGTTTGTTTTTTCCCTGTAGTCTCCTTCACTAAGGAAAAACGTTCTTGATCCTACTGGACAGGGAATTACTCTTTGAGCAGTGTAAGCTTAGGGAGGCAAATGTAAGCTAAACCTAAGGAACAGAGGGACAAGTCCAGCAGACTTAAGTTTCTGCCTGAGTAGCAGTTGAAGTTTCTTCATTCTGTTATTTGGTGGATAAACACTGTATTACGGGTGTTCAGATTTGATTAAAGCTGTAAAAAATGAGTTTACATAGAAAAAAAGTTAGAAATAGTTTGAAGGCTAGAGAAAAAGTTTGTAGTTGGTGTTCATTATGACTGACTTTTAAAGAGACCTCGTTACAGAATACACATTTTTGTGCAAGTGTTCAAGCCAATCTTTTACCGTACAAGGTAATCTAATTTGCTCTTCAGGCCTGGAAAACATGAAATTAAAGGTAAATGACTCTGTTTTGTGAGTGTGGGCCACCTTGTTACTGACTATGAGATCTGTATGGGATGGCTCCCAGTGCAGTCTTTGCTCAGTGCCTGCTCCAGGCAGGTGTTCAGGTTACTCCTGAAACTAAAGAACTGAGAACAGAATACTGTTGAAACAAACCTACTTGTGGCTGCTTTCTGGCCCAAAGCTTTGGGTTTCTGAAATAACACAGCAGCCATTCTAGGAGTATTTGCTGTTACTGAGACATCCAACCTGTAACCTCATGCCAAGCTTACATATGTACGCGGCCATGCTTTTGGGATGTGTTCTGTGGGAACACTGCCTACCGGGGCTCAGCCCTAAGGAAGAGCTGTGTGCAGAACTGCGTGCCACAGCGTGCTGAGCCTTGTTCTGGCCTCTGGAACAAGGGCTGAAACGGAATAGCAAAAATGTGTCTCTGCCAAAATTGTGTCGTATTCTTTTAATGCCTTTTTATTTTTCTCTGTTTCTGTGGGATGAAATTCTGCTTCAAAAGTTTTCCTTCTTATTTAAAGGTGACAGCGGATGAAACTTTTTTAATATGAGTTAGAAAAGAAACACAAATGAAGAAAGAGTTGTTATTTTCATTAACTAGCTCATATGGTTCAGAGACCAAGATAAAGGAACAAAAACAAGATGCTATTATTCAGAAGCTCCAAATAAGACTGAAGATGCCTTGTGTTCGGGAGCAGCCCAACCGAGTGAAGCAGTTGCTGGGGGGGAACGCTGTCAGAGCCGCTCTCTTAGAGGCTGTCCCATTTGTTATTTTTGGTGCCAGTTTTCTGAATTGACACCCTAGAACTGTTTGCTTGTGATGCTGTAGTTAGAAAAAGGATTAATATCGTGAAAAATAACAGCACAAAAATGGGTTTCTCAGTGAAGTCAGGGTGAATTGCAGTGTTTGCAACAGGACCTGACCTCTCTGACTTTCCTTCCTGTTTACTCCACTGAGGTTTCACAGTGAGATGTTGTCCTTCTTTCCTTCTGCCCTCATTGTGCCTCACCCTCAGGCACCACCGTGCAGGAACAGCCACCTTCTTCTCACCCTTGAGCTCCTGACACTGACTTTTTGATCAGTTCATACGTGCTGTCTTCCTGATTCCTTATAAACAGTATTTTTTATTCTGAAACCTAGTGAGGGGACTGTAACAGTCTTGTAGCTGTGGAGACAGATGCAGCAAGGTTTCAGCAGTGATAATATCCAGAAATATTGTTAAGACATTTCATATTTACCTTTGAGCATTACTCCTTTGTTTTCTGTTGCATGTCATCCCTCGCATTTCATCTGTACATGCTGGAATAGCTTTACTGCATGAGTCTTCATTTCCATAAGCATTTTTCATTCAATTAATCCGTCTTTCTTAAGGTAGTGGTGACATCTTGCAGGATTTGAAATGTGCAGCCATGTTAGCTCCTGTAGTGAGCACAGTTACACCTCTTTCATTTGAATAGACATCTTCCTTTTTTCTAGATCAGTTTTTCCAGTTTGTGGCATTATTTCTCTTAAGGCTGATTAAGTCAGGGAGTTAGTAGGCTGCAACCTGGGGAAATAAAAAGCACAGCCTCACTACGGCTCTTGTTTGACTTTAAGGCAAAGGCACTTTTCATAGCTCTTGCTGTGACAATCAGCTTTTTTGTATGGTATTAAAGCAAGATAGTAGAACTATCTATAGTGTTAATGAAAAGAGATAAACAGGAACACAAAATTATTTGTGAGTGTGATGAGTAAACGTAAGCTCTCTGGATTCTGCAGTAGATATCTTGCTTGGCTCTTTGCTGTTTATCGTAACTGTTATATACATACTAACAGGATTAGGCAGTTCACACTCAATATAAGAAATGATGGATCTGAGCTGAATTAGAGGCATAAATTAATTTTCTTCCATCTCATGCATCATTAAATATTGCTGTTGTGCTGTCTAATGAGTATCTATATTATACCTGTCACCTGATAGCAACTATGGTCGTTACGGTAATGTCGAGATCGTAATGACAGTCCTTTCTGTGATGTAGTCATACTATGCTTAAAATTGCATCCTTGACATGGTAGTGTTGCTTGCTTGGCCTTGGCCCTGGTCCAAACACAAATGTGTTTTTGAGGTAGAAAAAATTTATTTCTGAGTTACTAACATTCAAGGAAAACTACATAGTGATATGTATGTATTAAAAAAAACATAGCCATTTGAACTAGATTTTTGCTTCATTTGAGATAAACAAAACTTGAAAAAACTTCTTGTCCCTTGCTAAATAACTCCTTGTCTGTGTTTTGGAATTTAAGAATATAAACGACTGCAGTTGTCTCTCCGAGATTAACAACTTGTATGGCATTGTGTGTCAGTGTGTCAGATAAGCCCATACTTTTTGTCATCTGATGCAGAATGCCTCAAACACTCGGCCTGTTTGTTTAAGGCGTCTCTTGTGGCAGGGTGCAACCCCTGGCACCCCGAACTGATGGGGAAAGCAGAGGCAGGAGGGGTCTGAGCACCGCACTGCGGGACCGCAGGCAGCAGGGTGGGCAGGGCAAGCCTTGCTGGGGAGTGAGAGACCTGTTGTCATACGGCGCAGGAGGAACTCAGGGAATAAATTTTACGTTATGACATTATCTTGTTCAGATTTTCTTGCCATCATTGGTCTATTTTAGGCTTGCGAGACAACTGTTTATTTAATTCTAAAGAAAATCAATCTTCTCTCCTATTTATACAATTATATAAAACAATTCTCTTCCCAAGTATAAAGTAGTTTCAGAGAAGCTGTATGGAGGAGTCTTTGTGAATGCCACTCTGAGTGAAAAAGGAAATTAAAACAGCCCATCAAAAAAGCAGCAGTTCAAAATGAAAACCCACTGCACGTGCAGCCAAGGGTCTTGTAACCACTTTCTAACATCAAACACTATAAATATTGTGCTAAGGTACTGAGTAAAGTAGCTGATTATATGTTATTTGTAACTTGAAAATAATTATAATCACCACAGTCAGGATAGAATGGCATGTACAGTTTTTAATATTGTAATATAAGATATCCATAGAAATACTGCCTTTTTTTTTTTTTGCTTTCTGTTCACTTGCACAGTTCTGTATTGAAATCCAGCTTCCTATTGATTTTGAAACAAAGAATGTTGATATGTTGTTTCACTGCACTTCCAGTAATATTTTTACATTAATGTTTCTTTTCAAGCATGAAAGTTTGTAGCTGTTTACATGCCAGCCATTCCTAGAGTGACATAGATCCCTGTTGTGCAGTTACTTTTTTCATGAACGATTGCCAGGATATTCCATTCTAACTTTCGGTGGTACGAGATTGTCTTGTAGGTGTCAGGGAGGGTGTCTGGTGCTGGTGGGTGCTGCCAGCAGTGAGAACTGCTCTGTGTGTGTTTTGAGGACCAGATGGCTGCTCATCTGCAGCCCAGTCTGTTAGGGCAGCCAGCCAGCACCAAAGAGAGATGATTCTTCTGCATACAAGCCAGCTGCAAAACACCACAGCTGCTGCATCTCTTTGAAATGTGCTCATTTATGCCACCTCTACATACTGAGCAACACATTTATTCTTATATCTTCACAGACACTTATATGGAAGAGTACGAAGGGCAGAATTTCAATTAGTTTGCTCATTATGTAGGGCTTAAGGCCTAGGTTGTTACTGATCCTTTAAGAAGTTTGGTTGATGTTATGGGAATCCTTAAGTGGCTGTTCTCTGAAATGAGAACTGGAAGACTTGGCTGTGTCACTGCCCACCACTGCAGGACATAAGAGCAGTTCAAGTAATGATGCTAGTGCTGGTGATCAGAGATATCCCTCCTAGCAGTGAAGAACACATCAGTAAATGAGGAAGAAACCTCAAGAACTCTAGGATGGCCCTCAGGTATTCCCAGCTCATCAGAAGCTGCCAAGGGCACAAGTCAGACCCAGAGGAGCCTCATTTGCTGTTCTTGTTTCTTTTGAGCTTGTGCCTTTGCTAAGAGGACTGGATTTATTGCTGTGTGCTTGCATACAGTTATGGAATCATTGTTAGGTCCTGCACATCTTGCAAAGAGAAAAGAAACCCTGACAGCTTGGAGTGGGTTTCGGGATTCTAGATGAATACAGGGTTCCTATTTCATACTGCTTGTAACAAGGAGCTATGGTAGATTATTTCTTCATACCTGCTTTGCAATTCTTGTTCAGAAGCCTTTGTTACTAAAGGAAGATGAGCATATAGCCCCACCCACCCCAGCATTTGAGAGTTTATTTTTTCCTTTCTTGGCACATCAAGGGATCTTCTAAAACTTTCAAAAATTGTTCCTTTGAGTACAGGGATTCTTTAAGAGGCAGATGTCTTCAGTGATGGGAAGGAGTTTAGTTATTTTGCCCTTGATGTCCTGTAAAGTTTGTATTAGTATTCATATGGGATGAGAGCTTCAGCAAAGGCATGCCTAAGCATTGATATGGATTTTGGTTTTCAACTTGGGAGGAAAGGAATAAGATCTGTTTCAAAGATTGTCTGTTTGTGTTTTAGTTAAGAATGGATATCATCAGAGGAGTTTCTTGAGGAGCTCAGTAACTTTTCCCCCTTCTTCAGCCGTATGCCTGGATAAATAATCAAGGCTATCTTGAAAGTTACATTGACAATGGCTCCCTGGTGCATCAAATATTTGCACTCAGCACAGAATTCCTGAGGTCAGGAAAAGAGAAGCTAGATGGCGCCATGGTCTTGTGCTGCTGCGGGGGGAGCGCGATGTACCAGAGCACATTTTCTGGTCTGAAAAAGCAGCTTATCATCAAATACAGGGCCAGAATTCCTGAAATGGAAGAACGGGATTTCCACTGAGGCAATTGTTTAGCTTTTGCTTTTTAACACAGGCAACAAATGGAACTGCTTAGGAAACAGACTTAAATTTAAGCTTACGGACCTGAGAGAGAAGATGACAGATATAAAATGGCTTTGAGATTACCTACACAGGTAAAACTGTGAGAAATACATTGCGCACCATTGCCATTGCATTTTTTATGTGTATCTATTAGAAGCAAATACTTCTGCTCAAAGATGCTAGTACGTATGAAAGTAGATCAACTATGTACCATATCTCTGCAGTTAAAAGAAACTGACATCTAAAGTGGTATGGGAAATTGGAGGGTAAATAAATTAAATCCCAATCCACTTATAAATCTTTTCTTTCAAATGGAGAGGCCTCCACTGCTAGATATAAATATAAATGTTGTACAAGTACATGCCTAGAGTAGTTGCTGCAATGCGATCATTAATTTGTCTTTAGATACATATATTTTAATTTTCATGTGTTGGTCTTCTTAATCTCTATTTTTAGAACAGTTTTTTAAATTAAGTCGTAGTCGTTTTTAGTTGGCAAATACACATCGTTCTTCCATTTGTATTTTCATTAGTCAGAAAAGAATATATTAATAAGATTTTTATTAATATAGTAAGGCCAAGCGGAGCTTTCACTTTACCTCTGATTAGTATTTAAGAGTACATTTTGGCAGTAAGAATGCCGCAGTTATTAAAAAAGCAAAGCACAGAAACAAAAATAGCTGTAAGCTCTGAAATCTGAGGAGGGCTTATTTGACACTGATCTTAGAGAAATTCTCAACAGTTGAAAATAAATAACATCCAGGCAGCTAGATATCTTTGTGTTTGTATTGAAGCCAGCCTCTAGGCTTTGTCAGCAGCATTATTTTGATCATCAGTGAGGGGCCAGCATCGAGACTTTGCTCTGCTTGAACTGAGTTCTCCCACTATGGGAAAAGGTTGTGGGGTTTTTTTGTAGTTCTGTTTTTGTTAGGGTTTTTTGTTGTTGTTTGCTCACTTGTTTTTTGTTTTTATTTTTTGAAGGAGTTCAGTGGTTAATGTTTTAGAGGTAAGGTATTGTTAGACAAATGTGCACTCATAACAAAATGGGCAGTAAATGATTGATGTAGTATTTTATCATGGCAGAAGGTAGACGTGGGATATTGTACTGTTCCTTCAGTGATAGTAAAGGGCATGGAAAGCTACATAACAGATCTGGAAGTGCCAGAAATGCTTTGAAGTTGGTCGGTGATAGGGAGGCCCTTGTGGAACTGCAAATTTGAAAAAAGGACCAACAGGATGAAATGAAAGGCTTAACAGAACAACAGACTTTTAACCCTTACACAATTGCAAGATTTTGCAGAAAAAAATACCAAGGACTAGCAGCTTGAAGAGCAATGGGGCTGAGGAATAAGACTGAAGAGAAGAAAATGGGGTTGGAAGGGACAGGAGAATGAATTACCTTTAGAGTGAAACTGAGGATGTAACCAATATGAATGCTGGGAGGGCACAGAAAGGAAGTTCATGAGATACGCTTCACAGGAGAGAATCATCTGTAGATAGAAGGTGTAGTGGTGTAGTGTAAGAAATGGGTTAGTTTGTAGTGCTTAAAACTAAACAAATGAAAAAAAAAGGATTGAATTCCAGAAAAGGATTTTTTACATCTTCCCCCCATTACAGCTCCTACTCTATTGTGTATTTGATGATTCAGTTCTTTTTATCCCCTGTGCTTAGTGTCAGTTTTTTTGAAGTTTTAGGGGGAAAAACTGATGCTTTCTCAAGTGGCTAACTAGAGGAAGAAAATTCAGTATAGATTATAACCGTTAACAAAATCTTTTCCGTCAATAACATGTGAAGAACACCAGTTCCTGTTTCTTTTTGAAATCCCACAGACTTACTGCTTTGCCCAGTGTTTGCATTGAGCACCCACTGCCATGGGTCGCACAGGCAGATGAGTATCCTCCAGTGAGTGGTATCATTCGTCCAATGTACATTAACACATGGCAGATCATGAATCTTGTCCTTAATGAATTACTGCTGCTTTGTTAAAGACCATTATTGGGTTTTGATTTCTTTTTAACCCTATGGGGGAATCACACAGTTTTTTCCTTCATGGAGGCTGTACTGGGCAGTGCCTTTTGAGAAGTGACTTCTGGTTCCAGCCTTCAGAGGCACTAGGGAATGTGATATTGGTAGCACATACATAGCTTTAAGTTTTACTTTGTGCTGACTCAGCAACAAGAAGAGCCATCTGCAGGGTACAGTCTGACCTAACAACACTTCTGTTCTTTTTCTGTCATTCAAGTGCTTTCCTCCTAGAACTCAAGGAAATTCAAAGTTTCTATTTTTTTCTTTTTTTTTTTTTCTGGTGTATCAAATTGTTTTGAAGTAGTGCTGACGTTGGCTGACCCTTCTGCAGGTTCAGTCTCTAACGGATCAACTGAATGGAAGCCCACAAGTTCTCTAATGCCTACTGTAAGTCAAGGGTCATTTTGTATATGGAGCAAAATACATGTATGGTGACAGGAAGCAGACTTTTCCCTACGTTTTAAATAGACAATAGAGGTCCGATGTCCAGTTATTGGTGATAGGAACAAGGATCCTCTTGTTCTGATTTCTGTTTCCTGTAACACTGCATATGGTACATCTCCTTCATGTTTGTTGGTATTATTTATATTTAATAAACGTGTCATGCAGCATATTCTTAAAAATAGCCATCAACTTTGTATTTGTTTTCAAGAAAGTGCTGATGCTAAACGAAATACTAATTTTGGATTGCAGTGACTACCCTAAAATGTACACACTCAGCAAGAAACCCCACATGATTTTTTTTTTCTATTTAGTGTTCTAGGTGAACAGAATAAAACAAGAGCTGATAAATTTAATGCATTTAAATCTGTGGCTAAAAAATGCTGTGTTTTTAAATTGTTTAATTTGCATTGAAAGCTTCTCATATTAACTCACTGTCCTTGTATGAATTTATCCACAAGATGGTTTGTCAAAGCAGTATCTTATAAGGGGAAACAGCAACGTATTTATAAATTACAAAAAGTAGTAGGATGGTTAAATTTAGGATGCTGCCTATTTGGTGGAAATCCAAGCAGGGCCTGCAAAACAGATGTATGGTTTTGTGAGTCTTAGAGCATAAGACCAGGAGAGTACATGAAAATGCTGACATTTCAAAAGGGTGCTAGTTGCTCTGAATTTATGAACAATTATTAATTACAATTGAAATATTCTGATTGATAATTAGGAATGTAATATAAACATGTAACGTTGTAATAGATTGGATGTTCAACAGGCTCCATAGTGAAGTAGCGTTCTGCTCCTCGCTGACTCTGAGGGCTGGTTATTGTAAATGCATCTATATTGCAATTGCAACTTTAAGAAATCACTTTTCTGCTTAGAAACCTCTTTCTGTCGGTTTTGTTTGTTTTCTGTTTAACATTCCTGGAAGATGCCAAATTAAGTTGCATTGTTTTTTTTATCTTATCTATTTTATTTCAATACTCTGTGAATATTTAATATGTTTTTAATTCCTTTGAAAATTAGATGAGATTCCCAATGGTGCTCAGTATTTCCATAGATTCTTTAATACAATTGCAGTCCTTCAGCCACGCCTTGTATTCCAGGATACTTCCGGAGGGAGCCAGGCCACAGAGCAGGGTAAGAGCCGAAGTTGAAAAACTGTTTTTCTGCTTGCCTTGGTTTGGGATGCAGCCTTGAAGTCTACCACTGCATTTGTATATAAAGAAGCGTCTTGTGGAAAATCGCACACCTTTCTTTTCATCTTCCGTGGAAACTTAACGTTGCTGGCTGTAGTAATAGCTTATATGCAAGTGTCTCCAGTCTGTCTGCCCAAGCATCTCTTTTCTTTACAGCTCTGAAGTTAGCCACAGCTTCTTCAGCCACCTGGAACACATCTTCCTATGAGCAGCGGCCTTCCTTCCAGGGCCTGCTGTGCAGGGAAGAGCAAAGTTCCCACTTGTTACTCGCTTGTGCTGCACTCTCTTTTTGCTTCTTCTCTTCTTCTGTTTTCTCCTTCAATCTAAGCTCTGAGCAGTTTCGCACTCTAAACTGCAGTATTTCTTTAATGAGTAGGAATGCCTACAAGCAGCTTTATTACAACACAGGTGAAACCTAAGGAAAAAAGAAGAGAGTGTTCTATCATCAGTGGAACAAGCTGGAGAATGAGCCTCCCCTCCAGGTGTCTTCTCTGCTGTCTGCAGCATTTGGGTGAGGCATGTGATTGTCTGGCCATTTTCTTTCAGTCTTACTGTAGTCTTGCTAAATAAAAGAATAATTCTAACACAGAGATTAGAAGGGATGAATATCTCAAAGAGTTTAGGTTTTTCGCTGTGAAGGAATAGTTAAAAGCACTAGATATTTGGAACAACACAGGACCCTGTTTACAGAATCATAGAATCACCAAGGTTGGAAAAGACCTGCAAGATCATCAAGTCCAACACTGTTATTTCTAAACATTCCACTTCATCCATGACTCTGCCGTTAGTTTTATATAAATAAATTTATAATGTAATAATGGGGTAGAGAAGTGGAAGTTTTCCTCACTTTTACAAGGTATTTACAATTTCAAACCTCATTAAATACTTGTCTACTCTAAGTTCGTATGTTCAAAACATGTTAAGAACTATTAAGGTGGAATTGCTTTAGTGAAAGCTAGCTAATTTTGTTTACAGAAGGCCTGTAAGTAACTGTGAGCCTGTGACTTCATTTCTAATGCTCTAATGTCTGAGATTTTCTAGCATTTTTTAGAACATCACGTACACTTACTCAGTGATGCTATGGACTTCTTTCACAAAAATCTATAGGCATATTTGAGCCTTTAGTACATAATAAAAGGAAACTAATTCCTTCTCTGATTTTTTTTTATCCATCCTTCTTTCCCTGTTCTTTCCTTCAATCCTTCTTTTCCATTTTTTCATTATTCTTTAGAAGTTTTCAGATTCAGCATCTTAGTTTTGTTTTTTTAGTTTTCTATCTCAGTAGGTAGGGCATTTGCAACAAGATCACTGAAAGAAAGAATAGTAGGAAACTTTAATCAGTTTAATTCTGCTATTTTTGTGCTAATGAACTAGCTGGAATGACAGGAGGAACTTGGCAGGAAAAGAACAATAGCATGTTTACACAATACTGGTGAGTAATTTAGGACTAAATTTGGGAAGGATTTGGAAGCTGAGGAGGTTGAGAATTCAGTATTGAAAGTTATACTAAATGGAAAAAGGTTGAATACCCTCCAATATTATACTCCAAAGTATAGTTATTTTATTGCTTGTAGCTATTGGAGAGCTTCCAGACTACAGTCAATAGCAGCTTGGACAGTTATGGTAACAGAAAATGTAAGAATCATCAGTGTTAAAACTGATTATTTAAATTAGAAAATATATATAGTTTTTGAGTTTACTCTCTGCAGAATTTTGAGAAAATAAATATGCAAAGTGAATGTGCTGAAACACACTAGTATAAAAAGTTGCAGATGGTTTTGTAATTAAGGAGAAAGGCAGTGAAACCGAAATGCTGAAAATGAGATGAATAATTAAATACCAGCAAGAAGAGGTTTTAAGTAACTATTAACTTCCTGATGATTGAAAGAAAATTTAAAGATGAGAGCTAGATAACTATACTCTTCTGCAAGAAATGTTCAGATGTTTCATATACCTGATGTGAATGTAAATGTTAGCATTTAAAAAATTCTATCAATAGAGACTAGCCAAGGTTTGATATTACATGGACTTGAATAGAATGATAGAACAGCAAATTGCCTTCATCATTTTAGGTTATTGCTGTTTCCTTTGACAAAAGTGAATTTGCTGGGAACCAGAGGCTGCTAAGGCATGTGATAAATCAAGAAGGAAGTGGTAGTGAAGAGGGAAATAACTTTTAAGTTCCATTGGGCTTGAGAACAGTTTTGCATATATGGAGAAGTATATGCATGTGAGAAGTAGATCTTGCAAGTATTTTTCAAACAGGCCTTCCCCAATTTTCAACTTGCCAGAACGATGTGGGGCATTTGCCATTGCAGTTGAAAAACTGCTTTGCACAGGGACACCTCTTTTCCCAAGAGTATATTTCACTTTGTAGCTATCTTTTTGTAAGATTGCTAGTTTGTTTTAAATAAAAACAGGCTAAAATTTGCAGACTTGTGTTTTCAAGAACACCTGAGATTAGTATCAGATATTATTTATTTTTTGATGCGAGATATTAAAAATTATATTGTAAAAGCAGCATATATAGTATGGAATCCAGTAGGAGCTTTGTTATTACCAATTTGCTGAAATGCTGATTATGTCTTTTAAAATCTAATATAAGCAAGCTCTGGAAGTTGTGTTTTCAGCTGTACTGGTGAAATGGGTATGTATACAGGCATTCATATACATACAGAAAGATAATGACTCAGAGCTAGAAAACAGATCTAAAACTTTCATAATATATGAAAGTGAGGTTAAGAAATTTCAGATTTTATCTAGAAAGTGGTCCTGTGATGATTATTAAGGAAAATGGTATTACTGAAAACATACAGTTCAGTAGATTAATTAAGATGCTTTCAAAATAGTCTTAATTGGTAGTTTCTCAAAGCCAAAAAACTTCTAGAGGGAAAAATATAATAATTCCTGTAGATCTGCTTTAATTCATGTACTCTAAAGACAGTAATTAGGGACAGATTAGGATTTGTTTGTTTGGATCAAATTTAATTAACTTATTTATCTTTAGGTCATTGCTAGTGGGTGGGGATATGTATTCTAAGAAGAATATAGGGATGCTGTCCAGATATGCAGTGGTGGAGTCAGGAAAGTCCGAGTGTGGATGGAATTGAACTTGGTGAGGGATGTGAAAATCAGCAAGAAGAGATTCTTTAGATACACAGGGCAGAAGAGTCAGGCAAAGAACAGTGTACCCCCTCTGATGAATGAAAGGGAGAGCCAGCCTCCAGGGACATGGAGAAGGCTGAGGTACTTGAGGAGATCTTTGCCCCATTCTTCATGGCCATTCAGGCTTCTAACACCTGTCATGTCTCTGAATGTGAGAGTCAGGGGAGCAAAATCCCTCCCAATGTTAGAGTGGAGTAAGTCCAAGACCACCTTATGAGGCTGAATGTGTTCCAGTCTATGGGGCCGGATGACATGCATTCCTGGGTTCTAAAGGAACTGGCTGATGTGGTTGCCAAGCCACTCTCCATCATATTTGAAAAATATGTCAAAGTCTCCTGTGGCTAGAAAAAGGGAAACATCACTCCCATGTTAAAGAGCAGGAGAAAGTAAGACCTGGGGAACTACAGGCTGATGAGCCTCATGCCTTGGAAGATCGTGGAGTGGATCCTCCTGGAAGAGTTATTAAGGCTCATAGGAGATGTGGAGGTGATCCAGGACAGCCAGCATGGCTTCGCTAAGGGCAGATCATGCCTGACCCATCTGGTGGCCTTCTATGATGATGGCATCCATGGAAAAAGGAAGGGCAGCAGATGTCATCTGCATGGACTTGTGCAAGGCCTTGGACATGGTCTTGCACCACATCCTTATCTCTAAATTGGAGAGAGATGAATTTTAAGGCTGGACTATGAGGTGGATAAATGAATTGGCTGTTTTTTTTGTATTCAGAGGGTTGTCAATAGCTCTGTGTCCAGATAGAGGATGGTCATGAGTGGTGTCCCCTGGGAGATCACTCTCAGGACTGGTGCTCTTCAGAATCGTTATCAGTAACATAGACAGTGGAATTGAGTGTACCCCCAGCAGGTTTGCTGGTGACACCAAGATGAGTGGTGAAGTTGACACTATAGGAAGGATGGACACAATTCACTGGGACTTGGATGGTGGAAAAATGAGCTCATGAGAATCTAATGAGGTTTAACAAGGCAATCCCAGATATGAGTACAGATGGAGAAGAACTCATTGAGTTCTTACAGAGTCTTGCAGAGAAGGACTTAGGAGTCCCAATGGGAAAAAAAGCTGGATGTGAGCCAGCAGTGTGCTCTTGCAGACCAGAAGGCCAATGGTACACAGGGCTACATCAAAAGAGGGGTGACCAGGGAGAGGGAGGGGATTGCCCCCATCTACTCTGCCTTTGTAAGGCCTCGTTTGGAATCCAAACTTTGCACCAAACTGGTACAGGAAGGATGCAGAGCTGTTGGAGCAGGTCCAGAGGAGGGCCACAAAGATGATCAAAGGGCTGGAGGACCTCTCCTGTGAAGAAAGGTTGAGGAAGTAGGGCTTGTTTAGCTTGGAGAAGACTCCGGGGAGACCTTATTGTGGCCTTCCAGTCCTTGAAGGGAACTTACAGGCCGGAAGGATTCCAACTCTTTTCATGGTCTGATAGTGACAGGACAAGGGAGAGTGACTTTAAATTAAAAGGGGGGAGATTTAGGCTAGATATCAGGAATGAATATTTTACTCAGAGGGTGGTGAGGCGCTGGAACAGGTTTCGCAGAGAGGTTGTGGATGCATTGAAGGCCAGTTTGGATGGGGGCCCTGGGCAGCCTAATATAGTGGTAGACAACTCTGCCTGTGGCAGAGAGGTTGGAACTAGATGTCCTTTAAGGTTCTTTCCATTGTAAACCAGTCTGTGATTCTGTGATTAAAGTGCTGTAAAGCAGCCTAAGCCTAATTACATTTCTTGTTTTTTCAGGCTGCATTTTGAAAACAGTTGTGTGAGGAATTTGAAAAGAAATAGAAAAATTAAATTGAAAGGTTGTAAAGTTTGAAAATATTGAGAACATTTTTATTTTACCTGAAGTAAGTTATGAGACCATTAAAAATTATCCTGAGAGCTGAGATACAACTTGGGAAGGGTAGTACTCCCTAAAAACTGGAGAGAACTATATATTCTCTTGGTTTCATAAGAGCCTGAGTCGTTCTCTTTTTACCAGAGAGAGAAAATGGACTAAAGCAAGAGTTGCACCTTGGAAAGGACCGTGAGATAGATTTTGTTTTAACAAGTCATGTTGATGCAGAATTTGAATATGTATTTTTTTTGTTGTTTCTACATAGAGCTGTTGATGCGGGAGTTTGTATGAACCAGTTTTTTGAACAATAGTCATACTCACTGAAACAGTGAACAGTGAAGTACAAAGCACTTCCATTTTTATTACCAGTGTTTGATCCATGACTAATTGCTGTTATCCTGTGAGACTGTTTCCGTAAATATATCTGTATGGTTTTAATGAGCATTTTGAAAGTCTAATGCTAATCCTACATCTGAATGAACAAACTCATCAATAGCTAAGAAATTAGTTTAATTATTTTTTTTTTCTTTTAACCTCAGAAGTTTGGGATACTGCACAGTGAAAATGAGAAGAGAGGTCTTCTGTTCGGGTAAGTTCATATCAGCTTCTAATCTGGTGTGTATGTAATGATCAGTTTGCATAGAATTCACAGTTGCATTTCAGTGATTGAAAGATTTTATAAACAGGACATAGGGGATGTAATTAGATGAATTTTGTGATGGTTGGACTTCTAGCATTTTGTATCAGTAGTTGAAACTTTGAGAAAAAGGGAACTGGTTCAGGGTGGGGACTCTGAAAGCATCTACTGTTCTTTGACATGGTTCTCTGAGATGGTCTCTGTTTCAGTGATTGTCACATAGACATTTGAGGTGCTTTATTTTTCTTCTCTTTGCTTCCTCAATATTTTAATGTTTTGCTGATGTCATCAACAAGCATACTTTTACTATCTTGACATCAAAATTAAACAAAAACTTGGAAATTACATTAAGCAAGCTGTTTGGAAAAGTTGTCTTCATAGCAGGAAGTTTGTCTTGCTCATGTCATGGTCAATTCCTAGTACAGCCAATGCAAGGCAAGTCTGACTTAAGAAAGATGAAAAAATTTTGCTCCAAAAGATATATTGAAACCCAGGACTAGAACTGTTGTTCTCAGCATTGGCTGTATGTTAGATTTATGTGTATATATACCCAATAATTGCAAAGAAATGCATGAGCAATCTCTTTGTGAATGCAGCATTACAGCAAGTTGACTCACTCAAAACATAACATTCTTCTAACTAAAGAAATTCTTAGAAACTGCTCAATTCTACATGCCGTGGCATCGTATGAAGTCTTGTAATCTTTGAGGTCTTGCAGCGTATGAATTTTTGCCATATGTTTTGTTAACAAGTGTCATACATGTATTTTACTGAAACCTGTTTTTCTCATTGTATTTCATATGAAATAGTTCATTTTTAATTCCCAAAGCATATCCGGTGGAATAGTACAAGCTACGTTGCACATACTTACAGCTGTCCCAAATCATTTTCTACTACTGTTGCTCCAATTATATTGGGCCTCAAAGTTTTTTCTTAATTAGGGACTCAGAGTTAGGAGAACAGATTGTAGCAGCCCTCTGCTGCTTAATAGTAGTTAATTTCCAACTATCCTAACAATGGATTTAAAAGACTCTATAATCTTATTTGTGTTTTATTACTTCAAGTGAAATGCAGTACCTCCCTGGTCCCCCCACATGGTTACAGTTAAAAAATATTGGAGGGAAATTTCCAATGACCTATTGCATTGTTTTAAACATTATTTTTCCCAGCAAAGGTTGTTTCTTTTGGCAGTCATTCACAGTGCTGCAGTTCCTCCAAAGGAAAGCCAGGCTTTATCCTCTTTGAAATGGTCCAAAAAACCTGAATGAGATTCAACAGCAAGTGATAATCCTTGCCAATAACTTTCAGAACTTATTTCAAGTAAATAACTTGTGCTGCCTGATTATTGGCAGCTTTTGCAGGACCCTCACGAAGAAAATCTCTTGAATACTTGTGTGGCCAAATCACTCTGGTTATATATTTCTCTATAGAGAAGTAAATACAAAAATGGCATTATGACTTAATTGCCTTTTTTTTTTCTGAATGAGAACTATATCCATTATCATTAATATCAATAACTCAGATGCTTTGCTACATTGCTGTGCTGGGTGGGCATTCATAAAAAATTGACTGGAGTGTGAACTCACGAAGTGAATAGTAACATGATAAGGAATAGACTATATTACACAGGAGAAAAAAAATAAAAGACTGCATACATCCCTCAGAAATCAGCTTGTGTCCTACTGGTAAATACACAACAATAATGTCAAGGTCAAAGCAAGATATGCATGAATTATTTTTTTTTTTGGAGATTGAAAACGTTCTAGAAATGTTTTTAGAGAAAATTGAAATTGCTATTCTTATTTACATTTTTATGGAGCTTATTTACCCTGTGCCTGATAAACACTGACAAAATTCAACATGTAGGTATGTGGGTTCAGCAGTTTAGTTGTTTAGAAGGATTCTGGTAAAAATTGGAATGTTGTGTTATTTTATTATTGTTTAAAGTTAGGTCTTTCATTTTCTGGTTTAGTTCATGTGTGATGAGTATTTACCATCCCTACCTGAGTAGAGATGTGTTTCCACTGAGCAGTCAAAAAGAGAGTTTTCATTGGAAATAGCAGGGACTCCATTTCATATGCACCTACAAGCTGATGACACTGGCATTCACCAGTGAAATGGGAAAAATTATTTATAAATGAACATACAATCCAGTAAAGATTATTTCAAAGATAAATTTCAACTATAAATTGCTTGTCTTATGAAGAATGGAACCAGTAAATTCACTGTTGTAGTGAACTGAGTTTTCTTTCTTCCTGTATAATTTCTTAATGGTGGAAAAATAAACACAGACCTAGCACTCACTGTGACACTAAGAAACAAATCATTTATACTTTATGTAGCTTTACTAGAAAGCAACATATGGGAGGTAGAAAGTCAGTAGTATAGATGTAAATCGTTAGGTAAAAACTTACTTCAAAAAAATCATAATGTTTGAAGATACAGATGTTTATTTTTTCTTCTGTATATTATTATTCAGTGCATGTGTGACTTAAACATTAATATCTGTATGTCTCACATACATGTGTGACTTAAACATTAATATCTGTATGTCTCAGATAATACAGAACATTTTTACAATATTAGTGCAGGGCATATAGTAAGGAGTTACAAACTCTAACTAGGAATGAAAATCCTTGCAAAAGAATATAACACAGTAGGATCAAACTGCAGATATAAACACCTGAATGTAGGATATTTGCAATATATCTGTCTGCTTGTATGTGAGCACGCGAGCTCTCACAGTTATTCAAATTCAGTAAAACTGGTCTAAATCCTACTGCTAAAGGGAATGTATGTATGTTCATAAAAAAGAGAACACCAAGGAAAAAAACACAGTTTTTGCATGACAACTGTTTTGTCTTGTAGACTGTCATAAACATTAGGTTTCAGTATTATGAATATCACAGCATAGGTGAAATGAGGAAGATTATTTTTCTTATCTGAAGAGTAGCATGCATGATGCCTTTATAAGTGAGTGCTCATCTCATTTCCAGTCAAAAGCTTCACATTTCCTTGTATTAAGTAGGTTTTGATTTCACGTAATAATGCTTACTGACTACATTATACATTTTAGTTGGGAAACTTTCAGGAAACTTCTTGATTTTTTTCAAGGATAAAATGCTGAGGTTTTTTTACTAATATACGTGCTCTGGTATTTATCACTCTTCATATATATTGTTCACTCTGCATGGGTTCTGACTTTTTTCATTTTGTTTTCTCACTGTTGAAGGAATAAGAATTGCAAAAAAAAAAAGAAGACAACCTAAAGAAGGAAGTCATATCTCAAATAAGGGTACACAATATCCTGTGCAAATAAGGAAATTATTTAAAGTGTTGCATGATAAACTTAGCCTTTTATGTGCAGTCTTCAGCATCCGCTGTTGACTATTACTCTATGTTAGTGGACCAGTGGTAAATGCTGCTGATGTGACAAACAATTTTGCCACCCAGGCAGTTTTGCCAGAGTACGGTGCACACTTTTGCTTCTGGCCTGAGACCTGTGGGTCTTGCTGTCCAGGTGGCCAGCTCTGTCAGCGCAATAAACTGATGTTCATTATTCTCTGTCCCAAAGGAAACGTGGAGGAGGGACGATGGTCTTCCTTCCAGAGGATATTTGCCTTTGCCATAGTGATAGACAAGGCTGATGAATAAATCAACAAGAAAGGCAAAAGAAAAGGAAAAACCCAAACCACAAAAAGAGGGGTCAGAAAATTTAGGGCAAAGGAAAAAACAATGAGAATGTTGTATATGTCAGGACACACTAGTAGCCATTTCATAAACAAATTTCTTCCTATTTTGGTATATTTTACTTGGATATCCTGTTTCTTTCTTTATCCATTGTGTGACATTAGGATTTCAGAAAGGACCAAATCCATAGTAAGGTTTCACTTATAATACCGTTGGAGAAGGCAGAGATTTTTATGCTAAATTTGGGAATTGTTTAAAAAGTGATAGTAGGAAAACGGTGGGTGAAGTTTTTCTTTGAAGAATGGAAAGAAACACATCATTAATCGAAAAACGTGGTTTTGTCTGAATGTGTTAGGGATTTACTGTTTCCTGTGTTTTCTTTGAAACTTTCTTGTATTTTGCAATCATTGTTAACTCATATCTTCAAGCTGCGTTGCAAAGCAAACTTCTGCTATTTAGCTTTATTCTTTTATATGCATTTATTATTTGTGATATATATTAACAAACTTTTGTTCTGTGGCAGATGTAGCCTTCTGAACTGCAGCTGTGCTTCATGCTTGAGCATGGGCTGTGTGGTCTGTCACACAAGGAGGTCCCCTAAAAGGAATCTGTTACACAGATCCTTGGCAGCAAAGTTGCTCTTCAGTTTTTCAGTTTTTCTAATTTCTTATGGTAGTAAGTATTATGCTTTCAGTTTTAAGAAATTAATAAGTAAGTCATTACACAGCTAAAGGGACAATGCAAAGTTTGGTAGCATCTCTAAAAGATTTTTTATTTGAGTCCATTTGGGTTTTAGATTAGGACAAAATGAAGTTCCAAGTAAGAAGGAGACATGCTTAATTTTATGAAAGCATACCTTTAGATATGGATGACAACAGATGGCTTTATAGCAGCATATAGTGCAAAGTCAACAGATGGTGAAGCTGCTACATAGAAGAAACAGCTCAACTGTGGTAACAGGACTGTGAGGCAGCCTGGAAGTACTGCGTTAGCAGCAACTGACAGACAGTAGCAGTTGTTTTACAAAGCAAACTTGTTCTGGCATTCTCTGTGCAAAGCTGAGATGCTCAGAAGAGGTAATTTGATGAAGTTCAGTAGCGTCCTAAATTCACCAATGATAGAACTGTTCTATGTTTTATATTTTATAGTTCCATGGAGAATACTTTTTTATTGTAGAAGTTTGTAGGAGAGTTGTATAAAGCAACAGTATTGGTTTTAGAGCAGCAGCACAGAACAGGTGATTCTTGATTTCTAATTAATTAGTGTTAATTAATATTATACATTTTTATGTTTATAACATCTTTAGGATAAGATTTTCTAAAGCTTCAGGCTTTAGGAATGCATGTCAAAAAAAAAAAAAAAAGATAAAACAAAAAAGAAGTCCTGAAATATATGAGATACTGAAGACTTAAGACTACTTGATAATGTTTCAAGAAGAACCTTTTCCTGATTATTAATTTCTTGTTACCTGTTTTTTCTCCTTTTTTTTCTTCAATCAATTTACACGATTTACGGTGTTTTCTGAAGCAGTGGTAAGTGATTTCTTTGCAGAAAGCTGGAATTTGACAGGAAAGATCTAAAGTTTTAGAGTAAGAAATTCTCCTGATATTTGTTAGAATTTATTTTACTGGACTTTCAAATAACCTCCCACTGTCTGGATCCTGGAAATTAGTTGCAGTGTCTGGCATGTGTACTTAGATTGAGTAGAAGATTTCTCATATAAAAGCCTCTGTAATTTATTTCTCTATAAAGTATTGTTCTTCGTGGACAAGATTGGTAGATTGCATTCTGCTTTAATAGTGACACTTTAAAGCTGCCTTGGGCTCCTGGGCAATTATTCCTTATTCATTTGGGAAGCACAAAGCTGTTCTCACTTTTACTGCACACTTCTGTTTGTTGTAAACTGTGATGTGACAATGCAGGCTATGCTCACTTACATTCCAGGCTTTTGAAATGCCATGTACTTGACAGAGCTCTTTAAATAATCTAGACAGCTCGCTTTTGAGAGCCAGCAAGCAGTTAAAGCACAGATAAAACTGGAGGTTCTGTATGACATTCCAAGTCAGGCTTCCATAGTGTTTCACCTTCATTGACCTTAAAAAATAGATATGAAACTGATTTAGATGGATTATAATGAGATTACCAAGAAATTACGGATGACTTGTTGCTTGATTTAATGTCCTATTTCTTCTGATTAGATCCTACCAGGATTTCCAGTTATTCACAATGGTTTGTTTTACAGTTATGTGCCAGAAAAGCGCTATTCTCAGTCATGTCCAGTAGGTAATCGTGTCAGTCAAAGCACTGAACTTGGTTGTCTGAGGTTTGGTCACTAAAAAAGCTTGGAAGTATAAAGTGAATCTTTAATGTCTAATCGTGTGTTATAAATCCTGATGAAAATAGGGGAACACCATAGTAGTAAATATGTTCATTAAAATGTTAATTTTCATAAGGAAGAGCAAGAAAATAAAATATGAAGGTAAGTTTACAGGTGATTGAAAAAAAAACAACCTTAAAAAGAACATTATACAAAATATTCTTTCTGACATCATCTGAAGCTCTGGTCTAAATTAATGGTCTTTTTCAATTGTATTTAACTCCTTTTGATTAGATTGCTGAGAAAGCAATGCTGCCACTTACGTGGAAATATTAATGTGATGATCTAGTAGTGACTGGTAAATAGTTCAGATTAAATGAATAAGTTATCTTCTTCATGGTATTTATATGTTTTTAAATACAATATTTTTCTACTGTGTAATACATTTCTGTTCATTCTTGTAGTCATCTTCATTACTGAAGATTCTGAAACGTCCTTTACATTAAAGCAAAAGCCTTTTAGTCATTTTGCTCATTACATCTTATGAATTCCAATTTACAAGATAAAAGGAAACATTTTTTTTCTTAATTTTTCTGCGATCCTTATTTATTAATAGAGTATAGTTGCTGTGTGCAAGCGGGCTGTGATTGTTGAACTTGTAAGCTACAGCAGGATCCATATACATCTCTTCATGACACAAAATTCAGTACAGTCTTGTCACAAGACAAGACACCTGAGCAGTAAGCTAAAAACAAAGTCAGCAGCTGGATCTTGGCATAAGATTATTCAGTGTAATAAAATGTTGTAATAAGGATAACAATTTTATATCAAATACTTCACATCAGTAATATAGAATCTTAGAATCCTTGGAGATGGAAGGGACCTTTTAAAGGACATCTGGTCCAATTCCCCTGCAATGAACAAGAAATTCCACAGCTAAATCAGGTTGCCCAGGGCTCTTCTTTTGTCCATTGGTGCAGTGACACTATCAGAAGGCCACCAATTTGGTGGAACAGGATTTGCCCTTGGTGAAACCATGCTGGTTCTCCCATATCACCTCTCTCTCTTCCATGTGGCATAGTGTAACTTCTAGGAGGATCTGCTCCATGATCTTTCCTGGCACAGAGGTGAGACTGATTGGATGGTAGTTCCCTGCGTCATTTTTTTTACCTTTCTTAAACATGGTTTTGGCGTTATCTTTTTTCCAGGGACCAGGGACTTCAGCTGATTGCCAGGACTTTTCAGATATCATGGAGAGTGGCTTGGCAGCTACATCAGCTAATTCTCTCAGGACTTTGGGATGCATCTCATTGGTATCCATAGACCTGTGGATGTTGAGATTCTTCAGGTAATCATAAATCTGACCTTTGCTTAAAGTGGGAGGGATGTTGCTTCCACAGTCCCCTCCTGCTAAACCAAACATCTGTGGGCTGTGTGGCAAGCGGTTGTCAGAGAAGACAGAATCAAAAAAGTTGTCTGTTGTTACCAACAATTGACAGTGTCTTTCTTTTCAGTGTAAGATAGCTGTGTTTTATTCATTTACTGTAATTTTCTCAAAATTCAATTTCACCTTTGAACATACCCCTGGAAACTCTTGTGCCCTGAAGCCACCTTGCTTCTTGTCTTTTAGTATTCAGGATGTCAGTCCAGAAAAATTGTACAGGTTGAGCATTTGTCTGGAGCTGAGGCTACTGAGAGAGAGGTACTCATGGCTGTTGCTCATGCTTGAGTTGGTTGTAGTCAGAAACAAAGACAGTGGAGACAAAAGTTATCCAACTATAAGAGTCATCTGTTCCTTATGAATTGGTATTCTTATATTCTGGGAGATTTCAGTAGAAGTCCTTGGTTAAGAAGTATGGGAATGCAGAAAGTCAGGCATTTCTCAAGTAAATTCAGCACAAAGCTTTATGCTGCCTGACAACAATTTCAAACATGCATCGCATTTCTCAAGTTGCCTCTCTTATCGTTAGAGAGCAGTGTGGTCTGTGATAGAGGCTGACACAGCTATGAAAGTCATTCTTGCTCAGTTGTCTATCTGAGACAAGGATTTGGGCTTTGATACTTTGCCAAGTAATTGTCTTGAAAGGGAAAGTAAATCCAGAAACTTCCATCCTTCTTACTGTTGCTTGTCTATAAAAACTCAGTTGCCAGTGGTTTTATCACTTCACTAATTCTAGATTAGCATATTTATTCCATGAAAGTGTTAATGAATCAAGTAGCTAAGATGATACTTACCTCTGGATAGAAAATAGAATAGTGTGTGTAACAGAACAGCATACTGTTGATTTAGGATAGAGCACATTCAAGAGCAAATAGGAAAAGTGCAATGTCCTTTGCAAACTTGCAACTGGCTTTAAGTGTCACTTTGTTACTATATACACACAAGCATATATTTAGCTATTTAGAAATACCTTCTCTCAGATTTGACTTTCTGGCTTGATGGAAGTAGAAATCTGTTCATTTTTTCTTATTCGGAGGGTTGCTTCTATAGAAATTCCTGTCTACTTCTAGAGAGGGAAAAGTGGCTTTTTCTAGATAAAAAGAACTGTATGTGCCAGTTAAAAGTAAATAGATTTTGCATTCTCCGTCATCTTTCTCACATGGAATGTTTGAAAATGAAGATACTCAAATTGTGTGCTGCTAAATCATTTAACTGTGACATCCACATAATATATATCTACCTGTTAATGAGGCAGTCAACTGTGTAACCGCAAAGATAACGTTTATGTAACACAGTGCAGCAAAAATAACACCTATACAGCTGAACATAGCTCTTCAGAATAAGAATCATCATAAGAGAAAAAGAATAATCTGTGATAGACAAGTTTCAAGATAACCAGTGGCTGTGCAGCTATCAGTAGACTGTCTAAGAGAATCAGTTCTGAATTTGTTTCTCACTTACTATTTGGCTTCTGATCCAGCTAGAATGATCTCCTACAGAACTTGTTTTCATTCCTCTTTTCTGTTCTGGTTCCATAGGGTCATACATGTATCCTCATGGCTGAGGAGCAAGGTGATGGGAAATAAGAAGTAACTGCTTTCCATTTTTACATGGTGCAGCACATACAAGTGCTTTGGAAAGGAGTTGCTGGAAAGCAATAACAAAGGTTGGTCAGAAGTTCTCCTCACCTTCTTCTTGGCTAGCTTCATCTGATGATGTGAAATGTTGGCCTTAATGAAGTACACAAATTTACTGGTTGGGGTTTCACATGGAACGCTTGGAGTATTAAGTAAATCAGTCATGTTCATTGTTAAGTGTTTTCAGTTTACCTTATCTTGCCATGTGCTGGGTCCTACTCAGTGTCTGCACTTCGACCCTAATTCCATTTCTTCACTGTGACCATGTTTATCTGCAAGGTTGTGATTCCAGGAAGAGCAACTGATGTGAACACTTACCAGTGTATTTGGCTCTAAATAATTAAAGTAGGTTTGAGCTCTTGCATCAAAATTCACAAAAAGATTTTCAATACTCCAGGGTTCATAATTGAATTTGGCTCTTGAGATATACTAGAGCATATTTCAGATTAAAAACTTTTTAACGTATATATATTTATGGTGACAACAGAAGTTCAGTTACTGTAATTGATTTTAAAGGATGTGCAGTAGTTTCACTTCTAGACTCAGCACCACTGAAATGATATCTTCTTTTTTCAGAAATGAAACTTGGAATTTCCACAGCTTTTTTTTTTTCTTCAGCTAGAACTAAGACAAAAGATAGGGACTTTTTATTTGCTGCTATTTTTTTGATAATGAACTTTTAGCTTGTTCTCTGAAATGAAAGAGACAATGCCTCTGAGTAGAAGAAAGTAATAAATTAGCTGTTTCCTAGCCTATGCAAGTTACCACACTTCTATATCATGTTATCTGGCATTTTATTTGTATTCTGGGTGCTTTCTAGTGCTATGCAGTTGAACTAACAGAACAGGAAATGTCATTCTGGTGAACTGGTGCCTGAGAAAGATCAATAAGAAGGTATTTAGAATACATAAGTATTTTAGAAGTTCCAGAAGAGAAAGAAACAGACAATAAATCTTCTTTGTTTCTTTTTTTTTTTAACTTTTTTTTCAGTAGATGACAAGTTAAATGTGGAGCACTATTGTTTGAAGTTACGTGGGTTACATGATAATATGTTGGTGGGTTTTTATTTTCATTTGTTTGTAGCTAGGAGTAAAGTTATAATTCCTGAAACAGACACAACTCTTTAAATATAAAAACCTGCAAGTAGATCTCATCCTTCCCATCCAGGTATGCATATTACAGGGAGCCAGTGATACTCTTCTCCCTGACTTGGGGCTATGCAGAAACTGTGCTATTGTCAGGTGGTAAGAAGGAATTTGAAGGGCGTTAGAGAAAGAAAAGGGTCAGGGAAGTGCTGGGATCCAAAAAGCCAGTAGACAACAAGGAAGGAAAAATAGTGTATGACACATGTAGCAGACTATTGAGTTTGTTGTGAACTGAAAGGCTGAGGTTAGCAGATCATTTGCTGTATAGGGCAGCAGCAGTATTCATACATGTCCTCCATGTTCATGATTCTTCACTAAAGATACTTGATAATAAATGTGCTTGCATATGTTTCTGTGTTGGGGCCCTATATAGAAGTAATTACTTGTGTAGTAGGTATTTTTAGCAGAAATCCCAAAATGTTACTCTAGATGCTGAAGTTCCAGAGGCATTTGATTACTGGCGTAGAAGATAGGTCTGATTAGGACATTTTTCTTCTATCTTTTTTTTTGTTGTTGTTGGGTTGTTTTTTAATCCCCTCTGCCAGGAGAAGAAGACTAACTCTCTTTTTCCATAGGTCCTTGGATGTAAATCACAAAAAATCACAGAAAGAGTGGCAAAGGTTTTAAGAGACCAAATTCTGCGTGACTTTTAGCCTTTCAGCTTTCAGACTAGCCTCCAGACCAGAAGACATAAGAAATGCAGGAAGAGAGTTTGAAATGTTGAATAACTAACATGTTGCGTAATGCACATTTTGTTCATATAGCTCATTTAAGGTATCATGAACTTGAGATTTCTGTTGTCTAGCAGAAATGATGTGAATTTTACCCTAAATATTTAATAGAACTGTAGAAGTATTGAATTAAAGCAAATACTTGCCACAGTTCTGAAATAATTTTCTTTTACATTCCAGAGAATGTCTAAGCTTAGTTTCAGTTCTCACAAGGATGTTTGTATTCTCTAATACCAGGCGAAAAATGTCATGTGCAGTATTTCCAAACTGCCTTCTGAGACATAATTGTTTTATCTTTGTTTGTCCACCAAAGCCTGATAAAAGTCTCTTTTGATTACTAGATATATTGGGAAACATGTATTTACGTCACTGTGCTCAATTCTTTTACTTTCTTGTGACTTTATATTTTAAATACTGGTCACATTCCAGCATTCATTATGCTCTGCATGTGTCAGAGGTTCTTACAGTTGGCCCTATAATACTTGTAAATGTAGATGTACCTCTATTTTTTTATTGTCCTCTGTGATGTTTGAATAAAAAGCTAGTTTGTCTGAACTCTTGTAAATTCCTAAAATTTGTCAGCTACTTTCTGTTTTCAGGTGGTACAACCAGTTCTGAAAACAAGCAAACTTGATACCCATTTTCCTATTTGCAGTTTGGTGCTGAGGATGGTACAGGCAACAGTAAAGTATATGTTCTTTTCAGAATACTAATGAGGCTAACATTTGAGTTTGGGAAAAGAACAAATGTTATGAAATTTCTGAATATCTTAGGAGATCTATATGTCCTTTAATATGTATTGGCTAATCTTGCTCTTTCCTATACTGTCTGAGTTAAATGTAACTACTCAGTACAGTAGTCTTTCTGGTAAGGATGCAACTCCTGTAAAGTTAATGGCAGCTGTCCAGTTTAGTTTAGTGGAAGCTAGAGCAGAGTTATTTCCTGTTCCATGTTATCTGATGGAGGGCTTGATTATAATTTTTCCAACATGCGGATATTGCCTTCTATATTTGTATTTTCTTACATTGAGAAACCAGCTTCCCAGAAATAGGGAAATTTTGCCTTTTCTCCCTCAGCTTATACTGTGATTATTAAGCCATTAAAATGGAGGAGTTTCAACTCTTATTTCTCTCTACTGGTGATTAAAAAGTATTTATTTGCAACTCAGCTGGGAGAATATGCTTTGTTTTAACAAAAACTGATGTCTGGGATAAAATTGCATTCCGTGGTTGCTGTTATCTACTCCAGACAGATTTTGGGTTTTTTTTCTGGATTTTATGAACAGTACTATCTGAACAGTATTCTTCATGAATTTAATGCCAGTTTTGAGTATTTTTTTCTTCCTCTTCTTCCTCTAATTATTTTACTTAATATAAGATCTTTTAGAGTCACAAACATAATTGTCATAATTTGCTTTGCTGTTTCTGTAGCAGCTTGTACTGTGTAACTATCCTTTGATAAGGATGAAAATGTAAGGGCAGTTGCAGTACTTCCATAGTGCTTTCTGGTACTACACTAACCTGAATCTCATATTTTAGAACTAGTATTAGGTTGTTGACTGCATGGCTCAGCAAGTAAATTTCTTGAGCATTGATAGCATTATTAGTTCAGCCTTTATTTTTCCACTGTATTTACTAAATAGCTGAAAAAAGCTATGCTCTTTAAAATCTGCGTTGTGATGACAGTACTTCATAGACATCAAGTATACACTCAAACTATTATATAACAAATGATTTTCCAAACACATTTTAAAAACAAGTATTTTTTGCACTGAATTTCTTTCTGCTTTTATTTAAGTCTGCAGACTTCTCTTAACTAACTTCATTTTTAGGGATTAAAAATACTTAGCAGTGTAAGTAACATCACGTCTAAGAGTGGTAGTAGTCTTCAAAGAAAATACTGTTAGGTAAAACTGTTCTTAAAATAATATTGTGAGAAGTTTTCTCAAAAGATACAATCCTGCAAAAATGTTTGAACTGAAAGCAAATCTGAATAACGTTTCCATCTGAGATTATAGTACCATTCAGTTACTTATAATTACCCACACCCATTCATTTTATCAAATGTTTGAAAGATCAGATCTTGTGTATCTATTTTTAGTTGTACTAAAATGTTGTTATCCTGAGTTCTAAATTTTGTATTTAAAAGAAAGTAAAAAAAAAAAAAAAAATCAGCAGAGGGCGCTGAGCCCACCATACATGGATCTCTTCCTCCCTACACTGGATTTCCCCATCCAGGGATTTCCCACTCCACTTGAAGATAAGCCTTTATAAAGAGCATGTTGCAGCAACTAACAGTTGCAGAGAAGCAGCCTGTCAGGGTACTTCTTTTCAGGAAAGAAATCAAATCTTCTGAACATTATTTTCCTAGGAACAGCAATTATAAATGTTAAAACAGATGGGAAGAACAAGCCAAACTGTGCTAATTATTTTGTATGTATTAACAACTGGTAAGTTGGGGAGATTTATTTGCTTCATTTACTTTCAGTTTTGTTAAACGTGAACTACAGTTTATTATTTTGTTGTTATTTCTCTTTGTTGCATTTGCTTTTACATTTCAGTGTGTGCAGTGTTAATTAAGTAGCTCTTTCAGAATGTCAGGAAGTTTGTTTTTGGCATTTATTTGTAGCTTTTCTCTGCACAGTCACTTTCTCATAGAGTTTGACTAAAAGACTGTCCAGGAGACAACTGCATTTCATCACTGTATGTTTGGTTTTTACTGTCATCTCTGAATGGATCAGTCAAGTTTGTTACTACATGTTCTATTGAAAGTTATTCTGCAGTTGTCATTGCTACCTTACCATGCTCCCCTCCAATGTTACAGTTTTACAATGATATCTGCCTGGTTAGAAAAATTAGGTTGTACCTATACATCTATTTTCACTGACTACATGGATTTATGCATTTTATGCATCTGAAGTGTCTGTTAGGTTTATCTGTCTGTTAACTTAGAAAAAAATGCAATTTGGGGGGGATATTTTGAAGATATAAGCCATCATATGATCTGTATTAGTTTAACTTCCACACAACTGTAAACTTGCAAGGTTATAAACTGGTGTCACAGTAGAGAAAATGGGAAATAAATTTTAACAGTACTGCTGAGTTTGTTTATGTTTCTTCCTCTTGTAGCTAAAGGCTTTGAAATGGAAATTATACCAGCTCACAGAGTTGTTGCACAGATTGGAGGAACAGTGATACTCACATGCAATACTACTGGCTGTGCATTTCCAAAGTTTTCATGGAGAACCCAAATGGACTACCCCCTTGGAGGAATAGTGTCCAATAACAAGATGTACTCTACCTTGACCATGAATCCAGTTAGCACTGAAAATTGTAACGATTATTTATGTACTGTCCTCTGTAATAAAGAGAAAAAGGAGAAGAGTGTCAAAGTTGAACTTTACTGTAAGTAAAAATACTCTTTAAGTAGTATTCATTTCCTAAAAAAAATATGTTTTAAAAGATAAATGAATTGTTCTTAGATATTGTTGGCAGTTAACTGATAGTGCTGGGATAAGGAATCTGATATAATCTGTTTAGCTGATATAATCTGTTCAGCTTTCTACTGCAAAAATAGTATATATTCTCATTCTTGTTAATTCTTGAAAGCTAGAACATAGACTCCCCAAACATGTGTAGAAGTGGAACAAAAACAGTGTGGTTTAGATGGACATAAATGGGAAACCTTCAAGTGCAGAGCACCTAATCAAACTCTTGGCAGTATGTGGGGTGAACATTCAGGTGTCTAAACTTGCCAGTATGAAAAATGAGACGTTACTAGTGTATCTGTTGTTATAGATCCCTCAGCGTATTTAGCTAGCTATGTCACTAATTAGGTGCCTTGCTGGATCTCGTTAAATAATTTCTGATCATATTAAAAAAAATTGTACAAATTTGTTACTTCTTATATATATATTTATAAAGTATCTTTAGGTCTTCATATCAAGTTACGTCTTGTT
Organism: Cyrtonyx montezumae; assembly: GCF_038088225.1. NCBI lineage: Eukaryota > Metazoa > Chordata > Aves > Galliformes > Odontophoridae > Cyrtonyx > Cyrtonyx montezumae. The sequence goes on along the minus strand of NW_027071825.1, from coordinate 17,602,674 downwards.
ATAGAGTTGATATAAGCTCATATTCTTGACACCTTTAAACTCATAAAATATCTGGACCTTGCTCTCATGTTGAGTTTAGGGCCCAGCTCTGCTGTTCTAAAGAATTGGGCTTTGTTCTTTTAGCTTTTCCCAGTGATCCTGTCATTGAGACCAACACATCCTTAGTTGTTGGAGAAACTGCCACTGTCATCTGTAAAATTCGTGATGTTTTTCCTTCTAATCACCTGGAAGTACTCCTAAAGAAAGAAGAACATATTCTTCATATCGAAACTTTTGATGGAGATGTCATCAGCACAAAAACAGAAACCATAACTGTGGCGTACTCATTTAATCTTGCAACTGAAGACAATGGTAAAGAGATTACTTGTGTGGCCAGATTACAAATTGCTGGTATGGATTTTGAGCCCAAAGAAAGATTAACTTCTCTGAAACTGAATGCAAACTGTAAGTGTTTTTATATTGGGGTTTTCATATCAAATACTGTTTTATGTTATATTTTGTGGAATGGATTTATGAAGTTTGTGCATTTATAATCTCCACTTTTTGTTTATATAACCTAGTGTCTGGTATCTATATTAATTGCAAAAACATCAGAACTAGGATATACCTTTTATTTATTAAATGTTATCTCTGAGCAAAGTCTTCTAACATCTTTGTGAAACAGATTGTGTTTTCAGGTTTGAAGCCTAGGCTGTATAAGTTAAATGATTTTATTCAGTAACTGTCTGTGAGAAGCCTGTGCACATTGCCTTACACACCCACTGTTGTTCATGGTAGAATTTAGGCTGTCCTTTAAGAATTCATTTGTCACTCTCTTACCAGGGCTCTGGTGTTCAGTCAGAAAGTGAAGATCAAAAGAACAACGATAATATCCAGATAAACCATTATTTTTAAAATTACCTTGGTATGCTTAGCACTTTCAAGTTTATATCCCTAAGCAAGTGTAAGAGTAAACAGAAAAACAAGTTATTTGTATGCATTGTGCCTAGCTTAGCTTTCAAAACTACAATCTCAGGGTCTTATCAAGTCTGGGGAAATTGTTTCACTGTTACTGGCATCCACATAATTCTTTTTTTCTTGGTAGTGCGTGCAGTATAATTCTAGAGAAGTGAATATTAAAGTTGTGCATATCATTCTCCATTAACATGGTGACCTTATCTTTCTTTTGTTCTCTTCCAGATGGTCCACAAAATACTTTCATTAATGCATCTCCAGGAAACTCATCAATGGAAGGACACTCTCTAAAACTCACTTGTGTGACTGAGAGTAATCCACCAGCACAAGTGTTCTGGAGAAAACATCTGGCAAAGGAAACCATTCAGCATTTCATAGAAAACAATGTCCTTTCTATTCCTAATGCCCGTTTCACTGACTCAGGACAGTACATCTGTGAAGTAATTAATCCCGTAACTAAGAAAACTGAGAAAGCAACTGTGAACATTTTTATAGAAGGTACAAATCTGCCCGCATTTAACTATTATTCAGTATCTAGTCTGTGCACTGAGTTGAAAGTTGCAGAAACACTGATAAATCGGAAATTATTGGCCTTTCCTTTTAAGTTTTCAGAATTTAACTTCTGATTCATTGCTGTTCTTTATGGGCTACGGTTTCCATTTTTATGCTGAATTTTCAGATTATTCTCTACTGCTGTGCATTTGTGCCTCTGTACAATTACTACAAAGCAACACACAAAGCGATAAAGGAATACGAACAATTAGTGCAGTGGGGGACACTTATTGGAACATTCCACATTGTGTTATTTCACTTTTTCCATACTTATTTTTACCACACGTTTGCAGTCTTCACAATTTAGAAACATCACGGTTGGAAAGAGGAGAATTCTCCCCTCACTATAAGGCATTGTGTCTACCGTGTCAAATTTTCTCCTTAAAATAATCCAAGGAGGAGGGTTTTTCCCAGCAGAGCATTGTATAGACATGTTTTTTCCTTGAACTGTTGTAGAAGGTTAAGTGAAGAGTTCTGCAATATTTGAAACACATGCATGACAAGAGAAAATGGAGTCACAGAATGGCCCTAGTGCCACTGTTATTTAGGTAGCTTTAAATAATAAATAATGAAATTTTTAGTACAGATAACTTATATGGAGCTGAATTTCCATTGCATGTTTTTAAAGGATGCGTGAGACAAAGAAGCTATGTGGAGATGTGCCTGTATTCTCTTCTGTTGGTATAGGATCCAGTTACCATTGTACTATGCGAACAGAAAATACTTGCTTCAGATTTTATGTGGAGAAGATTATATTGCATCTTTGGCTTTCTTTTCAGTTACAACTTTCTATCTTGTTCTTGCAATCTCCATTCAGTTACAGCAGTTTCATTTTAGTAGTAAGCATATTCTTCTGCTTCAGCCCTGCTGCTGCTGTTTGTTGTGTGATATCAGGAATGGTGTAAGGCTCATTTCTGACACTAATCCATCTCTTCAATTTATTCTTCTTTTTTTTTCTTTCGTAGCTCCACCAAAAAATACAACACTCACAGTTTTTCCCTCAAGTTCAGTGAAAGAAGGAGAAAGTGTTACCATCTCTTGCACAGCTGCAAGTGTCCCAGCTGTTCAGATTATCTTAGAAAAGAAAATTGGTGATGTGGTCACCACCCTTAAAACAGAAGATGGCAAATACACCATAGACAAGGCTCAGCTAAAGGATGCAGGAAAATATGAGTGCACATTCATTAATAAATTTGGAAATCATTCTCTGGACGTAGAACTTGTTGTCAAAGGTCAGTTAAAATAACTACTGTATAGAGTTAAAATTATAATTTGTTTTAGATGGATGAGGTGACAATGAAATGTCTTTACAATACTGAGATGAGTTGCACTTGTGGTAAGATATTAGTGGTTATAAAATCTTCTGTCTGGAATTTCAAGCATAAAATAAGTACTTCTTCAAAATATTTCATAAATTCACTTCTCCCCCTGACTCTGAAAACAGGATTTAAAATTGTGGAACCTGGTGAAAAGATACTATTTTAGGACTCCCTCCTTCGCCTTTTATATTTCTTTTCTCTTGAAAGAGCACACCAACCTCTGGGTCTGTTGACCTGTGTCCTTTCATGAACTAAACTGAATGAACAGCGAATTTAAAACCAGAGAGGAAGAAAGGACTCAGTATAATGTAAAAGATATGCAAAATACCACACCAATTTATAAAATGCTATTTCTGTCATATGCTATTAATTGCACTGTTTTAAGGGTAGCTGGTGACAGTAGAGTCTAAAACTATGCACTTGAAGATTATAGTGAATGCATTAACTGGATTAGTACTTTGTATATGCAAACTTTGTGAGATTGTTTTGTTCTTTTTACTACCATTTCTGCTAAACTTTACCTTTGTTTCTTGTCAGTTCCTCCTCAGAATATTACTGTGTTAATATATCCATCAGAAAATGTTGAAGAAGGAGAAAACGTCACTATTATGTGTAGCACATACAGCAACCCACCATCGCAGATGATCCTGAAAAAAGTTAATCAAGATAAAGAAATTATTCTACCATCAGTTAATGGGACCTTTACACTCTACAATGTCACCAAAAATGATACAGGCAGATATTTGCTTGATGTTTTCAATGAGGTTGGAAACAACGTCAAAGTGATAGAGATAGCTGTTTTAGGTAGGTAAATCTGTTGCCTAAATTTATTTTATTTAAAAGTTGTAGTAGATTTTGTGTCAGTGTAGGCAGAACAAGTTCGCGCCTAATGCTTGCACGAAAATATTGAAGTTAACCTAAAAAATAACCAAACTAACAACAGAAAAAAAAAAAAAAAAAGCAACCCAAAACAACCCAAACAGCAAAACCAAACAAAAAAAAATCAAATGAAACAACTTCTTATAGCATGGATGTTGTCTCTGTTACATGAGTTGGTGCTGTAGCTTTAAGGATAGAGCCAAGAAAAGGTGGATTCTAGACTTTTTTCTGTGCATTTTGTGAACAGTGAGACAAACCCAGAGAGATCACAGAATAGTAGGGGTTGGAAGGGACTTCCAGAGATCATTGAGTCCAACCCCCCTGCCAAGCATGCCCGCTACAGCAGGCTACACAGATAGGTGTCCAGGTAGGTCATGAGTATCTCCAGAGAAGGAGAATCCACGACCTCCATGAGCAGCCTGATCCAGTGCTCCTCCTACTGTGAAGAAGTTCCTTTGCATATATACAAAGGATATGCTCCAGTGCAGGATATGCTCCAGTTTATGGCTGTTTTCCCTTGTCCTGTCCCCACAGACCACTGAAAAGAGGTTGGCCATGGCTCTTTGACTCCTGCACTTAAGATATTTATAAACATTAATAAGATCACCTCTGAGTCTTCTTAAGGCTGAATAGACCTGGTATGCTCAGCCTTCCCTCATAGGGGAGATTTGGAGATGCTCCAGGCCTTTTATCATCTTTGTGGCCATCTGCTGGACTCTCTCCAGAAGATCTCTGTCTTTTTTGTAGAGGGAGCCAAGCACTGGAAACAATACTCCAGATGAGGCCTGTCCAGGGCAGAGTAGAAGGGGAGAATCACCTCTCTTGACCTGCTGGCCATTCTCCTTTTAATGCATCCCAGGATTCCATTGGCTTTCTTGGCCACTGCTGGCTTATGGCCACCTTGTCGTCCAAGAGGGACCCCCAGGTCTCTAAATATTGAGCTTGTTAAGCATATACTTCTCCTGAAGCATTATGTTTCCAGGAGGTGGAAATATCCCTGTATTGTTTACTGGGTGAAATACTTAGTATTCTTGCAGAATTCTTCAGGAACTCGGTATTCTTCATTGTGATATCAAGTGTGTTTGAACTTGTATAGCATATTCAAGACCAAGAATCTGGCTACGAATTATAATGGTACTGTGGAGTTACTAAAGAAAAAAGAAACAAGGAAAAGTCATTGAAATGTGCTTTGTGGAAAAAAAAAAGGAAAAAAATGTTCCAATTGAAGTTAATAATAGCTCTGTTTTTATTTATACATTAAAATTTGTATGAATCAGTTTTTACACAACTTTTTTTTATCCCTTTGTCTCTGTTTTCAGGAAAATTGGAAAAACCAGATGGAATTATGCCCATGATTATTGCATTCTCCTGTGTAACAGCAATAGCAATACCTGTGGTTGCAATTTTGATCTACGTGTCAAGACAAGCAAAGATAAATGGATCCTACAGTCTCGTTAAAGCATTGAGGCTGAAAGTGTGATTGTGTGAATAGTCTAAATAGTTCATAATAAGCAATATTATTTATTGTTGTGACTCTTTCTACGCCTATTCCAAAACATATGGTAACAAACAAGTGGTTTGAGAACACTACCATATGATAGCAAATGAAATTTGTGTGCACTTTGAGAGGTATTTCAGAATTAAATTAAAGGCTAGCATCCTGTCTTAGGAATAGATACAGCACTTCTGTGTTGAAGCATGCTAAACCAAGAGTTCCTTGGAGAACAGGTTTTGTACATAGTGTATAAATCATTACAAATATGTTTAACTGAATATCAGTTTGTAAAATGGCAGTCTCTGCAGCTGTACATAGACGTGTTAATTCAAAAATATCAATTAGCATTACTTGAACTGATCAGTTAATAATATTTTATTTTGTATTATTCTACAGATTGAATGTTTGTATATAATATAATCTTTCTGCTTGTGGCAGTGTTTGGGAAATGTTCTCTTTTCACTTATTTTGCCTTAAACTCTGTACTTTCAAAGAAACTACACAATCACTGAGTTATACACATCTGATTATTTTAAATTAAGATCTCAAGACTCATTTGTGAAGCATTATATTTTAGTTAGTAAATACATTATTATAAATATTACTAAGGAAGGGGCTGGGATTATAAGACAGTTCTAGGACAGCTGAAGCATTTTTGTAGGAATTAGTCATTCACAATCAGTGACAAAATTCTGCTGTTTCATAATGAACCAAATTAGAACCTTTATGTAGAATATAAGCTGCCAGTAAGTATGCTTTAGTAATTTCCACTACAAAATACTAGCAATGTGTTTCTTTTAAATCCCCCTACTGATTCTTGCTTAATATTTTGTCACAATACTTGCTTTCATACTTTCATTCTCAGAAATCACCTGCTGTGATTTTGTTAGTTGAAAATGTAGTTATTTTTTACCTGTGGACTTTCTTTGGTATATGCAATGAAATCTTGGGATAGGTTAGTATTACTAAAGAGAGAGATTGTGTAGTTCTTTTGCATATTCCTGTGGAAGGAGGTATTGAAAGCTACTATCCTTAGCAACAGCAGGTTCAGGAGTCATGGGAAGCCTTCCTGGGAAGGGCACAAGCGAAGCAGGGAGTTACCTAAGCAGAGAGACAGAATCAATACGACTTCAGCCATGATGGTGGTTGCTTCCTGAAGTAATGCCCTTCCCAGGCTGGCTGCTCATTGTGGAAAACCAAATCACTTGCCTGACAGTCAATGCCTGTGTGCTTTACCCTGGTTAGTGCCTCTTTTCACCACATCCTCTTTCCAGTGCTGGGAAAACGCCTACAAGAAAAAGCATGTCTTCTGTGCAGAGGCCAAGATGAGAAGGAATTAAAAGTCGAATTTAATGTTATTCACCACTATGTCCTTGCCAGCAGTGCTGCTTTGACTCATGTGGTTAGTGATGTTCACTGAAGATAAGGCTGTATGCGGTACAAAGCAAGATTAAGTGATCAGGCATTGAGGTATTGGAGTACATTTACCCCCAAAAGCCCTAAGCCACTGTGTTAGGCACAAGAAGGTGGTCCTGGCTGCTCCAAACATGCATGAGAGTGCAAGATCAGAAATATATATGAAAGGAATTTCTTCATATTATTTGCTATTTACAAATGATAGAAACTGGCCCAACAGCTATACAAATGCAGATATCTTTTGATAGCTGGCTGCAGGATGAGGTGGGGATCAGATCTCTATGTCATCTTCACAGCATGTTCAGAAGTGTTTTCTGAACAGTAAATCAGTTCATGTAGGGTCCTGTGCTTGTCTACAGTTGGAATGGGAACTTTGTAAAGTGGGTGTGTAGAAAAAAATTGAAGTATGGACTTGGCTTGGAAGAATATGAGCTTGAAGTAGGAGGGTGAAGAAAAGATTGAAGAAAGAGGAGGAGGAGGAGAGCTTTGACAAGATTCATGACATAAATTTCTTGGAGGAGATCCCAAGCAGGTTTATTCATAATGTCAGGCATATCTCTGTACTGACTTGTGAGCAAACCAGAAAGTATATATTTTTTCCCTTTGTGAAACTTCAGTGCGTACATATTTTGTCTACTGGATATAATTCTTGTTGCTGGAGGACCTGGAGGAAAAGAAAAAAAAGACAAAATGCATAGGGTGTTTCTGATTGGAGAGAAATCTAAAGAAAAGAGGGGATGTGACTGAAGTTTTCTAAGTTGAGAAGGCAGTTGATAGAACAAGTATGAAACTGTTGTTTGGTAAGTGCCAGGTCTGCAGGACCCTCAGACAAGTGCAAGACTGGTTTAAGAGAAATAATGGAAAGTACTTCTTAATGCAGTAAATAACTGGAAACTGCTATTGCAGGGGGTTGTGTTAAAAGACAGTATCAATTGGTTTAGAAGGGAAATGGGGAAAAATAGAGAACTGAAGGATCAAAAATGAATACTAAAGGGAATAGGCAAACATTCCTCAGGCCAGTTTTGCATGCTGACCTTAAGCAGTCACTCACTGCTGGAAACATGGTGCTGTAGTGGAATGATTGGTCAGACCTGGAAAGGCATTTTTGCCTTATGACTTTGAGTGGGCTTGAGTGGGGCCTGCTTGGGTAAGGGGTTTATATGCTCTTATGCTGTTTTCCTCTCTTCTGTAGTCTCTTAGAAGGAATAAAAAAAGGAGAGATGAGTGGTAGAGAAATACAAATCATCTTGCAACAGCACTTCTGCACTATTGTATTTTTTTCTGGAAATTCCCCTCAAGTTCCCAGTATATTTGTGATTTAGATGCAGGCTTTTAATGTCTACATGACTTGCCTGCCCTCTCAGAGTCTCTGTACTTAATAGCTAATTAAGTCAACAGGGGGTTGATCTTTGATTTCACTAGGCCAGTTTCTTATCCATAAACATGAAGTGTATAAGCAGAGATTGCAATGTTCATTTTTAGGAGAGGCTGCTATTGTGTGGGTAGAAAACTTCCTTTCCTTGAAATTATAAGAACCCTACCAGGAAATCTCCTCCTCTACAGCCTGATTTTTGGTATTTCCCAGGGCATTTCTTCATTTGTGCAGGAGCTTGTTTTATGGAGGTTGAAAGTTCATTGTCAAGTAACTTATCTTTTTATTGAAAATCACAGAAGGATTATTACTTCTCCTTGTGCTGTCTCTCATCAAGCAAAATGCAGAGCCTCTGCCCTGACAAAAAGGCATAAACAGCAGTTCCAGCCTAGCAAGTGCTTTCAGGAAGGGTCTCAGCTGCCTGGAGGTCTAGGTAAGAGCGCTTGCCATGGGGCTTACCTTTATGACTGATTAAATAATCTGTAGAGCAAGGAACTGTGAGATTTGCTCAGGTTTTCCCTGCAAAGTTACCTCATAACTTGTAGAGTTGCATTTTACACTGTCAGCCTGTGCTCAGGCACACCAGTTGTCCGTGTTTATCCCAGCAATACTATGGGACAGTGCTAAATGTTAAAGGTAAAATGATTCTAGATTTTTTAAAATGATTACAAAATCCATTTCCCTGTAGCCAGCTTGAGACATGCTTCTCTTAAAATGTAAAGTTCAAATAGGAAAAGGTAACTTTTTAAACACTTGGGGAATACTTTCAAATGATTTTGTAGGTATACTGAAGGTATACTGATATTAAAACTTATCTCCCATGACATAGGTACTAGTTTAATTTGTCTTCGTATTATGCCTTCTTCCCCACAAGACAATTTCTGTACAATATTCTGTAATCAAAATCTCTCTTATCTCTTTGATAAGCTCCTTTCATGAGCTGCTTCAAGCCTACCTTTCTCTATAAAGTTATTTCTACGGTGCATAATAATCCTCACGGTCTTTTCTAAATCTGCTCAAGTACTTAAACATACCTTTTATGTTAGCAAAAGAGTGGTATATGATCTTGAGGACTCCTCCATATTTTAGACTGTAATAGTTTTTTTATCATTCTTCCGTATTTGTTAAGGGCTTACAGTGGTAGAGACTTTATTAGTATATTAGTTTGAACTTTATTAGTTTATTAGTTTTAACTGTGATGTAACTCTGTGTTATGGCTACCAGTTAAGCCACAAAGCTTCTTTGCTGTTGCTAGTCAAACTCAGTAGATTGAACTAGGGTTTTACATTCCCATGCCCTTTGGTGTGCATAAACAGAAAGCAAACCATAGCACTAGATATGTTAGCACTACTTCTAATGTGCAGCTGAAAGGAAAACTTTAGGAAATGGCCTTGAGGTATACTGGCATTGTATCTTTACCTCCAGTGAATGGGCTTAGCCTCTACAAATAATAGTTTTCTTGCTTCAATATCAGAAATAAAAATAAAACAGAAATAAAACTGCCTACATTTTAAAAAATGAGAATAAATATAGAAAAATAAAGTAAAATTTAGGAACGCATTGTCTCTCTATATATCCAAGTACCATAATACTAAAGTGATGTAAAATGGAGTAATTCTTCCCAGTTGAATAATTTATTTAAGCACTCCTGTTTGAATTGATTAAAGAACATAGTTTCTTTGGAGAAATTGTGACAGCATTGGCATAAACCACTCTTCCCAAGTTGTCTTAAATTTAAGTAAAAAGCGTAAACGTGGGAAAACAGTGCTTCTCATACTTTGTCTACCAGCCAAAAAAGTGGTATAGCTGTAGAAGAAGCTGAAGAAATGTATAAGATGCAAGAGAATTTATTTCCATATCTAAAGGTGAATCCATAGGCTGAACATTCTGTTCTCAAAACACAGATGCTTAATCAGATCTATAAACTTAGTTCTTCTTTGACCTGTTCCCTGTTTTGTAGCAAGTAACTGTGGTGTTGTCAACTGAAAAACACACTTTACCAGTAGTATTCATGTATGATTATTCCTTTTTCCTTTCCTGTGTCAAGCTCGCTGTTAAATCAATAGGCTGGAGCTGTATAAAGCTCCAAGATCTCAGCTTCTGTGAATGTGAAAAATCTCCTGGTAGTAGTAGCTGTTGTGGGTTTTTTTGTTAGCAAAGCCTTCTTTGCAAGAGGCAAGTGAATTGGATTATGATCTGTCCATCTGTTCAGTCTTGGGCATGATTGAAAAGTGAAGGTAAGTACTAGCTAAGACTTAGGTTTGCTTATCTCAAGGTTTCTACCATTTTCTATGAGTGTATACATGTAATTTTGGAACCAGACCCAGGAAAGGAGGTAATAGGACAATTCTAGACAGAAACATTCAAAGGGAAACAACGTTTACTATGATGTAGAGCTGAAGAGCAACCACATTGGTCAGACTGACATATTTTAACCTGAAGTGTGTAAAAGTTAATGCCTAAAAAAATGCTGTGAAAACGTGAAGTGTATAGTAACATCTTCTCCAAAAGCACTCCCCACCTCCAGTTCTTGTGAAGCTCTGGGGCTTTTTGAATTTGCTTCTCTGCATTCGGTACTTTGCAACGGATTTGTTTTCAGTTTGTTTGTTTTGCCACTTGATATTACGAAAATTCTCAGCATCCAAAACATTTTTGTTTGCAAGGGAGTAAACACCATTTTGCTGGGTTCAATATCCTGTGCTAATTGTGTCTGAGAGTTTGGAGTTTGTTTTATGTTTTGGTTTGTGATCTTTTCAAAATGAAGGACAGCTAGGAGAAAGTCTGCACAATCTTTCAACACTAAGCTATCCAGATTTCTAGATAATGTCATGGACATAAGAGAATGTAACATGAAGAACTCTGCATAGTATTGCTGCAGGCTGTCAGTAGCGGGAGGGAGGGATTTGATAATGATCCCACAAAGTGTAACTAGAGGGCTAAGTGTGCAGTATTTATTAAGGAGTAATTCTCCATGCAGTCTTTATTGCCAATTACTGTTGTTAGTGTAGTACAAATGAGTAATCAGAATTACTTTCACATTTGAAGAACTCTGACTTAGATATTTAGCATTCAAATTGTTGGTTTTTTTTTAAAGCAAATGTAAGCATATTGACTAATTACTTTTAAAAATAAGGTACCATTTTGTATGATTTATCAAAATGAATATGTGTAACAATAAACCAACAGCATGCAGCGAAGATTAAACAAGAGCTCTTTTTGTTGGTGCCTTTTAAGAGTGTGTAATCAGAACTCAAGTCTGTGACATTTGAAAAGAAAAGGTGTCAATTCTGAACTACAAAATTAACATCCCTGCCTGTAGTTAAATGATGAATAACTCTTTTTAGTTGTATCTTTCTTGCAGTTAAACTGTCAAGCATGGAAGTATGGAAAGCATGTGATTTGAGTGCCTTTTAAAAAGATCCATCCTTTTAAAAAGATCCCATTTTCTCCTGGAAAGAAACAAATCTGCAGATTTGAGAAATGGAATGTAGTGCTGCGTATCTTTTAGATCACCTTGAGATATACTGCATACAAGAGTCATACACAAAAGCACATTACATTTCATACAAGTTATTAATGCAATTCTTGATAATTCTTTAGAAGTTATGCTGTAGGATTTACTAACTTTAAAGAAGTCACAATTAGATTGAATAAAAACATAGACTTTTTTGAAGAATATAATGACTACAGATTTAAAAGCCAAAGTATGCAAAAGCCTACTTTTGCATGTCATGTGATCTGTTCTGCAACTTGAAGATTGTAATCTGCAGGTATGTTTAAACACTGTTGTCTGACAGATAAAAAATGCATCTTTGAAGGGCAAAGTGTGTTTTCTGATCTGATCATAGTCTTTCTATATTCTTCCAGGGCGTAGAGAGAGCAGTGTGTTGCCAGCGGTGTACAATAAAAAGACAAGGGATTACTTACATTCAAAAGATAGAAGAAGGGAAGTTCCAGTTTTATGTGAGCCACAAATTGTTCATGGTAATGATGATTCAGTATTCAGAACAGGTTACTCAGCAGCTGTAGAACTTCTGTCCTTGAGGATTTTTGCAATTGGACTGGATAAGACCCAGAGTATCTTAATCTAGTTTTAAATTTAGCTTTACTTTGAGCAGAGTACGTGGTAGTTTCCTGTGGTCATCCCATCTTAATTTTTTCTGTAACTGTGTTACAGAGCCTTCCATAAGTTGCCATGGCTTGCTTCATAAGGTACAATGTAATTGCCATACAGGATGAAATAAAAAAACATTCAAACATTTCTTGATGTCACCTCGGAAGGCAGCCATAGGAATAGCTGCTTTTATGGTATTAAGTGTTTTTCTCTCTCCAATATAATTTGCTTTAATTTCAGTCTGCAGGCATAAGCCTCTCTTCTAAATCACTCTCTTTCTAAATCATATGTCTAAATGTCCAGTCACTTTGTAACTCCTGCTGAAGTACTGTCTTCAATTGCTTCCTGTGGATAACAGTTGCAGTTTAATTACAGGCTTTGTAAGAAATATTTCCTTTGATCTGTTTAAGATACTTCTGTCCACTTGTTATTGACACAACAGAGAGACAAAAGTCTGCAATCTACCATTCTTCTGCTGTCCATTAATGTATGCAATTCTGCCTTTTTCTCAGTGAAAAAAAAAAAAAAAAAACCACCAGTGAAATATCTCTTTTAAGTGTTTATGTTTAGAAATGCTTTTCATTTGTCAGTAGTTTCTGTAACTCTTGAAAATTTCTGGTATAGCTAAACCTTTCATAGGTGGTGATCAATCTGGTACTTTTATTCTAAATGAAGCCCCATCGTTTTTTAACTTTAAGGAAATAATAATTTTGTTTTTATTATTTTCATTTCATTCCTTTTATAAGCTCATATTATAGGATGTGGCTGTCTAAGATCAACAAAGTCCTGCTTATTCTGAAAGAGGATATTTCATTTTTCCCGTCCCTGTTCACCCATGGTAGGTGAAAAGGAATCATAGAATTACTCAGGTCAGGAAAGATCTTCGAGATCATCGAGTCCAACCTCAGCCTCACCAAACTACCCTAACTCTAACAATCCACTGCTAAACTGTGTCCCTAAGCACTACATCCAGATTGTTTTTAAACAGGTTCAGGGATGGTGACTCAACCACCTCCCTCGGGAGCCTATTCCAGTGCTTAGCAACCCCTTTCTGTAAAGAAGTGTTTCCTTACATACAGCCTGAACCTCCCCTATCGCAAGTGGAGGCCATTTTCCCTTGTCCTGTAACCTGTCACCAGTGAGAGGAGACCCAATTACCTCAGCAGTTCACAGCCTCTGTAAATCCATATCCTCTTGCTTGGTGACCTTTTCTTTAACCGTAGATGCACACTCAGCAGAGGTCTTTACAGAGCTTAGAATAGTGATTGTTAATTGCCTACTTAGGAAAATGCATGCTAAACTTATAGTGGATTTAATAAACTTGTCTAAACGGTCATTGTTCAGCATGTCACCCAGCAAAAATTTCCTGTAGGAAATTGAAGGCAGTTAGCTTCTCTCTGCAAGTCTTTGATATTTATGAAGCCTATCCTAGATTTTCCAAGCTTACTGTGAAATATCTTCTGTTTCTGTGAACATTTTAAATGTATTTGGTAGCCACATTTTGGACTTCCTTTAGAGTATCCTTGACTGGAAACTACGTTTAAGTGAAAAGAATAGAAGGTTGTCTTAACATTCTCTAAAATGTAAAGATCTGCATTGTAGAAAGAAATGGAACTTGTCAGAGATTATGTAGGATACATGATTCCCTTACAAAGGAAGGTGTGATGTGATTGCACTGTAGTTCTTTGCATCCGTATGCCTTTCCCTTTCAGGATACTGCAAATGGCATTTAGGATTAGCTATCTGTAAATCACCATTGTTGTCAGAAGCCACTTAAAATACTTATTTCTCACTGTGGAATTTTAGAAGAACTTCTTGTGTGAGGGAAGGTCAGAATATTTTGTTTTTATAAGCATTGAGTAAAAGGGAAAAGTTTTCTAATACTAATAGATTTGTACTTCTACATTAGTGTTAGATATTAATAGATTGTACCTAGTACTAATACAGAAAACACCTTTTCTGCTCCTCTCCTATTTTCAAGTTTGCACTGTTATGGATTACCTGTTTTGTGATCATCCAGTAACATTCCATGTGCAGCCCTAAACTCCAGTATGTATTTCTTTGTGTTACTGAGATACCACTTTTTCAGTGTGTTCCTCCTCAGCAACAGCTTTAACCAACAGGCAAGCTGGATAGAATGATTGGACGCTGGGTACACAGGACAAACCCAAGGCTGTGAGCTTTGTCACAATGTTTTAGTGTTCATTGTCCCTGGAGAAGGCCTGCAGTCTGGATGGATCCTGGTGCTTTCCCCACGGATATTGGTGAGCAGATCTGAAACTGTAGATAAAGATGTTATCCAAGTTACTTTCAGCAGTTTTGCTGTACAAGTGAAACATACTGTTGTGTCAGCAGCTTCCCAGCATTGTTTTGAAGCAGTAATTTGGCTAATAACACATACTGTTTCTGTCATCCTGTATTCACTCACTTGCTCAATAAGAAAACAGAAAACAAAAAAACTTGGTATCAAAACCTATGACACAAGAACATAAATCTGCAGATTCGTGCTGTTTGTCTTCCTAGTTTCTTCTCATAAAGAAATTGCTTAGAAAATATTTTTCTTGTGATATCTAATTTCACCTGTTTTAAACATGTATCTGTATAATATCTAAATTTCTAATGTCAACTAACTGATGTGTCTTTTTAGAGAAACATGATAATGCATGACCTGACAGCCATACTCGCAGCTGTTTAATTCCCTGACTTAAATTTGGGTGTCACCATCACCAACAGTATTATTATTTGTTTCTAAGTTTAAAGTTTTTAATTGACTCTGTTCTCATGCAGTTGCAAAGCTGTCCCGGGATGTTCTTTAATGGATCCTGAAACATAATTTTTGACTCTTATTTTCTATAAAACCTTTTAGAAATTGAGTTGTCTTCTATGTCCTGCCTTGTAACACTGCTTTATCTTCCAGACACAAAGAGAACCTTCATTTCTGTAAATCACTTTTTAGCCATTAAGGGAAAGGTGATGGGGCAGAATAGTGCGCTTCCTCATACAGTAGCAGTTTGAGTGCAGAGTTTGATCAAGTTTTCTTTAGTCTGTTTTGGTTTTGTTTCTGTTTTTATTGTGTGTGTGTTTGAATTTTGCATATCATGGTTTAATTGAAAGTCTGTCTTAATTTGTGAGAGAAAAGCCAGTCATGTTATCTTCCTGGATGAAGCTGGTAAACCTCTATGATCTAATGCAAGTAATTTGGTGAAATTTACATCACAGATGCCTAACTTCAGCAGTTTGAGTGTAGTTTTAGGCATACTCTGAGCAATACTTTGTCACCGGTACAAGGAAATCTGAAAGGAAAACATCCTACTTCCAAATATGTCTATTGTCTATGGTCCAATGTTTGTTAAGCTAAGGACTGCAAGGTAGTTCCAGGCCTCCATAAGTTTTCATATATATAATGTGAATAGTTTTGCTAGAATGGTGTTTGACTGTGTGTTCTGGGCTTTTTTTGTATTGCTTGAGCCAGAGCTCATAGATCGTGCACCTACACATTAAATCTCACTTTGTCTAAATTGGTTGAGCCAAAGACTTTCTAGGAGGATTGACTCAGGCATAAGGACAGCCTGGCTCAAATGAAAATCTTATCCCTCTAGGTTTTGTGGGTGCTGCTGGCTCCAGAAACCTGAGCAGAAAGTCAAGCACAGCTACAACATGACAGGTGTAAGCATATAATTTCTTTCAATTTTATGTTGTTAAAAGAACAAATCACTCGATTAAAAAAAAATATATACCTGTAGGAGAATGTATTTCTCCTCTGTAAATGGAGAAATAAGGTGAAATCCCATACTGCAATATTTATTCAATTTCATAAGATATCATTTACTGTAGGTAGCTCCCCCTTTTGCAAGCATAGGTTAGTGCTTTATTCCTGGGACTGTCTCTCCATATAAATGAGCCTTTGTCAGTTAGACTACAGGATAGGCTTGGAGAGATGTCCTTGAATGCTTTTAGCAGCAATTGTTGTAGTTCACAGGAAGTAAAATGGTTTTGCAAGGACCAAGGCTAGCTGGAGCCAGTCTGTACTTCTAATTCTGTAGTTTAACAATACTATGGCATTGTAATGCTTCAGTAAGCTGTTGTGAATGTAAAAGGAGGGAGAAGGTGGGAAATTAAGGTAAATTTTGTGGGACAATGAGAAAAAGCTTACAAAGCAGGAAAAAAATTAGTTGAAAGCAATGTACAGCAGATAAAATAGAAAAAAAAAAGGAAGAACAAAATGTGACTTTTTTTTTTTAATTTGATCCTACTTGTCTTAAGTTCTCTGTTCTTCTGCAGCTGAGTCTGCAAGCTGGAAGTGCTTTAATCTACAGTGCAGAAAATGGGCAACCAGTTTTTCACTTCTTCACAGATTCATGTTCTAGAACTAGTGATATGAAAAAAGAGAATGGTGACTATGGAGTGAGAATGAGGAAAAAAAGGAAGGATTATGTCAGAATGAGACTGTAATTCAAACCTGCTATGTTTCAGAAACTTCATAGTATGTCACAAGACCACGGGGTAAACTGCATTTTTTGCTTAGTTTTCCTTATTATTTTCTGCTGAATTTTGGACTTATTTATGTTATCCACTCTGCTGATGTATCCAGGGCTGGAAACAGGTTGTCAGTGATTTACTAGAAACTGCACTTCTTGCAGTGATGTAGTGCAAAAAGCAGCTTTGGGGAAGCAGTTGAATTGCAGTGGCTGACTGAGACCCAAACTCTTGGAGAGTGAGAGGCCTGGGCTTGATCTCTAGGCTCTCTATCCCCCCTGTGAACTGTGGAGCAAGAAACCACCCGAAGTCTTGCTAATTGCTACTGAGACCTAAGCAGGGAACAATAACTGGGTATGTTTGAGACTCAGTTCTTCCTGCAGGTCTGAAGGGACACTGTCCATCCATTTGTGACCTTGTAATCTGACAGACCATCAGCTATTCCATCAGAAGGATAGAAGGAAACACTTAAAATCAGGACAAGTGGTAGTTTTCCTTCAGTGTACAAGTTAAAAGCATTGTGTGAGAGATAGGAGCTTCATGTTTAATTTCTTCCTCTGCCAGAAAGGATTTAAAAAGATTTCCCTCCAAATGTCAGTAACCACTAGCTATTTATCAGGCTGTGGGAGGGAGGCTTTCTTCTCTTCCTGCATAATTACCAGAACAGCACAGGCATTTATGTGGAAGAAGGTTTCATTGGTTCTGTTTGAACACACTGGAATTATCGCTGGAAACACACATCTGAATTCTGTTTAAATGTGAGTTTGAGCTTGTCTCTTGATTGAGTGGCAAAGCATTTGAGTTACGCTTATTTTACAGAGCACATATTACACAATAAACAGGATACAGAAATCTGGCTTGCAGTCAGAGAACATAAATCTTTTGGTCCTGGAGGTCACCATCTTCTGGGACGGAAGCAAACAAATGTGCCCAAAAGCAGTTTCAAAATTATTTGTGCTGACTGGCCAAAATATGTTAAAAGCAAACTAGCTCAAAATCACTTCAATCTTTTCTCTATGATAGTACTTATTGATTTGATTACTGTAATTGCTTTCTCAAAATACAAAGGATTAAGTATATTTTTGATGATATAAAGTATTCTTATTTAGTATATGACTTTTGGAACTATATTAACATAATATTCTATTTCATTACTGCTCGTCACATCTGGTTTCAGCTGTGTTTGTTTTTCATGCCTTGTAGGGTTTAAGCCTCAGCTTAAGAGGAAATGGGTCACTCTCTGACAGCTGCAAACTTCAATGGGAGTACCTCTTCTAAAAATGAGACAATACAGGCGTAGATAGATAGATAGATAGGCATGCATTGCTTTACCTGTGCTACTGAAAGGTACAAACTCTTAAATAAAACTTCGCTTCAGTAATACGCCAACTTTGAAAAGTTTGTTCCAGCTGTCATTAATAAAGTGAAGGAAATTTGCACACTGAATGATTGCATCACTTAGCCACCTAGGTCTTCTCTTACCTTCCAGCAAAATCACAGAATCATAGAATTGCTCAGGTTGGAAAAGACCTTCAATATCATCAACCTAACCATACTACCCTAATTCTTATAACCCTCTGCTAAGTCATGTCCCTAAGCACTCCATCCAAATGGATTTTAAAAACATTCGGGGATGGTAACTGGGGAGCCTATTCCAGGGCTTAACAACTCTTTCTGTAAAGAAGTGTTTCCTTATACCCAACCTGAACCTCCACTGGCACAACCTGGGGCCATTTTCCCTTGTCATCAAGGGGAATCAGCATCTTAGAGTGATATTTTCTTTTTTGAAATTGTTTTTTTTTTTTTTTTTATTTAAGCTATTACAAATAAATAACTAAAAAGTAGAGAGCTAGGAATGATTTTCAGGGATTTTTACTCTTTGTTATGGAAAAAAATGAATGATATATTGAGTTCAGAAGGCAATTGTTGTGTAACAAAATCGTTGGTGAAGTTGAGTAGCTGCAGTTTAAAGTTCAGATCTGTCGTGCAGGGGGTAATAAAGAGATGAAGGGTTTGAACGGGTGGAAGGCCTGGGATTTTCTGGACTTTACAGAAAGTAATTATTTTTTAATTCTTCCTTTGAGCTCATACAGTTCAGCTAAACTCCGGGTTTTCCTTTACAGTTTTACATCTGATTATTTGATTACGAAAGTAAACTCTCCCACATAGAAGAGAATGCTAGCAATCTTGTTCTGGTAAGAGATATTTATGCAGCATGCTCAAATCACTTAATGGGGCCATGTGCTTATCCTCATTTCTGATGACTTGCCCACTGCCTAAGGTCTGTCAGCACATGCTGATATTCAGTGTTCAGTATTGGGCCAGTGCTTTCCACCACTACTTCAAAGTAACTTCTTTGACTTATTTGGATATACTGTGAATTTAATAACAACAAATTGAGAATTCTATTTAGTTATTGTTCGAAAGTGGAATTTTCAAATTGAAGTTCCCTGTTCTAGTAGATAACGTATCACCATAGGATTATCATTCTGGATTTGGAAAGCATTGGGCAGAAAGACTCCTGAGCAGAGGAGAGGCTATAAAGCTACTAAGAGGTATCTGCGTGGTTCAAAAACTGGAAATCACACAGCTTATAATGCTGTAAGCTTCTCCATACTCTCACTTGTTAAGGGTTTGTAGCTTTTAAGTGGACTTACCAGCATGTTTCCTAAACTCTGAACTTTGTTCCTGAGTATACCAATAAATCTGGGATTAAAGAGAAATTCTGGTTCTGTTTAATTTTACAGAAGTCCATGCTCCTAGTTGTTTTAGCTCAGCCTTTACAAACTTTTCTGCTGTCAATAATTAGGGAAGTAGTAGTAATGCTTTTCAGTTTACCTATTTTATTTGATTTTTAGATAGATTTTCTTCCTGTTCTCTCTAATAATGAACACAATGATTTTCTCTGTTTGCATTGACTTGTTTTAAATTCAAAAAGATGTAGTGCTGCCTTGACCACTGATGTCTTATATGAAAGGGTCCAAAACTGGATGCAGCATTTTCAACATGGTCTAGAAAAACAGTACATACTTTACTAACATTTTAGTGAACAGACTGAAATGTGTAAGCTCAGAAGAGAAATAGTTACCAGCAATTTCCAGAAGTAGATTTAAGGGTGAGAGAGCACAAGGTTCAAAGATATTCTTTTTGACAGTAATAGAGTTCAGTGAGAACAGACTGCAGTATTTTCTGTCTTTTACTGCATTTTTTTTAATTATTTTGTTTGTTTGTTTGTAATGCTGCATATTCTTATTCTGCACTTATTCTTAGTTTTCATACTTTGGTCTCAGCATATCTCAGTATAGTGGCTTTCTCTGATCATTGTGTTCACCTAAACACAAGTCTCCTTCATGTAAATACACTACAGACACAGTTGGAAAGGATTAATCCTGTTTCTTTGGTATATAGAA
This sequence comes from Cyrtonyx montezumae, assembly GCF_038088225.1. NCBI lineage: Eukaryota > Metazoa > Chordata > Aves > Galliformes > Odontophoridae > Cyrtonyx > Cyrtonyx montezumae. The sequence continues at coordinate 17,582,687 of NW_027071825.1, read as the reverse complement.
CTTCTGAGTCATTGCCACTAGTTGTTTAAGCATTATTAAAAGTAAGCGCTTTAGTTGTATCTAAACACCCACACTGAAGTTTTTATATAAGATTCTAATATGCCCTATTAGAATAAGAAAACCCCATGCATATGTGTAGAGCAGGTGAAGCATGTCTCATCTCTTCCTGGACAAAAGGTTAATACATTCTTACAAGTGACTTAATCCTACCTTAAAAACGATATGGTTATAAATTGATAGAAATGAAAACTAAAAGGCGTCAAGTAAAGCACTGTAATTATTATTCATAAAATGCAGGAAGTTTTTTAAAGAATGGTAGTTACAAATTGCATATAATATGTTTTTCTGTATTAAGCAGTGTTATATATAACTAGTGCATTTTTTGTTTAATTTCCTTAGGGTTCTAGGTATTACTGAAGCTTTCCTGTTCTCAGCTGCCAGAGTGACCTGAGGATCTGAGATTTTCCCTGTAAAACAGGAATTTTCTGAGTAAGGTAGAATCAATTATATTGTTTTCTTCTGAAAAAATTAGTGAAGAACTTATAAATTGCTATGCACACTTTCTAATTCCTGTAGCAGAAAGTAACTTTCCTGTAAGAAACAGTATCTCAACTTAAGAAAGAAAGAAGGAAACAAACAAACAAAAAATAATCCCTTTGCTACATTAAATCCCCACTCTGCAGTTTGGCTCTGTTGGACAAGGCCCTCAGCAACCCAGTTTAACTTCTAAGTTAGCAGTACTTTGATGAGGGTGTTGAAATAAATCACACGCAGCTATCCCTTCAGCAGGAATCTCTCCAATAGAAGAAAATTAGTCAAATGCAGTAATTCTTTGGAATTGGGGAAAGAAGTTAACAGAACAAACAAAAAAGCACAGAAAATAACTGTTTGGGAGTTTTTTTTTTTTTTAGGTGTTTTTTCTTGTATTTTTTGTTTGTTTTCGTTTTGTTTTTAGATATGTTCTTCCTAAAGGAAACACTGAAAATCAGCAGCACAGAGGAGTGATACAGAGAAGTGCTGTAGATCCTAAGAGTTGAGAACGTGTCGGACATAATTCAGTGGGTATCTGCTGCCCCCTTCAGATTATTCACGGTAAAAAACTATTTCCAGAGAATATTTTTAAAATCAGAAATTATTAGCAACTTTTTTTTTTTTTTTGTGCTAGTTTCTGATAGAGGAAAAGAACCATGGGAGCAAACAGATGTTTAACTAGATTGTTGATGAACATTTTCTTATACCAGTAGTGCTGTTTTTTTGACATTTTTTTTTCCACATTAACGCTGATATGCAAGACAGACCTTCAGTAGCTAGGTTCAGTAGTCACAACAGAGAAAAAGATCTTAAAGCAAAGACTGAAGGGTGTGGGAAACAGAGCAAAGAGTGAAAGTTGGGTGAAACCTGGAAATCAATTCAAGCTTTTAGAATGCATTTATATATTTTTGGTTAAGTCATTCTAACTTGGTTATATATACAAAACAAGATAACCCATCTCTCTATCTTCCTTTTAATTCAGAATAAACTTTCATAGCAAGATCAAGGCCAGATTGACAAAAGTTCTTCCTTACCTAATTCCTAAACTGTATAAGGATAACACAACTGTATTTCTGCCTAAATACACTTGTATGTGCACTGCTGTGTAGAAACATGAATATGTGTATATATACACACAAATACATATAACAGCTCCCTAATCTCATCTGAAATTTAAGTATTTTCATCAAGAAGAAACGGCAGCTTGATGTAAACGTAAATCCATTACCAGTAGTAAGCTAAAAGCAACAGTTGTACACATGTACATGGAAGAACAGATCATATCATAGTTGCTATTTTGTGTTTGAGATGTAACATGGTACATTTTCTAAACTTGCCTGAGAAGATTTATATAAAAGAAGAGAATATGTAAAAGAAAATGTATGCATGGGGTATTCTGATACTACAAAGGGAAAGAAATTACATTTCAGAGTCTGTCAATCTCCTCAGAATGCAACCTGTTGAGGTAACAGCAAAAATAAATACCAGGCTTTAATATGCTGCTACTGCTTTATTATTTCCTCATACACAATTTAAGCAAAATATTAGAGAACAGAGATACAGATTTGATAGTGCCCCTTATTCCACATACCTAACAAAAAGGATCCAAAAGAATAAAACATACATATTTTAAAGGGGAAAGAATACATCATCTGTGTATTTTCTCAAAACTGAAATAGTTATTCTCTATTTTGGTGAATATGAGTTCTTATTTTCTAAGTGATACACTCAGCTGCCCAAATACATACGTTGTATTCTGGTTGCTGTCCTGTCTGTACTCATTTCATTGATAATAGTAAAAAAAGAAAAGTTTCCATTTTTCACACCACAGATTTGCTCAGCACAGCAAGGAAATCAAATGGATTAGATGTGACAGAAGGATCCTACTGTTCACTTGTGTATGTTATACGTCCATTGAAATATAGTGCAGTGCATCGCTGAGGTATGTTGAGTTTATTTTGCTTTTGCTATCTTCATTTTTCTAGTTGTTTTTAAACTACAAGTTTGAGTTTATCATTCCCATTCCTTGGCATTCAATGATGTAGGTATCTTTACTGGGATCTTCCTCTTCTGATTTTGTCACAGTGAATTTGGCCTAAAACAGGATTAGAAACATGAATCACAAACTCAGTTATACATAAGTTTAAATCTTCAATATCTGATGCCTAATAATCACGTTACTGTTTGTTTATGCATATTACAGATTGGACTGATTTCGCTGAAAAAAATTGAAGTGGTAGAAGTATCTAAACATTCTAAAGGCATTAAACTCTATATTCAGTTTCTACTGGCAGATGCTTGTATAAATATTGTAGCTGTTTTTTTATCAGTGTTAGTCCTCCATTATGTAATTCCTGTTCACGGTATCTGCTAAATACAGAGTGAATCTATACAACTGCACCCTTTTTAGTTACTGGATGACAACTGACAGGTGAAACTTCCTGAAGTTTGGGACTCACCTTTGTTAGCTGCTCTGCAAAGTGTATTGCAGTTTGAGTATGAAGTGTAACTGGTCCACTTTTCACTCTAGACACTCCCTTTGCTAATGCCATAAAGATGATCAGCTGAAAGAGGAATGAAATTCTTAGATAAAAGTAAACAAGCAAGACAAACAGCAATACCTCCTAGATATTTGGAATGCCAAATGGAAACAAATCAGTAACTCATTCTTCCATAAATAATAAGATTTGCAGGAAGGGATAATTTAAGGATGTGGTGCAAAGCCAAAGCATCTGTGGTTGCGTAGAAGCATACATATTTTGCTAATTCTAGTGAAGTTGTGATCACATCCAGAAATCTCTAAGACATCTGGTAATTAACTAATTATGCCACAGTCCTGTGGAAATACGACATAATTCTGAAATCTATATGCAATTCTTTCACTGTTCAGACTTAAATTCTTTTCAAGTAATGTATACATAAATGTTTTTGCTGCTTCAAACTAATGTGAAGATATATGAGATCCTTACTTGGTCTTGTAAAGAATCATCCACAGCTCCACCATGTTTAAGGTTCTTAAGCAGTATCTCAGCTGCTTCAATGCCAACCTTGTCAGCATTTTTTCCTAAAAGAGAAATCCAAAAAGTTAGGATGCTACCATAGATTTGTAACTTGTAAAAAATACAGGAGAAAAACAAACAAACCAAGCACACCAACAACAGAAATTAGCGACTTTTTAAAATCTTATTTCCATACTTCCTCAAACTTGAAAAACTTCATGTCTCATGATGACAATATAGTACATATCCCCTAAGCAGTGTGAAGCACATAGCCACACTTACCGTCAGAGAAACATTTTAGTCATACCATCTACATGAAAAGCACATCTATTCCTTTTAATCTAGATAAACATCTAGATTCAACACTGAACAAAACCTTCACAGGTAAACCTCAGAGCAGAAGTATTTTCCACTGTTGTCACTGGGCAGAAGCAGCACAGAAGTACAAAGTGGCAGATTTTAATTACAGAGTTTAAAATCTGTTCATTCTCACTGATGCTTGTTACAGAACAGCATCGACTTTAAAAAACACAACCAACGCTCAGTGCATCATACATTCATAGGATCATAGAATTGCTCAGGTTGGAAAAGACCTTCAGGATCAGACCATTAAACAGATTATACTTAAGATTCCTATTTGTTAATAGTATATTAAGTTGATTCTGAAAGAGGCATACTTTACTCTTACCTCTCCTGCCAAGTGACGACCCAGCTAACAAACAACCTGTTGAAGTCTCTGCAACAATGCTGAGCAGAAAAAGCAGAATAGGTATTAAGAACAAAATCATTCACATCACAATTTATCTATCAGATAATTAATCAAGGTCTAGATAATCAACCAGCTAAGTAACCAGCAAGGTTACAAGCATTTGTAGGAAGTATGGGATTCTTACATTATTCCACTTCCAGTCCCAAAGGCTTGATCATCAGGTTCTCGAACAGTCTGAATGTTAATGTAAAGATCTCTGATTTCTTTTCTGATACATCTCACTGCTGCTGCTGACATATCTTTTGCCAGCTAACAAGATATGAGATAAAAACATAAATTAATAAAATGATGTAATGGTAGCATTATGTTTTCCTCATAAGCCTAATGATTACAGTGGATCCTTTAATAATGAGACTAGAGAGAAAAAAAACAAAGGATTGCTATAAAACCTCTACAAGCAAGAACTCAGCATCATCTCTTCTGAGAATTTTCCCACTAACAGTGAATAAATGACATCATAGTGGTGTATATAGAAGCTCCAATAGCAGTAGAAATTTGAATAATAATCTTCTCATGTATAAGGAGAAAGATTTAATTTTAGTCTTGATTATCTCAAGACCTTAGACTGTAAAAACAAATAAACCAACAACAATTACTATGTACAGGATATACTCTGTAATAGATAATATATAAAATTACAACATTAAAGGCAGGTGGGTGAAGATAAAGCTTATCCCATCCCTGTGATTCAATGGGAAAAAAATATCGTAGCCTTCTGAGGCTGTGTGGGAAGGAACCCTTAGGAGATCCCACTACTTATTCCCTGTAAACATAGACAGGATGGGAATAATGGAAAGAAGGGGTACAAACTATCTGTTCTGTCTTTGGCTAACCTACCCCTAACTTGTTCTGCCTATTACCAGTGGCTTAATAGAATGACTCTGTTTGTATGTTCTTACAGCGCACTGTAGTTTACCCAGGAATCTATGAAATGCCACTGTTTCAGATTTAAGATAATCCACATAAACATGAATGATACATAGGTATAAAATGCCCTTCAATACATACTCAGTATTTTTAATAGTTCTATGAATGAAGTCTCTGTTCTCATGTCCTGTTTTTGCTGCTGCCATATTCCTAAGCAATAAGCGCATTTTAGTAATGTCTGAAATTCTGTTTTACAGTCTGAATAACTGAATCCATTCAATGTGACTACTTGGCTTGCACGTGGAAGACTGCAGGATGCAGGAACACTGGAAGTACTCAAGGTACATTACGTGCAATTTTACATAGATTTATGAATTTGAATACTACCAGGGCTGTTATCAGCACTCACTTTTATAGGCAGTGCTCCAGCAACAAATGCTCTTCCATATATCTTTGTTACAGTGCCACGTTCTGTTAAGTCTATTGGACTTAACTCTTTGACTGGTGACATCTGGACTACAACTTCACCACCTCCCTGAGGATAGTAGCCCCTGCATACAAACAGAAATCAGATACAATTAAAAGCAAAGATCACAAAGAAACTAAGAAAATAGCTGGAAGTCTCATAAATTTTATGATATACTTCTGTGCTCTCTGTTACCATACACATGAATTTTGTTGGTGTGCCTTAGAAATCTTTACATTACAAGTTTCTCCTTTAATAGCATTACCTCATAACACATACCTTATTAACAGTGAAACACTAATGTAACTGGCACCTCAGAACAAGCTAGATAATAGAATGTCTGTTCAGCATGCATTTCCCTCGAGGGGTAATTCATAGGAAACATTAAAACAGCAGCTGAAGACTCAGCAAGGAAAAAAGAAGACAAGAAAGAACTGTATCACATTCATCATACAGTGATGGTACGCACAGGAGCAGCTAATACACTTTAGTTAATGAATTATAAATTCATCCCACAGGTGGATTCCAGGCACCTCGTGTGCCTCCAGGCTCGCACACTGGTTCAGTAAGGCCTGTTTAAGTCTCATGACCCTGAAACTTACCTCTTTTTTATGTCACAATTAAATGTGAAATTAAATTTTTCAACTATTGGCTTGAAAACCTGAAAAAAAAGACACAGAGTAAATCTATGATGCATGTTTTATTTCCCACTACTGTATTCAGTCTTAAAAAAAAGAGAAAAAAAAACCTCAAAACAAACATTTCAATTATGTTATATAAAAAAAAGGCAATCTCATCCATGCAGTTTATTTGAAGTTTCTCATCCTTTATTCAGAATAATAGTTTGGGTTAAAGGATTCTCTTAAGGAAAGAGAAATTCCTAGCAATTCACACTTAGGAACTAAAAGCAAAAGCTTGTTGTATCAAGGAATTCCATTACACACTGGTTGCTATCTACATACAATACATAAATAGTTTAATATTCTCAGGCCTAATTGCAGTAAGAGCAATATAAGTACGGTAGTTACACTGCATACACACACATGAAAGATGAACCAAGCCAAAGCAGTTTTTCCCTACCATGATTGTGTAGTCTATCTGAGGAGCCATCTCTGCATTAGTCCCACCTTTAAAATGCAATTCTGATGGGGAAGCAGCAAACAGAACACAGGGCATTGCTACCTGCATCAGCAGACACACACTCCTAGAAGGAATTAGAAGATACTCAAATGTCACACAGTCATAATCCATGCAAAATCACTACATGTCAAAGACAAATAAATGACTTTACAGAGCATTTATGTATTTGATTTTTAACATCTATAAAGTAAACAGTTTAAAATTTGCTAAACTAAAACTTCATATTCCTAGCAAGTCTACATACAAAAAAGTTTTTGTTTTACAATAACTATCTCCTTAAAATAAAAGTAATGTAGCTTACTTAGTATACTGACAGTACTGTGAAAACCACAGGGTTAAATGGCAGATGGTAAAGCCAGAGGGCTTATGCAGCAGTTTTAACGTTTTATTAATTATTTAGTAATAAAACCTATAAAATCCGACAGAATCTCCTAGAAGCTGGTCAGCATCTCACACAAGGGACATCGAAAATATGCTTTGAAGTGCGTGACTCCTTTATAATTGAATTATTCACATTAACACAGATAACTAAAAAAACCCAAACCCTTCCAATATATTTTTCAAATGTAAATTTGCTCAGCAAAATGAAAGGTATCTCCTGAGTGTTTCCAACATCATTTTGAATTGTGAAAATAGTAGCTGCCACTACACTGAAGTAAATCTGCTTTTTTTCTTAAACACTCTCCAAATGTTTGAGCCATACTTTTTTGTACTAATCCTTTGTATTGTTGCCTACTCAAGCCCTTCTGTGTTAAGAAATAGAAAAGACATCAGCTTGGTTGTTTAAACTACAGTAGCTCAGAAACATGTTTTTCTTAACTTAAAGGAAACCTTCACTTATGTCTAACCTAGTTCATGCTTCCAAGTTCATGCCAGTCTTCTTCCCTAGCTAAATCTATTCCACTCATTTTTTGCAACAGGTTCCAAGAACAAATGATCCAACACAGAAATACAGAAAAAACACAGGGACAAAAAACAGCAAATGGAACACATTCCCAGATCCCAAAGACCAGTATCTCCTCTTTCACTATCACGTGCGTAAGTACAACCTTTAAACTGACCTTATTAAATAAAGAGGATCAATTCAATATTTTAATGTATAATCAATAAATGAATATCAGTGTTCTAGTTGAACATCAGGTACGTAATGGTTTTACAATTTCATATTTGCAGTTTCTGAGACACCAATCTAATATGTTGCACTGACTCAAGAGTTGAAGTACAAATGTAAGAAAATAAGATATGTTTTTAAATGCATGGGCATCTGGTTTGGAGCAGGAGGCAAAGCAATGAGGCTGGACTCTTCCCTGCAGTGTGTGGCGATAGGCCAAGGGGAAATAGCCACAAAATAATGCATAGGAAGTTCCACACAAATGTGCGTGGGAACTTCTTCACAGTGCAGTGATGGACAGAGGTGGTGGATTCTCCTTTTCTGGAGACGTTCAAGACCCACCTGGACACCTACCTGTGCAACCTGGGCTGGGAGCTGCTTTGGCAGGGGGTTGGACTGATGATCTCTAGAGGTCCCTTCCAACCCCTACAATTCTGTGATTCTGTGTTTTTTTGGTTAATATCAATCAAGTGTTCAACTTACATACCATTATAACTTCCACTTGTATTACTTCATTAATACATGTTCTGCTTATGTTACTGGTCCTTTGGTTACAAGTATCAGGTAGCAAAGATTATAGCTCATCAGCTATGTATTAGTGTTCTTTTCTTCTTTTGTGAGATTTTTGAAGTTACCAAAACATAACGTGTCATGATTTTAAAGTTATCAAGAGCGGTTACTTTCCAGTCATTGTCCATGTACAAAGACATACCCTGCTGTTTTGGTATCTGCTATGTGGGTTCCACCTTTGATCTTCCCAGGAGTGAAGGTTATTTCTGTTGAACCAATTTCTCCACCCTCCAGGTTCCCTTCACATAAGTCTCGAACAATCTCCAATCCGGAAAGATGCTGAGGCCTTAGGATAACAAATACTAAGTTAAAGATGCATGCAAGCAGACTACACAGTGATGTTCACATTAAAAAACAAACACTAAACATCAACTGGTAAGCACAACTGGAGACTTCAAACAAGGATCAGAAATTTATTGTGGTTCCTGTGGTATTTCTCCTGATTTCACAGGTGCCAACAGAGCAGCATTCTGACCATTCTGGAATTTTTAGGATCCTAGTGGGAAGGATATGTTAGAGTGGGTCAAGCCAGGCAGATGAGGTGCAGCAGTCACTGTCTTAATGTGATAAATGCTTGGAAAAAAAAAAAAGTGGGATAATAACGGCAAGTGGGATAATGGTGGCAATCCTGAGCAGCCAAGCCCTGAGCCAGGAAAGATTCTGCTGTGCATGCACTTCCACTTGTTTGAATGGTTTAAACAGGAAAAGGGAAAAAAAAAAAAAAAGCAACCATTTGCTTTTTGCTTTTCTTTTTCACGTGTGCTAGAAAATTCAGTACCACCAGGGTGACTTCACTATTTCATTATGTTCTGAAAACGACGCTGGGACTGTGAGGTATGATTTTGTTCAGGAGCCTCCAACTTTCTCTGGACTATAGGCTGTTAAAAGAGTAAAGCACATTACTAATTGACTGCCAAGCTCACCTGAATACTTGGATTTCCTTTCATGAGAGTCACTGTGAAATAAATCAAAGCCAAGCAAAGGTTTATACTGCTATGCACTGTTTTCAAGGATGTATAAGGCAGTAGCTTAGCTAAGCAAGACTGTTTCAGTAAGCCTAAATGAACTACTTCTGGGCTCATCCCTCTCCTGGATGCATTTAAAGCACAGTGATGTTAGCCCAGGAGAATTAGAAAGTAACAGAGTTAAACAGGAGCGGAGGCCTACAAAAAACAGTCAAGATGGGAAACACTAGTGAAATGTCTGAGGTGTCTGGTGGCTTCAAAATGAGAACGGCTGCTCTAGGACATACAGGTAGCACTGCAGACAGTTTTTAACGCTGTGTCTCTGTGAGTAATGCCTCAGGGAGGCAATACATGATCTTAACTATACACTGCCTCTCATCATGCCAGCTGTTTTGTCACCTTGGAGAATACTTCTCAGTTCGGACAGGGCGTGTTCTCCCCGCCTGGCAGAGCCGGCGCTACGGAGAGGCAGCTGCACTGAGGGCACAGGGCACGCAGAGGCTGACTGCGGACGGATCGCCTACACTCCTCCACAGTCGGTCTATCCAAGGAAGCGAGCCACAGACAGCGTTTTCTAACTGAAAAAGCCCTCAGAACATCGGAAGTGCGGGATTTCTGTCCTCGGAGGCGCTTCGGTGCTCGGCAAAGATCGCACACCCGGGGACTGCCGCGCCCCTCCGGGAGGCAAAGCTGGGGCCGGCAGGACGTTACCTGAGGCCGGGCTGGCTCCTCCCGGCACGGATGCGGCGCACCCTCAGCGGCAGGCCCAGCAGGCAGCTCAGCGCCGTGGACACTCGCAGGATCTGCCCGCCCTGCAAGGAACGGTGCTCGTCAGGCACGGCAACACGGCACGGTCCCCCGAGCCCAGCGCGCCCGGTGCTCACCCCCTCCATGATGCCGCCGTCTATCTCCACCCTGTCCCCGTCCATGGCTGGCGGCCAGCGGAGCTGTCTCTCGCGGAGGTCCCCGCCGCGCAGATGGGATCGGGGCCGGGCCCTGAGGACGGCGAGAGCCCGGCAGAGCAGCGCACTGCAGAAGCGAAGCGCGCCGCCGGTGCCCGTGTCCGTGCCTGTGCCGGGCGGCAGCAGAGCAGGCGCAGAGCGGAACCTCCCGCCCGCGGGGCGTTGGGGGCGGTACGGCCGCGTGAGGCGCCGCCGGGTCCCACCGCCCGGGCACGGCGTCCCGGGAGGGGCCGCAGCCTTCCCGCCGCAGAGCTCCGTCCCCGAGGCAGGAGAGCGGCCCGTTACACGCGACACGGAGAAACACGCGGGTGTCGGTCTGTCCGTCGCACAGAGGTTTATTACAGCGCACCGGGAACGACCGCTACCGTCGCGCTCCCCCCCACTCCTCTGCCTCCAAGGTTCGCTGCCCTCGCTCCGCGTGCGGCCCTTCCTGCGGGACCCCCACAGGTGACGCCCTCCCGCCGCTCCCCGCAGCCGTGTCACGGCCCTGAGGCGGTGCCCGCGCACAGCCGGGGTCCCCACCGGCCCCCCCGGCCCGGCTGGTTGGCTGCGGCCCGCGTGGCTGCGCGCGGGTTGGCTGCTCGGTGGGAGGTGTGCGGGGCGTGGGGCTGCCTCTGCTCGGAGGAAGATGGCGGCCGTGACCGCTCTGAGGAGCGGCTGCAGGACCGCGGGGCGCCTGGTAAGGGGAGCGGGGGTCCCGCGGGTGCCGGCTCGCTTCGCCGGCGGAGCGGCGCGCGGCACCTCCGCCTCGGCGTCGTCCTGAGAGCCCGCTGCTTCCTGCTAGCCGGCGCCGAGCCAGCGCGGACTCCCCCTCGTGCGGGGCAGCCCGAACCGCGCTCCCGCCTCCCTCTGCCCGCCCGGCCGTGCCCCCGCCGCGCCCCCGCCCCATGTCAGCTCGCAGAGCGTGGCCTGAGCCCCGCGGGTCCCGGGTTCCGCTCGTGCCCGCCTCCCCAGGGGCTCCCCACGCTTCCGCACCTCGGTGAATTCCCGCTGGCCATGTTTCCTGCGGGAGGAACCTGTGCCTCCCCTGACAGGTCGCTGTCGTCCTTCTCTTTTGTTACCTCTCGGTCGTCCGACTGTGGTACTGCCCAAACGTAGCGCTGCTTTGCAGCCGTGCGTCGGTACCTTGGTGCAGCGAGGGATCCTCTCTCTGTAGGGGAAGCAGGAGTTTCCCCTAGTCCCAGCAACCCGCGTACTTGTGAATTAAAGGGTGCAGGTGTCTCACCGTGCTTCAGGAGGCAAATCCTCTGGTTGCTCTATTGGATGTTTATCATCTCTTTAGCATATGCCATCATGAGGAAATTATTTTTGTAATTGTTGGACCTTAAGCTGCTCATAACTTGCTTTACTAATCAACGAATTTTGAAAATAGAAGCTTTTTTTTGGTTTCCTTCTTAGCCAAACCACCTGCCCTTGCATCCACAGGGAGACTGTGATGAGATGAGAACATTCATCTTAGCAGTGCGCATGCTGAACAGTGCAGTTTGAAGTAGGCCATTTGTGGTAGGCATTTCCAGCAGCACCTTTTTATTCCTGGTGAGCGCTAGTTCTTGTGACCACCTACTGTCAAGCAGTGTTAACATCTGAGAGATTAGATGATTATCACAGTTCTGAAGTATTATATTTTAATATTCTCAGTGTTCTTGCAAACCCTTTGACGGGCGACATGAGGGAGGATGGACTGTGTGGTTGTCCATGGAGGCATTAGATTGTGATGTGGAGAAGACAGGAGCCTGGAGTTCTTGTGTTAAATGGTGAGAATAGAACAGTGATCTGGAGAGTATGGCACGGTGCATGGCATGGTGCTGTTTGTTAGTAAGGAGAGGAGGATGGCAGTTTAGCATACAGCTAACTTTATAGTTGGAAGTAGAGAGTATATGCAAGACAAACCCAGTGTAAGTAAATAACTCGATATGATAACAAGTCAAAAGAGATGGATAGAAGAGTGTCTTCAGTGTGGAATCATTGCCTCTGAGCGCAGTGTACGCTATGGTGAGTGTCATTCATCAGGTGATTGATCGCCTGTATTCTGTGTAATAACAATTTGTGCTGAGGCCAGCAGTTAGTTTTTAGAATAAGTGGTTAAGGAAAGCACGATACACTTCTTCCCAAAGACACAACTCTGAATGATCTGAATGGGCAAGAGCAATCATGCCCAAAAAGATTTATTGTTTGTTCATTATAGGAATTAGAAGAATACTTGCTCTAGATCAGAGAATGCAATCCTAGTAGCAGGCAGATGCAAATTAACTCAGTGTGACTTTGCTATGCCCTTTATTGGAGATGGTTTTGTACAAATATTTGTTCCTGAAAGGTGATCTTAAATACAACTTTCAGTGCTAGATCAAATAATATAGAAAATACATACGTAGTCAGTTCAGAACTGTACAGCTTTCTAGAGAATCTCCACCGTAAAAGTACAATATAGAACCAAATAATTCAACAGTGGGGGGTGAGTGGGAAGGGAACCAGGAAGTTTCACGTGCTCTGAAATTATTTGAAAGGATATTAAAAAAATAAGTTAAAATGAACTTTCCCATACAGGTGTCCTGTTTTCTGGCTCATCTGAGAAGATAATTTCTAAATTTTACAGTTTTGAGCTACTGGAGGTACATTGTAGCAACTGATTTTTTTTTTAATCTCTAAATTAATTAGAGATAATATCTACAGATCATTTGTTATTTTTATTAACTTTACATCACCCAAGGCACTGTAACACCAGAATTAAGTGAGATTTAAGAAATATTACTAAATAAGTAAGGATGTGAACTAACTTCTTTTGAGATTAATGATAAAATGCTTGTTTATGTCAATGCAAGTGCTACCGCCTTTGTTTTGACTGAAATCATGTCTGATTACATGATGTTTTAAAGCATACAGCTTTGTATAAAGAATCTGTCAGAAAATTCTCTTGACCTTTTAAGTTGATTTCAGGATGAATATAATTGCAATTGAAGTTACTTAAAGATGCTTATCTCTTCTGTATTAACAGAATTAAAAGGGTAACTGTTTATGCCTGCTGGTGTGAATTTCCTTTCCCACATTTACTTCTGATCAGCTTATGATTGGAATAAGAACTAGCACAGAAAACCATGCTGATTTTTTTTTCCTGCAGTCTGGAGGATCTTTCCAACATTCACACTGCATGAGAGTATTACAGATGTCTGATGTAGTTGATATTATCTATGCTTTTTGTGTGTGTGTTCTGGTTAAACTACTTGTTGAGAGAAACCATAGCAATTATGAATCTCTTATCAGATCTTGTAATGATTTTTGTTGATTTGTTGTATTATTGTGGCTTAATCTCCCTGTGTATTGTGTTAGTAAAGGAAGTTGAAGACATGGCAAAGGTTATGCTAATTTAATGGTTATTATATATTCAGTATGTATGCAGTATGATTGTATTTTCCTAAGAAGTTCTCCATAGAAAGTACATGTTCTGGTAACTACTGTGAGCTCTATCTTCTCAGCCTAATGTTTTAATACTTGCGACTTTTCTCTCCCAGGTTTGTGTTCACCACGTTAGGTCGTGCAGCAACGTTCACTTTGTAAAATCAAAATATGTGTGCTTGTTTGACCAACCCGCCTTCAAGTTTAGTCACCAACAGCAATTATTCAGAACATCTGCTGGTAATCTTTTTCATAATGAAGTAGTTTATTTTAATTTGCTCTTTTATGAATGTTAGTGGCTTGTATATAAATGATATTTAACTATTTTACAGTATTCAGATTATTCTGTCTGATGTCTTACACTTAATATTAAGCAAGCTGATTTTCTTGTTTTTTTTTTTTGTTTGTTTTTGTTTTTTATTTTTTTTATGCTTAAGTTTCACGTGGCCAAATTGTCCAGTTTAAGCTTTCTGATATTGGAGAAGGTATTACAGAGGTGACTGTGAAAGAATGGTAAGCTCAGCTTTCTTAGAAATACATAAAGAAATTAGCAAGTAGCTTAACTATTTGTAATTGTCAAGTATAATAATCATTTCAGAGAGTATATTTCCTAGGCTACTACTGAAGCCTTTCAAGTTTTGATTTCTACAATTTGAACCTTTGCATATAGTGACCTTTACGTTTTGTTTATTTGTAGTCTGTTATATTTGGGAATGCTCTAATGGGAGTCTGTTATATTTGGGAATGCTCTACATGGGATGCTCTAATGGCACCTTGTACGTAGGCTTTCTTTCAGTGATTATTGTTTTTAGAGATGTCATTTTTTTCCAAAGTTCTGAAGCCCAGCCTACAACTCCAGAGAACCCACATAGTTTTATCCTGTACCCCTTCTCCATTTACTTTTACAGAAAAATGTAAATTGTTCCTAAAAAGCCAACAGTTAATGGTTTAAGCAAAATCAAGGTATCGAGTAAAAGAAAACTGGTGGAGTGCCTTGCTCCTTGTACAAATAGGATCATAAAAAGGCTTCAGTTGGAAGTTACCTTAAAGACAAGTTCTAACCCCCTGCTATATGCAGGGCTGCTATTCATCAGATCAGGCTACGCAGGGCCCTGTCTAACCTGGCCTTGAACGCCTGCAGGGATAGGGCACCACAGTTTCTCTGGGCAGCACCACACTCTGAGTAAGGAAGGTAAAATAGGAGAAATATCTCTTAGCACAGAAGAGAACTTCCTAGAACTTTCCTACTTATAGATTTTTTTTCTGAAACTGATTATATACTGGTCTTGACAGGTTGAAACAGAGAGCTTCTTTAGGTTCAAACCAAGTTAGTTTTGTTTGTTTGTTTGTTTTTTGAGGTGGTTTATAATCTGTCAAGAAAATTCTTTATAACAGAAATAATAGTAAAAATTGTATATGCGACAATATTCTGTGTCATTTCACACAAGTGGTTTTGGAGCAGTCTGTCAGAAGGTATATAGCAAATGTATCTGTTGTGTATAATTTGTAATTTTATCCAGAATGCATTTTGTATTGTGAGGATGTACATAACTTAATCTAAAGAATATACAGCATAGGTTTCTACTATTATAATGTTTTATGCTAGCATGTGTCTTTTCTCTTAGGTATATAAAAGAAGGTGACAGTGTTTCTCAATTTGATAGCATCTGTGAAGTGCAAAGTGATAAAGCTTCTGTTACTATTACTAGTCGTTATGATGGCATCATTAGAAAACTCCATTACAATTTAGATGAAATAGCTTATGTTGGAAAACCACTTGTGGACATTGAGATTGATGCTTCAAAAGGTATTGTAAGCAGTTTTTCTCTTGCATATTTTGTGTTTGTCAGCTAGACCAGGTTGCCCAGCGCCACCATGTTCACATGACTTCTGGATGTCTCAAAGGAGTGGGACTCCACAGCTTCTTTAGGTAGCATGCCCCAGTGCTCAGTCACCCTCACAGTGAAAATGTTTTTCCTTGTGCCCTCACAAAACTTCCTGTGTTTCAGCTTGTGTCCAGGAGGTGTTCCACCCTGTCACTGGATGTCACTGAAAAAGCTTGGCTATCTTCTTTAAGTTCTCCTATCAAATATTTATATACACTGATGAGATCCACCTATCTCATCAGAAGAGCCATTTGCTCTAGGCTGAACACTCCCAGCTGTCGGCCTTTTTTCATAGGAGGGATGCCCCAGTCCCTTGATCATCTTTGCTGGCCCTTTGCTGGACTCTCCATTAGCTCCATCTCTCTCGTGTCCAGGGGAGGCCAGAACTGTACACAGTACTTGAGATGTGACCCCTCTAGTGCTGCGTAGATGGGGAGGATCACCTTCGCCGGCCTGCTGGCAATAGTCCTCTTAATGGAGTCCTGGGTACTATTAGATACCTTTTCCAGAAAGGCTTGTTGCTGACTTGAGCAGCCTTTCCTCTGAGGGGCTTATATTTAACGGTGTTTGTCTAGAAACACCAAGATACCAAGTGAGAGGATAGATCACAATTAACCTCCAGTAATATAATATTAAGTATTCTGAGGGCTAGCTAATACTTTGTTAGTTTTTATAAGAAATTTGAGACTTTGTTCTGCTTTTTTTTTTAGCTGCCTATTTTACACGTGCCTGAGTTAGAAAGTTTAAACCAAATTCTGAATTTTAGCAAGTACTTATAATCTAATAAAATTATTACTTTTTCTTCTTGTTTGCAGGTGTTGCACCAGAAGAAGATGTTGTTGAAACACCAGCTATGTCTCATGAAGAACACACACACCAAGAGATAAAAGGTCACAAAACATTAGCAACGCCTGCAGTTCGTCGTCTTGCTATGGAAAACAATGTAAGCTTGCTGAATAACGTCCTGTCGCATTTTATCCCTCTTTTATGTACCACTTTGACTCCCTGAGAGGATATGGATTAGAGGATAGTACAGTGAGGAATGTCTTGTTTTTGATATATTTCAAATGTGTAAAAACCTTTGTAAAGATGGATCCAATTATGCTTTCTGATGATTCTGGTGAGTAAGAAAGGAACTAGTGGCCTTAAAACGCAGCTGTGTCTCTTTAGGCTGGTGGTTTAGAAAACCTTTTTGTGAGGAAAATAATGAAGTGTTAGGATGGATCCAGAGTAGGGAGTAGGGAAAAACTGAATCTCAGCTGTAGCCATCTTGCTGTGTTCTCCAGATTTACATAAGAGCAAACAATGAAGTCTGTGCAGCTTTGAGGACTTTTCTAGTTCTATTTTTGTTTTAATTTATGAATATTCCACTGTTTTTAAAAGCTTATGGTGCTTTTTTTTTTGAGAAAAACAAAACAGAAAATAGAGAAATTAGTGGCAAATAACTCTCTTCAAATTAGTACTTCACTATTGATCCAGTAATAAGGAGGTAAGGAGTATTCACTGTTCCTTCTTAAAGTATGCAATTAAGACATACAGTGGGCCTTTTAGGAGATTTGAACAATATTGTGTATCTAATGAATCCCAGGAAGTGTCACCTGATGCTGCAGAGACAGATGAGTTCTTTAGGGATCCTGTGCAGAATGAGGATGCTACTAAACATTTAGTTATAGTTATATATAGGTATTTATAATTAAATATATAGTTATATATAGGTAGTTATAATTAAAGGCATTGTTATTTCACCAAGTTTTGTGATAAGCATAGTACAGATTTTTATTTTTTTTAATGTAGTGTGTGGTTACTTAGTATTAATTCTAATCACCTGGATCAGATCAGGCCAAATACTAACAGTTAGCATGCAGTGTCACAGTCACAGTGTAGATTTGAAGATGTAAAGGAATATGAGTCACTCACTCCATCCTTGGAGGAAGCGTACTACAGTGGAGGTGTCCCTGAGCACCAGGGATCATGTATTTTGTTGTCCAGCAGCAGATCCACTCCAAGTCCCCCTTAAGACTTGTAGCTGCTTGGTTTTATAGGCTGTGCTCTGTGCCCTGTCAAGCTTCCTTGTTCTGTGATGGATCAGTTGAGTTCGTTTTGTATGGCTGAGTTCCCAGGACTTTCAAGATGCCAATAGGAAGGGAAAAGTTGTCCTGCTGTCTGCAACCATCAGAGCTAGAGAAGAGAAGGTGAAGGAGGACTAATACATGACCCATTTGCTGTAACAGATACTGGTCATTTGCCTCATAAAATGCTGTTGGGTTATACTAACAGACTCTTTAGCAGAGCCTTTTGTGATAAGACAAGGGGAAATGGTTTCAAACTAGGAGAGGTGAGATTTAGATTAGATTTAAAGAAGAAATTCTTTTACAATAAGAGTGGTCAGGCCCTGGAACCTGGAACAAGTTGCCCAGAGAGGTGATGGATGCCCTGTTCTTGCAGGCATTCAGAGTCAGGCTGGACTAGCCTCTGAGCAACTTGATCTAACTGTAGAAGTCCCTTTTTTATTGCAGAGGAGTTGGGCTACATAGCCTTCAAGGATCCCTTTCAACTCAAAAGATTCTGTGGCTCTATGATAACTATTTTTAACAGCAATTAGTAGCTAGGAGTGCTGGTCACAGAGAGGGATAGAATGGCAGATATGTTGGATCAGTAGTTGTAAACTGTATTTCGTAGTACAGCAATACATATATTGCTATAAATATATATATTGTGTAAAGAAAGTGTCATAGTTTGTTACATACTTTTCAGATTAAATTGAGTGAAGTTATTGGAACAGGAAAAGATAACAGAATCCTTAAGGAAGACATTCTCAATTTTTTGGCCAAACAAACGGGAGCTATCCTACCTCCATCACCAAAGGCTGAAATTATTGCACCGTTGCCAAAATCAGAGACAGTGCCAACTGCTCCAAAGGACAAAGCACGCAAAATTCCAGTACCTATTTCCAGACCTGTTGTGTTTTCAGGAAAAGATAAAACTGAACCTATAACAGGTAAATGATCAAATGTAAAATCTTGAGAAAATGTTCACAGTGGACTACTGGTAAATGCAACTCAGTGAACACTTGGTTCCTTTTGATGGGACTGTTTCAGTTAATTATTAATATATATGAGAAATAGTAAAATGTGCTCTCTGCAAGATGTTACATAAAGTTATTTTTTTGTGATATAATTGTTCATGCCTTGGTGAGATGGAGTTCAGTTGCAAGTTGTGTTTGCTCATTTTTAACCCATGTTTCTTCAAGTGTATTCTGAAACAGGTTGGAATTTGGGAACACTTGTGAATTTGTTACAGTTTGAGTCATAATATAATTAGTAGCAAACTAATTTCTTTCAGAAAAGTGTACAGTAAAAGACACTGAGATAAGAAAAATCTCATTGAAAGAGGAAAATAAAAGATTTTAATATTCAAATAATTGGAATTTCATTCTAAGTTCCAAGAAGTTAATTTTGTCAGTGAATATTTTCCAGGTTTTCACAAGGCAATGGTAAAGACTATGAGTGCAGCCTTAAAGATCCCTCACTTTGGTTATTGTGATGAGATTGACTTGACTCACCTTGTTCAGTTGCGAGAAGAGCTGAAACCGTTAGCACAAAGTCGTGGAATTAAGCTTTCCTTTATGCCTTTCTTCATAAAGGTAAGAAATGCTGCAGAACTCAGTATGGAGTACTAATGCAGATTTTACCAAAATCCTGTGACAGATCATTGTTTGAAGTTTGGAGCTCTATCATCTAAAAAGTTATGGATCACAAGGAAAGTATCAGCTTTTCTTGTTTAATGTACCATTTATCAACTTACTGTTGGAGTTGGTTAGATAATACTAAAATTTTTTGATACATTAATGGAGAAAGTAGGAGCAGATACAGCATGATGCAGTAAGTGAGTAAGCATCACTGAGTGCGTAATTTAAACAAAACATATTCTGGATACAACTGGTAGTTTTGGTGACCTCTATTAAAATGAATCTCAAAATGCAGTGTAATTGTTGTTGTCTTTACTGAATGCTCAGATGAATGAATATGTTGTTTAGATGAATTCAGTATCTGTCTTCCCTTCTTCAAACACTTGTACTCATGTAGTTGTCGTGTTTTCATTTCTAATTGCTGTCACCACTGAAGGCTGAATGCATAGTTTAGTCTGAAATTTCTGATAATGCTATTTCAACTGGAGTGTTAAGTAAGTACTATTTTGCTCACTCTTTTTAGGAGAACTTACTGTTCCCTGAAATAATTACCATCTAATTGGAGAGTTTAGAATGAGATTGCTGTGGAATCTCTTTTTTTCTTGTGATATTTGATTTTAATTATGGAACGGGAAATAACTGGAGATATTGATTATTAATCTTTATATGTCTGTCTGACATATGTTTGCTTTTTATAAGTTTTTCCTTCTGTTACTGTAATCATAACAGAATATCAACACACAAGGAGCATGTAGGGGAGTTGAAGTCACGTTTAATTGCACTGAGGAAATCTAGATTATCAGCCTCATTTGTCTCCCAGTGTTCTCTGCTTTCCATGAACTTCTCTGAGTTATCAAGTACAAACATCTGTCTTTTTTGTTTATGTTTAACAGGCAGCTTCTCTGGGATTATTGCAATATCCCATTCTTAATTCTTCTTTGGATGAAAGCTGTCAAAACGTCACTTATAAGGTTTGTAAACTACTGATAAAAGTTGTGAACAGAATAGCTCAGCTAACATTTAATGAGGGCTGTTCAGAATGTCTGAGCCAATTGTAAGAACACTTATCAAAATAGTAGTGGTGTGCTGGAAAATAATTTGAGTATCTAGATTCTGTCTAAGATAAGATTTGATTTGATATAGATCTTATTTCTGTGGTTTGTTTAGTGAAAGTCATTTTTTCACTCCAACTTGTTCTCAAAAATGCATATTAGTATAATGATTTCCTAATTTCCACCTGAAGATAGACCAAGCAATTGTATATATGTATCTACAGTGGAAAGACAGTCATTTTGAGTAATGTGATTAAGTGATTCTATGTTACATATTTAAATAATATTTTAAGCTCGGTTTTGATAAAACTTTGATAAAACTATTATACAAGGTGCTGGCCAGATACTTCTGGAAAGAAGTATCTATTTTCTTAAGTGATGTGTGTGTATATATACGTGTGTGTGAGTGTCTGTATTTTCATATAATTAGAAAAAATTCCTTTTGTGCTGTTTTATCACTCACTCAGATGAATCCTTACATACTCCTAGCAAGTATACACATTGTGTTGACTGCTTCTGTTAATGTCTGGTTAATGAAACTTATTGTAGGCTTCGCACAACATTGGAGTTGCTATGGACACAGAGCAAGGTTTAATTGTCCCAAATGTGAAAAATGTTCAAGTAAGCAGTATCTTTGAGATTGCTTCTGAAATAAATCGCCTACAAGCCTTAGGCTCTGCGGGCCAGCTGGGAACAAATGACCTCACTGGGGGAACATTCACCCTTTCAAATATTGGCACAGTAAGTATAAGAAGAATAAGAACTTGCATCTGAAAACTGCGTCTGAAGTGAACACCTTAATAAAAGTTTAATATGCAAAGAACAAAATGATGATTCTGTGATTCTGATTCTGTGATTCTGCTAGAAGATTTTCAAATAAATGGTACAGTTATTTGTTAACTAATACCTCCAGCATTTTTTTTTTAGATTGGTGGTACTTATGCCAAAGCAGTGATACTACCTCCTGAAGTCGCTATTGGAGCACTTGGAAAGATACAGGTATACTGACTTTATCTTGGTAATGTGAGTGTTTAACTCTAGTGAACTAAGGTTGTCTTCAATGAAAATGTTCTTATGTGTTTGTTTTTTTTATATAAACTTGACTTCTCTATGTTATATTGAGTCCCTAGCTTGTGATTAAAAAGTGTTGTGGTATTTTTAGATGGTTAAGCAGAGACTTTTATGCCAGAGTTTCAGCTTTTTCTCTAGAATTCTTTAACATTCACTCAGATCTGTATTTAATCTTCTAGTTATTAGCAAACAATGTAAACATTTTTTTGAGTTTTGCAACATGGCAATAGCACTCACTGTGATTAAGGAGAAATCTTGAGACTTGAAGTATTTTATAATATTTAGCTTAATGAACCAGATGGCTGAATCTATACAGAACTCCATGGCGTGGTGGTTACTTATTTTCTGAATTTTGCAATTTAATATTTAATACATTTGAGATCAGTGCTGGGTATGACATCAATATCAATTAAAAATACTTCTCACATCTTCTTATGAGTCTCAATTCAGGAATACTTTAGGAAAACTGTTGTTTTGGGCACTAACAGTGCAATAAATTATTCAGGAGAAAGCTTCTGGGTCAGTGAAAGTTTTAACTACTTAAAGTATTTAGAGTATTTACTTAGAGTATTTCTGGGATAGTGGAAACTGGATGTAACTGTTCATTATGTAGGTTCATGATATAATTTTAATCTGCAGCAGAAACAATAATGGGAAGCTCTTTTATTTCTGAATGACACTACTGCTGTCTGTATAATTTAGGAAAATATTTGAATTTGACATTTATGATTTGTTAAGGAAAATATTCAATACTTCTATTTTTATTTTACTTCTTTCTCTGATTTTTAGGTTCTTCCTCGATTTAATGGTAAAGGTGAAGTATTTAAAGCACAGATAATGAATGTGAGCTGGTCAGCTGATCATCGCATTATTGACGGTGCTACAATGGCCCGTTTTTCTAACCTGTGGAAATCTTATTTGGAAAACCCTGCTTCGATGCTACTGGACCTTAAATAAAGGAAATCATGACTAGAATATGCCTTTAAACTGTGTTAGACTGAATAACTACAAAAGCTGACTTTGCTAGCACATGCCCTTTGCTACTCAAGTTATATTATGCGGTTAAAAGTTCTCAACAGCTGATATCAGTCTATCAATTAATTGTTACTTCTTTAAATTAGTAGTGCTGTAATTTCTTCTACGGCAGGCTGTCAGTTGGTCATAGTGCAACTTCTGAATAGGGTGATGGATTGTCTTTATTTTGCCTTCTGTGATACATATGATTGTAAGACTGGCATAAATGAATCACTGATCTATATCTGTAGTATTTTTAAACAGATTAACTCATTTTGTAGGGAAAAACGCACAGATCTCTGTTGGAAACATACATTTATCTTAATAGATAATATTGAAATTCCCAAAAGAAGTTATGAAAAATCAAATATAAATAAAATGCCTGTTATGCTTCTGCTGTAAGATGTCCAGAGAGCTTTTTGTTGTATAACAGAGTTAAACTCTCAAGTCAAATGATAAAGGGAGAGTTCATATTTATTCTAATTCTTACTGATAACATTTACTGATGACTGTCAGGGTCTTGAAACTCTCTAGAATATACTGTATTTTTATAGGCTGGAAGTTGATTCAGTCCTTAAATTCTGCTATTTTGTTTCTTACAGAAAGCATCTGTTTGTAGAAAAGGAGGATCTCGTTAATTATTCAGACATTAAATAAGTCTGACAGTAAACAGAATGTATTCTAAAAGTATGCACCATCTTACATTATTGATATTCAGTTACTAGCATTTGACAGGTTAATCTGATACAAATAAGAATTTGTATTTTAAAAAAAATATTATGTGGGATAACTGATACAGGGCAAATAATGAAGAGATTCAAGGTAATGCCTTCAGAACAGATGGTAATTGCTGCTTTAAGGTAAACTTAAGAGATGGTGAGAATTGTAGTGGTTATTTGTTAGGAGATGCAAAGAAAATGGTTGGATGCCTTCAAGAAACATAAGCTGGAAGCAGACACAAGAAAAAACAGTTGTATGGCCTTAAAAATTAATTTGCAAACTGGATGTTTTCTCCTTTCTTTAGATATATCAAAAGCTGTCTTTACAGGAACATTCACCAGTATTGTAGACCAAAGTAGCCTGATGTGTTTAGCTGTGAAGATGCAAGACGTAAGCTACCGGGGTAGAATCACTGCTATCCTTTATGCTGAGACTGAGCAAGAGGAAAGGTGGTAATGTAGGTGGGGGTATACATGTAAGGTGCTATTGGTATTTCTGTTGTGGAATAAGGTGCTTCTATGTAAGTAATTTCTTGAAAAGTTTGACTAATATGTTGTGCATATCACCTATTTCATTTTTATCAGATCTATTTATTCCTAATAAATTTTTAAAGGCACAAATGTAGTGATAATGTCTTTATATGTGAATTTCATGCAGGCAATCCTGTACTTATTTTAAAGATTGTACTGCATTTCAGACTACTAAAAGAACAGAGCTGAATGGCTACTCTCCTACAAGTATATGTCTGTGGTAAGGGCTTAGTCTGAATGGCATATATTTTCAGTCTTATGGCCATGCAATAAATAAGTTGAGGAAACAAAAGCATATGATAGAAAGTGATAAAGTGATCTTGAAATATTTTAGAGAAGAATTTTGAGCGCAGAAGAAGTTTGAACTTTCTGTAACTCTCAAAGACCCAGAAAAAGGAAAGGTAAAACTTATTTTCATCTAACTCTAATTATCTGTCTCTTTCAAGGGGGCAGAGCTTGTATATATATTAAAAAAGAAATAATTAAAAATCCTGTGGATGTTGAACCTCTACCAAAACTGAAAGAAGCAATACCTATACCACAAAGAGGTCATTTTTACTTTTGCATAACTTTCTCCTTTGCTTCTAACATATCCCTGCCACACACAACAAATGTGCCCTTGAAGATTACAAGATAAACCTGTGAGTGTCTTTTAAAATAGGAATTGGTGTTTGGATAGCCCATGATAGACTGGAGAGAGTGAGTTTTTTGTTTTTTTATTATTACTGTTGCTATTTACTTTTCATTATGAAATTCTGTGTGGTAATGGTAGAATCTAAGTCAAGCTGATAATGACTGAAAATGTTTTCTTCAAATGGGTAATATTTTATATAGGTTATTTTAAGTATTACTTATAATAAGTTATCATAAGTATTACTTATTTTATATAAATAAGTTTCATCTTCATATTTGAAATCCTTATAGTGCAATCTAGGTTAGAATGAATCAGTTTTATGACTTCTGTTTCAAACAGTGATTTTCTGATAGTTGCTGCCCCTCTTGCCATCTGAGTGAAGAAAAAGATATTAAGCATCAAAAATAATAACAAAGTTAAAATGGTCTAAATAGTCTGCCAAGTTACTTCTCATAGCTGTTGTTTACTGTAACAGTTGTTTTCCTTTTAACTTCTCAAATGTCTCTTTGAAGAAATAGAATGTTAAAAATGTTCTATGATTGTAAGCATGTAAAAGGGAGTGGTGAGCAGTAACCCCTCTGCATACCATGATAAAGATTTTTTTTCTGCCTGGACTTTGACAGTTTACATGGGAGTTCGTCATAAGCACGGTCAATGAATAAAATACTTAATTCTTATTTTTAATCTGGTCTGATTAAAAATCACTGTTACCGATTAAAAGCACGTATGCAGTACTAAGCTCAGTTATCTTGTAGAAAAATACTGACAGACTAATTAAAAAAAAAGCCAAAAGTAGCTTATTCTTAGTTTTCATTATGAAGCATAATGAATTTGGTTTTGTTCACTTTTATTAATCTCAGAAATGGTTTATGGGAGTCCAGTCATGTTCAGCAAACTAGGAAGACATTAAGAATGGTAAATGCTGGGGGGTGTTCCAGAAGTGCCTCATGTGATACCTTCTATTCTCAGCATAGGCTAAAATTAGAACTAGACTGACATTGCATTGGAGTCTTAGTGAGAGCTCCAAATGGTTTTGATAGTACAAGCAAAATTTGTAACTTACCTACACTCTTGCATGGAAAGCAATAAGTCATGGAAAGTCTTTGAAAACCAAATATTTGAGGTAAGTTGTTCCAAACTCTCCCAGATGCTTGGAGATTTTTTATGGGGGGAGATTGGATTACATGAAAGTAATTTGTGTTTATTTTACAGCCACGTTTGGGTATTCACTTTTGAATTGTCCGTGGCACTGTGATTATTATGTCTTCTTGTTTGTCAGGAAAATAACAAGATAATCCTGTTATTGTTTAGTTAAATATCCTGGAAAATAGAATCATATACTTAGGGCCTCTTTCGTACTTCATGGTGCTAAAGTAATGTGTATTGAATTATCTACGTTCCACATTTTGCCAAGTGTAAGTTTTCACTAAAAATAAGTACTGTTTTCATTGTATAGTCTGAAATTGGCTTTGGTACTGCATGTATGAACAAATTTGTAGAGGTTGGAACCTTGATGTATCTTTTCTGTACAACATACCTTAAAAGATTTGTAGTTTTCTACCTGAAGGTATCTGAAAACAGGTATGATTGATCAGGTAAATCACTTTTTCTCAGTAGAAGACTAATTCTGAAAATAAGGCAATTTAAATTGCAGCTGCTGATCGGAGCAAAACGCCTCATACAGTGTTTTAGTCACTGGTGTTGCATGTTGGGATGAGGAATGGAACTATTTACTATGAGTACCACTTGAAAGAGAAATTAGTTTTTCAAAGTACAGCAAGTAAATGTGATCACATTGATGCAGGGGAGAGAAAGATCTCATTACATAGGAGAAAGGAGTGAATCCCTGAAGAGGGATTGAATTCCTAATTGAGTGCCAGACAGCACTGTGCCACGTTGGGGGATGTCTTTTATATCACCTGTCAAATCCTGCCACTCTTCCTTAACAAGTAAAGAATGGTTAAGTATTCTTAATAAAGAAGTGTTGGACCAGATTCTCTCTCTTTTTTTTTTTTAGTCAAGTTTTATAATATAATTTTGTGCTGTCTTTAGAACAGGAAGCAATCTTGACAATTTAAAATTAGTATTGCTTGGCTGTACCTTTATGATAGATTTCAATACAATCAGACTTTACAAACAACTGTGTTAGCAAAAGACGTGGTCAACAACAATGGCAATATGAATGCTTTTTAGAAGGGTGTACTTATAGGGATAACGAGAGTATCTTTACTGTTCTTAAAAAAAATAAATGTATTAATTATCTCCCTAAAGGAAAGATGATTTCAAAACATTAGCCTGATTTGATTGGATCTTGACACTCAGGAGGCCTACAAGATTGTGAGGGAGATACAAAGAGTATGAGAAGTCTTTTTTAAAGGTAATGGATTACTAACTGTACACTGCAGTGTGAGAGATACTATTAAGAAAATTTATATTAATAAATACACATGCTAATATGTTTCCAGCAACATTTCATTTTCTCTCAAGTGCACAATTCCTTTCAGTGCAAGTGTTTATACCACTCAGGATGCAACTGTCATGATTAATTACCTGGAATTGCACAGATCACTAATTTCTTCCTGGGAGGGGAATGAATTCTTATATCCACGTTTAATAATGGTGATCGTTCTTAGGCTACAATTGTAATGAATGGAAAGAAACAGTTGTTCTGAAGAATAATGCAGGAGAAGTTGTGAAAAGATCCTTCATACCTTCATACCTTTTGGAGAAAAAAAAGTTCAAAATTGTACATTCAAGTTAGTATTTAACTTGCTTCCCATACTGAATGTTGAAATTCCTTATACTTTCTAACTAATTTTTTGTCACTATTTATTATAGTTGTGTGAACATCTTTGATAATAGTACCTTGGTTTAATGATCTTCCATGGTAAATTCTATAGTTCATTGTATAATGGTTTTGTTGAGAACTGTTATTTGAAACTAATTACCATTTTTACTTATTTATATTGTATTTGATTTCATAAAAATTAACTGGGTACAATTATTTTGTACATAGAAAGCAATTGGTAAAATTAACCATATTTCATGAAATAATCAAGGAGATATGGCAGTATTTTAGTATTCATGTCACTGTCACATGCACTGAGGCACTGAAATTCACAGTCGGATTCCTGTGGTTGAACCTGAACATGTAAAAGCCATGACTGAAACTGCAGTTTGTATTGGGTCATTCACTGCTGTGAAGACACTCTGGGAAGTCAGAATACAGAAGATAAATGAGGAATTACGGAAAGAAAAGGAATTCAGAGAGAGG
Organism: Cyrtonyx montezumae; assembly: GCF_038088225.1. Lineage (NCBI taxonomy): Eukaryota > Metazoa > Chordata > Aves > Galliformes > Odontophoridae > Cyrtonyx > Cyrtonyx montezumae. The sequence goes on along the minus strand of NW_027071825.1, from coordinate 17,555,048 downwards.
TCTGCAGGAAGGTAGGTAAACTGTAGATGATATATGAAAAGCTAGAGCCCTCTTTCCAAACTCATTCACAGCCTTATTCTTTAGTCTTTACTGCAGTAGAATTCCCACTCGTTAGGATCTGGCAATATGTTCAGGTCAAGCAATCAGATGCATTCTATGATAAAAATATTAGCATATACCCTAAATCCAGTAAATACAGATACTAAAATCCTCTCCTGTGTGCATGGTCTAATTTGTTGTAATTTGTTTTATTCTCAGTGGAAGTGTTAACAGAGTCTTTTGGTCTAATCTTCTAAGCAGCCATCAGTTTCTTTCATGAAGTGAAGAAATTTAGCATTTTTGAAACCATTCCTCATTTGTCAGTTGTTTGAAATGGAATAACAAATTCAGAAGTTATAAATGGAAAATTAAAACAGAAAAAGTAGTAAGTTAATAATTAAAATTCTTGTTCAAGTCCCCACTGAAAACAGAGCTACAAGAATCCCTAGCTGATTGATCTTGTTTGATTGAACTTCTGTTTGGTGGAACTGAAAGCTTTCTGTTCCACCACGAGATTGTTTCAAAATTAATGACTTTGGAACTGTCACTGTTCTTGTATTCCCTCCCTCGATTGATAATATAATTAGCATCCAGAAACAATATTGTTACTCATTCAAAGTAACTACTGCCTCTTTGTTGTTCCAAGAAATAGAATGGTTAGTATTTTTTGCATGTTTTCATAGCTGCACCACTAACAAATGTTCTTTCTTTTGTAGGTTACTGCTTGTCTGGGAGGAGAAAGCCACTTTAGCAAAACTCAAAGAAAAAGTAATGAATGAAGATGGAAGAGCAATTTTAAGGATAGAAGAAGAAGAATGGAAGGTATTGTGTATAGGTATCAATATTGTTTGACTGAATGATTTGACGTGTTTGAAGACTACTACTTACATCTTTACACTCACAGTTGTATAAATAGTAATCATGAAATGCTCATGTTTTGCTTTGCGAATCGTTAATTGAAATATGCAGCTGTGAGAATGGAAAAGCAAGCTGATTTTTTAGTTCCAAATATTAAGCATTACTCTGCAAAAATAAATACTGCATTAGAATTGAGTTTACATTGCAAAATATGAGTTTAATAAGGTACATCTTCATTTTGTTAATGCACCCAAACTACTGAAATATCTCAAGATGAAAAACCTCTGTGTTTAGATGCACAAAAAGATTTCTTGTTGAAAGTAAGCGAACTTTCTGAGTGACAGTGAACAAGTTAGATTCTCAGATTCTTGTTTCTAATCCATTGGAATTGGCTAACAGCAGAATCAATAACAGAATGGAATCTAGCGATGAGGACAAGTTACAGAGATGGAAGCTTTATAAATGGAGGAATGCAAGTGCCAGTTCTGTGAGGAGAATTAGACCATGTTGAGGTCAGTAAGAGTAACAGCCCTGCCCAGCAATACTCTGGTGTTCAGTATAGGGAAGCTCTGTTCTTTGTTTGGAATTCCTCACACGTAAACACTGCACTGTTTCTATCCTGCTCTCAGCTGCTTGCTGTTTCCCTTAACAGAACAGAAAACGTCATTTAGATAATCATTTAAGGGCAACAATCCATTTAGAGGAGCTTCATCCTCAGTTATAAAGCCTGAAACTTTGCAAGCAATGACAGTAGTGCAGATGTCTAAATCCTGGGAGAAAACATTGTGCAGATGAAACTGATGTAACGTTAGAATGACCCACACTGATGGCACTCTTCTTTGGATGTTACAGTTTAGCTTGAGGGAAATACTTATTTATCTTATTTTCTCAAATCACAATACAGAATGTTAATGAGAAAACAAAAATCCTACCACTGCTTTCTGCCTAAACCCATATTCTTGTTTATGAAGCTGAATTTCCGTGGGTTCCTATTTCTTGTCGTAGACATTACCTTCCTGCTTATTGAAATTAATCCATCTCCAAGAATGGCAGCTTCATAGAACTAGCTTGCAGAAAATTCCTAAGTTTGTTGGAAGATTTCACAATCTTGTTGTTCTCGATCTATCCCGGAATTCAATAGAAAGTGTACCTAAAGAAATTGGTGAGCTGTACTTTATTTTATATTACTTTTCTAAGAAAATTAATGTTATGTAAGTATGCGATTTCTTGGCATTTTACCTCCCTTTACAACTGTGTAAATAAAAACATTACTTATATTTGGCAGTTAGATAGAGATCCTAAGGCCACCAATTTCCTATAAATGTAAATGTAAATAAAAATAATAAAAATAACCCTATCTTTATGATAGTTCTCCATGGAGGGGGGGGGGGAAGGCTTGTAAGCACAGTAGGTATTAGACATAAGAGAGCGTTCTTAAATAAGTGATATTGAAAAACAGGCTTCAAGATCTGAGTTCATGGCATGAGTTGTCCTCATAAGTTTGTGGGTTTTTTGAAGCACTCATGAAAAATTCTGTGCTAGAGGAGTCCTCAAATCCTTTAAATTTTTATTATTTATTTATATATTATGAGAACACAGAACTCTTCTATAACATTATTAAGATAACAAAAAGACATTAATACTTTATTTCAAATGCAATAGATGTTCATGCTCGTTCTTTCTCACTTGTGCTCTCTGCAGGCCAGCTGACTGGCCTCCAAGAGCTGCTTCTCAGTTACAATAGAATAAAGTCTGTTCCTAAGGAAATTAGTAATTGCATCAATCTGGAAAGATTGGAGCTGGCTGTCAACAGGAATATCTGCGATCTTCCTCCACAGGTTTTGACTATTCTGATTTATTTATTTTGTGTTACATATTTTAAATTTGCTCTGTGTTCTTATATTTGCTTTGGTATTGTAATGTCATAACTAATCCATATAAATGCAAATGTTAAGAGTATTCATATCACTAATCCAACTGGAGACAACTGAGAAGGGCAAATATACCTGAGTAGTTCCAAGAGCTAATCATTGTCCAGACAAATGAGCATACAGTACAGCAATACACTTGATGTTAGTTTAGGCTGAAGATCTTCACTGATTTACCACTCTTTGGGTCTGATACCTTGGCTCAGTTAAATTCCCTTTTAAGGCTGAAAATACAATTTTTGCCACCATATAATTGAAAGCATCTTTACTTGGACTTATAACTATGAAAAGGGCTTGTGTGATTTGGACAATTTCCTATGCACGAAAAGTTGAATTAATTTTGTTCTGACAAGATTCTGAAAGCAATTAAAAGGGAATAAAACAATTGCTTACATACTGTTGAGTTTTAATTTGGTCTAACCTATATGTGAGAAAGACTTGCATCTCCAAGTATTCGTCTCTTAGGTACAGAAATGTCAAGTATGTAACCATATTTACTTGTCCTAGTGTATAAAAAAAGAAACATAGTAGTGGTGTTAGCATTGCAAAATTGAGTCCAAACACCAATACCCAACAGATATTCCAAGAACAGCATACACAATTAATCAAAATGCAGAATTCGCTAAAGCTACATGGATACAAGTTATAAGATTTAATATAGAGCAATAGCTCTTAAAGTAGCAGCTCATACTAAGTATTAATAAATATAGTTCTTTTCTGTTGAGGTCATGGTACTGTGAACACCTGAAATACTTAGAGTAAATTTAGCTTGATTATATGTAAATGCATACTATTTCTTGTTGGTCCAGATTTGCAATCAAACATCTTTGCATTGTCTGAAAATTACAAAAAGCATTAGATTGCATGATTCACCAAACAACCCAGGTGTTGCAGCACTCATTGAGGCTATGTTTAATTTTTAATGTCTTGCTGTACTAATAGACTTCACAACACTGAAAGTATCCAAGTTCCCTCCAAAATACCATCCACACAATATAAACCAGAAAAAACTAAATATTTGGTTAATGAAATACAGCAAATTGCATGGAGAAGCACCAGCTGAGTGTGAAATACTAAAGACAGTGATATAATCATAGAATTGTTTATTTTGGAAAAGTCCTCTAAGGATGATCAAGTCCACCCTTAATGCAGCCACTGCCATGTCTACCATGAAAACGTGTCCCTAAGCACCACAGCTACACATCTGTTAAATATCTCCAGGCAGTGTCTTTATAAATCCTTCTATTTATATTTGAGTTGTATCTGTATTTTAGTCATGACATTCAGCACCTCAGCATTTAGGGCGCTCATCCTAAATGGGATGAGGGAGAATTCAAACCAGTTAAGTGCTCCATCTGTACATTCAGATTCAGTTAATGTAACTCAGAAACCATTCTATGCTTACAAACTCTAAAATGTGTTATAATGTTAAATTTTCTTTGTTTCAGTAAACATGACTTGATCATTGCTGTAATGGAACATCAATACAAAATTGCATTAATTCTCTTGCCTTTCAGTTAAGTGATTTAAAGAAGCTTTCACACATAGATTTGAGTATGAATCAGTTTACTACCATCCCTTCAGCTCTTCTGAACATGCCAAATCTAGAATGGTTAGATATGGGGGGAAATCAACTCCAGAAGCTTCCTGATGCCATTGACAGGTAAAGACAGCTCAAAGCTCACATTATAGTCTGAATTCTACTGCATTGAAATTCTAGTGGTTAAATCCTGTTTCAAAAGCTATTTTAATGTTAACCTGATTGTAAACTTAGGATTTATCAGCTCTTGTGTATTCTTGATAAGTTGGATTAAATAAATAAATAAATAAATAATACATTCACTGTTAGTTACCAAATTAAATGTTTCTTGCTAATGACATTTTCAAGTAGCAGTTTAGATAGTTATTTTGCATATGGGATTTTCTTTGAGAATTTTATTATTTTTTATGTAGCAGTTAAAAATAATCAATTTAGAAAATCTTATCAATCATTAATACAAATTTTCTAAATCTTGACTGATTGAGGAAATACCTACTTTTACAGAATGGAAAATCTCCATACTTTATGGCTCCAAAGGAATGAAATTAACTCTTTGCCAGAAACCATTGTTAATATGAAAAATCTTAGTACTCTTGTTCTTAGCAACAACAAACTTAAGGATATTCCTGCTTGTATGAAGCACATGACAAATCTGAGGTAAGAAAAAGTGACAGAAATATAAAGTTTTAAAGCCTCCCTTAAGTCGTATATCATCAAGTGATGCTAAGGGGAGAGAACATTTGAGAATCTGATCAAGAAAGCTTTGAGAAGCACAATCCATTTGGAGAATGTAATCTATGATAGTTACACTCCCAAAGGAGGCTAATACATTTTTGCTAATCAGGGGCAGGTAAGCTTTTATAATTTTCAATTTGTAAAGAGAGGTCTGTAAGCTTTATCTACATACGGTTTCAGTTGTTCCTGTAGCTATTGTAGAGTGTAATGGTTTGGGGGGATAAGGATTCAGAGGTGACATTCTGCTAAAGTAAGGAAATGTCTATTTTGTGGGGTTTATTTGGCCTCCTTCCTACAGCTGTTAGAGTATCCTGTGCAAAATTATCCTAAGGCAAGCATCATTAATAGTCAAGCCATGGTATACATGGAACAGATGAAGAGGGTGGGCTAAGAATAGACTGAAACTGCACAGACTTACCTTGCAGTTAAAGCACTAGCATTTGCACGCTGGTTTTAATCTGCTTATCTGTAGAAGCTGGATGATGCTGACAGTAGAGTGAAACCCAGAAGACAAAATGATAAGAACTGCAATGTTTTCTCCCACAGCAGTCAGCTTGTTATTATAAGAAATCTTCACTTTGTTATCTGTTTCTGTTAATGTTGCTGGTTTCAACTTAAGACTCACAGCATCTGGAAGAATATCCTTAAACTCTGTTTCTTTTGTTCCAAATATCACCTCATAGATCTTAATTCAGTTTCAAAAGTTGCTCTCTCTGGCCAAGATGTAGTGCAAGCATAACCTTTTCCACTGACCTGACAGATTTGTCAACTTCAGAGACAACCCACTGGAGTTAGAGATAACACTCCCTCCATGTGAGAATACAGAAGAAGAGGAGGAACAGGAAATGTTTGGCATTGAATTCATGCACTTGTACATCCAGGAATCACTGAAGAAAACAGGTATGGCTTTTTTATAAATTCCAGTTCCTATGGAATGAAGTGACAAAGAGAAGGCTAAGCTGGGTAAAAGAAAATTATGAAAAGCCTAGAATGGTATTTTCTGAAGTCTGCAAGCAGAATTTTACTGAGGTTGGGGGTGTGCTTGTCAGACGCTGGCACACTGCATCTTCTCAGGAAAGCATGTTCTCTAGCAGAAATGTACTGACATGATGCTGCTCTATTTGCGATTATAGCAGTGTGGGTCTTCTGACACTGTCCTGGCAAACTCAGTGTTCTGTTTTTGGATATTGTCCAGATGGAGACTACTAAAACAGGATGTAAATTTCCAAAATCCAACAGTTTTTAGCAGTGAAATTGCAGCACCTGATAAACAGATGTTTCTCACAACTGCCAATGTAAAATCTTTTCTCTCCCTGACAAAAATCCAGTCACCCAAACAAAGCACCTCCCACACTTTCATCTCACTTCTAAACTGCTATGTCAAAAACCCCTGCTGCTAGTAATCTCAGAAAACAGATTAAATTTTTGAGTGCTTAATGGTTTCAATAAAAGATCAAAATAAGCATTTCTGAACAGATGTGCAGGTGGCAGCTGTTACTTGTAGAGAATTCCATCCATTGAAGATATAAAAATGTTCTTTGATCTTCCATTCTTTGTCACAAGGGCTTAAAAGTGCTCTTCAGAACCCTAAGCTAGCTTTTTTATGCTTTATGAATGAATAAGAAGAATACATCAGGACAAGTGGTTTAAAATAAAGTTTTATTCTTTAATGAATGCTCCTAGAGCTGATGAAATAAGTAGCTAAGAATACTTAAATAATTTAGGAGGAAATACAAAGCTATTCTGAACTTCAAACTGGAAACAAATTAATTTCTCTTATTTATCCCACTGTCTTTCAGGAAATGTGGAAAGCTGCACTTCCGATGCTGTTCCTGATATAAATGCTAATGATGAAGGAACTTAATTGTGAGTAGAAACTATCAAAAGATATTTCTTCCTAACACTACAGCTTGCAATTAGTTTCAAGTATTCTTTGGTATTATATTTTTCTAGTAATGAGAACTGCGTTGCATATTTGTAACTTACAGTGAAACTGGGATAAAATCTTTTCTTGGCATGAGGAAAGACTAAAACAGGTTTTCTGTAAGCACCAAGTCTGCTTTTTAAACAATCCAGATAGATTTTTTTTGTTTTAGTTTTTTGCCAGTTCCAAATCTGTATCTTGTGACGTAGTTATCTCTGGGACAGCGGTCAACAGGACATTCTCCAAGGACACAGAGGAATCTGTATAATACTGTAGTGCAGCTTTGTATCCTCGATGCTGTAAATATCTGATCCGTCCGTGATCAATCAGCAGTTTACAGAGGGAACCTATCTCCTTTCGCTCTTCAACAGTGAGAAGCCTAGTTTCACAAAGGTGGGGGGAGAACAGAACGTGTTAGGAGAATAATTTTGTTAATTAACATCAGCAGTTGAGCTTAGAAAGACTACTAAAATCACTATAATTTCAATTCAAATCAGGCAAGCGTATATAAATATTTCTGTTCATGAAAACTGTTTTTAAAGTAGAATGTTTCTATACAATAATTATAATACTTCTGTAAAATGAGTCATTTTGAAGACCCAAACCAATTTCATGTTCCATGATACGTAATGCTGATTTTTGCAAGAGTTTGTACACTAGAAAAAACAATAACAAAACAAACACATACCCTTGTAGAGCATCAGAACCAGACTCTGTTTTACTGCATGTTCGGTCATGCTCTGCTGTGTTGTTAGCATGATCTTCACTTTCTTCGTTCGTAGAGGCGTTGGTTATGGTTTCTCTCATGCCACAAGTGGCCCAGCTACTCATCCTCTGAAAATAATGAAATTCTACTGGTCCAAGTCCTACTGATCTAAAGAACTCTCTGCCTACATAATGTGCCCAGTCACATTTGTGATGGCAACACAGTGCAATAACAATTCCAGCTACAGGCTTAAAGTCTTCTTTGTTCCTTTCATTGTCGTCGTCGTCATTTGAACTGTTAGAAGCCCCTTCTGCTTTATTCTTAGGACGTTTTGGTGCAGGCTCTTCACTTTCTTCATTACAGCAAGTTGCATAACTTTCTACCAAACATCTCAAAGCAAGATCTGGAGGGAGGGAAAACAAAAAAAAGAGAGACTGAAAGTAAGAGCAGTATGCACCTTGCCTTTACTTATATAGGCTGTATTGCTGCTGGGAATGTGCTTCCCACAAAGAACAAAAGTGTGCATCACAAGCCAAAAAGCAACAACTTTGAAAATAACTAAAAATGAGAAGCATGCTGAGAAAACAGGAAAACCGAATATGCTAAACGATCTCTTCAGTCTTTCTTCTACCCCAGTCATGCTGAAATATCTTGTTTACCAGACTGGCATGTAGTAGGAGGATCTCCTCCCTTATAAAGCATGCAAATATTTGCTCTTGAAGTTTGACATCCAGCACACAATCTATTTAACATATATGCTTCTTAATGTCCATATGTTTTGCTTTCTTAATAATACATATACTTCTTAAATGTTTAACTGTGTCATCTTTATAACAATACCTATATAAGCTTATATGTGAGAGGTCTTTCTCAACTTAGTAAAGCATGCAACATTAGGAAAAGTGTAATAGTTGCAAATTATCAGGACAGAAAAAACAAGGTTCTTATTGTTTGCTTGGGATATGTATTCAGACAGTCAATATAAATTTAGAAAGAAAAACACAGTGGCGTCAGCTGGTCTCAACAGCTGACAAATACATGACCCGTGGCCCACACTATCCTCTGGTCTACTCTGTAATAAACTAGAAAGGTTTTATTCTGTCTAAAATAAATCTTGTCTACTATGATGCATTTTTCTGTTCTAGTATAGTCAACAGATTTAGAGTAGAATTTCTGTGTTGACCAACAGGTAGTTACAGGGAGAGAAAACATAAAAGAGCTATTTGGAAGATCATTCCCTTCAGAACGTAGGGATTAATATCCTGTTGTCCTGTGGTTAACCCATATAATACATACCTGTGGCAGCACCACACAAATGCTTCCCAATTCCTACCACTGGTAGTTTTTTCTTCTCTAAAATAGGTACCTTATCTGGTAAACAAACAAAACAAAACACACAATGACCTGTGTTGTGATAGTTGGGCAAATACTTGTTCTGGATCATATTACTTCAGCTCATTTAGCAAATAAGTGTTTACCACTACTGAAAATATAGTGGTTTGTACATAGAGTTATAAGCTACTGATTTTTTTTTTTAATGAGAAGCAGCACATGCTGTGTCTGAGAAGCATCTGGTTATTCTTAAACAACTCAACCCTGGCCAAAAGCAAAGAATATATTTTAATGCTGTTGGAATTGACACTCTTCTCTTCCTGAGCAGCAACAATATATAGCAGTAAAACAATTACCAGGAATTATCTGTGGCTGAAAGAATAGCTCCAGTTAAACAGTAATTTAAATACTTTGCCTTTTATTAAAATACACTATAAAAAATATAGGATTTTGCATTAATGCTAAGATAAATTTATCCATTTAACCATTCCAGCCTTTCCATGCTAACTATGAAATGTAAGCATGACATTAGTGCAGCTCCTGAAGACAGTTGTTCCTACATACTCTGTAGTACTGATTTGAGTATCACATCAGTGATACACACAACTTGTTTCTTTCTGCACATATAAAACTTAAGGTCTATAAACCTGCAACTTCTTAAAAAACAACAACAGATTATTAGTTTGGCATTTTCCACCTATGATATCTAAAAAGCAGAAAATTTCAAATTCCCACTTAATAATTGTTCCTTTTTCTATGTACATGCACTGTTGATGTGTCCAAGTAACCACCGAGAACCAGGTATGCACGAGCATGCTATGTACAAATTGACAATATCCAGTATTCATGTCTAAAACTACACCTCTTTTTCAGAGGTATGTAGGTCAAGAAATAACTTACTTAAACATAAGTGCTGAATGTCAACTTGAAGCCGTTCAAATATAGAATCACTCCTTTTATGTTTTCCATCCACCTATGTAAATAAAACAAGATAATTAAATAGGACTGTCTGCTAATAATTATAGTTTTGCTACAGCTGTTCACCGTTCAAGTCAATTTCCAACAGTAAGACTCCAAGAAATTTTTCTAAGCGTACTGTTGGCAAAGCATGGAACACATACAATCACACTTTCAACATTTAAAGACTCAGTGCTATTTTGGAAGATGAAAAGCAAATGTTAACAGCTTTGACAACAACAGTTCAAAAGCTATACTTTGCTATTATGACAGTATCCTCTTTTACCTTGAATCTTGTAGTTGCCCTTTCTACAAGCAAAAATTGAATATTTTCAACGTCCTGTAAGGCAATGTCAACCCAGTGAGACAGCTTTCCTCGCCCAGCTCCAAACTCAACAAAACATCTTCCTGGACCAAGCAAATGTAATTTTTCCATGTTACCTAAAATAGAAGCCTACAAACATCAAAAGATTACTTATGAGCCACGCAAATATATGGTGATGCCTGATAAAAAAAAATCATTCTTCCACCAAAGCGCAGAAAAGTTTTTCAGGTCCTTCTGTGACACATTAGGAAAGAGATTCTGTATATAATGCAGGAAAAGAATTTTAATTTCTGGCTAATTAGCATTACTGTGCCACAGAAGTTAGACTTATTCACAGACTTATTCTAAGTCAATATAAAATAAGAAAATATATATGAAAGCTCAGAAGAACCCCATGGTGTACTTCAGGAGCCTAATAAGTCTGTTACTAACACTTAGCAAAGCAGCTATTCTTAGGTTTACAAATGTACGTATATGGTAGTATTTGAAAAGCCTAGAATTGTAAAGCGTCAGGTTTCCTCTGTATAACATCTGACACTATGCACATGCAGTCATTAGAACATCTGCACCGTTTGACATCCATAGCAGTAACCATACCTGTTGTTTCAAGTGTTTGGAAGCGGATTCCCCATTCTTTGGGTCACTTAAGGCTTCCTGTAAAGCCTGGTGAGACAGTACTTGTTCTGTAAGGTCCAGTTCCAGATCTGCATACCAATGAAAAACTTTTCAATATAGGTTATAAGTGTTTCTGTTTTTGCAACACATATGTTGCAAAACTTGTGTTCAACTTGCAACTCATATTCAGATACAAGCTCAAATTCTAGCACTAATAAAATAGCCTGTTGGGAGCTTAAGTCTATCACTGTAACTTTGTAACAGGAATATATTTTTATCTGTACCTGTACTTAGGCAGAAAACAAACAAAAAAAGGCACAGAAGGAAGAGAAAGGAGTTATATGGATGGACGAGAGATCCATGTTTCATCATTCTCTCAACCTAGTTACTCTGCTGAGTAAAATTCAGCTATTAGAGGATTGCCCACATCTTAATTACTTCAGATCTGTTCAGTGTCAAGTTCATCTCATCTTTTCACAAATAATAAATGACAAAAATAACAAGGAAACATTTAATCTATTCAAAATGTATTATTTTTAGTATTAGGTGAGCTCACCATTACTTGCTCTTTTCAACTTGATAATTAAGTTCTCTAGTTCTTCTTTGGATAGGGAAGAGATAGTTACCTTTTTAAGGAAAAAAAACACAAAGGCAAGAAATTTTATTTTTGCCAGTTCTTTAGTCATGCCATAAACAGCAGTATGCTACAAAGGGCAAAAGCTTTAGAACAAATAACGTGTACTCACCTGATTTTCTGGTATTTCTGTTGTATCTTTTACACCTGCATTAATATCCTGAACAAAGTAGACCTTTAGAAAGCAAAATAAAACCAGTCTGATTCATTACTCTGAAGTGAAAAGCTAAGCTCTTCAGTGCTTTCATCACAATATACACAGCAATCAGAATGCACTGCAAAAGAAGAGATTACAAAGAAAAAAAAATCTTTTCCTAAAGTCCAATCCTGAGTCCCCAGCAGAAGCTACTGTTCTAGCACATTTTTATAAGGTAAATCATATTATTAAGAACTAAGCTGTTAGTGCTTTCTAGACAATGACAACTTTATGGCTGCAGCAGTGATGAGGAAGATAGGTAGAGGTTAAAAAGTCACCTTATGTCATCTTGGAACAGCTGAACGTGCATCCTATTTGTTCCTTCAGCCTTGTTCCTTCCTGCATGTCAGCCACTGAGCTTTATCATGACTCACTGCTAACCTGCACGAAGCTGGCAGGGCTAGTTAGGAGTGCCAGAGGCAAGGAAACATCTGCAGCTCCCTTTTAGTTTTGCTTTTGCAGGGCAAAATGAGCGATTTGTTGGCACTGTGAGACACTGTTCTTAGAGAACGCTTATGAGAAAAATCCATTCCATGTTTTCATTCATTACTAGGAGAACTGAAGTTACACTGTAGCAGAATGTTAGGGCCTGAAGCAGTGATTGAGCACCTGGTGGGAAGGCAGGGCCAGCCCCGGGGAGCTCAGGTGCATGCAGTGCCCCTGAGTGCAGCCAGGATCCACCCCTCCTCAGGCCTCATTTAAGGGTTGGCAGTGGAGGTGAGGGCATCTCACTGGAGATCCCTGTGCATCTGAGACCTTCCAAAGGTAAGCAGCTCCTTTCCTTTGTTTTTGTATCTGCTGCGTTTGGGCTCGTTCTCATTTGCTGTAGCTGGAGACTTTGCCACCCTGCTGCTATAGCATTACTTTCCACGGCACTGTAGCGTTACATGTACTGAGCTACAGTGGAAGGAGATATAGCAGACAGGGGGCACAGAACGTGACTTTCATTTTGGGTGGATGAGCACAGAGCTGCAATGCTGTGCTTCCTGCAGCAGCGGTCAGTGAGGGGTTTCGTTGTCACCGGGCAGGGATTGCTGCGCGTGGCTGTGACTGGGTGCTGAGTGCACGCTCACCGGCTTTGGCTTCTCTCTTGAATTACATTTCTTTAAATGTTTTTGTAGTTGGTCTTCATACACAGTGCTGAAAAACAAGTAGCACCAAGTATAGTGAGATTTTTGGGTTAAAGAAAAAGGAAAAAAAAGTATTTTGTATGTACTTACTGGTTTGGGTCAAGAGGGCACGGGATTCTTTTCCTGTCATTTTCTTTCTGGTTAAAAAAAAAAGCGAAGTTTTGAACACCGCGTCAGTGTGCGCTCAGCGTTCCGTTGTACCAAAGCTGCTGGGGAATACCCGAGCATCGCGGACCGTGTGCTCGGAGAGGGGTGGGGAAGCGGGGCCAGAACCGGAGCGGAGCAGCTCGCAAAGCCGCCGCTAAGGGCAGCGTCCCCGCAGAGCTCGGCCGGCGCTCCGTCCGCGCGGGTCCCGGGCGGCCCTTCCCGTCCCCGCGGTACCTCGTGCTGCCCGTGCTCCCCGCAGAACCGTCTCCCGGGGCCCGGGACCATCTTGCAGAAGCGTTTCTTCCTCCGCACGAAGAACGCGCACCGTCCAGGTCCTGGTCCCGGTCCCGGCCCTGCCCCGCAGCCCGCGCTGCCGCCCGCTCCGTGCGCCGCCATTTCTTTCCCGGCGCGCCCCGCGCTGCCGCCATCTTGAGGCCCCTCCTGTGCGGGAGTGGGGCGGCAAACTCGAAGCGCAAGATGGCGGCGGAGCGGCTGTTCAACCGCGAGCTGTGCGTGCAGGTGCGGGGCCGCGGCTGCGAGGAGAGGTGAGCGGCGGGCGGACTAAGGCCGGGCCTGGTCTCTAGCCTCTTGGAGGTTCTGCTGTTCATCTGGAGCCTTTCTCCTCTCGTCCCCTGCTCCTCAGCGCCCCTCAGCCGTCGCGGGTCGCGTTGGTACCGTGGGGTTGCGGCTGACGGAGGGAGGGAGCGGCCCTGGGCGCGTTCTGCGGCGTCGGAGCGGCTCTAACGGACGGGATCCTTAGAGGGAGCGGGGCCGGGGGAAGAACGGCTCCGGCAGCTCCTGAGGGGCGGCAGCCCTCGCCCGAAGCCGGGCCCGGTGCCGCCCGCAGCTCGGCCTAGCCCGGGCATCTCGAGCCGAGCCCTGATCGCTGCTGGCGGCACCGGGCGGCTGTACGCGGGAAGCGCCGCTCACGGCGTCTCACGGAGCGGCCGGGCCTGGCGCTGCTGTCGGAATGCGCTGCTGTTTAATAGAGAACAAAGCTAAAAAGCAAACCAAGAGCCGTGCGCTGACTGAGGAGCTGCGCTGCTAACTGCCGAGGAGCGCAGCAGCAGTCCTCAGTTGTTGACGTTTCTACCCAAATGCCCCATGTCGCAGTGCCGCCCGGCTCCCGCAGTGTGGCTGTGGACGCGCCTTCTGAACGCCGTTTGCTTGGCTCATTAACGAGTTGCACCTTTTTGTACGCAGGAGGTTAAATGTTCGAGTGAATATTGAGCTGCTGTCAGCTTCTAACCCTGTTCATAAAAAGGTTTGTGGATTAGTTGTGTTTATGTTCTCTGTTGTTTGATCTGTATTTCCTTGTATGGTGGGACAGATGGGTGAAGGGGAAGCAGAGAAAGATGCTGCTCTGTTTGTCACACGAGTTCTCTTCTTCGTGGATCTTCATAAACTTGAAGGTTAGAAGTACCTGGGGACGTTCAGAGCAGCGTAATGGCATGCCTGGCCGTGGCTCTTACTGTGGGGTGGAGCACCAGCAGTCTGTGCAGAGTCCTCTCCATAGCTAATGAAATGACAACTTGTGTGTGGGTGCCACGTTTTAGATCAGTGTGTGCTACTGTTCTTGAATGCCTGGGATTCACCCAGTGGGGCAGGGAAGAAACACTGTGCTAAATTTGCAGTGAAAAAGTCTTTCTTAGAAAGACAGCAGTGATATTACTGATGGGGATTATGAAATCTGTTTTATGTCTAATTTGTCACTTAAACTTTATTTCTACCTATCGTGAGTTGTCATTGACTGGTTGTAAATTTAATGAGGAAAGTTGGTGTGTGAGTGGAGCAATTAGTTATTTGTTTAAAGCGTTTGCCAACTGCAGCAGTGTAACGCTGTGTGGATAAACAGCGTTCAGCTGAGAACTCTGTACCATGTCAGCCTGTGTGAGCGGGGGCCTTGACAGCCAGCTGCACACAGGAGTGATGAGTCTAAGCAGATAGCTCCCTGCACTCGGATCAGTTCATGGGCTGTGAAACCAGGCAGGGTTTTATCCTTCTCAGCTGCCTGTCCGAGCGGTTGTGTGCCATCAGCAGTTTCAGCGGCTAGCTCACGTGTAATTGCTGAGTTTGCTTTTAAAGCTCCAGGAGCTGTGTCATTGGCAGTACCTGAATTACTGAAATGTATTTCGGTTATGCATGTGAGCAGTGCTCACACTTCAGTTCTGCTGGAGGAGCTGATCAGTTTTCTATTTGTTTTACTTCATCTCTGTTGGGGTGTATTAATTCTTTACATAGGTTTGAGCACCTGGTGGGTGCTGGGCTGTACCTGGTGCTTTTTGTGGCCCCAGCTTTGTAATGAAGGATTAATGCTGACAAGGATGGCAGCTTTTCCAAAATGCTGTGTTGACTTCCAGTGAATGAATGAGTTCATTTCTAAAAGCAGAGTGGCACATCACTACGATTTTCCTGATGTGCTTACTAGATTCTAGCAGCATCTATTTTGTTGGCTGTGCTAAGAGCTGTATTCAAACAGATGGGCTGCTTGATGTGAGCTGGAAAGCTGACAGTTATGGGAGTGATGTTTGTGTTCAACTGGTTGATCACAAGTGGGATCTGTACACTCTCTGTACACTGATGGGAGAAAAACAGCAAATAATTTTCTTCATGTAAAATAAGAACATATGTAGAATTTTGAAACACTGCTGCTGAAGGTAGAATAATTTTTGCATTATTTTTGTGAGAAAGTTTTCTTATGTTGCTGTTTCTTCCCCACAGTATTATTTCAGATTGAGATTACACTGAATGTTAATGCTTTCTCCCTTCTGAATTAGTAGTTGCGATTGTTACCTTACTTTTGGTTGGAAAGCACTAGCAGCATTGAGTGTGCTGCTTGCAGCACTGCTGTACAGTACCTGGGCAGTCCTACTGAGGGGTGTGCAGTGTTTGAAGTCATGTGTCACTCACTTTCTTTCCAGGATTTAGCTGTGCAACTGACTGATGATGCTGATCCTTTTTTCCTTTATAACCTTGTCATATCAGAGGAAGATTTTCAAAGGCAAGTGAAGTTATAATGTTTGTGAATGCTTAGAACAGTGATAAAAATGGAATAAAGTTTCTAGAGTTTTAAAGATTTATCTTAAAATTTGGGTTCTAGCATTTCTCACTTGTAGACCGATGCCATTGTTTTGGCAGTGCTGCTCTGTGGAGCAGATAAGTGCAGGACAGGAGCAGCTCAGGTGCAGATGTGGCAGAACCCTGACACCAGGTTCCCTGTGCAGCTGCAGTACTGCCTGCGTCTGCTGTCTGCCCAACTGCTTCTTGGAGACTGTTACGTGTTTGTGAACTCTGTTAAGAACGTATTCCAAGCAGAAAGTATGTTTGTGTCAACACAGGTTTAGGGCTTGGTCTTGTGGGTGTTTGGCTTTTTTATATTCTTGTTGGGCACCAGCCACAAACGGTCGAGGTCTTTTTTCCTTTAGAAAAACCGAACGTGTATGCATGCTGTCAGCACGAGGCTCTAAGTAAAATGGTAAACAGATGAGCAGAATTCAGTATATCGTTACACAGTCACTGTGTGCGATACAGCTTCTGCATATGCTCTTGCAGATCTTTGAGTTCGCTGCACCTGTGGTGAGGGTGCAGGTCCACAGGCAGGAGGGCAGGTGGGGTCTGCAGCAGGTGCTTTGTCCTTCAGTGCTCCGTGTGGCGCTGCTTAAGGAGGACTTGGAGCTGAAGGAGCACTTGTTGTGTCCAGAAACTTTTTTTTTTCTTTATGCAGCACATTTGCAAGATTTCTTGAAGTTAAAAATATCCTCTGGTGATTATTGGCCGAGTCATGATTGCATTTCTTCAGTGGTCAGGATTGAAAGTCACATGGCAGACATGAATGATATGATCAGAACTGGCTCTGTCAACTTGTGTAAACAAAATACTTTATTTTTAGGAAATAAATTACATTTCTATATATTGAATATTCTATATTTAATATAATATTTCTGATATTGAATATTTTCTTCCCTGATCTGTGCATGTAGTTTAAAATCCCAGCAAGGTCTCTTGGTCGACTTCTCTGCTTTCCCACAGAAGTTTATAGATCTGCTTCAACAATGCATTCAAGAACAAAACAAAGATATCCCAAGGTAGGTAATAAGAACGCCACGTTACTCTGTGTTCTGAGTGTATGAAATATTCATCAAATAGACGGAGTCAGTGGAACAGGGCTAGTTTAACTTCTGTTGGTTGGGTGTTGCCTAGAGAGCCCCAGTGTTAAGAGGTCTGAGCAGTGGTGGTGCTGCCTGGTGGCTGTCCTGATGGCACAGCTGAAGCTGGAGAACTAGCAGGTGTGCAGGGAGGCAGCACTGCCAGGCTGGGAATGCTGCTGGAGAGCTAATCTGATTGTAATGGACTCAAGTGCATATACATCATTCTCTTGCATTTCAGTGTTCAGATATAAAAAGGGAAGGGGGTGGACGTGAGGTGTGCTCTGTGTAGTGAGCTGTGGGTGTGGGTGCTGTGCAGCACACCTGGCTCCAGCACTTAGGGCGCCTCCTGGAGTACGTGCTGAGTGCTGGGAACTCACGTAGGTGACGGGATACCTGAAAGCTTTCCTTGGGGAGCAGCCTGACCTGGTTTGGGACTTAGGCTCTAAGGTGGGCTTCTGAAAACTTTGCACCAACAAGCAGTTCTGTGTTGTAGTTGTTTTTTTACATTGCTTGATAAAATGTGTGAGCATTCTAGTAGATAATTTATTTCTAGGATTCAAATGTTGTAGTCCTTTTTAAAACAAACGCACGACAGCCTTTTGTTGCACGTATAAAAATGTATTTTATTTGAAAATAGCTTGTAGGATGTACAAGTAGTTGCAGTAAACATATGTTAAACACTGTGCTTTTGTTTTCCCCTAGGTTTTTGCTGCAGTTAGTTTCTTCAGCATCTGTTCCAGATCACACGCCTGTCTCTTTAAATGTAGTGGAGACCAACCCTTTCAAACATCTGACACATCTCTCTCTAAAATTCCTACCAGGAAATGATGCAGAAATAAAGAAATTTTTAGCCAGCTGCTTGAAGTGCCTTAAGGTAAAGTGATGGCTGCTGTGGCTGCCACTGAGCTTTGGTGCTGCGTGCACTTAGGGGTGTTTTTTCTGTCTTAATACCTCAAACGTATGCACAGAATTGTGTAGTTTGGTTTGTTCTTTATTTATATTTTACTTCTGTTCACATATGTCATTGCATGCAGTTATTTGGGTGCCTGGTGTAAAATTAAATTGTTCGTTACACTTCAACAGTGAAAATCTTACGTACGCGCTCAGCCAAGTTCTAGAATTTAAAGTGGCACAAGAGGTGTTCTACAGATGCACTGAATGCTTCAGTGTTTGGTGCTTCATAATCCTGTGCTCACCGCAGATCCCCCGCAGAAGCGCCCTCCTGTAAGCTTCCTGCCTCTGCACTGCGTGCGCAGCTCTGAGCCTTTATGGCTGTGCCTCGAAACAGCAGTCAGTTACAGCACTGATGCAGCTGGTAGCACGTGAAGTCTTTGTACAGAATTACTGCTCTCCTGCTGTGACTCTTCTCTTTCTCATTCGTTGTGTTCTCGTGCTGGCAGCATGGCTAGTAAGCCATTTTTGCAAATGAAATTTCCAGTATTCCAACTGATCTATTACTGATGGAACTCCTTTGTAAACAAGTCTTTATGATCAGATTCTGCTCCCTTATGGAAGCTTGATGAGGAGCATAACGCAGGATACTGTCCTTGCCTTTTTATTTTTTTAAATGTACACATTATACCGTGTTCAATATGAAGTTTGCTTCATCAGATGCTTTTTCCACAAGTACTGTACCTGTTGTACAGTGATGAAGTGGAAGCTAGGTAGTGGCATTTTGGGAGCTAAGGGCTCATCTTCATATCAATTTGTACATAGGAAGACAAAACAACATTGGAAGAGAAGCTTAGAAAAACTGAAGAGGATTTTACCAGACAACTGAGCTTCACTCAGCAGGTAACGTACATTGTTAACTTTCTGTGTACAGGTGGGAACCCTTAGGTTTGCAAAAACTGGAGCTGTGATAAATAAATCAGAAGGCTTAGAGATTACGCTGCTCTACTTCTTGATTATTATTGTTGTTTTTTTATAATCACCCCAATGTTGGTTTTGCATTTATGCTTTGAGAGGATGATGATAGCTATGGGTCAAACCCCACAAGTAGCGAGGCAGCTCTTCTGACCAACATGACACGAACAAAAAATCCCATGAGACCCCTATTGTGGAGGGGTTTTTGTAATGGAGTACTCAGCTCATCCTTGCAGTTTCTGTGCAGTTGGGGCTACCAGACTGTTTGCTGAGTTGGGATGGAGAATTAGAAATTGAAAAAAGGAAAAGGTAATTCTGAAGACCTTGGTTTTTCCTCTTTCCTTCCTACAAGAGCAGTTTGCATTTAAAACTTTTACAAGATGCAGTGCTAGGGAACAGCTGTGGTCTGTTTTAGCACACCGAGGCCGGAAGAAAATAGAACTGGTAACAAAGATTATTTTATTCACGTAATGTCAAGAAGCTGCAGCTGAGCTTCTCAGTACCTTTTCTGTTCATATAAGGAATGGATACTTTGGATCCTTCTGCTGAAAAACAGACTGCTAAGGAGTAACAGTAAAGAATCGTTTGGTATTTAATGAAATGCTGCAATCTTAAAACCCATGCTACGTTTTCTAAAACCCTGAATGGTTGTCTGACTTGAACAGAGCTTGTCAGAGAAGAGCCGAGAGCTGGACAAACTGAAAAATGAATGGACGTCGTACACCGCAGCCCTAACGAGCAAACACACGCAAGAGCTGACAGCTGAAAAGGAAAGAGCTCTCCAGGTATGAGAGCTGCAAGAGAATTAACAGTGTTCTTATGTGAATGGTTTCTTAAGTTATAATCTTCAGTTTCACTGAATGACCGTTGTTTTGCTTCTCACAACAGGCACAGACTCAGTACCAACAACAGCATGAACAACAGAAGAAGGAATTGGAAAGTTTGCATCAGAGAGCTATTCAGCAGTTGCAGAACAGACTCTTGGAACTTGAGGTCATCAATAAAGATCTAACAGAACGGAGATACAAAGGGGACTCTGCAGTCAGAGAACTGAAAGCAAAGCTTTCTGGAGTTGAAGATGTACGGCTTACTAATTTCCCTAACCAAGATGACTTTTTAGAGCAGTAAGGCTGCTTGCCTATGCTTGCAATAGAAAGTATGGCATATTGAGTTTTCTTCATTCTACTTTATTCTTACTATAATTCGCATATCTTTTTAAATTTGATTTTGTGGTTTTTGTTTGTTTGTTTTTCCTAAGAATAAAAACCCATTTGTTCCCAACATTGCAGGAATGTCAGAGAGCGAAGCAGGAGGTGGTGGCACTGCGGCGGGAGAACACCACTCTGGATGCTGAGTGTCACGAGAAAGAGAAACTCATTAACCAGCTCCAGACTCGGGTTGCTGTTCTGGAACAAGAGATCAAAGACAAAGATCAGCTGGTTCTTAGAACAAAAGAAGTGCTAGATGCCACTCAAGAACAGAAGGTTTGAGTTTTGCAGTCGTTATTGGATAACCAGACTTTGTTAGTGCAGCAAGGACGTTTTCAAATGTAGTTTAAGATGATGAATTATGGCATCCAAAGATTCATTTTAATGAAAGCAACTGCTGTAATATTTTGTGTCCCTTCTTGAAAAAGGGGGTGAATTGAGAGCTGCCTGTGTAATTTAACCAAAAATCAAGGGCTGACTGTCAAAGAGCTGCTGCGGTTCTGTGTTTAAAACTCTGAGTGGTCTATGTTCCATATCTGTATAATTTGTTTACAGGTGATATTGGAGGAGAATACAGAAAAAAAACTAAGTCATATTGAGAAGCTCGAGACAACAATTAAGTCGCTGTCAGCTGAACTTCTGAAGGTTTGTTGGAATGTGCTGGTGGTGAGCTTAATGTCAGCTTGAGTGTTCGCAAGTTACTTTGAAAATACTTTTTGCTCTTTTTGTTTTTGTAGGCTAATGAAATTATCAAGAAGTTACAGGGAGATCTGAAAACCCTAATGAGTAAATTAAAATTGAAAAATACAGTAACAATTCAACAAGAGAAACTACTAGCAGAAAAAGAAGAGAGACTTCAAAAAGAACAGAGAGAATTGCAGGAGACCGGACAATGTCTTCGAATGAAAGAGCAGGAGGTACTGAGCTACGCTCACGCTGCGGGGCGCCGTGCAGCTGCTTCCTTTTGAAACATTTTAAGGGTTTTTTAGTGGCAACGGAGGCTTAATCTTTTACATAAGAACTTACTCCCATGCACTTAATACATTTAATCAGCCTGTCATTTTTTCCTGTTAAAACTGACTTGTGAGACATTCATCCACCTGAAAGGAAACAAAAATCATATTGTTGGGGTACAAAGCCATGCACCAAATGGACTGATGGGCTTCAGAACATCTGTCTGGGGCAGTCTGACTGAGGCAAGAGCAGTGACAGGGTGAACTTCTTCCCTGTGCAGGGCACAGGCCTTATTGGAGCATGGAAAGTTGGTTGGTTGGTTGGTTTTAGGTTATTTTTTTTTTTTTAGTTTTAGGAGTGGTTTTTTGTATTAGTTTTAGGGTTTTTTTGTACTAGTTTTTTTTCCTGTTTTAGTTTTTTTTGTCGTTGTTTGGTTTGTTTTTTTTTTTTTTTTGCTTTTTTTAATTATTTTAAGTTTCTATTTGTTATTTTAGAGTGGGTTTTTTTTGTTTTGGTTTAGGGTTTTTTTTTTTTCCTTTGTTTTAGTTTTTTTTGTTTTAGAGATTTTGTTTTGAGGTTGTTTAGTTTGGTGTTTTTTTCAGGGGTGAGGGTTTTTTTTCAGGTTTTTTTGGGGGGGTTGGGTTTTTTGTTTTTGATTTAGGGTTTTTTTTTGTTTGGGTGTTCTTTTATTTTAGGGTTTTTTTTTGTTTTCAGGGTTTTTTTTGTTTGGATTTTTTTTTGTTTAGGGTTTTTTTTTTTTTTAGAGCTTTTTTTGTTTTAATATTTTTTTGTTCTAGGTTTTCTGTTTGTTTTTGTTTTGGTTTAGGGTTTTTTTGGTTGTGTTTTAGGGGCTTTTTTGCTTGTTTTTTTATTTTGTTTTAGGGTGTTGGTTTTTTTTGTTTTGGGGCTTTTTTTAGCTGTAGTCTTGTCCAAAGTCCAGCTGGAAACAGATTATTTTAGAAGAATTTTCATGCTACTTTTGCATAAAACTGAGTTCTAACTTCCCTGAGCAATTCTAGAACTTCTCTGATCCTTCACTTCTTATTTATATGATAATTTTTCTTGAGTTTGTAAATGAGTACTATGCTTCTTGATGGTTTATAATTAGTATGCTGATATTGCAGGTTTGCAAGTTACAAGAACAGCTAGAAACTACAATACAGAAACTGGAAGAAAGTAAGCAGTTATTGAAAACCAATGAGAATGGTAGGTTTGTACTACTGTATCTGTGAAATGATGGGTGATTAAGCTGCTATTGAAGATGAATGTGAGGCAAATGTACTGACACATCTGTTTGCCTTCTTGTGAACAGCTGCACTTCCCCTATGCCCTCATGAAGGGTTTGACCTTTTTTCTTCTCTTTAGTGATCACGTGGTTAAACAAGCAGCTGAATGAGGTTCAGATGGTGAAGAAGATGGAGACTCCCAGCAGTGCACATGGTGGTGCTATGAACGCCCTGTCACCTTACAGCGTGGTGAGATACACACGTGTAGATAACAGTCACTGATTCTTGAAATGCATGACCTGAATAATTTTTCTCTTTTAATTGTGCAGTGGTGGCTTGCTTGTCTCACTGCTGTGACACAGTGCCCTGCTGTGCTGGTGCTCGCTGAGGCGCTGGCCATCCAACAGTGCTGGAACTAGCTTTGTGATTGAAGCGTGGGATGAAGATGAAACAAACCCTCAACATTTGTGTTGAAGTTAATTTGCATACTAATGATCTTTGTGTGGATTTAAAAGTGAAGTTTACTCTTAGGTTTGGAGACTCTCCAAGAGAGATTTAGATGTGAAAATACAAAGTTAAAAAAAGCTCAGACTGTTTTTGTTAAGAATGATAGCTTAGTGGTTCCTGTACTTCTGTCCCCACATGTGCAGCTGTTTGTTTCATTAGCAGCTAATGGGTTTCTTACTTAGTAATGGAAGGGCGTATTCAAGCAAAGATGTCTGACTCACGGATACATGCTTTGTAATTGATTAATGTATTAAATATGACTTATTTCAGCATAAGCTAAAAATAGCATCTTAAATTAAAACTGCACACATTCCAACTTCTAAAAAGCTGCTGCTCTCCTTAGGAGCAGCCTCCTGGTTTTCTCTGCTGTTAGAAAGACTAACTGGCTGTGTTACGCTGTATGTGGCAACTTGTTCAGTTTGGAATTTAAATATCTGTACAGTAAATGCATTGCAGTAATTGTTCTCCTTTACAGCTGTGTCCCAGTCTTATTAATGGATTATTTCTCTACAGCTTGACCGACCTTCCTTTCCCAGCTCGGGAATCAAGCATCCCATTTCTCCCTTCTATGCCTTCCAAAAGTTTGCAGAACCGGTGCGCACCAAGAACAGCGGCGCGCACTGTCCGCTTCCAGAGGTACGCATTCGGACTTCTCTGCTCAGCTAACAGTGCAACGTGTCAAAGCTCGTTCTTTTGAATCTTTCTCAGGATGTGCGGATACTGCACATCCCACCCCTGCTTAATAGGGGTGACGTGCTGAGTGCCAGTTGGTGCGCTGTTTAAGGCATGGAAAACTGAATTCTCGAGAAGCCTGCTCTGAATAGCCACTGCTGGTGTGCCACTGCAGCTGTATTTAACTTGCACATCTTCTGTTTCTGCAGATTCAGTTTAACTCACAGGTTTCAAAAATGGATCAGCGTTCAGATGTCCAGGCAGTGACTGCAGCAGCTGGTCATCCAGCCAATAAGGAAAAGCAAGTATCATCCGTTGCACGTTCAGCTGCTTTGTTCCCTTTTTATGAAGCCCTTTGTCTTCTGTGGATATCTGGAATTGCACAAACGCCTCCATTACCAAGCTCATTCTGTGAGCTGCTTTTCTCCACTCCCATGTTTATGAATGTTGTGGCCAACTTCCTGCTCACGATTCTTGGCTGTAGGCAACGAATGAAGACTGTGCTTTCAGCAGCTGGTCCCATCTGGTGCCAAGCGATAGTCACAGTGTTGGTGGCATGCTGTTCTCAACTACTCAGTCACAGTTAATGGTTGAATTACAGCGTTTGTAGGAACTCTGTAGTTGTACTTGAAGTTGTTTTTTGTTGAATGAACCTTTATGCACAGTGGCTGTTACTGTGCTGCTAACTAAGTTTTCTTTTATTTCTAGTGGTGATAATTTGGGGCTGGAATCCAAGTATTTCAAGAAAAAAGAAGACAGCATTCCTTTACGAGGACTTAGTCAGAATACACTTAACTCAGGTATGTTTGGAAATAGTTAAACAAGACCTTATTTCAAATGTACTTAAAGGGTTTAATAATAGTTACGGTTCTATGAACACTATTGTGTTTCTGCTCTTCTGCAGAGTACCTGAAACCCTTCTTATCCAAAGTCCAGCCATCACCACCAGCTGCAGTGACTACAGCCTCAGCTTATTTTCCAGGATAGTAGCTGGGGATATTAAGAATTGTCTTTTAACTGTTTTGGGGGCGATCTGAAGATGTCCTGTTTTGACATTAGTAAAGAAATTATCCGGGTGAACTGACAGTTTTGTCTGAATTGATTTTCTTTGAGAAAGATATCTGGACGCCTGTTCAGCTCATTGAGGAAAGAAAGCTTTCAACAGCCTCAGCCTTAATGGTAACACCTCTGTACTTCAGTCACTGAGTTAAATGCTGGATTCTCTCTTTGCCTGTAGTCTTCCACAAAAGCCAAGTAAGTGGCACTGACTTTCGTTACAGTGTTTGACAGGTGTGACTAACGAAGCGTGCTCCCTGGTATTCCCTGATACGGAATGCGATTCCAGGTCAGTGCTTTCCTCTCGTCCTTTCAGAGAAAGGATGCTGCAGATAGTTTTCCAGCACTTTCTGGATTATGTTTGTTTTAACAATGGTCAGGCTTGTAAGTTAGCGTGACCCCTTCCCCACTTGCAGTTTCAATTTTGAACCCTTGCTTAATTTGAATTTTAAATCTATATATAAATAATGTAGTGGAAGATCCTAGATTATTTCACTGAAGACATAAAACTAAGGGTAAAAGATCTCAGCCTGGGTCACCTTAACTTCTTACCCACCTGAGTACTACATTCCCCACAAAGAAGCATATAAAATACTATAAAACAACGTATCTGAACATTGCAACAGATGAACTAAAGCTACCTTGTACTTACTGATCTACTTCACAAATGTAATAGGGCACAGAAACTCAGGATATTCCAACATTCATATTGCAATGACTGTCCAGCACATTCTGCTATCTAGGTTCAAATGCTAGAATCATGTTTCAGTTTCGTTCTTAAGTAGGGCAGGCAAGCACTTGAACTTCCAAAACGCACTTATTTCAGAGACTGTCTACATACTTCTGTTTTTAAAGTTAGTTCATGCTTTAGATATTTAACTGCAGCTGAAGACTGTATATTTAAATGGTTTGTTTTGCAGTGCAAAATGTGTACATCTGTTTATAATCAGCACCGAGTTTTCGTGTTTTGAAATTGTTTTGAAATGTAAAGCTTCTATAGAAATATTAAACATTTACAAAAACTCTGCAAAGTAATGTTTTAAGAGTACTATGTTACCGTTTCCAGCACTGCAAGTGCCAAGAAGAGGTAATAATGCCAGTTACTCACTGCTCTCTAGGCTTTCCTTCCCAGCTCCTTTGGTTCCCCGTGCCCTGCTGCAGTACTGGAGCAGCACTGCTGCACGAAGTGTCCCCGTGTGGCAGCTGCGCGCTGTGCGGTGCGTGCCCGCACTGCTTGTTCTAGCTCAGCGTTACTGGCTGTAGCTGAAGGTGAAGTTGGTCTGTCTCAGGTGGAGCTACATATGAACTGCTATCAAAGAACAAGCTAGTAATTAATTGACGTGTGATCAGTACCTACCCTTCCTGGTCCTGTCCAAATGTAAAAGAAAATTGAAGAGGATTAACAAATTTCAGAACGGGAAAGGCAGAACTGCAGTGCACCGACAGCCAACTGACCAAGTAAGTGATTAGTTTATGTAGCCCAGGCTCAGTAGAGCAGTGAGGGAGCAGGCTGAACGCTGCAGGCAGCTGGTGCTGCTGAACAGAAAGGAGAATACCCACGTGCTGAGGGCAGCTTCAGCTAACAAATGAAGCACAGCAGCGGAGCAGTGCTCCAGGCTTTTCTCAGACCCTGCTGCAGTACAATATGACTTTGATTAAGGTTGCGAATGACAGGAACAATGATTTAAAAATTCATTAAAATCTTCAACTTTATTAACAGTATATTTACATAGCTTTTTCCCGCTCTCTGTCAACCGTGGTGAATGTTTAAAGGTAAAAAAGCATTAAGCAATAACCACGAGATGAAAATGTTTTAAACCTATACAATACTTTATACACAAATTTATACAAAGGAACACTTAAATAATACAACCGGACACAAAAATATATACTTTTAGAGAAATTCACATCTGTAATTGTATAAAGCTTTCTTCTGTACTAAGGGGTCCTGAAAACGTAGGACTAAAACATCAGCTCTGTAATGTAAAAGGGGTTCTGTGACAGTCCTCAAAGGCCACTGTGTAGCACGCTGCTGTCTGCAAGGCTATCAGCTTATGGTTCAGTCTGGATTCAAGTTTTGAGGTCCTTGTATGATTACACAAACATCACAAGTATAGTGGTATAATAAATGGTATTTATGAAAGCAGAGTTTTAGAGCCAGTATTAAAATCTGCAGGCTCAAAACACCCACTTAATATTTAAACAAATGTTTAATACTACCATTTGTTCAAAAATAGAGTAAATGCACTTACATAAAAATAACTTTTACTGTTCAGCGAGCGTGCCTGTAGTTCTTGTATTAGTACAAACTTTAAAAAACAAACAAAAAAACAATAACTCCACCAAATGACTTTTTTAAAATAGATAATAGCAGTTCACCTTTCCCCTACTTGAGTACATTTACATTAAGGCATTGAATCGTCTGACCCAAGATTTTACAATGTTAAAATGGATGGGTCCAGATGGATGCCATGTGTCTCACTGAGGCAGTGTGAGCAGAACTAAAGCTCACCACCTTAAGGGAACAGTAGGACACATGCTCATACCTTCCCTATATGCTTTTGTCTCCCAACTAGAATGTAAAGCTTAATAGTAACGGTATTTCATGGCAAAAGAGATAAGTACTTCATTTTTTTTTTTTTTTAACAAAGAAAAAACATTATTTATTTAATGGCAACATCTTTGGATTTTTTTTTAATTCTTAGAAATTTCATGCAGAAAGATAATTCTTAAAATTACCTTAAGAAATTGTTTTTGATGAAAGTGGAATGTGTATCCCAAACTGCTGATGAAAAACGTCTATAAAGTCTTCCTAGATGCTTTTGTCATACGTTTGTGTCTTGCAGCAGTGGCTCTTTAGCTTCACTGGGAGCTTGTGGGCTGTGGGAATGGCTGTGGCTGCCGCAGTGCTTCTTCCAGCTGCTGGATCGCACCGTCAGGTTGGTGTGCTCAGGAATAAACAAGGCAACGAGTAGTGCCAGCAGCACAGAGCACGCCCCGAATAAGAATGGGGGCCCAGGAATTATAGAGTTCTGGGAAAAAAACAAATAGCATCAACACAAAAGATTACACCTTTAGCACTGTTAGTGTACTAAGATGGCAGAACTACGCACGTACTCTAAGTGGGAAAACCTTTCTTGTTACACTTGGTAACACGGCACTTCCCTGTGTGTGCAGCCTTTCAGAAGAAATCTGGACAGATGAAGCCCTAGCTTTAGAAGAAGGAACAAGTGATGTTTCCTGCTGCCTGCTAACTTCCTTTCCTAGGGCAAGTTTTGTGAAACAAAGTAACTCTCCAGCAGTTTTCTGTGCCTTTGAAGCTGGACATCAGCTTGTAGAGCGTGCTCCTCCTGGTGAGGCAGATCTGAATCTGTCCTGCTCGCATCCTCTCCCTGCTGACCTTAACTCTTTCCTTTCTCTCAAAATACCTTTTGCTGTTTTACTTCCAGACAGATGCCAGTACACACACATTGCAACTGTATGGAAGTAGTGCAGAGGAATTCTGCATCCTGAACAGTGAGCATTCCCACTGTCATTCCCTTTCACTGCCAGCGACAGACAGCACAGTCTCATGAAACTGCTGTTAACAAATAAAAGTACCAAAGAAAAGCAAAGTAAGGCAGAAATTTTGCTCTAAAATTAACCAGTTAGTAAGACACAGCTAGACTGCACTGAACGTAACAGCTGAAGGTAAGCAGTGCCTTATGCTGCTGCAGCCAGTACAGTCAGCTGCTGAAAATCAGCTGCTGAATTTTCATATTATCGGCTAGGAGCTAAAAAAATAGAGGGCTTTTGGACAGAAGGCTAAACACCACAACCACAGTGCAGAACATGTGAAAAGTAAATACAACTCCAGGGAACTGCCCAGGAGACAAGAAAGCTAGTACATCTGACTCCGCTCTTTTCCTTCTCTTTATAAGGGGGTTTTCTGTTGCCTCTGTTGGATTCTCTTTGAAAATACAGTACCTATTTAGTTAAAAAAACCACTCTGGGAGAGTGATCTCAGCAGCTCTTTTTACATGCTTCATTTGCAGTTAGCACAGTGGAACATAACAGCATGGTACTCAAAAACTAGTTCTGTTTTTGGAATCAGTAAGTAAAAGAATACCTGTTGTAAGTGGTATTGTGTGACGACAGTACCTCCTGACGGTGATTCAGGCACAGGGAGTTCATTCAGTTCAACATGAAATATGTAGAATATAAAGCCATACAGTGCAGGTCCCAAACCATTACATAAGCCTCGAATTCCTGTTATCATCCCCTGAACAACACCTGAGAACAGCAACATACGCAGTCATCCATTTATATTCATACTTACATAAATAAGCAATTCAATTCATTATGTTTACACTGGTTTAGAAGACCAACAGGAAGACTTTCCCTGGTGCTGTACCACAGGTGGCAATAAACCAAGGCTGTGGAAAAATGGTCCTATGGTATAGTCATGGCTCTCCTTCCCTGCCCCTGCAGGCCTACAGCGTGCCACGTTCATTCCGAGACCTTGTTATCAGTCTCACATGGCAGAGGAAGCACTGCACAACAAAGCAAAGCTGCGTCAAAAGTAATAAAGAGCGTATCAGTTTTGCTAAATATTTTACTGTGGTTAGGACTGGCTGAACGTTCTGCCTCTGGGACAGGACCTGACATGCAATATCACAGCCTTAACGCAGCTCGGATTCTTAAGGTCTGACTATGCCCAAGTGCCCGGGCTGCCAGGGTTAAGGATGACTGGCTGCATGCGTTGGGCTTCACAGCATCCTTTGACTGGAATTCAGAGGGTTAAGGGGACACGCACCTTGTTGGTCAGCATCGGCAGTTCGTGAAACCAGCGCACTTACAGCTGGGAAAGTAATACTGGACATGGCTGCAACAGCTCCTGCTGCCCACATCATCCTGCAGGAATTAAAGACTCAGAGTAACACTCTGTGGGGACGAAGTTGTGGATACGTATATATGTGCTCCGTCTGCACAGGTACACAAACGTAAGTGTCTCTCTTGGAGAAAGTTAAAATGCAGAGAAGCAGCACACTAATTGAGACGTTAAAATAAAAAATACGTACCAAGGTTCGGATCCAAAGCCGTACCACGCGAGCTGTAGTATTTGAAATCCTAGGCCCAGAAGGATGGTGTTTTTATTTCCAATGGACCGCATAAGTAAACTCAAAACTATTGTCTGACAGAGCAGGGAAAAACGTACAAGAAAACAAAAGCAACATTTTATTCTAAACATCACATACCTGCAAATAAATTAATGAATTTAAAAAGTTCAAAAACAGTATTCACCAAGCAGTCAGGAGCCTCACCTCTACTCCAAAGTAATAAACTGCCAACACTAGCAAGTAATACAAGCTGTCACCCTTTCTCTACACAAAAGGACTTAGTTATCCTAACACAAAGCACTTTGCAAATTAATGAACTACACTTATGTAGCAAGCTGCTCATCTAAGTTAGTTAGTTAAAGGAGGAGTGTTAATCAGCTGTCAGAAGCTCAGAACAGCTGCAGAAAAGGTGAGCGATACTTCTGGACCCGTAACATTACAGAAGCTCTCCAGAGCTGCCCAGTGAAATACTCTGCAGTAACTCACCTGTGCAATAATGGAAAGAATTCCAAGGACTGCTATAAATGCTGCAACACTTTCGGATGAAAATCCCATTATCTGCATGCACATACAAAGAATAATTTGATTACTGAATATGAAGCGCATATCATAACGTCACATGGACCAGTGTGAGAACAACCAGTGCAGTACTGACAGCACTCAACTGCAGCCTAATTCTCTTCTGCCAAATAAAGAACTAGAGAGGCACAAACAGAAAAGAAGTGGTTCCCTCATCAAGCAATAAAGCAGTCTAACTGTGAACTTCATCATCCAATCTAATTACACTATAATCCAACATAATTACAAAACATGAGAAACTGAATGCATTCATTCCTCTATTTGAAGAGAAAAGAAGTCCTAACAGCAAGAGTACTTAACAGCTGAAGGTTTTAGATTACACCTGACACCTCTACTTTTTATATTAATTCAGCAGTATTAGAAACCTCCCTGTAAATTTTCATGCAAATCCGTATCAGAAGGTTGATTTACCTGTCTGAGGTACAGGAAGAAGCTGGAATATTGACCTGCCTCTGGGAGGTAAGAGAGAAAGACTGTGATGCAGATTAGCAGCACTATTGAGTCCTGGCCAACCTTCTTCAAGGACTGTGGCAAGAAAAAAATGCATTGGAAAATATTCAATCATCATATTCAGAAAAAGTATATCTGATAAAAGATACTGAAAAGCACATCAACAAAGACTATCGGCAAAAGCAGCAGCAGAAGTGCAAGATTAACGTATGAGCTTTGCTATTTGTTTTTAAGCTTGAAACACAGGAAATTCAATCACTGTATTTTCATAAAAGCTCAGCATTTTCAAATATGAAGTCGGCCAGTATTTCAGTAACTTACTGCGAAAGGGTCAGCCTGCTCCCATGATATGGGAGCTCCCCAGGACGCCGGCCTCATCTTCTCTGGCAGCGATTCTGGTACAGCAACAAGAATAAAGCAAATGTCTAACAAGGCTATTGCCGTGGCCAGGACCACAACCAGGCTGTCTCCATACACTCGACCAAGGTAGGCACCGATAGCAGGGCTGGTAACTAAGCTTGCTGCAAAAGTTGCTGAAACCTGAAACAAAGAACAGTTGGTAAGGCTTTCCGTGATAGAATTCAGAAGCGTTATTACTTCCTTTCCTGACTTTCAGAATTCTGACTGTACACATGGGCAGGAGCAGCCAGAATACCGTGCAATGACGGTTCCAAAGTTATCCAAGGAAGATGGTTCACATTATAAAAACAGCAGTGTAGCTAATAATAGTGCGGGCCCCCAGGTTACACAGGCCAGCACTGTGATAACTCCAAGAAAGAGAGCTGCTAACACAGCTGTATTACATTTCAGGTAGAAGCACAATATTCAAAAGGAGGCAGGGAATTGGTGACTACAACTTAACCGTACTTCAGGCTGAAACTGACTTGCCAAAGAATTGAAAGTACCTCTTTTTTAAAAGATTTACGTACTAAACTGTTAAGTACTGAAAACAACAGTGCAAAAAAGCAACCATACCAAACCATAGGCCATGCTTCTTTCATGTTCCTGGGTTATGTCTGCTACATATGCAAAAACCACAGAAAACGTCACAGCAAAAACTCCAGAGACGGATATAACAGCGAAGTACCACCTGCAAAGGTTGTAAAAACATAATAATTCCAACAGCTAAACAGGAACAAAAAGTCACAGAATCCAAATACAGTTCAACAGTAACTGTCTTGTCCATCTTCCTGACAAATACTATGATGAACTTACAGCAGTTGCACAATTTATACAGTTGCTGAATTTCTTTGTGCACCAACCAGAAAGAGCATAATTCTGTGGTATGTACAAAGAGCTGTGCAATTCAATTCTTACAGGAAACTCAACGGTGGTGCCAATGAGACCAAAAGCAAGTCAAGCACTTGAGTGTTGTGGGAACATGGGCACCCAGAGAGCTCAGTGTAGCCTTATCTTTATGCTAGGCACTGGTAGGATGTCATTAGAAACATTAAGCTACACCCTGGAACCAGCTGCCCCCAGGAAAGGGATGCAGTATCCTCAAAGAATCCATGGGACAAGAGAGTAAAACTAAGAAGGGGTATGGAGCTACCTCAACAGCTGCCTCTGCCCTGCGTCACTGCAGTCTGTAATTGCAGCTCACACAGGTAGTCCAACAGCACTGAGAACTGTGACTCACGTGCTACCTGCAGAACACACATGCTGGTTAAGAGCTCACTGAACCTGCAGATGGTGTGAAAGCTTATGGCTTTTAAAACTAGAGAAACAAAAGCATAACATTGCAGTGACATTTTAGTTTACAAGTGGTTACTTCGTGTATAAGTTTTCCTTTCTTCTAGTTGGTTAATTTTAAAATGTAGCCACAATAAAGAGCCATAACTACCCTGGATGGCATTCTAAGCAGACGTGGCAAGCATGCTAAGCAGTAAGTGGCGCTAGGCAGGGCAGCAGCTCACACCGGCTACGTCAGTTTGCAAAGTTAGGGGAACTGAGTCAGTCTGCTATGACCAGGTGACCAGCCCGGTGGACCAGGGTAAGGCTGCTGACAGTAGTATATGAGACTGCAGCAAAGCCTCTGACACTGTCCCCACATCAGGAAGCAGCCCATGGCCTGGACAGATATGCTCTCTGCTGAGTAAAGCGGCTGGAGGGCTAGGCACAGACAGTGGTGGTGAGTGGAGGTGGCAACAAAGGCATTTTCCAGCCTTAATGATTCTATAATACAAAAGCTGAATGTTACATGGAGCCCAAGCAATATTTCATCAACAATACTACAAATGAGCATTAGATAATAACCTCAACAAGGAACAAATGAAGTGTGAAAGCATCTACTGACCATGGGCTGATCTTCATTAGCGGTATTGGTGCACAGGTGAAGAACACTGTTAGCAGCAGGAAGGACTTTCGTCCCCACACATCAGACAGGGCACCTATGAGTGGGGCACTGAGGAATGATAACAGGCCCTAAGGGAAATGAAACATTTCAGTCAGAACTGAGTGCTCAGAAACATGATAGCCATCCATAGCGCAACACTGATGGTGGGGTAGGCTTTATTTCTGCTAAAATTAATGACTACAGTGCAGTGCAAAGGCAACGTGGTCAAGCACTCCCAATCTTCTGCTCCATGATTGCTAACACATAAGTTGACTTTTAATATCTCAGAGCTACACAAAACTCAAGACAGAAGAGATCCACCAACACAAGCAGTCTTAGGAACTGCGTTTAGTTTTATATATTTGGAATTCACACGAACACAACTGAAAACACCCCAGGGGAGCAACGAGTTTGAACACCATGTGTCATCTGGCATCAGTCAGCAACCTTTTTGGTGAACTCAATGCACACGCCAAGCACAGAGAGTAGTACAGAAGTAAAATGACACATATTAGCTTTGTTGGCACTACTTTACTCTCACATTCTCTTTATACTATTAAAGCCATACTGAAAAATCTCCTGAATGTTTCTCTCATTGGTTGCAGTCATTTCTAAATCCCATCCATCATTTACCTGAAACTGTGATTACTTTTGTCACCGTACCTTTACTCCCTGAATTAGACCATTCATTAGAAATGTATGTTTTGGGAAGGTTTCATGCAATACCTGGAAAAGAAATTTGAACACTGTTACTTACACAGTATGACCAATAAATACAGCTCATCACACGGCACACCCACAGCACTTCCTGTTTGCATGGATTATAGGGAGTTATTTATGCAAAATTAACCCACACAAAACTAAGGAAAATCAACTCAATAACCATTATTTTCAGGTTAACTATCCAACAATTTAGATAGAGGACATTTATTGAAATCACACAGAAAGAACACTCCAAATACAGTAAATCACCCGCCTCACATAAGCAGAATTTATTGAAAGGGGGGAAATAGCTCAGCAGGCTCCTTCCCCATTACTGCTCTGCAAACAGCAGTAACAAAAGTGGCCTTCAGGGTCCTGTGCTGATATTCACCACGCATCACTGATAGGTAACATAGCGGAGCGTCCCTTTCAACAGCAGGCATGGTCTATCTGTATTCTTTTAGTTGTGAAATACCAAAGTGTGCTCTGTAATCTCTCATCCAACTCTGAGGTTTTCGCTTTACTTGATGGAGGCCTCAGTTCTTTCAACACTTTGGGAAGCATTCATTTCATCCAAGCTCAACATGTGAAATTTAAGGAGAGCAGTACACAGAAAACCCAGAAAACTATTTCAACCTGAATTCTCCATACACTACTGCTGACTGTAGGAGGGTGGACAGAGGACAACAACACTCTGAACACTCTCCCAGCTCAGTGACTACAGTCAAGCTGGGCAGGTAGAACAGGCACTGATCTGCAGTCTGACTTGTGTTTCACCAGATGGTTTCCATTCAGTGGCTGACATAAAGTTATATCCAAGAGACTGCTCACGGTTAACAACAGCTTGCCGAACTGCACCAAGATTGCATTTCAGGTGGAGTTTGCCTGGAGAT
This sequence comes from Cyrtonyx montezumae, assembly GCF_038088225.1. Lineage (NCBI taxonomy): Eukaryota > Metazoa > Chordata > Aves > Galliformes > Odontophoridae > Cyrtonyx > Cyrtonyx montezumae. Next base: position 17,520,287 of record NW_027071825.1, on the reverse strand, counting down.
CTTTAAGTCTTTGTTCCATCTAATTAGTAAATACGTGTCACTTAATAGACAAAACTCAAACAGAGCAACCACGTAAGGATTTGGTACAAACGCAGTGTTACGAATTGCACAGGGAGGCTGTGCTGTAACAGGGTCTGCTCTGGAGCTTCTTTAAAGCATAGCTATGTCAGCCAGGAGCTCCCTATGTACACACACACCTGCAGAATTTTCTGAATTACAAGTTGTTTTGTTCCTGAGCTTCTAATGTGCCAATGTTCTGTAGCCTCACAAAAGAATACGTTCATTGCTGTCCTTCTGGTTCTGAGTCAGAAAACACATGTAAGTGTCAGCACTGTTCTGTGCAAACAGCTGTCACAGTGTTATATTACTTTAATTAAATAATTTTGAATTTCTAACTGCACAGAAATTAAAAAACTCTTTTCACTTGCGTAACAGAGCAGCTCAATGACACACAATTTTCATTTAACTCAGGTATTTGGAGCCTCTGCAGTAGTTACACATCTCCCAAACAGCAAGAAAGAAGTTAAGCACATCACTTACCACCAGAGTGGGTGCTGTCAGGAGTCCCCAAGCAAAAAACTCCAAAAATATCACTATCACAGCGTGGTAGACACTAGGTGAGCCTATTCCCTGGGGCTAGAACAAGAGGAAAAGCAGGTCATTAAAGCACCTGACAAGCCGTCACAATCACGAGAAATGCATCTGAGCACTGAAAACAGAAGGGCTAAGAAATGAAACCAAACTCAAAACATCTCCGTGGAGTTGCTCAATGTAATGTACGGAAGTGCCTAAATGCTCTGTGCAATACAAAGTGCACTCTCAAAGAGAAACACAAACACTTACACTGTCAGTCTGGGAAACAAAGGTGCTACTCAAAGCACAGACACTCTTTGAAGAACTCTTTTTTTTTCCTTGAGAAAAACATGTAAGCCTGTGTAAAACATGTAAAACAGTGCTGCATGGAAATCAAATTCTCACAATTTCAAAACATGGCGGTATCCACACTGAGCTATCCTATCACCTCATCACCTACTGCCCCAACCAACACTGTAGCACATCTGTTAGTAAAAGGCACCACAGCTGAGTGCAGAACTTTGAAAACTCCAAGAAAGAAACTGAGACAGTAACTGCCAGAAGCAAATCTCAGGAACAGGACTGACAGCTTTCCAATACTGCTAGCAAGGGACTTCAAAGAGATTAAAAAAACAGATTTAAAATAAGAAACTTCAAATTCTTTGGTGATTTGATATAAACTGAAGCAGCTTTGGATGACAACAAGAGTGTGAGTGGGATAACCTGCTCATCTCATACATTCTAAAATACTAGCAGTGCACTAAATAGAAGTACTCAGTATAATAACTCATCAGAAACCTTAAATGTATTAAAGTGCAGCCTTAGCATCCACTGCCCCAGCTTCACCTAAAGACAGTCTGCTAACAGTGGCAGTGACCTGAAGAGAGCCAGCACTTCCACTGAGCAAACATACATCCCCAAGTCCTTGGTTCCTCTCCAAGAGGCTGAGGGGGCCCTGAGCAACATGTACAGCTAATAGATATATAACTATAATAAGCAACATGTAGGAACATCTGATGGGAGGAAGGAAAGATGACACATCCTGGTGTCGTCATATGTGCTCAGTGACAAGACTAAAGGAACAAAATAAAACACAGCAAGCTGTACTTAAACTTTAAACAAAGCAGAAACAGTTCACCTAGTGAGGTTGTGGAATACCTGTGCCCCAAATCCAGGTGGACACAGCCCGGCACACACAGCTCCAGTGACTCTGCTTGCAGGAAGCCATGGGTAGCTGAATTAGAAGTCACCAGAGCTGCCTTCCAGCCTCAGGTACTACACAATATTAAGGTCCAGTTTGGGAACATCAGAGTCTTTAATTACAAAACGTACCTAAGTTATCTTCAGCTTTTCTTTCCAGATTCCAATTTCTCTCAACAGAAAAAAGATAAACCTTCTGAACAACTATAGGAAATAAATACCAAAAAGCCACAAAGACCATTTACCCCTAAAGCTGGGAAAGATCACAGTTTTAAAAAGTAATTGTATCAACAACTCTGAAGACAAGCTAGAAGAGTACTGCCACACTCTGCTATTTTTCTATCCCAAACCCTCTTCAGTAAGCCCTCACAGAGATCTCTCTGCTATTTTTTCAGTTTTATTCTCTTATTGCAGTAAATTAAGTCTTCATAGTACAGAAAGTGGCTATAATTATCTGGACTTCCCACCATTCCTTGCTCTCTCCACCCACAATCCTTATTTTAGTTTTGGATTACAATTCCATGCAGCTCTGAGCAAACCGTAACAACCTCAGCTGTGTGCCTCAGCCTGCCACGGGAAATCAGGTTCGCTCCTATCTTCCCTAGATGGATGGCTTTCAAGACCCCACATCCCTCCACTAGCTACCACATAGCAGTGGTGCTGCAACAAACCATCCCGTCCTTCCAAGCACTACAGGTCAAACCGATCCCCATTCTGTCAAAGCAGTGCTCTCGGGATGTTGCCACTGCAGCGGCAGAAACAAACACCCAGCAGCACCTGGATTGCTGGCTTACACTGCTTTCGTTTTCTATTGCCAGTGCCCACTTCACACAGGCACCGTTTCTTGTTCTTAGCTACAGGCCCAGATGCCAGAACCTCTATAAGCAATAGAGTGGCAAACACCAAAGCACAGGGATAATCAAACATACACCCAATCCCACCAACGCCAGGCAAGGCGAGGAGGTGAGAGGGGCAGCAGCAGGAGAGGCTGGGGGCAGCACAGCTCCGGTCCGCACAGGGACCACAGCACAACCAAAGAGACAGCGAGCAGCACCGCATGCTGCCCCAGCCTGCAGCACCTCGCTGCAGGAGCCTGTCCTGACCTGCAGGGCCAGCTGAGGGTTCAAAGGGACACGGGGTGGGTTCTTCCCCTTTTGCTTATTATTTTAACCCCTCTCTTTGAACATCAGGATCAGTAAATAAAAGCAATGATAAATTAAACTAAGTTCCTCATCAATAAACTATTTACCCCATGACAGTCCTTTATTAAGTAGCCGTATGCCCTCACAGGCAAGAGCCGCTGAGCTTGCTTTGATGTGAAACAGCTTCAAAATAAACCGACCAGGCTGAAAACTGTACAGTCAGATGCCAGATCAATGAGTGGTTTGCTAATTGCAGACATCCAAGATGCAGGCCCTTTTCATTTCCCTGCTTCCCATCGTGTCTGATAGCACAGGCTGGGCAGACAAAGAAAGCAGGAAGGCTGGGTACAGAAGACAAGACAGGACATTCCAGCACTGAGCAACAATGGCAATCCAGGCATAATTAAGTTCTTGCTAGTATGACAGAGGTGTCATACCATGTAACTTAAAAAGAATTTAACGATCTTTTTCTGTTTCTCAGCAAACGTGAGCTGAAAGATTCAGGGTGCTTAGAAACACACCGTATCTTAATCAATGATGGATCGTTCCACAGGGAAATAATTCTGAATCGCACTGTTATGTAATACCAGCCCCTCTGCCCAAAGGGGCCCGGAGCAGCGGCACACGTGTGCCCCGACACCTGCCCTCTCTGCAGCACTTCCACGCGCACAAAGCGAGGGCCCTGCGGCCCGACGCGACCCCGCATAACTTTCTCGCAATACTGACGTAGTATTAGAAGGGTACGCATCCAATCTGCAGCACTTCACGGCCAAATAAAAGCCCAGAGGCGGCAATACGCTGTCATGACCGCCGCTGACAGATAAGATGAAGATCCATCCGCAGCCGCCAGAACGGGTGCCGGGCTCCTAAGGCCGCCCTAACGAAGAGCCGCGCGTGCCTCCCCGGCCCCCTCAGGTTCCGCGCGCGCGTACCACCGTGTACCCGCCCGCTCCTCGTGCCGAGGCCGCACGGGGGAAGCGCGGCGCGAACCGAACGCGGCCCCGGGCGCAGTCCCACTGCATGGCGGCTCCGGGCGCGGCTCGAAGCCCGCGGGTCGCCCCGCGACGGCACCAACACCCCCACCCCCGCCCCCCCCCATCCGGCCCCTCCCGGCCTCACCGTCCCTCCGTCCTTAATGATGATCTTCTTGGCCAGCATGATGCTGCGGTTCGCGGCGCGTTTCTTCTTCTTCCCCCCCTGGGTCATTTTACCATCCCCGGGGAGGGAGCGGGGGCAGCGCGGACCCTCCCCACAGCCGGGCCTGCCCGTCCCTCCCGCGCGGCCGCCGCCACCCCTCAGACGCGCGCCGCCATCTTGTCCCGCCGCCCCAGCGCAGCGGCCGCCGAGCATCACGCGATCGCCCCATTGGTCGGCACCGGTCACGTGAGCGCAGTGCGCCGCCTCGGTGCCGAGCCCTTCGGAGCCGCCCGCGAGCGCCGTTCCCCGGCCGCGTCAGGGACGGCTGTGCGGCACGTGGCGGCCGCCTGCAGCACGGCCCTCGCTCCGGGAGCACGAGGAAAAGGGGCGGCCGAACGTGGCGCTCAGGTGCGCCCATGAGGCACGCGAGGACGCTCGCAGGGCCACAGGATGGAACCGCAAAGATAACCTGTCTCACAAATCCGACCTGCAGGCATTCTGCTTTCCTAACGTGTCACGTCTTTAACTTGGCTTACGAAAGATTTAATAACTATCATCAGCTGGCCAGCTCCCCCAGGGCACTACAGCCACTGCTGGAGAACATCGTTGAGAAACATGTCCTGCTACTATTAACTGATCTGCAGCTTCCTTATCTGCTGCTGTCTGGCAGCACGAACCGCAGCACCATCCACACTGTCACCGCTACAGCCCCAGACCTACATGCAGCTCTGCCTCCGCCCCGTAGCAGTGTTTTCTCTGTGTTCTTCCATGGAGCATTTTCCCCACTCGGTCCTCCACCTTCCATCCCCATTCCCACCTGTTCGTGTATCCCCAGTGCCTATGACAGCCCCATTTCCTCCAAAGCCATGTTCCCACATTCCCCATGCTGAACAGTAGCAGTGATGCTGACCTCCACCCTCAGCACAGACCTGCACTTTCCCTCAGTTGCAGCACAGGCAGCATTACATTAACTAAGGGCCACAAATCTCCTGCCACATAAGCTCATCTGGGCTTAAGACAAACCACTACCCTTAAGACAAAGCATCATAATGCAGCTTTTATCCTGGTGTGTCATGAGACAAAGCCCTCATCAGGCCCATGGATTCACTCTGGTCTCACACAGAGACGCAGGCAAGCAGCAATCCGGCTCAAGATGCATAGAGAGGACTTACTGGTCTACCCACAGAGAGACTACTATCTATCAGTCATCTGTTACAAGTCTTAATTAAATTATGTCACGTATGTGACAATTCTGTGGAAAAATCCCATGCTCCACAGTTTCTCACTCCATAGAGACCTATGATTTTGGCGTTGTTTTAAGTCCGCTTCTTGAAAAGAGTGCTGACACATTTTGGTGGGCACATCACATGCAAATACATGTCATATGTAAGGAATTAAAGGTTAAACAGGTTACCACAACTAGATGTCAGTAAAGACATTCTGTGACTAGACTGATTAAACAGCTGTTTTTTCATCCATACATGTACATTAGACCACGCTCTGCTACTGATGTCGTTATGCAAAAATAAATGCCTATTAAGAGAAATACCAAGTTTGCTTATGTAGATGGACCAGATGGCTTTAGGAAGAATTCCTAGATTTAGAATTCGCCTCAGACAAATAAGACTTACTTTTACTGTCGTGGAATGTCACCCACCACATACCTTCACACTGCAAACTCCACTTCCTTACGTAAATCCCGACACAACACGCTCTACCACAATTTAACCAAGACAAACTCCTGACAAACATTTCATTTCCTGAAGAAAAGAAGCAAAAGTTTTGACTATTCTATCCAGACACCAGTACTGTAACTGTATTGCTCAACCTTGCATACAAAGTGTGAATCTGCTGGGAAACATCATATATTAGAATTGTATTCAGTGAAGTTACGAACAACTCAACATATAAAAAACCCTACCTTTACCCTGAAAGTTTGAACATACAACTGGTATTTGAGCTCATATATTTAAAACTTCATTAAAATACACTGACAGTAAAGGAAACTTCAAAAATCTAATAGAAGTGTTACTTAGAGCAACAAATATATGCTTAGCACTTAAGTGATTCTTACTCAGCTATCAATTGCTAAAGAAATGAGAATGGAACACTACAGGCACGAATCAAAAACGTCATGGCCAAATTTTACTCTTGTGATGCAAATAAGGAGCAGTCAGTGAAGAACGAGCACTGAACTGCACTTCAGGTCAATATTTTTTGCTTCTGCAGAGTTATAAATTCACCTAGCAGGAAATAATTAGACAAAGTTATAAATTTAACTTTACAGGAAATTTGGATTCACAGTAAGTAGAGCAGAAGTTATCATCTAATCAATCCCACTTATTTTGTTGCATTTTTTCCACTAAAAAAATCCTCATTCTAGATATCTAAAAATGTATAATGAGCTCACCTGGAAAGAGAAGAACTCTTTAGTTCAATTAACTTCCTGTAGGAAAAAAAAAATCAGCATTAAAAAAAGAAGGAAACAATAATCATCCTCCTCACTCAGAATATCCAGCAAGAAACACCTGATGAGTAACAACTTCAAATTTGTAAGTGGCAATTGCTTGTGTACAACAGGGCATACATGGTAATAAGGAAATATATTAAAAGACAAAAGTTACAACAAAAAACATAAGAAATGCAAAGTCTCATTTATCAGTTTGAAAACAATTTAACAAAATCTATTACAGTCTCTTGAATTACAGCCATAAAACTTAAGTCAGGAACACAAAATACATACTCTTAAAAATCTGAGAAAGGACCTTATGAATAACTGAAATGCATATGCTAACAAAATATAATCATTTCTTTGAGAAAGTAAAGTAAAACAAATGTCTTAAAAAGTTACAGTATAAGCAGGTGTTCTCTCATACAAGCAGGAGATATAAGACAAATCTACCTTTTATTATTAAAGCAAACAAAAAGATAAGTTTGGTTGCAGTTTGTCTAAAACCGAGAACTTTAATAAAACTATAAAGTTATCAGAATCCTTTGAGAAAAAGATAACTGGGCACTTGTGGACAGCACAAAAATACAATGCTTAAAGGAAATTTTATCTATCTTACTATATTGGATTTAAGAGTTTTCACCACTGAACTGATTATTTATTTTACTTTGAAGATATCTCTAGTAGCTTACTGGTATTTCACCATTTTTCATGTATCCCAGAGATTAAAAAAAACATGCAAACAACAACACAACCCAACTAAGTATCCACGTATTCAATAAATACTACTAATCTCATAAAGCAAGCCTTTAAAATAACGACATAATCCAAATTATGCAAATAAATACCTAGCTATAACTTTATAAATATTTAAATAAAATTATGTTGAGTACGGACTAGCCTTTTAAATATACAACTAAACAACAAATCCATTTCCTTAAATTCAGAGACATAGTTCAGAAAGACAAGTTCATTTCTGTAAGTTATACTTCTACAGACCACTTCTAGGGCAAACTCAAAGCACTCCACTCCCTGCTTCCCAGAGCTCTGTGTCAGCTAGCTATGTTTCTTTGGTTAATGAATAAGTAAAACTTTTTCTTCAGCTCCAAAAGTATTCCAGCACGAAAACATGCTTATGGTCTCAGATTTCGACTGTTAACAGAAATCAGTCAATCTTCCTCAAATCCTCACCATCACAAAAAGCATGCAGTGCCTTCCCTCTCTCCAGAAAAATGCTTATAAGCCTGCAAGGCCCTCAGGCTCTGTAAACAGCTGAGGAAAGGCAGCTAAGAATGCAAACTCTTACTTCATTACAGTCACAAGCATATAGAGAGATTTAGCCTTCTGCTAGAAAATTTAACAGACTGGAAATTGGCAGATCTTTATCTACACATAGAATTTACTGGTCCCTAATACAGTATGTACACTGTCTTCCAAGGCTATAAGATGACATCCTATTCAAAAACAAAGAAGACATATTCCTGTTATTTCCTAAAAGCTAATGCTTAATAACAAACTTGATGCACCTGATATATTAAAACTGTGTGATTGCTTGACCTATTTCTTCCCTTTCTTTGCAATTGGTTTTCCATTCTCAATCTGCTTCTCTTGATTTTTGAGAAACTCCTCAACAAAGTATGCAATTACGTGACTTGAACATTTCCACTACTGTGATTTGTGAATCATGAAATTGAAAGTATTATCACCATGTAGGCCAAATATTACAACACTTGTCAAAGCATTTCAGTCACTCATACTTCCCATTCTGCACTAAGCAATCCTGCAAGCCACTTTTCTCTACGTACATCAGACCTCACATTGCATTTCAGTGGTGATGTGACTAGATGTCCTTTTTCACTTTGGCAGATTGAGCATTACAGGTGAAAGGCTAATATTAAAGTAGGATGCCAATTTAGGGTAATATTCAATAATCTTAACAACTGAGTAACATAGCTCTTGCAATTACAGCATGCTGGGGTAGATTCACAGATCAGAAAGCTTAGCAAGCCTTTGGCATAACTGAAATTTCTTCACTGTCTTGCTCTGATGCTACAGACATAATTCATGTCATCAAGAACAAAAGACTACTTTTACTTGGCTGCTATAGATTTTTTACCTTTTTATTTTATAATATTTAATTAAAATTCTCAGAGTGCTCTTAGAGAATCCTTTCTTGGCAATCCACAACTGAATTGCTGTGGAAAAGAGACTGAGGTACTTTGGTAAGCATTTTGAAACACCTTTCTTCACATCATATTCATTAGTACAAGAAAGAAGTGAGATAGAGCAGAGGAAAAAAGAACAACAATCATCTTTAACACTTAGCTGAATGGGAAGGGACTACTGATATGTTTTTCATAATGTATACATTTACATATGGAATGAATAGGTAAGAAGTCACCCTACATTAATATCCATTATGAATAGGTCTCCTAAAACCAAGTGATTTTTAGCTTTTTCTTTGTTTGTTTACTAGTTCTGGCACTGTTTTTGTGTGTGTTTCTTTCTCAGTTGTCTGTATGCAAGTACTTCAACAAGTAAAATGTTCATAACAGGTGGTCTGCATATGCTTTGTGATTTTTTCTGACTGAAAACAAAAGAACAGCATGCTTTTGTATTTATCTATTGCACAATTCATTACTTTTTCATTCTCTTTCCTATTAGAGTAATTCCACTACAAGACTGAATAGCTCCATGGAACCTATTTTGGTCTGTTAGCTCAAGCACTCCCAGAACAAAATTAATAATAATAAAAACTCTAATTATGCCATTACATACAAATGTACTGTGACAACCTTGGAGAGTTCATAAGTAAACACAAATTGTTAAAAAAAAAAGCCTCTGTGAAAAAATACAGTACAGTATACAGAAAATATACCACAATGGCTCAGTCTGGAGCTGTAATAGACAACGATAATGCATTTTAAATGTTTATTATGGGCTTCTCTTTTTGCTTTAATTGCAGGTAAAAAAATCCTCAGGGGATATTTAAAGAAAAAAAAAAAAAAAACCCAAAAAAAAAAAACCAACCAACCAAACAAAACAAAACAAATCCAAAAACCAACACACACAAAAATCCCACTACACTCTACTTTAGAAGTTCTACCCACAAGTTGATTTATAATCAGTAAAAATAAAAAACAATGATCATTACATCTGAGCAAGCACTCCATTATAACCCACCTCATAGTGCCAGATTACTGCAGCAAACTGTGTCCTGTGCTCACAGAGTTATTGCATCTGCTGGAACACTACAGGTTATCCTCATGATGGCTGGAGTATCAACACAGATTTCCAGCTTTCATTCACAATTTCTCCCTTTGCGTACTTCAGTAAGAACGTTAACATTCCTACAATAGCTTTATATAAGCAACAGAACACAGATCTCTGTTATTAAATCAGCCTTCTAAAATATAAAAATAATTGTTATTGTGAAAAATGTCTTTCAATCATACTTCAATTTTCATAGTTTTAATAAGGAACACCTAATTAGAACTGTCACTTTAGAACTATGATATGCATTCAGTTGACTTCATGTAAATAGACAAACAGTTAAAAACATGTACTAACTTTAAATATAGTCAAATTGCAAAAAACATACAATCTGACAATGTTGTCATGTGCTCTTTCAAAGAGTGCATAGGACGTATTTTTGCAGCAGTCAATACAGTAAATTCTTTTGATGCAATCCCAGGTCAAAGCTGTAAACATTCCTAACTGCAGTTTCTTGGAAACTTTTTGTTCAGTTCAAGTTTCTATTAGCAAGTTGCACTGGGCTTTCCCCTGTCGTTTTTTCACCAGTCACAGACAGTATCATCATCCGTCTTTAACCCTTTTGGCTGTCCAAAGCTACTCATAAACATTTCTTCACCAGATTCAGGGTAGCAATCGTTTCCTTGCAGTGCACAATGGCACCTTCCACATGCCATTTTTAGCAAGGCCCCCAGTGTATGATCTTGAGAAGCAGCTTGATGAAGAAGTCAGCTATGCCTTAATGGGATTTCCTGCAGGTTTTGGATCGTAACCATACAGGAAAGTAGCTGCTATTACAAGGATGGCTCCGAAGAAAAAGACACTGAATAGAATAGGAATGGAAGAAAAAAAAAAAGATGGTTTTAATTAATACAATTTTATGTAATACAGTCAAAGGAAGGACATCAATCCTGTGGGAACATATAAAGAATAAATGATATCCATCCGATTTATAATGAAAAAATATCCACATATTTCTTGGAGGAGAATACAGGAAAAAGTTAAATTTCTACACTCAGATAAGCAATATAACCTATCATCATACTGACGAATTCTAAAATTAAACATAGTTTCATGAAATAAATATCAAAGGTAATCAGACTAATCTTTCATTTCTTCTCCTTTTGACTAAAGCTCTATGCAAAATGCAAGCAGAAGCTAAATAAGTTCAACTAATACAGCCAACCAGCCATTTTTAACGTGATATATATCATGCCATTGCAGCTATGTCGGCTTTGAAATTCAAAGCTTGTGTTGAAACTAGTTTCTGCTGCCTAAGAACCAGCTGCAAGTCAGTCTACACTCAGTTTTGGCAGCTACAAGAATATTTATGTAAGGAAAAAATAATAAAAGACATCTTTTGCGTTGCAACAAAGGGGCCTTTCAAGTTGTTTTGACAGGTACCAGTATGCTTTTAAGAAAAGAACCTTGCTGACAATCTGATTTTCTGAATTAAACACTAAAAAAAACTGTGGTACATTACAGAATAATCTCTCGGAAAATAGAGTTTATTTCAAAACATGATCTACTGCAGGACATTCAAGCACCTAAGCATTTATGTCTATTATCCCAATCAGAAATGTTTATTCACGTAAGAAGAACGATTAGGAAGTTCAAATAAACACAGCTGGCATAAGAATATACTAAAGAATAAGTTTTATTAAATGAGATGGATTCAGATTTTACGTGGTGTGAGTTCAGCTCTCCTTCATTTAATTATTTAGCATTTTTCATTTTTATAATGTTTGCAGAGGCTGTTAAGTTACTTATTAATTTCTATTTGAGAACACAGAACTTCTTATACCATTTCTGCATTACTAATAAGCTATTTACAATTTAAGTCTAACCTGTCCATTTTTAAGCCCCTATAGTTAACTGTAGCTCCTTTTTTGAATGTTTAAATAAACTCCTGCTGACATAGCATACACTACTATTGGATAAAAAGCTTACATCAGAAATATTTTTATACCTTGAATGTGATGTATACATGATAACTGTAGGTTCACTACAAGCAAAATCCTATTAATGTATTTAAAAATTAGAATATTACTTTTAGACTCCACACCTTAAAAAGACAGTCATTCCACAATCCATCCATATACAAAACACAGCTCCTAAAATATTACTCACAAAACTTAGTGTATTTCACCTAGAAGCACATAGCATTTTTCTCTCCTTCTTGGTCAGGTCTTAGAGTACTGATTTTAGGAGAAAAAAACAAACAAAACAAACAAACAAAACCCTCAATGAACCAAAACACCCTGGTATGGGGCTTCTGAGTGTCCACTCATCACTGTAGTGTAATTTTGTGTGTATGTCTGGAATGATCTCTTCTAGGGAGACTGGATGAAATGCAGTATAAATAGATGATCATCACTACTGTTCAGCCATAAGACACTGTGTAATGAAGTGACTTGTGGAAGATGTGTCAATTTAGAAGACAACTAATGAACAAGAGTAATCCCTTTGTCCCAGTCCTACCCCGAACAGCCAGGTAGGGAGAAACCGGTTCCAAGAGCACAGCCAAATGCAGTGCAAGGCAGGCATCAGAATTAAATAGGAACGAGCCAAACAAACTGAGGGAGAGCAGGTGAAGAGGAAAAGAAAAGAACAAAATGTCTGGCCGAGAGGTTTGTCAAAAATGAGATTTGAGGTTCAATTATTCCTTATCTGTGGGGGGCTCTATCTTACAAAAACTTTATCTTGATAACTATACTGCAAAGTTTTAGTTTCATAACATAACTATTACTAAATTTTTCCATGGAAGTTGAATCTAACTATTTTATAAGGCTGGCTTAGATTGTGTTCATTTATTTATTGTTCCTGTTTTATCTACTAAGCATTACGTTTTCAATCAGTGCTTTCTTCTGTACACGTGGAAAATAATTCTTACCTTGTAGGGACAAAATCCTGAAGCCAGAAATAGGAGATCAACGTTGAAAGTATAATAGAGAGAGAAGTTGCAAATCCCTTTAAAATGTTGTCTGCATATTTTATAACAGCAGCAATCACCAGGCCTCCAAGTGCCTGAAAAACATTGAAGTTCAGATTTGCAACATGGTAATTCCATTGAGAACACCTCTTTCAAGAATATACTCATGTTTTAGAAGAAGCCTTCATGTATGTATAGAAGTGTTACAATTGTTTTATGTTATGTAAATACTTTATTTCCCAATAAATAAGTTGTTTATCACACAACCATTATTAAAATTACTGGAAAACACTTGTATACATTTTAAGCTATAGCAGAAAGGGCTTTTTTTTTTTTTTTAAGAAAAAAAATATTTTTAAGCATTGCAAATGAAATAATGCTTACAGAATTTTATGTTGCACAACAATCATATACTTGCTCTGAATTTTCCAAGTTTTTATTTAGAAGCTTTTTCTAATAGTACTGCATCAGACTTTTGACTACAGACATCTCAGTAGCTTCAACTGCATTCATTAATTTCCCCTGCCATTTATAGAAGGGTAAATCTCCAAATCACAGAAACATGATATATCTTACCTGTAGAACAACAACTATCCAAGTGAGTTTATTATAGCCTTGAAAAAATCCATTTTTTGACAGCTGCTCTCCGTCATATATATATACACCCATCAGTCCAAATATGCTGCCAAAGAATCCTGGAAGTACAAGATTGATTTAAAACTTTCATGGTGAATTCTGTTGCCATTACTATCTAAGCTCTAGAAGATGCAGAAATACATTGAAAATAGAAGGTATTCCCTTACTGATAGGTGCACAATAGGTAAGAAGTTAAAAGTTAGGATGACCATTTGTACATATATAGATAACAGTTATTTGGTGATTATCCAGACAATTAAAAAAACCTGATCTTTGTACTGAAATAATCCAAAATTCATTACCTCATCTTTATTGACAAACATGCATGTTTTTTTATTGTATTAAGGTTGCCAACCTGCAAAAACTGCCTATCCAGACAAGAGAAAAATATCTCAATTTTAAAATAGGTCTCAAAGTATTTTTTTAGGAATGTGATTTTTTGATTCTGTGATATTTTCACGTTTTATGTTTAATGTTGAACTCTCCAACAAAAAAATATATATATAGATAAAGGGATACTATATGTACTTATCTGATTAATTTGTGCAAAACACACATAGGATACACAAAATCTGCATAAGATAATACTCTTTAGAGCGTATTAAGTAAAATTCAATTGACAGACTCCGTGCAAACTTACAAACACTATAAAGAAGTTAAATCAAGAAGTAGGTTGCTAGCACAGAATTCTAGGAATTGCTTTCTCTTGCGTACTACTCATTTATAAAGTATGCTTATGCAGACCACTAAAATGCTTTTGATATTTCATATTTTTATACATTTATTTTAATCCAGAATGTGGTACTCCTGCTCTAAGTGATAACTAAAATTAAACTTACCAAGTTGAATGTTTCTTATCCAAACAGACTGCTTAGTTTCCTTCAAAATTTTCTCAAAATAAACGCCTGCAAATCCACTAGAAAAGCACGCTATAAGAACTGCCATCAGGCCTACAAACTGAGATCCTGCTGAATGCTCCTTAGCAGCTGTTGCTTGAGAGTCTGAAGGCCACTGGATGTAAAAACAGTTATTCAAACATACTGTTAAAATCAAGTCACAATCATGTATAAAATGCAAGTTATTTTTTTTTTGAAGTAACAGTTACTAAAGGCAGACCATCATATGCACCACAAACACTGTAAAGCCATATCTTTTTTTACTATATGTTTCAAAGGAGTATACTTGTGCCTCTACTGGGAGAAAATCCATCATCTTAAACAGGCCCAGGATTTTACCTGCCGTGTTGTATATGCCAGCACCAACCCGGAATTCCAGCACAACTCATCCTGGTCATTCATTGTCACTGACTTTTCCACCTATCAGACAGTTACCACTTCTATACAGAACTGTAAGTCAGGACACCACTTACTCCACATGTCTTTAAGATGTGATGAACTGTCTTAGGTACGTGCGTCTCTTTCATGATTTTATATACAGCCAATACAAGCTAAACTTATCCTTAGTTTTTCTTTTAATCTTTAAGATTTACAATAAAATTATCTAGAACACCCCAAAATCTGCTAAAAACTCTTAAATTGTCTCTTATCCCATAACCCCTCTAAAAACTACAGATTCCTATATCTCCATCATTTGGGAAAGATTTTGCTCTTAAAAAATTCAAGTCAATTTGCCATGCTGAAACCATATGTCATAAGGTGAGCAGCAGGACTGTGCTGTCACAGAAGATCTGTGAATCCAAACTGCTCATGTGAGAAGTGCGCTATAAACACTTTGATAGCTGCTATTTGAAGGCTAATCCAGAGTCACAAGAACACAAGAAGAGCTGTTATCTTTTGCCTCTGAACCATTTCTGGTATCCTCCAGCCATGGTCAATTGTGGTTTGTAGCTCCTGGCTGTGCTCCAGCACCAGTGTGCAGCTGCTACAGCCAGGAAGCTGCACAATCAGTATAGAAATGCACGTTCCTTGAGTAAACACATCACATTTATTACCTGCACAAATGCCACTCCTGTCATCAAAATTACTAATGACAGCCACTGGTATATACCCAGTTTCTTGCTCAACATGGACACAGAAAATAGAGCTGTGGTAAGAATTTTCAGTTGATATGTAACCTGAAAGAACCAGAAACACTTATTACCACATAATTCACATTTGTTTTTTGAAACTTACAGAGCAATCCAAATATACTGTACCTGGTACGTGGCTGCATCTAGGTTTGACAATGCTACGTAGAGCAAGTTATTCTGAAGAGTGTAAATTCCTGAAGGAATTGCAAGTTTAAGAGTTTCCATGGGCTTATTAAGGATTTCATCACGAAGCACTCTGTTCAGGGTCCGTAAATTGCACTCTACCAAAGAAACACAGAAATAGACTTATGGACTAAATGGAGAAGGGAAAAAAATAAAGAGCAATGTTCTGTTCTCCAAGATTAATTATTTCCCCATTTTTATATCTATCACTGCTATCACAAACTCAAAGTACTTCAGAATAATTGTCTTTCATAAACCTGAAAAATGCCTTGGTGTAGCCTGGAATATCAGAACAGGTTCCCCAGGGAAGTGGTTATGGAACTGAGCTTGCTGGAGTTCAACAAGCATCTGGACAATGCTCTCAGACATATGATCTGATTTTTGGGTGGCCCTGCATGGAGCCAGGAGTTGGACTTGATGATCCCCGTACGTCCTGTCCAACTTGAGATATTCTATGATTCTGTGAATTGTTCAATTAATGTTAAAATAAAACTTATTCATAGTCATATTTAAAGCTGATACCTTAAAAAGTACCGCCTACAATGCACATGTTTAGGAGCCTACAGAATCATCAATATTTATGAATATGCAATGATATTTTTAAACTGTTGAAAACCTAATACATATGTCAAGGAACTGCACAAATGCAGTACAAAGCATACAAAATGAGAGTAAATCCAAATATCCTTTTTTGTTGCTGTTGTTGAGCTTAAAACTGCACGTCTTTTTGTATTAATGAAATCACTATTTCCCTCCTGTATCTGTGTGATTGCCATAGCCTTCTACATGATCATTCATGCTTTAGACACAGCTTTTCATTTCATCCTATTTTTATTTATAAATTCCTTAAAATATCTGAGCAAAAAACAAACTTCAAGCTGTTAGTAGAATATTTTTTCTTGTATATCTTATATGCGGTTATTTAAAGAGAGCTGGCTTCAGCAGACACACAATGTACAATTGTGTGTGCTGAGGAGTGAAGTACGACTACAGCCTTGCCAAGGCTGTATCTTCAGGAGAAAGGAAAATCCTTTTTTGTGAGCCTCTACTCACACAGCTGCCTTGTAGTTGCCATTATAATACAGCATACTGATTAAGAAAATTATTTGGTGCAAAACTGAACACATACTGCTGTCTTTGTAGACTAATAGAACACATGACAAAATCTTCAGAAGTTCAGCAAGAACTACTGCAGTAGAGGACAAGTAACGAGGTCCTTCTTCTTTCAGTGTCCGAGAGTAACGCATTGTCAACACTAAACTTGTGGTCTGAAAAACCAGGATGCCCAAGGAAAGGTACTTTAAATTGGTAGACATTTCTTGGTTATTTTCTTTCTGAAATAGAAAACAAACAACAAAACAGGCTTAAAGTTTAATACTGTAGGTAGACATTTCTATTCGGAATCAGCTATTAAGTTATCCACACACCTCTCTGGCAAAGGTAGACAACCAATATAATCTGGTATTTCAAGAGAAAAAGGAAATTAATAAATACGTCATTAGAAATGAGGAGGCATATCTGGACATTAGATGAGGTGGCAATTAAAGAAATAATCCTCTTAATTTCTCATCTATAAAAAAGAATAGTCAAATAAGGACTACTAACATACAGTTACATTTCCAATAACTGTTACCACAAAAGAAATCTTTAAAGTTAATCCAATCACAGATCCCTTTACACAGAGGAAGGCTCAGAAGATATCTTCAGAATAAAAAATAAAAATAAATAAAAAAGCCCCATACTGCAGAACTGCAGAAGGCCCAGTATCAGTGAGCTGTCCCCAGCATTAAGTGTCTTCTCATTCTTCCACTTCTCCAAAGTTTTACAGGTTGCAATTTCTGCCTTGACAGATGGCATAGCATCAGCATAAGACTAGGTGAGGACTGGCCTGACAGCATTTTCTTTGCACTTTGCCACCAATTGAAACACTAAGTTCATGCAAGAAACTAAAAGCAATGCTGCTTTTGGAGGCACAATATATTACAAGGATATATTACTACCGCTACTCAGAACATTATATCATTTTCTGCTTTTCTTTATGCATGTTAAGTATGAAGACAATCCATACACAGAAATGTTCTTCATAAAAAGATTAACAATTACTGCCTTCACTACCCACTTACTCAGAAAACTAGCAGTATTTTTATAGTGCCAAGGAAAACCAGTAATTTAAAGAAAAAAAGTAACAAGTCAATACATTGCATGCAGTTCTTATTTCCAGAAGCCTAAAGCTGACAAGCGTAGTACATATTGGATGCCTGTGCCTGAGTCGTCCCTGTGTATGTTTCACACCTACAGGTACAAAGAGCTTGATCTCAGCTACCTACTTTTGTACTCACTTCTGAAGCATGGGTTCATACCTCTAAGTACTCTGCAGCTGAAACCAAATTGTATCCTCACCGATGTGACTTCTCCGGTTCAACAATTTTTTCAGAGATCTGGAGAGCTGTGTTATTCACGTATTCCTGACTTGCCCTAACTTATCTCTAAGCTTTAGGAGATTTTCTCCAGTCATGCATACTAGGTCACCTGAATATCTGCACAGCATCAACATTTCAGAGACACTGAACCTGCAAACAACTACTGACTGCCAACAGTCACGGAGATATGAAGTACAGACTCATATGCTACCAAATAAAACTGTTTACTTCAGAAATTGTATGGCTCCAAAAACATTTGTAAAAGCTTACTAGCAAAGGAGAAAGGAAAAGATGCCTGGATGCAGAAACAGAGGAAGCAATGTGCAATAACTCCCTTAAGGATACTTAACAGAAGATGCTTTTGTAAGAACTACAACTTCATTTACCTCACTAAAGAAACAAACACTAACTGCAGAGGATGGTATAAATCAGACAGCAGTAAAAAGATGACAGAGAAGCACACTGCAGCCAAAACTCAATACTTGCTAACTTTTTCCAAATAACAGGTTCTGATGGAAAAACTTTAACTGAAGATAACTGAAATTATGCACCCCCAAGAACCAAGTGCAGGAGATCCTGTAGTCAAGGAGAAATACCTTTGAAGCAGGTATTTGCCATAGTTGTAAACAAGGATGAGAAACAGAAGCAGTTTTCTTCAAGAGATGTGGAGGGACACGAAAGGTCAGAACTTGTCCCCTAGAGAAATGCCAACAGTACAGAAAACAAGGAGGTAGAAAAGGGACAAAAAAAAATATCCATTGAGAGAAAAGACAGAACTGAACTTCATAAAAAGGTCTGGCCATGGTTCTGGAGAAAACCAATAGTGAAACGCTCGTTTAGACGCCCACACACACCACTGCTTCCAGCCTTCCCATCTACTTAATTTTTTTAGTACTGAGACCTGACAATCTGGATATAGGAAGAACACACAGCAATCATAAACAACTAAGTCTCATAAAAGCACACCTAGAGATGTTTTTAAACTTTTCACTTTTCAAAACGCTTCTGAATAAAACACAGATACTTGGAACACACATCTTGGCTGAACTAAGACTAAAATATCTGCATTTTGTGAGTCTATAAAGTGACAAATTTTTTAAGGAACTTTCTCAGTGCTCAGAATTCAATAGTTTAACTGAAATAGGTCACAAATCAAAAACTAGCACACACATTTCTTGCTGACATACAACCATCCATGTACAAAGCCACTTACAGATTAAAAGTGTATCTCCAGTACATTGATTATGAGCAAGTATCAAAACACTGACTATCAAAGTACGGAAACAAACCAACAATCAGAACAGTTTAATAAACCCACCAGTGAAGCCATTGGGAACACGTACCACATCATCACCTTGAGCTATAGTATTTTCTTGATCAGTAATCATAATCAAAAGAAAAAAAACCAAACAACAAAAAAGGAACTTCTCCCACAGGAACACTTGCTTCCAGAAACAAAGCCACAGATCCACTTTCTCCTATTCACCGGGCTGCTTTCTGAAGCCAGACGTCATCTCTCTAAAAAGCACCTGCAGCAGAACACATTCCTTCACAATAATTCACCAAAGCAGCTTCCGAAGTTCTAAAATTCACACCAAATGGACTTTAAGGGTCCAGCTTGATAGCTGAACGTAGATTACAAGCTCTTCTCAGTGGTCAGTGTGACAGGTTAGCTGAGAACAAGCGGTTTCATGTGGAACTAAAGGTAATTGCTCCACAGAGCAGGAACTGTGTGCTTCTGAAGCCCACGCACACCAATAAAATTGCCACCCTCTGCTGAGCACACACAGTACCTTATCAGCTCTCCTCCTCTCTCTTCCTCTCTTTTAGAACACTCACGTATCAGCCAACAGAACTTGGTGCAAACTGGGAACAGGATCCCAAAGAGGAGCCTAGTACTAAACTTGACACAGCTGAATTGTGCAACAGCCCACAGCAGGGCTGGATTTACACATTGCTTGCAGGTGAGGCACTCACCCATTTCCTGCTACCCTCCTTGCAACAGACTGGGCAGTCATAAACTAAGCCAAATGCTGTCTTCAGTAATAGTCCACACCCTGACGGTCTTAAACTAATAAGGAGATGAAAGTTCCCAGCACACTGCTTGTACGCAGTCACTCCTCCTGGATTTCGATTGCTTGCTGGCCTTTGGACACGCTGCCCAGCACTCTGAAGGCCACAAACTCAATTTGTGCCTTCTAATTCAAAGGCTGGGAGTTCAGCTGTCACAGTAATTCTCTGGCCTTAACGGGTTCCTTACCTTCCTTTTATTAGTCCAGGTAAGAGAAAAAAGAAAAGAAACTGTTCCTGTGTAGTTTACTTGGTATGCCTTGAGACACACCCACAGACTGCATTCCTCCCAGCCCGCCTGTAAAGCATTTTCACTGCTGAGATCCCTCAGCTTAAACTTACTGCTATGGCTTGCTCTTATTCCACGTTACTATGAATGAGTTTAATTTTACCCAACCAAACAAAAGGCACTCGCACATTAGTTACAATACAGAGCTGAACAGAACGAGACAACCAGACACTTCAAAAGTTCATGAAGTTGTGTGTGCCAGTACACACCTTCTGTGCCTCGGACATGCCAGAAAGTGAATGCAGACTGAGTCTGCTCTACAGAAAGAAGGAAGCAGTGCAGAGCCCATGAGCTTGCCCTGGTGAAACAGGCACGGACACACCTTCTGGGCATTCTCTTTGAAATCAAGAGAGCAGATTAAGGAAACAGGAGAAATTTGAACCCAATACCAATGCCATTCCTACACAAATATAAGAAGATATCAACAAAGAGGAAAAGCACACGAGGAAGGTGAGGTTAAGAGCTAGCTCACAAAACCAGAATATGTTTTTGTTTTTTTTTTCCCCTAAAACTCCTCCTTTTATGCTTCAGCAGTGCAGTGCCTTCTTCTGCGCACTGGACAACACACACATAACATGCTACTTCCTGTAACACAACTGCATTTCTCACAGGGAGATTCCATTCCATACAGCTTTTTTTCAGAAGCAATTGGACCCAATATGGCCTTCTTTACACCTAATAGTAATAACTTCTGCAACAAATACTTTATGTATGGAAATAAATATTTGAGATAGAGCTGAGGGTGCAAAGACCATTCAGAACCTGAGTGCTGCTCAACTGGTTTCTGAACAGGATTCCATGCACACAAATATTTAACCTCTGTCATTCAACAGTACATTTCTCTTCCCCCTTTTGATCCAAATACATAAATCTGTCAACATTCCATTAGAATTAATAATGCTGTAAACATTTGTAATAACCCCACACCATCTACATTGTCACTGTGTTTCTTTGTAAGGGCCTCTCCCACCTTCTCTCACAAGCAATCTGTAACTAGTCAGCTGTTTCTCCTCAGATACATACCACTTCTCAACTAAACCAAGGCAAAATATATTATTTTAATACTTACCCTGTTCTTCCTCTTGCTTTTCAGTTTGTTATTCATTCTCCTTGCTTGATAGTCTACTATGTATATTATTTTTCTTTGAGCTTGTATTCTTCTTAGGTGTTACAAAAACTAAGTGCACTAGTGAAGTTTTCTCCTATCTTTTCTAGAAGAAAGTAACAATGTCACTGTTTTTTTTTCCTTTTCTTGCTCTCTCTCTCTCTCAGGAAGGTTTCATTACAGCAGTATTTTCAATTTCTCAATTTACATTTAAAGAAACCTTAACTGGTAAAAAAATAAAAAATAAAAAAGCATTTCTGTATTCAAATAGTATTTGACGAGGGCATCAAGCACAACACAGCAGAACCCTGAACCCTGGCCTTTAAACAACGCACTGATTCCATTTAGCATCAGCAAGAGCAGTAATTCTCAGATGGGTTACACATTAAAATGTAACTGCTGAAGACCAACCAATGATTTCTTCTCAACTTTGGTTAAGGTCAGGGGCCAAGGACAGTAGAAAGCTGTACCAGTGATTCAGTGACAGAAAACTGCCATTGCCAAGTCCAACAAGGAAGGTGCCATTACACATTAACTGACATCTATTTTCAGAGAGTGATACAACTTGCTTGGGGCTCAAAGTTTTCTTCTGTTTTTACAGAAATGCTGATGTTTGTTTGCACAATCTCAAGAAGAATTTTTGGTTTTCTTTTGTATTGAAGAGAAGTTACAATTCTATTCTATGTAAAAGAGAACAAAGTTGGGAACGGTGAATCTTAAGTGTAATAAAATCTTCACTGTGGCTAAATTCTCTTTAATCCCCTCTGTATCTGCCAAACAAACAAAAAAAAAAAACCAAAAAAAAAACAAAAAACAAAAAAACCCACAATCCAAACAACACCCAACAGAAACTTCATCCTTCACAGCAAGAACACAGAGATAAGATTTTCTTGGAGTGATGATAATTTTATTTGATGAGTGTTAAATAAAACACTTACTGAGCTTAAGAAACGCAGGCCCTCACTGAACTAAACCTAACATCAGTACTGCTTATAAGATAAAAGAGTTTTTATATGTGCACAGTAGAGCAATAGTTTTATACCGCTATTACGTCAACACCTGCCTGCCAGCACAGAAATCTGATACAACCTGCCTCTGTTTTACAAACAGTACACACACTGCACTCATTGTACAGATCATGGTATGGAAAAATCCTGGTCGTCACACTCAGCCGTGAGCAAGGCGCTGTTCAGTTCTGGGTTTTAGCTCAAATCCTCATTCTTCTGCAAGCACAGGAGTGCAGCACCAGGCCGGGATGAGCCAGGTGCTGCCCTGCTGCAGCTCCTGCAGATGCATCAAGGCAGCGATGCGGCTCAATGTGAGGCGCTGAGAGTGAATGCCTAGTACTGCTGGGGCTCAGCTGCAGCTCACAGTTAAGCTATTTCTGAACCACTAATCAGGTTTGTGTGCTCCAGGCAACACAGCCACCCCCAGACAAGGTCACATAGCTTGAGTACAGAGTGAAAACAGATCTGCAGACTTACTGCAGAAAGCCAGTAATTACAAATAAGTTTAGACAGCTAAATGGAAAGGGTCTGAATGTAAGAAAGGTAGAAATATTCAAATGGGAAAATCCCAATTTCCTGTCCATCTCACATTCTTAAGCTTGTTCCTGAGAGGTACACATCTTAAGAATCCTCCTCCCCTGCAAGGTAACTGCACAGACTCCTGAGCTCCAGTTAGAGCATTGAGCCTGTGGTAGCACCACACCTGCAGGCACAAACTGAGGTAACTGATGAACAATGAGCCCAGGTGGCAAGCAATTCGAGAACAATAGGAGAGGAAAAGCTACATCAAGCAAACCTACCCCAAAGATTACGAACAAGTTGCCCTCGCTTAACAGAACCAAATCTTGAACTATTTTAAGCAGACAAGAGATGTAATTCCTCTAGGTAGCTGGTTCACGTGATCCCTACCTTTTTCCTGTCATTACAAAATGCACGCAGCAGTACAGGTTAGGGGCTGACCTGCAAGAAAGGAGCTCTGCAGAAAAGAACCTGAGTGTCCTGGTGGACAAGAGTTGATGGTGGGACAGCAGTGTGCCCCTACAGCCAAGAAGGCCAGGGCTATCCTGGAGTGCATTAAAAAAGCATGGTCAGCAGGTTGAGGGAGGTGATCCTCCCCCTCTACTCTGCCCAAGGGAGGCCCCATTTGAAGTACTGTGTCCAGTTCTGTGTTCTCCAATACAAGAAAGACATGGAGAGAGACCAGAGGAGGGCCACAAAGGTGATTAGAAGCCTGGAGTGTCTCAAGCATGGGGAAAGGCTGAAGAGACCTGGGGCTACAGAGCCTAGAGGAAAAAAGATCAAAGGGGGATCTTACTAGTGTTTCCAAACATCTACAGGGTGGCTGTCAGGTGGATGGGGCCAGGCTTTTTTCAGAGGTGCCCAGCAACAAAACTAGGGGCAACGATAACAAACTGGAACACAGGAAGTTCCGTATAAACATGAGGAAAAACTTTACTTTGAGTGGCAAAGCACTAGCACACGCTGCCTAGAGAGGTTGTGGAGTCTGCTCTGGAAATATTCAAAACTCACCTGGACACTTTACTGTGCAACCTACTGAAGGGACCTCCTTTAGCAGATGTTGGACTTGATGATCCCCAGAGGTCCTCTCCTACACTCCAACCCCTACAATTCTGTGATAACAGAAGGAATTAGGCTGTACAGGCAGCCCGCAGGACTGTAAGGGACATAGAGCAACTTCTAACAATACAGTGCTCTAAATAAATCAAACTCACGCTTGCTACTATCACAATCTTTTCTCAAACCTGTATTCTCACTGTATAATTCTGCTTCTATGCATCTGAACACCATGCATCCCAAACCAGCAGATCCTGATCTCTCAGAACTGTAACCCTTACCAAAAGTTCACACAATGCCTAAGAATGGGTAACGGAATCAAAAATTAGTTTTCCCAAAAATCAGATTATTGTAAATCAGTTTATCAACAGCTATCCTCTGCTTGTAAAAATTACGTGTGTTGCTTATTTCTTCGTAAAAGAAAAGCATGTATTACAAAGCTACAATCAAGTCTAGCCAAAGCCATCAGGCCAGGCTGCTCCAGCAGACGTCCACACAGCTACAGCTTTCATGGTGCTCTCTGCTGGGTACAATTGAACAGGTGAGGCCCACAGGCACTACAGCGTGCAGTAGCAGGTAACATGCAGTGCCTGTGAAGAAGGGCAGCCCCACAGATTTCAGATGAAGCAGTCTGTCAATGCATTATTTGTTCCCAAACCCACTCTGTCAGCATGTCCAGCAATTCTCAGAGAAGGAAGGGTT
Organism: Cyrtonyx montezumae; assembly: GCF_038088225.1. Classification (NCBI taxonomy): domain Eukaryota; kingdom Metazoa; phylum Chordata; class Aves; order Galliformes; family Odontophoridae; genus Cyrtonyx; species Cyrtonyx montezumae. The sequence goes on along the minus strand of NW_027071825.1, from coordinate 17,495,586 downwards.
ACCTCTGATCCCAACCTTTCTGCGCAGCTTCCTGCTCCGGTGCTCGCTCATCTGTAGAAGTTTGTTGCATACGCTGCTTACATCTCAGATTACGCAGCTGTCCACTGCAGAAAGCAGCCTCAATCTCTTCTACCAAATCAGTTCATAAAACTCTACCCTGGCTCCCTCTCTCTTTATCACTCTTACAAGATACTTTATAGGATTCGCTAAAATATGGCACAACTTGCAGTCAGTGCCTTTTGGTGTGCATCTTCTACCTTCCAATCTATTTCATGATCTGTATCTTATCTCACTCATTACCTTAGCATTTTAGGGTGCTTTTTTTGATGAAGCCCTCAGCTTTGTACCGCTGGAGCCCTTCTCAAGCCAAACTCCCAGCGTGAGGCCGCGATGCCACGCACACAGCTGAGCGCGCAGCTGTCCCAGCCCGCCGCACCCCGAGGAGCCGTGCAGGTGAGCCGCCCCGCCCCGCGGCCAGCTGCCTCCACACAGCCCCACCTTCCCGTTCCCGCCCAGCCCATGCCATTCACTGACACTTCTCGGTGTCCCCCCCACCCCCGCCCCGCCGTTTCCCTTCTCACCCCGCCTAGCCCCAGCTTCCCATTCACACCCCGGCCCAGACGCCTCTCGCTTCCACGCCCGAGTCTTCCCTCAGGCCTCTGCCCCCAGCCCGGCGCAGGGCGGCCCGCCCGGGCTCAGCCGCCGCTCCCGGCCCAGGCCTCCCACCCGCAGCGCTGCCGGCGCCCGGCTCGCCCCTCACCGCCGGCCCGGCTCGCCGCAGCCACCGGGCGTTTCCGGGTGCCGTCCCGCAAAGGCTCCGGCTGCTGCCGTGGCCCCGCCCGCTCCGTTCCCAGGGCCGCGGCGTACCTCCCGCCCGGCCCCGAGCCGCGCCGGCGGAGCGCGGGAGGGCAGAGCCCGCCGCAGGGCGGGAGCGGCCGCCTAGCAACGGGCATGGGGACCTCGGTCCTGCAGCGTGGGCGCGTGAAAGACACCGTCAGTTTATTAAAGAAGTGCGATGCCAGTTCGGATCGGACGCTGAAATTAAAGGAACGTTATTGCATAGCCCAAAGAAACGACTGTCAGTCAAATGGTGAAGTTCGGATTCAGGCAAAAGTCCTTCACGCCAGAATTACAACGTCAGGGATTTAGGTTAATTTACAGGTGGCTGGCAGTGGTGTGTCCTGTGTGGTATTTGATGTGAGGGACAAAACGGGGTGACATCCTGCCATGGAAATATGTATGGAGAATAATGTATGGAATAATGTATGAAGATAACAGAAATATCACTAATCACAATTGTAAACTGTAGGAGACAATTGCAACTTTAATACTAGGCACGCGTTCCTCAGGACGTTAACCTGCAGTACGGTTCTGTCCATGCCCCAACAGGTCACTGCCCCAGCAGCAGCTCCAGATTTCCCTGAATACTGTGGAACGTCTCTCAAAGACAAAGATGGCCCAGGGTCCTCTTGTGCCTGTACCTGCTTGTAGATTTCAGCATCATTCTTGGAATTCAACTTGCAGCTATATCAGGTATCACGAGCTAGACAAAATACTTGAAAAGAGGAGCCAACCCTAAGACCACCAGTTTTATGAGCATAATTACATTTCTAATATTTCCTGTGGGAAAATGCATCATTTTTCAGCAGCTTTCAGGCTATTGGCCTAGTATGGGCTGTGCTGCCTTCTGTGCAGCTCTAGTTTATTTGTCATCAATGGGAACAGAGTTTAATAATATTTCTTTGCTCAGGGATTTTTGGCTTCTTTAATAAATGTGCTCTCATATCTCACAAATTTCAGTCTCGTGGTTGTCTTCAATTTGCTTTTTTTGCTTTGCAATTTCCTATTGAATGTGAATTTGTTTACATTTGACTAAAGCCAATAGTATGATATTATTTTAGCATTTTTTTGCCATCCCATGGAGGACTGCTCACGAGAAGTTGGAGGTCATCTTTATTGCTTACAGTGACAGGCAGGGCAACGCTCAATTTGCAAATAAAACCGTTTGTTTGACATTCTGTTTTGGTTACTAACCAAGGATTTTCTAAGCAGTTGTTTCTCACACCAATCAATTTTCAGGTAGGTGTTCCATCACTGGACAGAAATAATATTTTAGAAAATCATACAGGTGGTGTACAACGTTCTCTTAAAACAATGCCTAGAACACTGACGAAACTAATGATATGTACTAATGACTAAACCCAAAGAAACTAATGAAAGACATGACATAGTAACTGGACATGGAACACAACAGCCAAGTAACGTCTGCCAATTTGACTTCATGGTTTGTTTTTTTTTCTGACATTAAGTAATTAATCTAATATTACTGTGTATAATCCATGTCTAGAATGCTGAGCATATCTTCAGATGTTCATATAGACCATTTTGAAGTAACAGCAGCGAGTGCGAAGGCACTCAACAAACTAAACAGCAGCAGGAGTTGGGGACTGGAGTGTTTGCCAGCAGAGCTCTATAAAAACAGAGAACAAGGGTGATAAAGCAAATTCAAAACAGTTCTACTCCTTACTATTACTATAAACAGGTCAGTTTTAGAAAAATGTTTTCACTGTTAGACCATTCTATTGTGTAGACACTTCTGACAATAAAAGTCAACAAGAAAAGTCTCCATAAATGTTCAGCAAGTGTCAAATGTCAATGGGTGCTATTTTTTCCTCTTGTTGGAATTGACTTTTGCTTCCTATGCACTTCCATGTCAGATACCATTTTGTCAGACTGTCCCTCTGCTGCCATCTGTCACATGCCAATAAAATGTGACACAATATTGTTGGGAAGGTTCAGCTTCTAGTACCATACCACCAGCATAGCCTCCAACATCATGGACCAAAATAATTAAATGGGAGGCGTTACTTTTGGAGCAGCCCTCCTACATGTGCGTATATTGTAAAATACTTATTCATAGACAGGAAATTTGACAGATACCTCACAAATGTAAAAAATACTTTCATTTTGCCTACAATACATGTATGAAGAAACCAGCAGAAAATGCTTACCACTTGACTGCCCCCTGAAGAAGGCGGTTGCTGCGAACAAACAAATAACAAGTAAGGAAATCTAGAAGCGTTCCCACTCAGTGTTTCTGAAGACTCAGCTTTGTCCATGATCAGTAACATTTTAACAACTTAACCCACAGCACAGCTTTGCTGTTTTAAGAAGGCAGTAGATTTAGACAGATGAAGTACACACTGCTAGTTACACATTCTCTTCACCCTGCCTTACATGTGAAAATAAAAACTGCAGGGGAAGAAAAAGCGAAATGTCACTGAAAGACTCATGAGTTTGGCTTATTAAAAATAAAGAGTGGCGGATTAACTGAGCAGGGCCTAGAAAAATTTACTTAGAGAATGGGAATTTAAAATTGGAGAACAGCAAAGTGTAATGGGACCACAAACCAGAATCTAAAGCAAGACAGATTCAGTATAGCTGATACTCAGATAGGTTTCCCAAGTTAAGGTCATATTTTTCACAGCAGCTTGTTTAAATATTGTTTAATACAAAGGGAACTAATACACAATATTATCTTCAGACCAAAGCATTCCTAAATTGCTCTATCAACTATCCAGGTTCTTTGTTTACCAAGAAAAGAAGAAGAAAATGCTGTGATGAAAGCTTTCTTACCTGCTTCCCAGAATAAGTGCTTCCTGAGGATCCCTGTAAAATAATAATAATAACCCATTTACTTCTGTTGTAATTGACTCCTCATGAACTGTGTTTGAAGAACACATTTGTCTTGAAAATGCCCTAGTTTTGATACTGATTTTCATTTTATATTTTTTCTTGCAGGTTTTTTCCCTATTTCAAGTGAATGCCATCAAGTAAGCAAATAATTTGTAAATGCAAATAAGTTTCAAATAATTTGCAAAGAAATGTATCATTCTGTCTGAACTACACAATTTGAAATTAAAGTAGTTATTTGGATATTTAAATATATCATTTGTAATAAAATTATCCAATCAAATTTCTTTGAACAAGTACAGAATTCTATCAAATCTTTGCTGGAGGGAGGAATGAAAACATCCTCATCCTGAGATTCAAGTTTAAACAATATTTTCCAATTGTAATTTCCTGTCTGGTTTTCTCAGGCATTTCCCATTATCAGTGTAACATAATTTTACATTTTGCCCTCAAAACTGTTACCTATTTTACTAAATACTAAATTCAACACTTCCAAGTTTGTTGTGAGCACTGAAAGAAGAGAATCCTTACTGGCTTTCCTTGCTGAAGGAAAGGCGAACTCCCCCCCAAAAAAATATTTTACTCTAAGCCTGCTTATACCTCACTATATTCTTGCAAATGAAACCTATTTTGTGAGCAATCACCCAAAAATTCCAGGGAAAAACTTATCTGAAATAAGAATATTTAATAGCTTCCTGTTACAAGTATTCTTTAGCATGACGTATTAGTAACTGAAAATTTAACTCAAAGTTCTCAAGAAGGAAGAGTTGTCTTATAATGCGTTTAATATATCTAAAAGAAAATATTAGAGTCAAATTATGCATTAATTCACTTGGAATCAGTCTACATAGGAAAAAAATTAAAATTAATTGAATAAATTAAAAAAAGATAAATAAGGTAAATATTAGAAGGGTAAACATAAAAAGATATGAAATAAATAAGTCTTTACACTTCAGCTCTGCTTGAGGAAAGCTCTAAAAAGGAGTCAAACTGAAAATAAAAGTGAATACTGAAAAGCCAGATATTCTGCAAACACTCAACAAGTTTTCTAGTAAAGTAGTTCTGCTTATTTGAATGAAACTGCCAACACAAAATCTCAAAACCACTTACTCTATAAGAAATGCCATCTAATATGGTACTCAAAATGTCTCTCCTTTATGATTCAGGTGGAAGAACATGTAACAGTTGTGCCCCCTTTTTAATCAACAGATGGGTGTTTCTTATCTTCTATAAGAAAAGCTAATACTTTGCATGAGCTTATTTGCATCTTCTACCACACAATGACACAATCTAAATTAAGTGGTTGAAAAGCTGAAAATGAAAATATGAATATGCATGTAATAAGGTAATAAAATATAACCTTCAGAAAGAAAACACTTTCTTCCAAGAAAGACAGGAATAAGCACAAAGACAAGTGCATATAAAATAATTGAAAGAGTGTTCCCTGAACATAAAATTAGCTGAATAAATTCAAAGATTGCTGAATGACTTTAAACAGAAATAATAAAGTGTTGTTTTAATAAAAATAAAGATCCTATAATCTCATTCTTTCATTACTAGAAATAATTTAGAGGATAACAAGAGAAGTCCACTTACAGAGTAAAATGCTGGCTAAAAAAATACTTTGTTATATTACTGGCTTGTGAGAAAAATATAAGGTAAACTTGACAGGTATTTACTTACTGGTTTACCATGTTGTCGGCCTCCAGAATATGATGAGCCCTGTAAGAACAAAATAAAACATCCGTTATTAGAATGCAAAACATTTTGTCACCATGTTCAGACCATTCAGACACGTGCTGTACTTAGCACAAACTAATTTGACTGCTGTTTGAGCAAAATGTAACTGGGATACTTAAAGCTTCAGCTACCCACTACACATCAAAACAACAGCAATCTATAATTCCAAATGAAGGAAGCAGTGTAATGAAACACCGCTTGAAAGAAATGTTTTACATTGAGTAGTGACCAGGAAAATGGATGCAACTTTCAGCATCAAATAACTGACTCAGAGGTAAACAGAAAGCATTAGGAGTGATGGGAATAGAATTCACTTACCTGGCCGCCATACTGGCTGCTTCCTGAGTAAGAAGATCCCTATTAAGGAGAGGAAAACAAACAAACAAACAAAACCAGAGGAAACTTAAGTATTTGCAGAATAACAATGGTTACTCTTTTCTATTGCACAGAATGAAATATTACAAAAAGACCTTGCGAGCTGAGATATCAGCAGCAATCTGGAAAGTGTATTATCTAAGAGGCTGCAGTGAAAGACTTCTGACATCATTCCTCTGAACTGCTGAACTGCTGAAAGTAGTAAATTTGTCAGTCACAAAAGACCCACTAAGAGTGGTCTTTGACAAATACATGGATATAAAGTGTCCTTATGGGTGGTTTATTTGTGACTCTGTTAGGCAAGGTGTACATTCAGAGAGATTTGCATTTTTATTTTCCTTATTATTTCAAAAAAAGCAATGAGAGAAAAATATGATTTGTTTTTGTTTGAAGCTTTTAAAAACTGAGTTATTTAGACCTCTCTCCTCTCCTTGGTTTGACAAATCATTGGCTTAATAGGTTGATACTAAACCCAAATGCTCTCCAGAGGGGAAAAAAAAACAAAGCAAAAAACCATGAAATTGAACTGTTTTTAGTATAATGGGATGAAACTTTGCAAGCACAGTAATGTCAGTGTATTCCAATTTCTTATTAGATAGCTAACAAATATGATAGATAGATATTTGGGCCAGTAAAATTTCTCAAACTGTGACGAACTACCAAGTCCACAAAAGGATTACGAGGAGCTGCTTACAGTAACAGATTTGAATTGCAGCTGAAGGTGAGTGAAGTATTATTATTATGGGGAACACACCCGAATTTGTATTTTCAAACAATATATATTAGTCTGTTTTGCAACATATTTCTGAGTAATATATCTAAACAAAAGCAAAAAAAAACCAACATATTAATAATGTAAATAATTGAAAAATAACACAGAAAATAGATTTTGAATTGGTGCCATAGCCATGCAAAACTGAAACATGGATGGTTAAGTTATCACTCTGGAGTTAAATAACTGGAATTATGATCTATTCAGCTTTTTTACAGTAAAGTCCATCCATGCTATTCCATGTATGTTACCAACAGTCCCTGCTTTCAGATACCTATTGAGTGTAAATGACTGACTGAAAAACTTTCTGGCAGTAAATGCACAGCATCATATTTTTCATTTAATAAGTAACAGGTAGGAATCTTTGAAAGAAGAGTTGCTTGCCTGTCCTCCATACTGATTGCTTCCAGAATAAGATGAACCCTGTAAAAGAAATGTGAATCTCACACCTTATGCAAGTTTTTTTTTCTTCTTTTTATAGTACCTGGCACCAAATTCTAGACCTAATCTAATTGGTGTTATAAATATTTCTTACCCAGAAGAACGTTACATAATTATTAATGGAGAGGCGAACAGCTCTTTATGAGCACACCGTGTTAATGGTTTATGCAAAGTAATGAACCCTATGAAATATCATTTCAATTACTTTTCTGAAGTAAGCAGGTTTCTAAAACTACAATTTTGGATACTACTAAAATTTCATCTACAGTGAAGTCAACAGATATTTATGAAAAGATATAACAGAAATCTGAAGAGACTGACTCAATAAAAAGTCAGATACACATTATGAGAAGCACTGCTCTTACTTCTGTGACTAAACTCAATATTTACTTACTTCTGGCCAAACATTGCAAAACTGAGCCATGTTTATTTCTGCTAGTGTCATCTCTATCAGTGTGAAACAAAAATGCTTACCTGTCCACCATGGTAGTTGCTTCCTCCGAAAGAGCCCTGCATTTAACAAAAAATCACAGAATCACTGAACTGTAAGGGTTGGAAGGGACCTCTAGAGATCATCTAAGTCCAACCCCTCTGCCAAAGCAGGCTCCCTAGTTACTTTATATAAAATTCAGTCTCATGTAGAGTAAAATCAAAAGAGAACATCTTGACCTAGTGCACTGGGGAAGTTATTTACACTGGTTACTAGCATACTTTTCTACTTTGCTGATCAAACAAGTAAAGGGTTTAGTTAGTCCTTATTCTTTTATACTGATTGCTTGCAAAGAGAAATAAGCTGACATTCATATGCTGTTTTCAACAATTCTAATAATGGTATAATCATGGCACGTTCTTGCATGATTTCATAATCTGAGAAAAGGAAGAAATTTTGACAAAAGATAACTGAATCATCTTCAAAAGTAAACTAGCTTACATTTCAGCAAAGTAGGTTATTTTTTAATATTTAAAAAATATAACAAATTTAGAATCATAGAATCCTTAGAGCTGGAAGGGGCCTCTGAAGGCCATCTAGTCCAACTCCCATACACTAAGTGAACAGAAACATGATAATATCTCCAATTTTTTAAACCTGTTCTGCTCGCAGTTGAAAGCACTGTGAGTCAAGGTTTTTAGATTTAAGTTTCACTAGTTCAGTCATACTGTTAGTAACCATCATAAGAACAGTGGTATTAAACAGTCACAATAAAACAGCATATAAACTATGAGATATCTGGGAAACAGAGATTCTTTGGAAACATCTGTGCCTCCCTTACAAGCTAAAAGAAATTAAATACTTTGAAGCAGTTTAGAATGTCTGAGTTCTTTACATAATTGGCTCTGGACTAGAGAACATTAGTGTTTGTTTAATCCAGGGTGGGGAAAGTGCCATTTATTTCCCATGTATTTTTCTAAAAATAAAAATGCATCTGGATAGCCAGTTTGAATACAATATCACAGTTGCAAGCTGATTAGTATCTTTTTCTTTATCAGGTCCAAACTCTCTCACTTAAGTACAATGCCAAACAATTTGTATTTGTATAAATTCATAGAAAAAGTTAATTAAAGAAAGTTAGTTCTTTGAGAACTTTCTGATTACACATTACTATGAAAGGTATAGAAAGACAAAGAATACTTACTGGACTCCCACCAGGACAATAACATCCACCCTGTATTACACACAAAACAAACAAACTTATTTTCAAGAAACTATATGATCGGAAGAAGACTTTGAATTAAGTCAGACACTTATTTTGCTATTACAAGAAAATAAAACAGAATCACACTACGCCATCTGAAAATTAGCTCCTTTCTCTTTTATGATCCTTTCAGACAAACTGTGCACTTACTGATTGATATATATTTTTTTAAATTTAGTCCAAGTTGTCATTTAAGCTTATAATAACAATCATGTCAAAATGGTGAGTAAAAAAGCCTGAGCATCACTACAGAAAAACTATTATTTCCCTCCCCCAAAAGAAGCCAAAGCAACTGCAACACACACAGAATTCTTACATGCTACAGATGTTATGGAAAACACTAAAGATGACCCCCAGCGGAGGCCTGCAAGGTGATTTCTAACCTGACAAAGATGAGACATGGCTTAGGTTCACCATTCAGTGTCTCAAACACAATGTGGTTGAAGTGGGTAGGAAGATAAACACAAAGACAACTGACATTTAGACAGGTGGCTACTCTGGGCCTCCGGGATCTCTGAATGACGTGTCAGAAGAAAACAGCATACTACTTAGGCTGTGGACAAGGAATGTGGTGAGGAAAAGCAGTTCTAGTGGAGGAAAGCCACAGAAGGTAAACTGAGAGTGCCTGTGATACTAGCAGGGCTGAATGGTGTAGAGAAAGAAAAGCATACCTGTCCACCGGATTGGCTGCCTCTTGAAGGTGAACCCTGGAATGAAAAATTAGAAATTATTTCTGTGTTACTGTGTAATATTCCCACGTCATTACTCTGCTCCTTAGTCTTTCAAATTGCTTCTGTTTAAAAATGACTAAAAAAATATCATTTGAACAAAGATGAGCTTAAAGAAGCATTTCCAATATAGCAAAGCAGACCCCATCGCATTCTCTCATGCTGCGACATTTTACACAGACCCATTCTTTGCAATCCTTGCTTAATTTTACTTAGAGCTACTCTGTCTTAGAATGTTTGAGCTTTTGATTTTGTTTTTCTTTTTGTTTCAAAAAAACAAAACTGCAAATATTATGAAGGTTTACGTTTTACTTGTCTGCTATACTGACTGCTTCCTGAAGAAGCCATAGTATAAAAGACACAAGAAAAAACTGTATTTATTGCACATTCCTAAATGTATGTCTTGTTATTAAAAATACCATTTTATTTGTTCTCCGTGGATTTAAACACCACAGGAATATGAACTGTTTCTTTAAAGCTATTTTAAAATAAGAATTGGTTTTTAAAACTGCTACAGTTAAAACTGGACAAGAAAGTTCAAAATAAAGGCAGTTTCAGGCAACTGTGCATGGCACATCTGCAGAGGATTCACCACTCAGGGTAGACCTGTTGTTTTACTTTCCTGCATGGGCTAACATAGGAGGTCTCACATGCACCTGCTCTGCCTGAATAGTGCTTTGCTGTAAACCAATCCTTTACAAAGGACCTTGTTTTTCACAGAACAGAAATAGAGAAAAAGGTGAACAAATGAACAACAACCCATACATAGAAAAGACAATTCTCACCTGTCCTCCATAATGGCTGCCACCTGAGGAAAATGGACCCTGACACAAAGAAACCAATTGTTTCTATCAAAAGGGTTCTTTGAGAGTTTTTGAAAGAAAGACTACATTATTTCTCTGCTTTATAATGAAAGTTTACAGAAAAGCAGTCATCCTATTCTTTTATGTTTTCTATGTGAATTAGGGACTGTCAATAATGTATGAATCTTCTACAACACCGATAGCACAGACTGATCATGAGCTATTATTATTCTATACATAGTTGCATCTTGAGGGAAGATACTGTGACTGAAAATTTTTCACCTCTTATTCCCTTTCCAGTAAACCTGACAGGAGATATTTGCAGAGTCCAAGGGCCAGTTTGATGAGGATTTCAGTATATATGTCAGACTATACCAAAAGACAACACTAGGATCCTCCTCCATCCTCTTTCACCTCATCAGAGCATGAAACACACTCCCTTAACAACACTTAACCTTCCCCTCTGTTCCCTCCCTGAGGCACATCACTGCTCTGACACCAGCTCTGAGGGAAGAGGTATTTCACCTGCTGAGGTAGAGAAGAGATAAAACCCGCTTCCAGTCACTCCTTACTATTAGAGACCTAAGGAACCAAGACAGTAGAAGACAAGTAGGATCTAGAATGAGGAGAGAAGTCAGAAGGTAGAACTAGACTGAAAATGTGTTTAATGTGATACAGCAGAAGTATTGAACCATCATATTTTTAGTATTTTTTCTCACCTGCCCTCCATACTGGCTGCCTCCTGAGAAAGGTGAACCCTGAACATAAACAAAAAAGAAACTGAAACTTCTTCACACGTATATCATGAGGCTTTAAACATTTTTGTTCAGCCTCAGGAAGTACTGATCTAGTTAAGAGTGATGTGACATGTTACCCCAAGGAACTGTATTTACACATAATTTTATGACCTAGTTCTGCAGATGTCAGGAGCCAACTGTATCAACCATGTATTTTACACACTATTTCTTCTTAATCTTAAATGTGGTCTTCAACTAAACTTGTTTAATCACAGTAAAAACCACAATGCTACAATAAAGATTTACTTAAGACTAACATACATTAAGTTAAGGTAGACATGTGTGTAGACAATCAATATGCTAAAAATTATGCACAGGTAAAAATAAATGGGAACTAAATGAATGCTTACTTGTCCACCATAATGGCTGCCTCCATAAGATGGTGATCCCTGGAAAAATATAGAAAATCTTTTTTTTCTATTTCACAAGGTATATATGATTGACAGTTATGAAAGGAAAAAAATCTGTATTTTGTTATTTCATTGTTTTGTTTGTAACCTTAAAGAATAAACTTTGCATTTTGTCTTCTTTGAATTCACAATATTACTGCAGAGAATACATCACTTTAAGGCTTTCCTAATATTAAACAGAGATATTTATCTTGATAATGCTTTACTCAGTAAGAGCCAAATACTGGTAAAAATACACATCATATAGAAATACTGAAATTAAGAGCTTACATGTCCACCATATTGGCTAGCTCCAGAAGAATATGACTCCTGTAAAAAATGCCAGAGAGATGAGTTATCTGCTATAGGATTTCCTTAAATTAAAACATGACTTTCAACATGAGCAAGATAGCCAGATAAGAGCAAAGACAGGTAGCAAGACTTTCAGTATAATTTAATTACTGGATTTCAAATCTTAAGCTTTCACTTGAGGAAATACCTGAATTGCCAATTCATACTGAACCTGTTACTCACGTATTTTAAGAGCTTCTGTTTTCCTTGATGACTGTACAGTACAACATCACAGTAATCCTGAAAGCACTTTCCCTATTCTGCAGAAACAGAATTCTCTGTCTTTGTCAATATCATAATTAAAGTTATTCTCTACCTTGCCACTCCACATTCCTGATTTCTCTCAGAGATAAACAACAGAAAATTATTTCTGCACATTCTAGCACATGTCCCTACGTGCATGATGAAAGATACTCTTTTGGAGAAAAATCATATCCTGCAGATGATGTAGAGTAAAACAAAATATTCACCCTAAATCAAACTTCTTTGTCACCAAGCCAAATAGCCTTGTTACAGAAACTAGCCTTTTTGTCAACCTTGACAAATGGTTTTTTGTTTTTGTTTTTTTAGATTATTTTTTTCCATGACTCACATTCTTTATTTCTGGTAAATGACCGTATGTCACTGTTAATTACCATGCTCTGTATGATCTTCATCTCTTCCATGTCAGTGTGCTTGTAATTCTGAGACAGAATGTACACCTCAGCCATCAGCTGGGACTTTTCATAGTGCTTAAACACTTCAGCCGTACTCTCATTCCCTCTGTGCCTTAGCTTGAGGACTTTCTGTCTAAAGACTGCCATACCAGCTTCCACACAAGCTGTAACTCAAGTGGCCAGCACTTGCCAGTCCTAAAAAGCACTGGGGCAGAGAACACAGTAACATGTAAGGAGTGCTTACCCGTTCACTCTGACGGTTGTTAGATGGTGAGGAGGAATCCTGTAAAATATTTGAATCCAGTTATTTTAGGACAAATACTTTTTTGTCTAAGCAGGACAGAAGGCAATGAAAACTACTGCTTTGTTTGTGTGACTTGTTGGGACAGTTAAATTTGGAGGCTGTAGGCTAAGCAGAATTCTTTCAAGGTCTGTCTTTGCTCATTTCTGGTAGAGTGACATTTATGTATCTGGAAACCTGAATTTCAAGGCCAAAGCTAAAAAGTACAAATTGGCTAATTAAGGGATCTCTGAAAACAAAGCCAAGTAATCTTATTGACACCTCATACAGCAAGTGATCTCCACAAAGCAGTGAGAATAGATTTATCTTTTATTTTTCTTAATGAAAAAAAGTTGACAGGGAATCAAAAATGCTGCATTTTAATTCATTGTTTACGACATGTTTACCATCTGTTTTCTTGTATGAGCTTCAGTAAGCAAGTCTCACATAAATAAAGGCAACTATTTGACAGATCAAACTTAATGACAAATTCTATTTACTGAGATCTTGGTCTTAACATTCCCACATGAAAACACTGAACTGAAGTTTGCGAATAGGCACTATTTTTCAAAATGACAAGCTGGCTCTTCTTTGAAAATGAGTACTTACATAGCTACTGTAACTGCTTCCTCCAGAATAAGATGTGTCCTGGGAAAAATAAATCAGTTATTTTTCTATACAGAATTTTTTTGAAGGATGACTTCTTGAAGGACAATAGTACATACAGTTCTATTTTACTCTTTTGCTTGAGTTTAAAAGCCATGCAAAATTTATTCTTCCTTATTTTGCTATTACATCTAGAATTTTAAATGCCACTATCCACCACAATGTCTGTCTCCACAGTTCTTTCAGGGGCATCAGTTATTTTACATCAAATAATCTGATGGAAGGATAGGTAGCTTCTTCCAGTTTAATATCAGTGAACACACTGAAGAACTACACACTCGCAAGAAGCTTTTAATAATCATTCTTGCAGAGTTCTATGAACTTTTTGAGTACTGCTGGTTTTCCACAAGATCTGCTAAGCTCACTAAGAAAATAGGCTGTTTTGCAGTTAGTACATGATGTTAAGCACTTATCAGAAATGTGTCCTTAATAAGTGCTCAACATGGCTTTTCAACTGCACTGTAAAGATATTAAAAGACAAAATTCTGAGATAGACTGCAACAAACACTTGGGGGAGTGGTACCCGGAACATCTACACACTGTAGTCTGGATTTGAGCATGCCTTTGAGACAAAAATTCCTGATAGTCTCTAGTTGTTACAGTTTTGATTGCATCAGGAAGAGTACTCAGAGGCAATAAATTGGATGCCAGTCAGATAAAACTAAATTGAAGGATGTTCTCTAGGGTCACACTTAATACCTTCCAACAGTAAAATGACATTTGGTCAATTGGATCAGAAATAACTTTCCCTGAAACTCATGGCTATCAGTTCACAACCAATCACTGTTTCACTCTATTTCTGTTTCCATATATCTGCAGCACTTGTTGATACATAGCCACTATGTTCCCTCATTCCTTATACACAGTTCCTGATTCAGAACTGCCACATAAAGATGGCCAAGTCAGTATAAGAAAGCCTCATACCCAACAGGTAGTTTTGAAGAAAACAAATCCCACCATCAGCAATATGAAGGATGTAGAACACTGATGATTAAGATTTACTTCTTGCCTGTACATAAACACATTCCTCCTCCTCAAAAGAGAGCATGAGGCCAGTCTTATTTATCACACAGTATTAATTTTGTATGGTACACTTGTGTAGCTGTGTCTAATCTGGCTTCATATCAACTAGTAGTCTGAAAATAACATCACAGATTTCAGTGCTAAATACAGAAAGATCCAAGTGCTTTTTCGTGCCATGCATATGGAGCCAGTAATGTACTGTGTGATTTTCTAAAGCATGAGGAACAGAACAGATTCTGAACATTTTTAAACAGGTCTCTGCTGCAAGAGTTCTTATCTGTATGAGGAGGTTAACATCAAGAAATTGCTGACTTATGAAATGCTAAACTCTTTCAATGAATGATCTGAGAGAAATACAAATACAAATCTGTGTCCATAAGGTATGACATAACTTCAAAGAAGGCAGTGGTAACTGAATCCCAAAATAAATAATTACATTGATATGTACGTGTGTTTCTGCTAGACATTTTCCATTCAAAGACTTCTGCTTGAATGAATACTATTTCAGATGGAACGAGAAGCTGAGATGCAAAAATGTTCTGTGTATATTTTTAAGAGTAACAAAAATGGGCTATTTTTTAGAAGTATATGAATATTCAATACTAACTTTTTGATTTCTCTAACTATCATACTGACAAAACAAACATTGGGTACTCTTAAAAAGCTGATGAATACTGCTTACATTGGAAGAGGAATTACTTCTGAGTGAGGAAGATAATCCACTCTGTATGGGAGAAGAGAAATGAAACAACAAAAACAATAACAGCAAAAACATCAAAAAGAGGAAAAACAAACTAACTTTGATCAAATTAAAAATGAAACAAAACCTTACAATGGCTCTTCCTTGTCAATTTAAAGAAAGAATATCACAATCTGAACTGGAATTACCATTAAACTTCACTTTTAGTAACTTGCCAAGATAGTCAATAGTCTTTTTTTTGCCAGTAAGACTATAAATCACAAATTGCTTTGTATCTGGACATAACTGATTACCTAGAAAATAAGAATTGTAGAAACCATATATTACTGTATTTAACAGACTTCAAATACTCAGGAAAATAATTGTCACCTTCCTTTGAAGTTTTTAGATATTTATTTTGGAGAGGGCATATACCTTTCTATAAATACTTTATGGCAACAGGAAGCCATCGTTCAATGAATAAATGATGCTGCCAGCTGTGGACATCTGAATCCTTGGCATTGTAAGAATTAAATTCTATTGTGTCAGTAATAGGAACATAACCAAAGGAATAACAATACAAATTTGAAAAGTACATTCAAATAGATAATTAAATAACTTAGTAGTAAGTAGGTCAACAGATAATTGTCCAAATAATATAAACATTCACTTACACATATATATGTATGAGAAAATATTCACTGAACAAATAACACTTACAGAACTTGCACCAGAGCAATCACATCCACTCTGTAAAGAATGCAAGAAATATTTAAGAACTCAAAAACGGTACTGAAAGGGACTCTAGTTGCAATTCAAATTATTTCTGCAAACTCAGTTACACAAACTATAAAATTACATCCATATCTGCCCAACTGCTTTCTAGAACATAATCTGGTTTTATTCTTTTCATTCTCTGCAACTCTTCGTGCACTTGTTGCTCTGATAGGGTAAAGCCTTCTAGATTATCTTCAAATGTTACCTACTTATGAATTGTACTCACTAAAATGGTGAGTAAAAAAGCCTGAGCATCACTATAGAAAAACTGTTGTTTACTTCCCTCTCCCAAAAGAAGCCAAAGAAGCTGCAACACACACAGAATTCTTACATGCTACAGATGTTGTGGAAAACACTAAAGATGACCCTCAGCGGAGGCCTGCAAGGTGATTTCTAACCTGACAAAGATGAGACATGGCTTAGGTTCACCATTCAGTGTCTCAAACACAATGTGGTTGAAGTGGGTAGGAAGATAAACACAAAGACAACTGACATTCAGACAGGTGGCTACTCTGGGCCTCCGGGATCTCTGAATGACGTGTCAGAAGAAAACAGCATACTACTTAGGCTGTGGACAAGGAATGTGGTGAGGAAAAGCAGTTCTAGTGGAGGAAAGCCACAGAAGGTAAACTGAGAGTGCCTGTGATACTAGCAGGGCTGAATGGTGTAGAGAAAGAAAAGCATACCTGTCCACCGGATTGGCTGCCTCTTGAAGGTGAACCCTGTAAATGGTTATATTTTCATTGACAAGATCATTTTTAAATTTGACATGTCTATTTGATCAAAATGTATCATCTTTTACTCTATAATCTTTGTCTGAAAAGATCTATAATGTTATGAATCCAATTTTGTCTGCAGAAAAAAAAATAAACTACCCTAAAAAGTTGGGCATTATCAATTCCTCAATATTATCTTGAAGACATACTGGCATAGATCTAAAAAATATATAATAAAATAAAGAAAAAAAAAAAAGAAAAAGAAAAACTTCCCACCTGCCCACCATACTGATTGTTTCCTGATGAGGATGAGCCCTGAAAAAAATTAAAAATCATTTACTTTTTATTTTAAAGATACACATTAAAAATATTTATTACTTTCATTTGTTTCTTAACATTAGAACAATATTTATTCTATATTAGCAATTTTTAACACTCTGCTTCTACTTGGACATATATGTAAAGCTATAGAAGGAATAAGTATTTATGCACCAAAGAATTTCATTCCTTATTAAAAATGTTCTATAATACAGAATAAATCATTTTTTTGTGTAACATACACTTTAAGTGAAAAAATACATAATATTAATATTTACCTGTCCACTGGAGTAGCCACCACCTTGAGAAGATAATCCCTGCAAAAATAGACACAATTTATTTCTGTTTGTCATGCATTTATAAAACAAGACTGTGTT
Source organism: Cyrtonyx montezumae (assembly GCF_038088225.1). Lineage (NCBI taxonomy): Eukaryota > Metazoa > Chordata > Aves > Galliformes > Odontophoridae > Cyrtonyx > Cyrtonyx montezumae. The sequence continues at coordinate 17,478,311 of NW_027071825.1, read as the reverse complement.
GCTGAATAGTTGTATGCATATTTTTATAAAACAGACTTTTTCATAAATTGATAATCTCATTTCACAAGACATGATTATAGACCTCATGAGAAATTCTAGAAGGAGATAAATAGTTAGGCATAATTTATTTGTCAGGATCACTTTCAAAAGAACAGCCACTTGGGAAGGGAACTGCAAATAATGAATAAAATAGATGCTTACATGTCCACCTGACTGGCTGCCTCCAGGGGAATAAAAATCCTGGAAAAATGTATTGAAAGTACATGAAAAAAAACCAAGACTTCCTTTCTTTTGTATTATGGAAAGATCATGATGGAAGCTGAATTCTCTTTCTTGTGCCTCCACATTCCTTAATTAGCTCTCACAGACTGTTCAAGAAAAACATCTTTCTGCATAGAACAGCACATGCCTCTTTATCCCTGTTGATAAATGGCCTTTTGGAGAATGTATATTTTGGACACAATTACTAATGAGTTCTTGTACAACCATCAAAATAATTTCCCTGTCACTGTATTCTCAAACGAATTAATAAAATTAATGTCAAATAAAAAAGACAGGAAGCCCTCATAAATATAGCATAAAGCACGATGAAGCACAGAGTTTTGCTTAGAACATATGCTGGACATGCTACAGAATGGAAGCTTTTTGCAGCAGGGCAATGAACACAATTGTGCAGGAACCTGAACAAGTAAATTGTGGTATAATGTTCATAGCGGTGAGTCTGAAATTCAAGAGTACACCTCAGCCATCAGCTGGGACTTTTCATAGTGCTTAAACACTTCAGCCGTACTCTCATTCCCTCTGCACCTTAGCTTGAAGACTTTCTGTCTAAAGACTGCCATACCAGCTTCCACACAAGCTGTAACTCAAGTGGCCAGCACTTGCCAGTCCTAAAAAGCACTGGGGCAGAGAACACAGTAACATGTAAGGAGTGCTTACCCGTTCACTCTGACGGTTGTTAGATGGTGAGGAGGAATCCTGTAAAATATTTGAATCCAGTTATTTCAGGACAAATACCTTTTTGTCTAAGCAGAACAGAAGGCAATGAAAACTACTGCTTTGTTTGTGTGACTTGTTGGGACAGTTAAATTTGGAGGCTGTAGGCTAAGCAGAATTCTTTCAAGGTCTGTCTTTGCTCATTTCTGGTAGAGTGACATTTATTTATTTTTAATTAGATATTCAATACAGAGTAATAAATAAATGAGGCCTTATTATAATCCACATTATTTCCCCTTAGAATGCTCTAGAGAAGAATGGTTATACTTTAGAAAATGTCTTCCTCGTTTTAGTTTCTTTCATAAGCCTTGTTGTCCTGTCCAGTAATACATTTTAACTTTGCTAAATATCCACAAGTAAATTTTGATTAAAAAACTGTAGTGGAAACTAATAATAATTATGACTGTAGTGCACAACTATGTTTATAAAAAATCTGTGATGAACCACTTCCCACTAACCAGAGCACTGGAAAACAGATTTAGTAGAAAGACATCTAAAATATAATTAAATACATAACACTTCACGGAAATGAGAAATTAAACATGGAAAGTTTTACAAACACCTCCACCAGAATTAATGGAATTTATAAGAAGATGCCTTTCCTTCCGAATAAAGTAACAAAAAAGAAAACAATGCATTAAATCACACCATCCACATGCAATATGAAAGAACATAGGTCTTATGTGGAAAAAAAACAAACAGAAAAAAGATATACAGTTTGAATTAAAGATGGAAGGAGAGGGAACAAGTTCCTGCAGTAGTGATAAGTAAAGTTGTATCATAAAAAATGAAATTATATCAAAATCAAGGGTCAAACAGGATATATTTTCTCAAAAAAAAAAAAAAAAGACAAGTTGATCTTATTAAAGATTATAAGAGCAACTACATTTGAAAGTCTTGATTTTATGGGAAGAAATAAGATGAGACAATTATTTTGAGAGTTCAGATTTATGAACACATATGGATTATACTCTTAAGGAAATAAACCACAAAATGTAATCTTAAGAATCAGAATGGCCAATTGGATTTACTGATAATACTGCTTTTGTTGTACTATTAATCAGTGTTATTGCATTAAATTAAATAATTGAAAAAATATTTTAAATAACCCACTGAAAGTAAGAGGAATCTGGTTGTTCTGTATATTGTGAGCATATACTGATGTGGAATTTTGACAGAAAACATGAAATAAAGAAGAGGTTCCCTAGTAAACACTATTTCTAATGACCAATATAAAAATGTATGATTGTTACAAATCAGAATTGTTGTAATTGTAATGTGTCAAGTCCTTACCATACTATTAAAAAAAAGTGACATTATTTAAAATTCCATTTTCCTTTATCTATAGAGACAATCTTATTTCAAAGAAGTTCTTGCAGAAAGTTACTAAGCAACACAGACTATTAGAGTATGCTATGAAGGAACTCTTGAAGATAAGATTATGAGATAGGAAAAGGTTCACATAAGCACCTAGTTACTTCATAAGGCAGTAAATTATGAGATTAATATATTTGAATAGGAGTGCTTACACTGTAATCAGATTCACTAACTCCTATGGAAGGTGAATCCTGCAAAGCAATAGAAACACATTTATTTTCATATAGGAAGGATTCTTTTATGATCTTACTTGTAGAGAATATAAATTAAAAGAATAAAAATAATGTGCCACATAGAATCTCCAATTTTCCCTAAATCAAGGAATAATCAATAAAAAGATATACTACCTTACCTGCTGCTTAAACAGACAAGCTTAAGAATCAACAATAACACAAACATATAAGTACACAATACAACTATCTTGTAAATATGTTCTCTTTTAGGAAATACTTAAGATAAAGTTAAATTGGGAAATAAACTATTATTTTCATTCAGAAGTCTCATTCTCTTTGATTTGTTTGTAGGACCTACAATATAAGTAGCAATAGAACAACTTCTCAAGAAAAACACTCTAGATTATGTCTTATTTTTAATAAATAATTGTACATGACTTTGGGTGGTTAAAATATAATGCTAACCAAAAAAGAACTAGTGCCTAGAAAACGATTCTACAACAAAGTTCGCATCAATAAATACAGACATTTAAACAGCACACACATTCCCTTGGGCTTCTGCAACACTAAGGTGTGTAAAGTAAATTCACAAATTACTTTTTCCTTTGAATGAGCTGATGCAACAGTAAGACAAAAATAACAGTAAGACAAAAAAACGTACCAGTGAGAGGACTGAATAGTCACAGTGTATTAAGGAAAGTGCATATAGTTCACTACCTTCCGTCCATTACTGAAAATATTAGCAGTTGTAAATAGGTAAATCAAAGGCAAAAGAGAAAGTATCACTTAAAAAAAAATTGAAATATAGAAGCCAGTACATGTAAGAACCAGCACATCAACCGTCAGCTTCTGATGCATGAGAGAAATTATATTTACCTGACCATAAGATCCAGTACCACCATATGTGGAAAATCCATCCTGTTCAGATAACACAAATCATTTTCATACTGCAAACTGAAATTTCATTTTAGAAACACACATACTGTAGTGATCATTTTCTGGGGAGATTGAAAATATACAAATATTTACTGAATTGTGAGAATACATATTGAACAACTCAGTTATATCCCTGTAAAACACTAATTTTAACATAATAATTTAACAAATTCATAGAATAAACTGAATTTCCAAATTGGAAGAGACTTCCATTTGCCTGATAACTAAAATCAGAAAGGCTTGGGCTGAAAAGGGCATTAAAGATCATCTAGTTCTAAATCCTCTGTCATGCACAAGGTTGAAGTTAGGTTTGTTGAGAGCAATAAACTGTAACCATCAGAGGCACATCACTTTTTGTATACTCCCCTGAAAACTTCCAAAATATATACTTCCAAAAAAAAAAATATATATAATGAGAGCTATAAAAAAAAAGAGAGAGAAAAAAGAAAAAAAAAGTGGATTTACCTGACCATAAGATTCACTGTCATTGTCATTGACGGAAGACCCTCCCTGAACAGAAAATAAAAAGTTTAAGATTTTTGTTGTCTCAATTAAGTGTTTTTCTTCTTTCAAGGCCAGTACAGGAATGAAGGTTATGGAATTCTGTGTTGATTGGGAAGATGGACTCCATGATCTATTGAAATCCCTTCCAACTCTGCAATTCTGTGACTTTACAAATGAGGAAAAAAATCTTACCTGTCCATAAGATCCTCCAGGATAGAAGGAAGACCCGCCCTGCAAAGAAAACATTCAGTTACTGTTTTGTACTTTAAATGTACTCTCAATAAAGATGCTTGGACTTCTTCCAGGCAGATACAACAATCAGAATATTTACCTGGTTTCCAGAATAAGAGCTGTGGGAAGAACCTGGGCCTCCCTAAAAGGAAAACAAGAGATCAGCTACTTTCTCGCAGGCAAGATAAATGCATCTGATTCTCATTCTACACTATTGCTCTTAGTTTTGAGCTACCCTTTTTGGTATCTAAATGAAAATTAAGATCAATAATGTTGAAGTAGAAGAAATCTGGCAGCAACTTTCTTAGCCTAATAAATTACGATTTCTTCAAAGTAACCATATATACTTCTCTGTCCTGTTCTCTGTCAAACTTCACAATGCTAGATTCTTTAAGGTTGATGTAACTTAGCTAGTCTAAAAGACAATTGCCAGGTCTGTAATTATGATACTCTGCAGCTACCACAGAACTGGCAGTCCAGAAATCAGGATAATGGGGTTCTGTGTTAACCTAACAAGGGTAGAGGAACAACTACCTGTCCATAGGATCCTCCAGGGTAGAAGGAAGACCCTCCCTGTGCAGAAGAGGACAGAATGGATTACTGTCTTATATTTGGCTACTCCTTCAGGAAAGGTTTGAGATGGGTAGGATACTTAATCTGAATGTTTACCTGGTTACCAGAATATGTGCTGTGTGAAGAACCTGGGAACCTCTGAAAAGAAAGCATATACTACCTATTTTCTTGCAAATAGGATATTACAAATAAATGTACCTGATCCTCAATTTAGGACAAAATTTTTAAAGAAGAAATAGCAATAATTTTCTCAGCTGAATGTGATGACACTTTGGAAGGTCAAACCACGATTTAATTGGTTTTCTTTTGTGGCACACTTCAGGCTGTAGTTTACAGCAAGCTTGATTCATTTGTTGGGAGTTAAGAAGGGTATTTCCTAACAGTCACTCCAGGGGGGAGTATATGAATGAAGATAATCGAAGTCTGTTTTGACTTTAGAAATGAGGAAGCAATCTTACCTGTCCATAAGATCCTCCAGGATAGAAGGAAGACCCGCCCTGCAAAGAAAACATTCAGTTACTGTTTTGTACTTTAAATGTACTCTCAATAAAGATGCTTGGACTTCTTCCAGGCAGGTACAACAACCAGAATATTTACCTGGTTTCCAGAATAAGAGCTGTGGGAAGAACCTGGGCCTCCCTAAAAGGAAAACAAGAGATCAGCTACTTTCTCGCAGGCAAGATAAATGCATCTGATTCTCATTCTACACTATTGCTCTTAGTTTTGAGCTACCCTTTTTGGTATCTAAATGAAAATTAAGATCAATAATGTTGAAGTAGAAGAAATCTGGCAGCAACTTTCTTAGCCTAATAAATTACGATTTCTTCAAAGTAACCATATATACTTCTCTGTCCTGTTCTCTGTCAAACTTCACAATGCTAGATTCTTTAAGGTTGATGTAACTTAGCTAGTCTAAAAGACAATTGCCAGGTCCGTAATTGTGATACTCTGCAGCTACCACAGTACTGGCAGTCCAGAAATCAGGATAATGGGGTTCTGTGTTAACCTAACAAGGGTAGAGGAACAACTACCTGTCCATAGGATCCTCCAGGGTAGAAGGAAGACCCTCCCTGTGCAGAAGAAAGAAGACAGAGTGGATTACTGTCTTATATTTGGCTACTCCTTCAGGAAAGTTTAGATATGAAGCTTCTGAATAGGAGGATGCTTAATCTGAAAGTTTACCTGGTTTCCAGAATATGTGTTGTATGAAGAACCTGGGGCTCCCTGAAGAGAAAAAAAGAACAAGTAATTTTTATCGCAAACAGATGTTTAAGGAAATAAGTCTAACTCTTAATTTCTTTTCTTTCAAAGTATAGACATTTTCTCTCAAATGGGATGCTTCATCGGTTATTAAAAGAGAACACTAGTAATTTTCATTAGAGGTGAAGAACCCTGTTCCTGCCTTTTCAGGTTAAATGACTTATAAAAAGTAATACCTTTTCATCTTAGTCTTTCTACTTACAGAATAGTATGTTGTGGCTGGGAGACTCTACATTGTTAGAGATGATCATGACCCTGACCACATATTACATATCTGCTAAAACATCTAATTCCCAAAGCAGAAATAGTATATAGATCTGATTTTTCAGCTCACCACTTACAGGACAAAGACTTTTCACCAGTACGCAGTATCTATTATTATTTCCACCTTTGCTTCATATACCAAACAATCAAAGTATGCTTGGACTTTTTGCACAGAGAATTTGAAGACTGAGCTCTTGTCTTTAGAAAAACTTAGAGGAAACTTGAGTAACTGCAGTGTGACAAATTTCGTAATCCACATAAGGAAAATCATAATTTCCATTGGGGGAAAAAAAATAAAGAAAAAATTGTTAAATCTACTCATGTTTAAATCTTAATGTACAATCTTTTACCAGGTTGAGGAGAACTTCATAACTGTTAAGTTTTAAAGAAACCTATTTGCAAGTATTTTCCTCCTGGGTTGAAGAATCTTCAGAAACAGATTATTGTATTTTATGCAATATTTTTGATTACTGATTTATCTACAGATAAAAAATCATCTTCACCTTGATTCTTATTATGTAGGAGACCACAGGCAATTTGTTTGCATACTAATCTTAGGTGCTGCTACTGCCATATGTAGAGGACCCACCCTTCACAGAACATTAAAATAACTCCTGTTTTAATTCAGTCCATGCCTTTGGGAAAGACCACTAAACTTTACCATTGGGCGAAGTCAAAAAACAAGACTATTGCTATACAGTTTATCATAAATTAATTCTATCAGTTGATGTTATCACAAACTGAAATAAGAGTTTCTTGTGTAACTAAGTCCATGTATGGAATAATTCATTTTCTAATGGCCCAACTAATGGCTTTTTTTTTTTAATGCTGTTGAAAAAATTTTTTTGAGAGCAAGTAAATATATACTCCATCTCCTGGCCAAGGTTTTCTGGTTTCCTTTCAAAAAACTAAGCCTCTCTGTGCACCAACTGAAAGCATATAGAAAAAAATACTATTGGAATGTATTATTGTATGTATTACACGTAGTCATACCTATACTTCTATACTTGCATGCTTTTTCCTTGTAAATGTATTTGTTTATATAGCATTATGATCACAAGACAAAGCAAAAACATTTTTTTCTTCAATGAAATTTCAATATTATTCATTTTAAGAGGCTAGCATATATTTTTAAAACGTACAGGTCACGATTACTTCTCTAATTATATGAGAGAGGTAGCAGTCTGATAAACCAAAATTACTGTTGTATGTTACAGTTATCCACGGTAAATTCAGAAAACAGTAAATTCTCTACAAAATTTTTTTTTCCTTAAATTGTGTGCATTTTTAATTTAAAAAAAAAAAAAAAAAAAAAAGAAATCCCCAATGAGTTTCTTGTTGAAACTGAAAACTAAAAGAAAAATTACATCATACAGTCTCAAGAAAAGTTTGTATGATAGATCTTCAGGTAGAAGATAGGTGAAGTCAGTATTCACATTCTCTATACTTCAGTACACGGTAACATTTGAGAATCAAAAATACATACCAGATTTTATTATAAAATATTCATATTTTGCTTATTCAAGTAAAAAAAGTCTTAGTACTTGTTTTATGCTGCTCGATTCACAGCTGGAGAACAAGAGCTAGAAGTGCACTTCACTGACAAAAGAACCTTCACCTGCACTGTAAAACCAGTATAGCCACAATGTACATTTAACCTCATTCCTAGGGCTTTCCTGATGCAGAGGTACTGCCTAAAAAACGTGTTACTGAACATGAAGTTGCAGTGATTCGCTTTATGGCAAAGAGATACTTTAAATATTGATTTATTTCAAATGTTTATGTCTTATTTATCTTTTTTTTTTTTTTTTTACATTTTAGTCACAACATTTTATTAGAAGTACAAGAAATCTAATCTGAATGCAATTAACGCATACCTAAAGTAAAACTCACAGTTGTATTTCATTCTCCATAATTCTACCCATTTTTAGGACACTATCAATAATGTTAAAGTTACCTGTGTGTCCATACTTATTAGGTGATTAATTCAAAATATTATGTAGATGTAAGTATAAAATTAGGAAAAAGAATCACCTGTCTAACACCACTGCTTCCATCAGGACAAATGCAACCACCCTATAAATACAAATAGTGAAACTGTTACTGATTTGTAGAAGTTTGAAATGAAACTTTTCTTCATTTGCCAAACTATATTTAGGAAAAGAAAGACCAGAGGACTACAGAGGAACTCTGACTTTCCTACAACTGAAATGACGAGAGTGCAGCATAGTTCTAGATGTTTAATGTTAGCTTTGGAATTTAAACTGACATTACATCTCAGTGCTATGTCTCAATTATAGATGCCTCATCTAGAGAGAGCAATCTGGGAAGTCAGAAGTATCAACATTCATTTACCAATAAGCCACGCGTGAAAGTGTTTAAAAAGAAATTTCATGGAACCATTTCAAATAAATACAACCTGAACAGGGTCATTTAATTTACAGCTTAATCTGTAACTAAACCAATGTTCCACTGCAAAATGGCTGGACTTCAACTCTGACTCCTGATTTTAATTAATTAAAACTACCAGGAAGGTATCTGGACAAGACCAAATAATAACAGAGAAATATCCAACCTGACCACTTGATCCACCACCAGTTGCAATAAATGATCCACCCTGTGAAGAAACCAATCTATTTTATGGAAGCATTTTATCAGATCTAAAGCATATCTAGGAAAAGAATCCAATGACATTAAAAAAATAGTGAGGTGTTAGGTCACAAACTTTGTACTACTTCCCTGCTCTAAACAAAACTATCCATTTGGAATTCTGAAACATTATGAAAATGTGTATTTTCACAATTATATTAATATTTTACAATTAAATTTAACAAATAAATAATGTGCTGACTGGGTAAAATACATACCAAATTGGAGCCAGGAAAACTAATGAAGAAAAGTGCTACTCATTGGAACTCACAGATCTTAGTATTATCAATTTAAACTCTTTGAGACAAAGGACTACGATAATATCTATGTAATGCTGGGTCAAGTAGGTCTACAAATTTCCAAGAAATTGATAGGTACCACAACAGTAAAACATATTTTTAAAAAGCCCAAAAACAAAACAGAATCAGATCCCAGTCTGGATTAGTCAACTTTGACTTTGGAACACAGACATTACTACAACAGTACATAGATTTACAAAACATGAAGACTGGATCTGCTTTTGTGACAGAATTTAACAACATGTACCTTGTTGTTAAATTCTTAGATGAAACATAAATATATATCTGACCATTACCCTTCACTAGTTTTTGTTTCTAAAAATGAGATTTTGAAACTATTTATTTTGTGTCACCTATTTAGTGACAGAAGGCAATACATTCTGGGCCCTTTATCATTATTCACATCTGTAGAATTATAAAAGTACGGGGAAAAAAAATCAGATAAATTAGTGGAGATTAATTTTCAGAAATTAAAATATAATTTATGAGAAAGATCCCTGCAATAAGATGATGGAGCAGAGACTGTGCTATTACCTGGTAGTTAGTGTGGCTGTCATTTGAAGCAGAGGACTCATTCTGCAAAGAAATGAGAAATGACTCACCTTTCAGTAAGGGTAACTAAGTAAAATACACAGTTCTATTGGAAAAGAACTAATTAACTCTAAATAGAATAACCTTTTACAAAAGCTAAATCTTTTGTAACTAATACACCAAAGTAGCTAACATCATCAGTTAAAAAAAAAGTGATGAGTATGGTTACCTGGACATCATAGTCTCTTCTGCTTAAAACATGTGATGTATCCTGTAAAATCAGAGACATCTGCTATTAAGAGTTGGAAACTCTAATCTAGCCATAGGCCTTTTTTTCCTGTACTCACTATTTATAATGACTCCAGATCATTTAAGGCATATATTTGAGTAGAAATGCCTTATTATAAAAGATCATTCACACAATTTTTATAAGCTTCTGCAATCTGACTTGAAGCTATATAATACATTATCTGTATATCCTTTACATGACAGAAAGCAAAATAAATTTCCAAACATTACATTTTTAGTTCATTATTATATCTTACTTCAGCTATATTTTGGCTGCCCTCTGTTTGCACAACACATTAATTTTGACTAATCATAGCTTGGAGGAACTCTATATGTCCTTCTTGAAGAATAGGAATTTGAGTTGCCCTGTATCTCACAACAAGTCTTCATGTCATGAATTTTTTCATGTATTACATATACAATACACATGTACACACACATACATATACTTTAAAATAAGTTCCTCAAAAAGAGCAAATGCCCAAGCTCTTTTATTTTAGTTTATCTTTAAACAGGAGAACATTAATTAGATCAAACATATTTGGGAAAAAAATCAGAGATAATCATGAAAAATTAGGCATAATTTGGATAAAAGTCCTACAGACCAGTGGAAAAAAGAGAGACTTACTCTGACAACAACTTTCCTCTTCACACAGCTAGAACTCTGTAATGAAATCAGAAGCTATTTATTTATTTATGGATGGAGATATCCACACAAAGAACTTTCTGTAAGATTCTATCTAAGCATGTCAAAGGAATACATTTAGGGAAGGGAAAAGTTCTACAGAATTTTGGTTGACCTCACTTTCAATAGATGATGCAGTGGTAAATATTTGTATTAGGTAGCTTTATGTTTAAATAATTTTAATATTTCTAGACTGGTTTTGGAGCAAGAGACGAAAACATAATTTACCTTCCAAAATCATTGTACTACAAAAATGAGTGCCAAGCTCATTAGCATATTTCTTCCTGTGTAACCAGTTTAATCTCAGACCTAACTGCACCATAATGCATGACTAATAAACAGTGAGATAGAAAAGTCTGTTTTCAGTGTGGTGTCATGTCCTCCCTCCACTGAATTCAGTATATTCAATGAATCACAGTATCGTAGGGGTTGGAAGCAACTTTTGGAGATCATCTAGTCCAACACACGTGATAAAGCAGGTACCATACAGTATGTTGCACAGGAAAGCAAAGAGTGATTCCAATTTTCAGTAAATTTGCCTGAATAGTAACAAAATCAGAAACTACTAATGTAATAGAAAGGAAAAACAGGGAAAAGAGTGAAGTGGTAGAGCACATGGCTGACAACTGAAAAGAAGGCAAGTAGCTGATGACAGGTTACTGTAGATGTCAGTAAAAAGGGAGAAAAGGAGAGTTTCTATGAACAGAAGGGATGGAATAATTGCTTAGTCACAAACTGTCCACGTGTCACTATTTCTCCTGGTAGGACAGAAGGAAAAGTCATGACAAGTATCACCTGAGGACTAGCATCTATGCATGTTTAATTTAAAACTAGTGTCAAAAGATTGAGGCAGCAACATATCTCATATAAACAGATGGTTAATACCAAAATAACTATCCAGTCAAAGTACATATTTCCAAAGGGCCTAATAAAAACTGTGCTAGTGTACATTCTTAGAAGTATCGCACAATATTAGATGATTGTGCAGCAGCCTTGAGAACAGAAGGAACTGAGTACAGAGAAATATAATGTGAGATAATCTCACTCTGATTGCTTTTATAATAGCCTCCATAAAATTAATTAATATTTCACTACAAATAGAGACCCATTTAGAAGAGTTCAGTTACTAACACAGATTAATTGCAAGAATACGAATACTGTAGATGAAGAAAAGTCCTTACCCGGCTATTAGCATTATATGTAGTGTCATTCTGGAAAATAAAATATTATTTAAATATAGTAAGCTCATTGAAATTTAATTCTTTATGATGTAGTGTACAGAGTCAAGAAAATAAATCATACATGCTCCAAAGCTCAAATCCTCCACTGGTTTACCTAAATTAGTTTGAAATCCTGCCATCTTCACGTGAAATTATTTTAGCACTAAACATAGATTGGTAATAATACAAAGTAAAAAGCAGTAGAATATCTTGCATGTTGTCTCTTCACCTCCTTTCCTTCTTTCAAGATATGTATTCAAAACTTGTCTATGGAATTATTAATTATTTTTAAAGAAGTTTAATTAAAGTGTATCCTTACATTTTGGGAAAAAAAAATTCTATGTGTGCAAAGCAACTGAAATCTTTTTATTCATATTTCATTTCATTAAGATATATGTATTTAAAGGCACAAAATGCATCCTTACAGGCCAATTACTAGCAAGAAAATACGCAGCTGCAGTGTGAAGACTAAATATTCCCTCTGGTTAAATTTGTTTACAAGACTGCATCTCATAGTGTAATACTTTCTCACCTATATGAATAGAGTTGTGATGAAATATATTAAAGAAAGCATACTCACATCATCACAGGCATTGGGATTATCATCTGAGAAATCCTGTGAATCCTACATGAACATCAGATATTCAGTTATTTCCTCAGTAAAATGGATAGTTAAAAAGATACTTTGATTTTTCACCTCAGAATTGAGGCTCATGAAAACAAAAAACTGAAGCTGAGTTAAAGTTTTTTTTATAAGAAAAACAATCAAGTATATGGTTGTAATAGTTGCTTACAGGGAATGTTCAATTCTTCAGAAGAAAAATGAGAAAGAAATAAGAAGAGCATAGAAATTATTTTTTATTATTAAAACTAAGAGAAGATGATGCAATTAAGAAGGACCTAAAAAAAACATGAAAGAATACCCAAGAAAGAAGTAGTTACCTGACTATCGTAATAGCTGTCTGAGGAGGATGATCCACCCTTTAAAACAGATGAAACAAACATTGGAGAAAATTAGGATACAGAAAACACTATTTTGAGCATAAGCTGAAGTTTGTAAGGAGTGATGTATTAAAAGAGAAATAAAGCATTACTTACTTGGCCACCACCATAGTTTTGTGAGTATGATCCACCCTTTAAAACAAACCAGTAAAAATCAGAAAATAATGATACAGAAAAACAAATTTTCAGCAGTGGCTAAAGGTTGTGATTTATAAGTATGGAAGTAAAGTGAACTTACCTGGCCACCCCCATAATTTTGAGAGGATGATCCGCCCTTTAAGACAAACCAACCAACCAACATCAGATAAAATTACACAGAAAAAGACCAAGCAGAAGGTAAACCTTGTAGGAGGTGACGTGTAATTGGTGAAATAAAGCATTACTTACCTGGCCACCACCATAGTTTTGTGAGTATGATCCATCCTTTAAAAAGGCACAAAAAGCAACAAAAGAAAGAAAAAAAAAAAGAAAAAAAAAACATCAAATAATCATCCGAGATCATTAGGATACAGAAAATCTCCATTAGAGCATAGGGTAAAGCTTGTTGGATGTGACATACAAGTAGAGAAATAAAAGGTTCACTTACTTGGCCACCACCATAGTTTTGTGAGTAAGATCCACCCTTTAAAATAAACCAACAACCAACATCACAGAAAATAGGGATATAGGAAACCTGATTATGAGCAGAAGTTTAAGGTTTTAGGATGTGATTTATAAATACAGAAGTAGTACATAACTTACCTGTCCGCCACCATAATTTTGAGAGGATGATCCACCCTTTAAGACAAACCAACCAACAGACATCAGAGAAAATTACAATAATAATAATAATTTAAAAAAAACATTAAGCAGAAGCTATAGCTTGTAGGAAGTGATGTGTAATTGGTGAAATAAAGCATTACTTACTTTGCCACCACCATAGTTTTGTGAGTATGATCCACCCTTTAATAACAAACAAATAAAATCAAGTAAGAAAAAAAAAACAACAGCCAGAAAACAAACAAACCAAAAAAACCAGCATCAGAGGTCAATAGGATACAGAAAACCTCAATTTGAGCATAGGCTATAGCTTGTAGGAAGTGATGTGTAATTGGTGAAATAAAGCATTACTTACTTTGCCACTACCATAGTTTTGTGAGTATGATCCACCCTTTAAAATAAAACAACCAATGTCAGACAAAATAAAGATGCAGGAAACCTCAATTTGAGCATAGGTTAAAGCTTGTAGGATGTGATATATAAGTAGAGAAATAAAAGGTTCACTTACTTTGCCACCACCATAGTTTTGTGAGTATGATCCACCCTTTGAAACCAACCAATCAACATTAGAGAATATTAGGATACAGAAAACTTGATTTTGAGCAGAGGCTAAAGCTTGTAAGAACTAATGTGTAATTGGTGAAATGAAGCATTACTTACCTGGCCACCACCATAATTTTGTGAGTATGATCCACCCTTTAAAACAAACCAGTTGATCAAGATCAGAGAATATTAAGGATACAGAAAATGTGATTTTGAGCAGAGGCTAAAGCTTGTAGGAACTAATGTGTAATTGGTGAAATGAAGCATTACTTACTTGGCCACTACCATAGTTTTGTGATCCTCCCTTTAAAATAACAAATATAAAACCTATGTCAGAAGAACCTGTGATTTCATTTGGGAATTGTAAAGCTATAATAAGCAATTGTTTGAGATTATTTTGAACAGCTACAACTTTCTAGATGACCGTAACTGCAATACCAGCATCTTAATCAAGCATGGCACAGAATAGCTACCTAAGAATGCAAACCAGATCTGGTTAAAATTTATTATCAGAGAGGATAACAACTTTTGACAGGAGAAAAATCAATTTCTTCCTGCGTGGCTGACACCATAATTTTGTGAGGATGATGATTCACCCTGGTAACAACAACATTTGAGTATTGCAATATTACAGATATAAAGGTTATAGAATCTGTATGAAATAAAACCTCACTAAGAAGAAATAACAATCTAGTACTTACCTGGCTACCACCATAGCTTTGTGAACTGTATGATCCACCCTATGAAACCAATATAGCAACAGTTATCTACACACGTAGAGATGAATCATATATTAATCCAGAGTTGGTTTTATTTGGTTATAGGGTTCTTTCTATGTATGTTTCAGGGCTGATTGATATAAAGCATTGGGGATAAAAAAAAAAAGACTGGAGATGGGGAGGTTATGCCACACTCATAATTAACAAAATTACACTTTGGATTTGAATTTATGGAACAGTTTTGATCAATGAATAATAGAAAGCAGCCTACCTGGCTACCACTCTGGGATCCATCCTGTAAATTAAACAAAAAAAATTATGCATAATTTTTACACTTACTGTTTGACCACTAATCTTATGATACTTTTTTTTTTTTTTTTTTTTTTTTCAGAGGAAGAAGGAGCATAGGCAGATATGCAACTTAGGTATGATTTCAATCTTAGTATCAGTTGATTCAGTGGCAAAACTAACTTTGGATATGACTTAAAATTAGAGGAGGAAGTCTATTTACCTGGTGGCAGGGATTGCTATCATATGAAGTACCCTGTTGAAAAACAAACAAAAAGTTAACAAACAAAAGGATAAATGCTCAAATATTCATTTTATGGAAAAATAACTAGCTTTCTTAAAATTTCTAAGACAACAAAATTTAACAGAGTTTAATGAGTTTAATTTTATTTAACCCACTCAGTCAGCTGCTCTACCCTCTGCCCGTCCCACATCCAACTACTTATAAGCACCAAAACACAGATAATGAAAGCAGGATGTTTTGGTTGCAATATAGAAAAGTGAGGTACTTTTGCAACCAATGCTTCTACTAACTTATCCAAGTTCTTCTTGATTGGCAAATATTAACAGATCACTTCAGGCAATCCTTTAAGGAGCCAACAGTCACTGCTGTGTGACAATCTACCTCAGAATCTTTCTAGATTCACACATCTCAGATCTTCAATTTCCCTGTTTTAGATATATTTTGGCTGCATACATTCTTCTTGGAATAGCAGGATGAGAAGTAGTACAGTGCATTCTAATCTGTTTGCTGCCCTGCAGTTATTAAAGGCACAGCTTTTCTGCTAATAAGTCACCTGTGATTTAGTTTTGGTGGAAGCAACACATTCTTCAATGTTTCTTCACAGTTCTTCAGTTTCATTGCTGTTACTGTATCCTTGCCCACAGATACATATCAACAGTACTCTTCTATTGCTTCTTATGCTTTCACATATGCATTTCCATTCATACTTAAGTCGTACTAATCTTAATTTTGCTAAAGGTTTCTGTATTATACTTATCACTCTTGTTCTCCCTGCTTTCCTCAGTGTACTTATCTATACTTTGATTTACTGTCAAGGCTGCATCCATGCCTTTTTCTTCACCTAGGATCTTATCATTGACAACAATCTATATACTGTTGTAAGAATACATGAGTTGAAATGGACCCAGAATATAAATTACTGATCTGCTTCACGTTCCAGAGGAGTCACCTTCTTTATCTATTGCATCCTATAGGAACTGCATAGAGAATCATCCAAAAATTACTCAAAAACACAGTTACATCTGTTTGCTCAGTAGGAAAATGTTCATATACTTGTACATCTGCAATTAGCTGTATAGGGGAGAAGCCACTTCATTTTGGTTACAATGATCAACAAGTCTCATCTCTTGAAGGACTCGAAGCTACATATTATCATGTGACTATGAAAGCAAAAGATTCCTACTAACAGACATTATATAGTTTCTTGAAAAATAAGGTTACTAATACATAGAAAGCAGACTCTAATTTTAAAATGTCTTGGAAAAAGGAGACTTACTTGTCCACAACCTCCACTGCCACCGGAAGAAGAAGCTCCACTCTGCTGGGGTGGTGGAAAAAATAAAATAAAATAAAAAAAGCACTTCAGTAATTCAAATATAATTTTTCCTCATTTCAAATAAATGAATAAATAATAAAGGATTTCAGCTATTTGTCTGCTAAAGAGGAGGAAGACTAGCTATGTACTGCTGTGAATTTATTTGATTTCCTTGTAAAATCTTGTGGATGTAAGATGACATCTACAGGTACTCCTTTTGATGTAAGAAAGACTTTCTTGGTCTTTCTGTTTTTCCTGTTGAGCCTGTTGTTCCCAGATGCATACAAAAAAACTATAATAATCTCACTTCTAATGACATTTTACTGTGTTATTCCAAGAAACAAACCTCACAGAATGCACAACGCATGTATGAAGACACCAGAACAACACATACATACATTATATTCTACTGTAATGTAACTATTACATGAAAATTAGCTTTAGAAGAAAATTTCCTTTAAATTACATATTCTAAATGACAGCTAAATTCTTTTGCAGAGCCAGGGCACTTCACTTTCTCAAATGCTATATACTGACTGGTAATTTACTGTTTATTACCTGGCCATAGGAATTGCCTCCTTGTGGCTGATAGGTCTGTAAGAAAAGCAAGAAGCCATTTGTAAACAAAACTGTAGTCTTAACAGAACTGCAACAGAAAAGCATATGTCCCAGAAGAGTTATTCTACGTTCTTTTTAGAAGTGGTAGATTTGCGGGATGACTAAAAACCATGCCCCGAAACACCAGAGGAATAAAATTGACAAAACTTAAACATTACACACACATACACACACAATAAAAACAATCTCAAACCAACAAACAACCAAAGTCCTTTTGAAAGGCAGATCTCTACACTTCATAAAAAAAAGACTGACCTGGCCATAGGACTGGCTGCCTTGGGAACCCTTTAAGAAAGAGAAGACAATGACTACCTTGTCAGAGAATGTCATAGTTTTATGAGGCTTTTCTAAAGTTTATTATGCAAGTACAGATGGACAAAGGTTTCCCAACAAGGCTCCACCTGAGCCAAAGGAAACAGAGTAGTACACTAACATTCATCCAATGTATTGTCCTATTATGGCAAAAGCTGTAACTCAAAGGAACTCAGACTGCCAAAGGAAACATCATTGTCAAAGAATCTGTCAGTCACAGATCAGTGAATAACTTCTTACAGAACATTCAGTTTGCTTACCTGTCCATAAGAACTGCTGCTGATAGTGTATTTTGGCCCACCCTAATACAAGGAAACCGTTTGGTTAGTATCCTTTTATAAGGGACCAGTTTGCTTTAGCAAAAGCAAACAACTATATCCTAAAGCAGAGTATGGCAGAATGAAGAACCAGGATTTTCTCCTGGACATCACAGTTGTAGAATCATCAGAGTTGGAAGGGAACTCTGAGGGCCAGCTACTCCAGCTCCCCTGTGATGAACAAAGACCACAGCTAGATCAGGTTACCCAGGGCCTTATCTAGCCTTGCCTTGAAACTTGCAGGGATGGGGCATCAACCACAACACCAGGTAATCTGTTCCAGTGCCTCACCAACCTTCCTGTAAGATACTTTTTCCTTATATTCAAACTAATCTACCCTCCCTGAGCTTGAAGCCATTTCCCCTTGTTCTGTCACCACAGACCCTGCTAAAGAGTCTGTCTCCTTCCTTTCTATAGCTTCCCTTTAGATAATGAACGGCTGCTACCAGGTCACCTCAAAGCCTTCTCTTCTCCAGGCTGAATAGCCTCAGCTCTCTCAGCCTGTCCTCATAGGACAGGTGTTCTTTTCTGTGGATCATTTTTGTGGCTCTTCTCTGGATGTTCTCCAACAGGTCTATTTCTCTCCTGTACTGAGCACTCCTCATCTAAATGTAGTATTCCAGGTGAGGCCTCACCAGCAGAGTAGAGAGGCAAAATCAGCCCCGTTTGACCTGTTGGTACTGCATCTTTTGATGCATCCCAGGATATGGATGGCTTTCTGGGCTTTAAGGGCACATTGGTGGCTCATGTCCAGCTTTCCATCCACCATTATCCCCAGGTCTTTTTTGGCAGGGCTGCTCTCAATCTTTTCATCCTCCAGTCTGTATTGGTAATGGGGGTTCCTTCAACCCAGGTGCAAGATCTTGCACTTTGATTTGTTGAACCTCATGAGGTTCACTTGGATCCACTGCTAAAGTCTGCCTAGGTCGCTCTGAATGGCATCCCATCCCTTTGGCATGTCAACCACACTCCACAGCTCAGTGGCATCAGCAACCTTGCTGAGGGTGCACTCAGCCCCACTGAAGAAGATATTAAGAGTATCAGCCCCAGCACCAGCCCCTGGGGGACTCCACTCATTAGCAATATCCATCCAGAGATGGAGCCATTGACCATCTCTCTCTGGACTCGATCCTGCAGCCAGTTCTTCATCCACCAATCAGTCCACCCATCAAATCCATATCTTTCCAATTTGGAGAGAAAGATGTTGTAACATCTTTCACAGAACATACTATCAGAGAAAAAGTTACAAATCTAAGTGATTGCTAATGCTTTTGCAGTGCCATAGAACTCAACTGTCACAAATGCAGTGCACTGACTGATGACTGCCTGTGCTTACCTGGCCATAGGAAGTACCTCCTTGTGGCTGGTAGACCTGTAAATAAAGAAATCAATTCAAAATTATTTTACTTGTGATGTAGGCGCCTCTTCCACTTTTATCTCTTCTAAAGGAAAAGAATAGAATAAGACAGAATTTACTGTTACTGAACTAGAATTATTTTGCTATATGCTATTCTGGATGAATATCCCAGCATACTGTACATATTAAACAACAATCACATTACATCCTAGATGGGATGCTAAGCTTATGAAAGTTTTTTAGGACACTGCAATCATGCAACACTTTCTGGATGTTTCTTTTGCCTGTTGATTTTTATCTGTGCTCAGATGGTCAATAGTAGCTGCAATGCTGACATGTATTCGTATTTTTGATGGGCCATTTTGCATAATTCCCTTCCTCTTTGGGGAAATAAAGGTGATACATAAAGAACTAACAAAAATACAATTGAAAATATAGACCAATACGAAGAAAACTAAATGATGCAATGAAAAGTAGCAGATCAAACAAATTAGTAAATGATGGTAATATATTTCAAAAAACATCTAGTAATGACACCAAACAATTATTAGCTGTTCATGTAATCTACCTCCAATACAGTGTCATTAAAGTTGAAATGTTTCATATACAAGCACAGCCGTGCCACAGCTGTCTGGGAGAGTTACGAAGACATGAATTGCCAAAAAGGTTTTGAACCATCTTTTGTATTTCTTCTATTCTGGCATAAATCATAAGAAAAATTATATCTACCTCACAATGTTTTAATTCACATACTAACTGTAAAAGGACACATGTTACAGCTGAAGGCTATAAGATCAAATCTGCCTGCAGTGGAGAACCTCAAACAATGTTTTTTAACATTAGATTAGAGAGAGACAGAGACCCATGTTTTTGCAGATATCCACTGAAAAAATACAACTATCATTTTCACACTCAAAATTTTGAAATGGATTTGGAGATTTGCTTCAGAACTCAAAATAATCAGGAAAGAAACACCACTTTACATGATTTTAAGTTCTGCAGTGCAATGAGACACCACTTTCTCACATACTACATGCTGACTAATGCTTACCTGGCCATAGGAACTACCAGGTCGAAGCTGAGAAATCTGCAAGAAAAGCCAGAAGACATCTGTAAATAAAGCTATAGATTTAGCAAAGCTACAGCAGAAAAAAAAAATTAAAAATATTGATCAGTAGAGTATTCCTCTGTTCTATATTCTGCTTTCTACATAGTAACCCTGTGGCATAACCAAAACCAGGAACTATCCTGAAACACCAAGAAGGAAAGTTTGCAAATGAGTAAACAAAAAAACAAACCACAAAAAATGCTCAAACCAACAAACAACCAATGTTCTTCCAATGTCCTTTTGAAAGGCAGATCCCTACAGAAAAGTTCAGTATTTTTGAGAAAAAAAGACTCACCTGGCCATAGGACTGGCTGCCTTGGGAACCCTTTAAGAAAGAGAAGACAATGACTACCTTGTCAAAGAGACTTTTATAAAGTACATAATTATGCAAATACAGCTGTTCAAAGGTTTCCCAACAAGGCTCCTCCTGAGCCAAAGGAGATAGAGTAGTACACTATCACCCGTCCAGTGTATTGTCCTATTATGGCAAAAGCCATAACTCAAACAGGGACTCAGACTGCCAAAGGAAACACCATTATCAAAGAATATGTCAATCACTGATCACAGAGAGATTAGTGAAGAATTTTTTATAGAACATTCCATTTGCTTACCTACCTTACAGACAGCTATCTTACAGAACTTTTGCTGATTGAGGTGCCTGGATCACACTAAGTTAACTTTATGCTTGTGATGCCTTTGGCAAGTAGTCAGACCTAGCCTTAGTCAACACTCTTCTCACTATTTGCAGTGGTATGGATAATACTGCTTTTGTTCACACCATGAATATTTTCATGAGTTACTCCACAACAAAGCTTTTTTATCGTTATGTTAATATTTTTATCCATTTATTCTTCCTACTAGTAGATTTATCTGTGAGGCCTGAAGTGAGTCTGAAATACCTTGTTGCACATAAATATCAAGTTACGATTACCTATCACTCTTCATCTTTCACAACTTCTGAAAATTTAATGTCTAATATACGTGGGTCTGAATCTACAAGTATGGGATTCTTCTGAGCCTAGAAACACTTCCGCATGGTGTTAAGACTTTTTTTACAGATTTTAGAGGACACATTGTGTCAAACACAGTCACTATACTTCAACTAATTAAGTACAGAAATACATTTATGAATATCTTAACCAAAAGTATCCAAACATCAATAACTACAGACAAAAAAGAGAAAAACAAAACTCAAAGCAACAGAAGTATTTGCAACCTGCGAAACACAGTTAAGAATATATAGGAAAATATCTTTGTTCTAACCCTATTTTAGTGAAGTCTAGAGGCACATTTGTACTCCTTTTTAATCTCACCTACCTGAACATAAGTAGTACCGCTGCTCTGCTGTCTTTGCCCACTCTATGCAGGAACAAAATAATATTATTCATTTTAAAGAGAAATTGCTTATGTACTATGACATTTAAAGAAGAATCTCTATTCTTAAACATACAGGACAGTTTGAGTAAGCTTCTTTCACTTCAGCATACAAAGATACTTCTCAATGACAATTATTTACATAGTAAGTTATGTCATTTTGGTATGTCATTTGGTCATATGGTGTTTGTGAGAAATTAAAATACAGAGGCTTTCATGTTTTATGCTGCAATGACTGTTAATCAGCAACCAAAAAGGACACTCTGCCATAACAACAGAAACACATCTTTTACCTCATCAGTGTAGTTTGTCTACTGTTAAGATATCTATATTCATTTATTCCCAAATAGTTGTAATAGCTTAATTTCCTGAGGCAGAACTTGGGATAAAACACAAAGACCACAAAGAAAGAATGACTACCTGTATTATGATCTTAGTAGCAGAATTGCCCAAACTCTGTAAAACAGAACAGGAAAAAAAAGAAGCAGAGATTTAATTTGTTAAACAGAAAATATTTAGTTGTACCACTTTGCCTGGGAAAAGAAAGGAAAAGGGAGTACATGTGATTTACTAAGCACTGTATTTTGAAAACCCAGAACTAAATAAGTTTATCCTCAGCTCAGAAGGGGAAGGGAACCCAACGCACTACTAAAGTAATTTCCTATGCCTAAATCTCCTTCTAAGAGAGCTCTTGAAGGATATGGTTTTTTGCATTACCAGTTAGCTCAGTTTTTCCAAATTGGGTGAGTGAAGCTGCAACATCATCACCACTCAAATAGACCTTACTATCATCTACATTGGACTTCCATCACCACATACCTGAACAATTTCTGTCCCAGTCTATTGTTGTGCTCAGGTTTGTGTTATGAGGGACAAATATAAAGGGGAGTAGACACAATTTTTGAGGTAACAGGTTTGACTCTATGAGGGATATATTACTGCTATAGAAATCAAAAGAAAAAAGTATGCTTACCTGGGGATAGGTATGACGCTGCAAATGAAAACAAAAACCTTTAGGTATTTTGTACAGAGGCTTGACTAAGAAGGATGCTGCAGCATAAAAAGGGCCCTGTCTTTTCAGCGCAATACACAATCAAACATGGAAGAAAGATATAGAAAGGATGAAAGATAACTAATGGATTTTAATATTCATTTATGTTGAAACGAGTATGAGTAGGAACTGGACATCAGAAAAAAACACAACCATTTGTATCAATTTTTATTGCATACAAATTCATTTTAACCACATTAAGGTATAACTTACTTTTGGCTAATTATGAGCTCAAAGTAAGTAGAGTTGAAATTTACTAGTTTAAAAATAAGAATAGAAGTTAATTTACAAATCAAATTGCAGTAGAAGCAGAAAGTCAAAACTATTCAGGAACATGGATGTTATACACACTGAGACATGGAATCTGAAGTTAATCCAGTATCTGTGAACAGTAACAGCAATCACAGAATCATGACTCAGGTTAAATACTTGGCCTGTCATATTACGTAGATGTAGTTCCTATCTCACTATCGGCTCTGTCTGGAAGCAGTTATGTACCTAGGATAAACTCTGTGTGACAAAGATTGTCTCCATGTGTGCAAGGAATCCTTCTGGCAAATTAAACATGAAGCCACACAGCAGTTCTTTAAGTCAAAACTCTGGGAATGGTAGAGAGAAACTGCTTACCACAGGTGGAAATGGGTTGCTGTTGGGAATGACCACTATCTGTAGAGAGAATGGAGAAAGCAGTATATTTAAAGAAAGCCTGTGATACTACGGATGATTACTTTTATAAAGTACTACTTTTTATAACAGAAATTCTTAATATACAATACCAATAAAAGAATTTATACAAGGTTTACAGAAGAGCATAAGGAGACTTTCTTGCAATCAGACAGTGACTCAGACAGTAAAGATTGTAATGTACTATATCCACTGGCCTCTACATGCGCCCTTTATGATATGTCACTATCCACCACAAGGTGGAAGACCAATCCGGTCTTCATTCAGTGTTACACTAGAGGAAATGTTAATATTGACTTCATTTTTCTAATAACTTGGAATGCAATACTAGTATATTCTGCTTAGATATTAATGTTTTCTGATCAGAAGCTTTTATTTTTTAACTGAAAACAGTATCATCTAATGGTGTAAAAAGGAAGAGCTGGTGCTATCACAAGTAAAGAATTTCAATATAGAGGAAGCAGAATGTTTTAAAATGTAAGTTATAAAAAAATATAAAAAATTATCACTATATTTTGAACTATTAAAGGAAGGGGAAATTAAAATAGAAAAAAATTAACTATGAGGACAGGAATAGACACAGTGTACGCTTATTGATCATAGCCCTCAGCTTTCTGGGAAACGAACTGAGATGAATAGCATGTGTAAACACTAAGAGTCAAAATACATTAATTCTTACTGATTTCATTTTCTCAGTCTGATCTTAAAAATCATTACACGATCTGTAAACTTAACAGTTCCAATTACATCACAATCACTACCCTATCTTTTTTTTTTTTAATTTAGAAATCACCATAAAAATTTGTGAAATTTAAACGTTTAGATACAGGTCAGTCAACTGTGAACAAAAAAACATTGCTGCACAGGTAGGTATTATAAGGCAATGAAGAATCAAACTGATTACAATCATAAAAATCAAATTTTTTTTAGTAGTACCACTAAAATAAAAGGAGTCATGCCAAGTTACAAGTGTATGAATGTTTTTTCCTTTGAATTAAACAGAAAAGGCATGTTTACCTTCTTACTGGAATCTGAACTACTTGCAGGAACGGACTGTAAAGAATACAAGAAGACATATTTTGCTTAGGCAAATGTTTGACAAAATAACTACAGCACTATTTTCCACAAAAATGTTACAGATAATTACACTATTTCCCTAGATTCCTAAACAAAGTAAAATTTTGAAGGAAAATAGGAGTGTACTGGCAACTGATAAATAACAGAAATAGGACACTTGGCATATTTCTTTTTCAAACACTGAAGTTTGTTTATAATAAAAATAAACTGCCAGTAGAAAAAAAAATGAAACAATTCTACCTTCATCAAAAACAAACAGAAAACCTATAAAACAACCACTATAAAAATAATCTCTTCTTGAAACACAAGCTGGTATAAAGAGCATAGGCAGTAGAAATGCAAATGTTTCAAATGGAGCATTACATAACGTTCAAATTCTTCTATTTTACCAAACTACAAATACAATTGCATAGGCAAGAGCCACAAAACAAAGGCAAATATCTTCTAATAGGATGATATTACAGCATACTCTAAATGTGTAAATTATTGTTGAAGCCATTTCCAGATATAATAGATAACTATTTGAAGAGTCATCCCTTATTCCCTTCCAAACATTCTGTTATTGCTCAGTAGAAGTTGACTGTAGCTGCTTAGTAAGCTGAAAATTAAAACATGTTGAAGAGCACATAGTTACCTGGCCATAGGTAAGACTGCCATATGAGGATGCACTCTGAAAACAAAATATAAATCAGTTCTTTATTTACGCAGTCACTGGTTAACTATATCCTGAAGTCATTGCTTTTATCCGTGGAGAATTTACACTTCAGATAAACTCAGCTTCAACTACTTAAACATATCAGGGCATCACAAACTAATCCAAAATTGCTTGACAATGACTGCTGTAAAGTTTTTCAAGCATTCTAATACAGTCAGAAAATTTACGTTACTCTATCACAAATGAATTTTACACTTGCATATTAAACAAATATAATAATTAAATTAATATCATAGTAATTTACTATTCCAGAGTTAATATAACAAACCTTACACCTAAAGTTAAGCGCATGATTAAGTGGTTTTCTTGGCTAAGGTTTTGGTCCAAAACAGGCAGTAGAAAATTTATTGTATTGTATTTCTGATAGACTCTTTACATCCTTTCATTTTTTAAATGGAAAGTAAGTTAGATTGAAAAATGCTTTTTTTCCTAAAGTGAGAAGAAATGAGATTGATTACATAATTTTCCCTAGTAAATACAGAATTGTTGGATTTAATCACAAACACAGATTGTTAAAGAAAAATTGCAGGACTTACTACGCAATATCCAAAGAGATTTCCTCTAATAGACTTAATGCATTAAGAACTAAGAAAGAATTCTGAAATTTTGGTAGGCTAACAAGATTTCATTGAGACAGTGAATCCGTAATACTTCTTAATTCTTGTTATGAATTTCAGAATAGTACCCCAGATCGCCTACATTTTCTTTAATATATTTAAGAAAAATAATCTAATAAGTAAATAAGTAAAAAAAAAAAAGTAAAATAAGTACATCTAATGCAATCTGCAATGCAAAGCAGATTTAATAAGCATAGTAGTAAGTAATAAGTAAATAAATAAGCAACTAAATGTAAGTAAAAATAAGTAAACGTATAAGCAGCTTACATCTTTACATGCATTCTGGCTATATGCATTGGCAGCACCTCCCTAGGAAGAAAAAAGACAAAGCAGTTATTTCTCTACTATACTTACCTTAAAAGACATGCTTCAGACAACCTCAGTTTTAAGTGATCCCTATGTGGAATTGTTTTATTTTATTTTTTCAAATAAATGTTTGAACAAAGTAACTTTGAATTGAAAAATAAAAATCTTATTTTGTAAATGCTGAAAGGAAATCAAAATTTCCAATGTTTGGCATAAAAATATTTTAGTGTGTCATCATCCTGATACAAATGTTTCTTCAGAGAAATGTTTGAGCTACTCAGAAACATATTATAGCACTCTGCCATCTTTCATTGATTTTTGAAAGTGTCTCCACCACATGTGAGATTAAATGGCACTAGTTACTGTAGAAATCTGTACGATGAATTCCAAGAGGAGGAACAATTTAAAATGTGCAGACCAATTTCAATCAGTCTTGTCTTAGGTAGAAGGGGAAAAGAGAGAACCTGTATGATGAGCATTACTTTAGCGCAAGAAAATAACCTTACAGTGCAAAAAGTAATCCTTCCAGTCCTTTTTTTTTCTCACTCTGACATTTCTACAAATCTTTGTAACACCCAGTTTCCCAACTACTTCATACCACTGAATTAACTGTAACACTCATCTTCATTTAGCTCACTCCATTATTTTCCTTTTGAAACAGAAATTTCCAAAGAATACTCACATAAATAACATAATTGAAGGCTACAAGTTTCTACAAATACAGTTATATCAGGTATAACAAAGTAAATGTGAGAACAGCTCTTACTGGGACACATCCACTCTTGCTTATCGTGTAGACTGTCCCACTCTGAAGAAAAAAACAAAAACAGTAAATTATTCCCATATTAAACAAACAAACAAACAAACAAACAAAGCAGGGAGAAAGAAAGTGTGGTCATGAAAAAAAAAAAAGAAAAAACGCACAGGAACTCCTCCTATTTATGACACAAAAAGTTGAGCAGCTGACAATGTGCACAAGAAACTATGGGACAAGGAAATACAGACATTACCTGTTTAGTAACAAATATCTGGAACACTTATTTTATCATGAAACATTAGCCATCATCTGGATTTCACAGAACATTGTTATTGGTCAAGTAGCCTTTCAAAGTCTATGGGTTGTTATACCAAGTGGCTCATATTTTAGAATGAAAACAATAGCCTCAGGTAGTTACATGACAAGATGAAAAAATTAGCCTTCAGAAAAGAGAATGTATTATGAAGAAATGAAATGCATTGAAGAAAATTCTGTATGTAGCATGTAAGTTAAAGTAATATTTCAAAGTATGGTATCTCCCCTTACAAGTAATGGAAATGGAACAAATGGAATGTTATCAGATAATTTATTAATAAATATAATTACTGGTAAGTAGTAAGAAATATGATCTTAGGAAGCACATTTCAAGAAACTTAGAGACACATAAGAAAGCATTTGACAGTACAAACAGGCATGTAATGGTAGTGCAGATTACTAACTAAAAATGCAAGCATTCTAATCAGACTATACATTTATCTGACTAAAAAAAGTAAAAATGATCAGAAAGAATACAGACGTATTTATTTCAGAAGTTTAAAAATGCTGACTAGAAAATGAAATCCCTGAACTTTCAACTCCAAATATAAACCTGTGTAACAAGTGATGTAGACATTATACTGGAGTTTTAACATATGTATGAATATCTCATGAAGTTTTGAGAAATTTTGCAAATTGTAGAGAAGACAGTGACAGTATAATTGTGCCTTTTATTTTTATTACTAAAAACTGAAATAAGAAAAATGCCCAACAAATCGATTAATAATGACTACATTCTCATTACACCAGATTTCTCTAAAATTACAAAATGATGATGAACTTATATATACACAGGTAGGAATTCTCTAGGAATATGGAAGAAACTTCCTTCTCCAGTGGGTCAGAAATCAGAGGTAGTGAAGCAGCTTATAGGTCAAAATGCTGCCAGCAAGCTATTGAGTTGGACAGTGTAGGCAGTTAGCCTAGTCCAGTTTCTGCACATACAGTTTACTGAAAGAACAACTTTGACATTCTGTTAACTAGCAGAGAAATATATCACCTCAGTAGTGTTTTTAACATTATTTGTTCAAGGTTACTGAAGGCTAATGTACAAATGTCAGAAGTTAGGGTTTTTACCTGACCACTAGAATAGCTGCTCTGAGAGGAACCGGAAGGTTGAACCTGTAAAGAAATCAAAATGAAAGAAGTCAATTACACTGGAGAAAACTGATTTTTCGACAAATGACTTTCAGGAAAGAAAGATCTATCTTATGTGAAAAAGGAGAAAACACTAAGTAGTTTTACTGTGACTTCATTCCTCCAACACTTAACATCACAGAAATCTTTAAAGCCAATATATAAACTGGTTCAATTGGTATAAATTACCCTAATTCTACTGCTTGCCATAGAACTCTCCCACATCACCTCTCTTTTACTCTGTCCTCATACACCTTATCAAACACTAAGAAGCAGGTCTAAACTGGTAAGATTATTAAATACTATCAAATTATGCAACATTCAAATGAAAACTGTTTACTGATATGACTATATAATCATTAGACACTACAAAATGAGGGCATATTTTCTGCAAGGAGGGAGAGGAGTGAAAGAGGTTTTTTCACTGATCTGAATGACAACTTTCAGGGGAAAAAATCAAGTAGGCTGTCTACCTAGATGATGATTTGAAGAGCGTAACATTTTAGAGCTATTAAAATAAACAATATTAAAAAGATCCATAAACAAAGTAGTACAAGATAAAGATAGAACAAAAATAAACTGAACAACAAAGGGATAAAGATGAGATGAGAAGCAGCTTTTGACTTGGTTTTAATATGTATATATATTACAAGTAGCAGTAAATCAATATATTTTCAAAATTAATATTTACCACAACACATCCACCTTGTCTTGTGTAAGTCCCTCCACGCTGTAAGAAATTACAGGTTCAAGTTACTGTTCAGTGACTCTTTACTAAACACCAAGTTATTCCTAAGAGGAAACTAAATGGAATTCACATTTGTGGCCTGAGTAAAACAAGTCAATTTTTTGCTTACAATACCTTACCTGTTGTAATAATCTCATTTGATAATTAACATTCTCTCTCTAAAATACCTTCAAAACTAAATACAAAAAATATAAGCATAAATAAAGCTCCCTCTACTAAAAAAAATTGGATGCTACAATAAAACCTTTATACTACAACTATGAAATAACTGGACTAGCAGGACAGGAATCCTAAAACTGAGATAACTGAAACCTGTGAAATTGTAAATAAGTTGTGCATACCTTGCTGCATTCAATTTCTATCATAAGCTGGAAGAAAAAAAAAAAAAAAAAAAAAGAAAGTTAAAAATTATTTACAGTAAGAAAAAAATGAAAATATCCGATGATCACTGCCATCTTAATGAATACATGACACTAAGTGTATATCTTGCATCAAGTCAGAGATATTTTAATTAACTGCAGAAATTTCTAAATGTCAATGAACTCAAAATGTACCTTCCTTTTACTTTTTCCTGTCCCATTAACTGACTTAGAATGTGTAGATGTGAGAGTTTTGCTTTCAACTCCAACCCAAAATTTCTCTAGATCTTGAACGACGGTCGCACTGCAAAGGAAATAAAACAATGTTTGGTTTTTTTTTTTTGAAACAAAAAAGCTTCAGAATAAAATATCAATAAACACTTTTATTTTCTCCCTCATTCAAGATAATCTACTCTGTATCAATTTTGAGGGCCATAGAGAAGTTTAAAATGAATGTAATCACTTTTCAGAACACATGACAAACTATGGAATAAAAACGGCTGTGATAAAACAAAGATGTCAGAAATAACAGCATAAATCCATGTCAAAGTGCCACATACAAATAAATTCCAAAGGCAAAAAAATAAAAATAAACATCATTTACATGAACTGAAGATCTCTAACATCATTTGGAGCAATCCATGTTGTCGTAATTTTCTGCTTCAAATCTGAATTTGCATGACTTACTGCTGAATTCTGCAATTAAAGAGAAATTATAATTATGTAAGACACAATAGTAATTTTTATCTGTACTTGGATAACTGTCTTTACTACATCAGGTAACGCTGATGTCCTAAGGATTGTTAGGCAGTTCTTATATTAGGTTTATCACGTGTCTTTCTTGAGAAAGTCTACATCAACTCTGTTGATGAAATATCTTTTGCCATTAAAATTTCTATCACCAAGAGTGAACACATACCGTGATGTTATGACATTCCAAGCCTTTTGTATTTCGATCTGTAATTTTAAAAGTACCAACAGGAACATCTCCTCCTGTTTCTCGAGCTTGTAGATTAAATTCCTTAAACCCAACGTCTTTGAGGGCTTCTAGGGTCACTGTGGTAACAGACATTTTGAGAAATTTAAGTTTCATGTATTATCAAAACTACTTAAATGTTTAACATTTAATTACCTCCCTCCAGAACATGATGGAATGTACAGAAGTTAACTTCTTTTTAGAAGTTAAAATCCTTTACAATTCTTAAAAAAAATACTTATTACGGTTCTTGTTGATTCTCAAGACAATCAAGGGGAAGAAAAAAGTCTGAAGAAGCACTTGAGTGTAACTAAGCTTATTAGAAAGTAACAGGACAAATAACTGACAATTTTAAAAGTATTTCTGCTCTACTAAGTGACTATAATTTATATTATATAAATTATTTATATAATTATAATTAATAAATTTATATAATTTATTATTATTAATTTACTGTAATTTTTTAATTTATTTGCTCCTTTGTTCTTCAGAATGCTGCATGATGGTCCTGATGACCAAAATCTTCTTTGTTTTCTGTCTAATTAGGCCTACAAAAAGTCCAAATTGAGAAATTGCATTTCTTTCTACCTCTGTTTCAAAACAGATTAACTTTTGCCTAGTTCAAATTGCAGAACCTTCTTTTGATGTGTTACAACAGGAAAAAAATAAAAGCCAGACAGTTTGTCTCTTCTAGATTAATTATTGATTTTTTGTATTTATACAGAATTTTAGTCAAAGTTTACTGCTGAGGGAACTCAAATGGAAAACACAGAAATAAGGAAAAAAGCAGCTTCATGTTTTGAGTATCCAAACTAAAACAAAATTTTAAGAAGCAGTAGCAAAATTGCTACAATCTATTACAAATGTGCTCTGGCAATGCCAGTATTATGCAATTTTGCAAATAAAATCAGAACAATCACTTCTGCAATATTGACATGCGGTACTCCTTAAAATTCAGTGTCAGTAGATTAGAACAGACAAACTGGGAACGACAGTGAAGGCAGAGACCAATCATACCTCAACAAGTTAACATTTCAAAACACCTGCATAATTAGCCTTTTAATTTGCCGTCAATTTCAGTTCTAGCACACAACACAGTTTGGATGACATCCAGTACTTTAAAAGAAGCACAGATGCAGTTGTAAATTTTGGCACATGGCCTGTCATAGGTGCAATAGGAGAAATATATTTAGTGGAAGGGCAGCCTACTGGAGCCCACTGAGAATAAGTATGGCATGCTTACAACTTGATGCAATAGAATCATAGAATCATAGAGTGGCCTGTGTTGAAAAGGACTTTAAAGACAATCTGTCTTCGACCTCCCCTACTGTGGGCAGGGTTGTCAACCACTAGACCAGGCTATCCAGAGCCACATCCCGCCTTGGCTTGAATGCCTTCAGGGATGGGACATCCACAACCTCTCTGGGCATCCTGTTCCAGTACAACACCACTCTCTCAGTGGAAAACTAAATAAATGTGGTGCTAAAGTAAAGCGCGGTTAAACAAAAAAGGCTAAAAACATGTCAAGATTACTAGCACTTGGGATTTAACATCTATGTCACAATAAATCTTGTATCACCTCACAAAACAGTCTGCATAGACTTAAAACAATCCACCATTTTGTTGTCAATAGTGTTTTATAAACAGCTCTCAATAATCAAACAACCATCCATCCTATTCTTAAAGGAATTATTCAAACGTGTTTTTCTAAGGAGAGTTATAACAGGACTCTAGTACTTCTTCATTCCATTCCCTAGCTATCACTTGCCATGGAAACACATCTCTGCTACAGGGTTCAGACAAAACAGAAGTCCAGCAGGACAACTGATATGAACAGTGCTTACTTTGAGCTACTGAGATACAACAATGGAAATGTGATACACTGCAACTCACTTCTGCTTCTGCATTTGTTCAACCAAATGATTAAAGAAGCACTCACATCACTGAAGTGTGACAACACCATGAGATGGCAGCATAGTGTGGAGAAATAAGGCTGTCAAGGTGCTCAATCCAGACAGTAACTCAGGATTAGGAAGATAAAAAGCCAAAATAGCCCCACCTCTTGCAATTTGATAAAATCTGGGATGTGGCTCTTACAAGCATGAGTCAAAGCATCTCACTCTTGAGTTGTCATAGACAGTATCCTGAACTTTTATTTTCTTGCAGGTTCACAGCATGAGTGTAACCACTAGGATTTCTTTTCATTGCACAGAGTTGATACGACAGCAAATACCCAAACAGGATGTTAGAGAGCAACTAATTATTAATCCAGTTTGACCAGCTGTGTCATGAGATTTTACTTCTGTCACAAAAATTACAGTATGAGCTTAAATTTATCAGAGAGGGAAAAAAAATTGAGAATATTGTTTCAAATATAAATACATATTTGAAAGCATACAAAGACATGAAACATTAAAAAAGAGAAACAACTCAAATATAGATGAATAAGAATATATATTTAGATACAGCAAAAGAGAAATGGAGCAATCCTAGTCACATGGTATTGGTAGTTCTGTAAGACACAGATAAAAATTTTAGGTAATTCAGATTATTTTACCTTGGATTTCATTTCCTGGTTCAAAGCTATCAAAAGATACAGCAATAATATATGGTGGTGGAGATGACTGTGGTTCATTTTCATAGTTTGGTAACAGAGAATCACAATCAATTGAAGTATTTGTGTGTGGAAAACCAAAGATTCTGGGCAAAAATACCCCACAGAACAAAAATACTGAGCAGAAGTGTCTTCTCATCTGTGGAAAAGAAGAAAATATAGTTTATAGTAGCTTCTTTCCAGTAGTTGCCATAGCTAAGAAATATCTGCCCTTCTCCAAAGTAAGAAGCAAAGAAGAAACCTAGAAAGTCTGGCTTTCAGTGCATTCATATAGTTTGAAGAAAATAAATTAAAATACAATGCATATATACATTGACAAAATGGTGCAATAAATGAATGAGTGCTTTCATTTTACAATACTGAATTATTAACTGAAGCTAAAATTCTCTGGTCACATGATGGCAATCCATAACTACATTATGGCTGTATATATTTTACATTGTACAAGAAAAAGATTTGCTTCCACATTGTTAAGCTGGCAGATTTAGTCCACATCTTTGTACAAGTCTTGCTCAAACTATTTTTTGTAGATCTAACTACAAGTAACAAGCTCTCTTTTGATTGCTTTGCCTTCTCCCACTTCAAACAATAGCCAAGAAATCCACTGTTAAATGCCAGGGATTCATAATATTCTGTTTTCCAAAATAACTGTTTCCTGAAAGGCTTAACAAAAGACCATTCCATTCTTTTGAAGCATTTCAAACACAGTGTATGAGATGTATCCAGTTTGTAACATCTACCTGTGCATCGTAATTTGTGCATGAACACAATAAATCATTTGGTTTTGTATGAGCTAGATAAAACAAAGAACAGAATAACCAGGAAGAGTGTGGGGCAAAAATCTTCAAAACAAATGTTATTTTTTCATTTACCTCTGAAGTGAACTTTATTTTTTTAAAAGCCTGTGAATCAACAGACCAAAGTGATACAAGATTTCCTACAGGAAGATGATGAAGGTTTGCATGGTGTCACAGTCAGTAAGTGCATGTATGCTGGATATCATGTTTTTAGAACAGATGGAGAATATCCCTCCTTAACAGTCCATGAAAATATCATTTAAATACGATCCTTGTAAGCATTTAGTCTTGGTATCAGTCTGCTGGGTGCGGCTGTCCAATTTCTTGTGACTATTTTAACATAGTCCTCCTCTAATTAAATTTTAAATACAGTATGTAGGTGCTATTATATTAACAGATGTGGTAAACAGTGATTTAATATGAACTAGAGTATGTGTTGTTGAAATCTTTCTCTGACTCATGCTTAAGATGGAAAAAAATCTCTTTTTAATTAGATGCTCTATTTCAAAGCAGAGAATTCTTAGCACTTGTTCAGATGGGACTGGAAAAATATGGAGCTACACTCTGCCTTGAAAGAAAACTACTCTTTCTCCTTTTCCTGGTTAGAACACAGCCAGAAATAAAAGAAAATGAAAAATGGCCAAATTGCCTTCTCTTTGCATTAGCTGTCTGTGTAAAGAGTTACAGAGCTACCCTAAAAGTCTCATCACATCATCTTTTGGAATAATATGAGCAATAGATGTCAGCATCTTCCAAAATTCTAAGTCCTGACTTGAATTCCAATACCTATTAAATTAAGTTACAGTATCTTTCAACATAAAGTTATGTTTTTCAAAGAGATAAATGTGTTTTTGTTTTTCTTTTTTCTTTTTTTTAAGCTGATGGTAAATATTTTTAAAGTAAAAGCATGGAATTCTAAGAAAAAACAGATTCTAACTAACATAATAAGAAAAAACAACTGGTTCTCTCAGGTATACATGGTCAGTTCCATCTGAATATCCTTATAAAGTTGCTTTAATATCCTGGAAAAATTCTTAATCTTTAAGTCACAGATACATCTTCCCATAAGCCTGTACAGTTCTCATCTCTGCAGCATTTGAGATGCTACCTTAAGAACCCTCTTCTTCATTTAGACTAATATGACTTCAGGTCAACAATTAAATCCCTGAGTGGTACTTAGTTTGCTACTGCATTCAAAATCTAGTGGACCTGGGAAGAGATAGTTTGGTGGTTTTCCCTTGGGCTAACTTCTGCACTGAAGCAAAATTTGTTTTAAAAGCCTTTAAATATAGAGGATTTCACTAATATGATAAATTCTTCTTGCGTAATTTGAAAAAACAAACCAACAGTCTTGACAAGTCCATATTGCCAGCAGTTCAAGACTCGGTCCCATAAGCCCCTTCCAACTGATTCTTTATGAGTATTTTTCTCCCTTCTTTTCTCCCCCTAAATGTTCTTGGTAAGCCATAGCCTTTAGTCCTTGAGTATAAACCTAACCAGTTGGTGTGCACCCTGTCTACCACATCCCCAGCAACACACCTTATCAACCAAGCGCTGATGTGTGGGCATCCTCCGGTCCCTCAGGGGTCAGTGTGGATGAGATGCAGCCCAGGAGCACGGGTGCCCAGCAAGATGAGAGAGAGGAGGTAACTGGCTTGGCCAATCCCTGGCAAGGCGGGGAGCCAGTGTAGCCAATCATGCCTCTGTCTGGAAATTAGGACACCGCAGGTGGGACTCTCCTGCCCAGATGGGGCAATGACAACACACCTCGTGGATGAA
Organism: Cyrtonyx montezumae; assembly: GCF_038088225.1. NCBI lineage: Eukaryota > Metazoa > Chordata > Aves > Galliformes > Odontophoridae > Cyrtonyx > Cyrtonyx montezumae. The sequence continues at coordinate 17,442,437 of NW_027071825.1, read as the reverse complement.
TCATGCCCCCTCTGACCTTTAACTAGGCATCAGGGACAGGTAAGGCTTCTGAAGGCTCGCAGCCTCAACTAATACGTTGATTAAAATCTGCAAAATTATGCTATACAAAAGCATTACTAATATCTCATGAGCTGTTTGAGTAAAATATCCTATGCTAGTCTATGTAATTTGACCTCAGAGCATCCTGCTACTAGCTTTTTACATTTTTACTCCTTTCTTTTCATTGCAGAAGATGTGGAAAAATTCAATTAATGATTGTGCTGCCAAGCATTTTCTCATAGCGAATAGTTATTAAGGCTGTTTTTATCTCATTTCACATGAAAAAAGGATCTGAAGTTATCGTGTCTGGTCTGTACTGAAGAAGACTGAAATAGAATTTTCTTTATAAGTATTTTCACTAGCTCTCAGCTGAAGATTAGAAGAAGTCCAGAATCTGAATAACATATAACAGACAATTTCATTTTACCAGGAAATACCATGAAATTCATGAACCTAAAACTGTTCACATGAAAATTCTTCAATTTCTTCATGTTTGTACATTTAAAATACATTTATAATTCAAAATATTGATGGCATTTGAAGAACATTATCTATTTTTTAAAATAAGCATATTTAACTGTATTCTTCTTCTGTTAATCATCTTTAATTACTGAGCAGTATTTTATTTTAATTATTTCATTATGAAAGACACTACTTTCTATCTACTACTGTCCACTGAGGAAGAGATTATAATCTCCCTCTCCTTACCATACCACAAAACTTACCAGTGTCATAAATAGCAAAGAAAATGCATGCTGCATACCACAAATGCAACAGCATACTGTCAATACAGCCAAATAAATGACACAACAAAGAAATGTCAGCAGATAGTACTAAAGACAAATAAACAAAGAGCTGGGATCTTACAAATTCATACATGCAAGACAATTCTTGAATGAAACACTGGGGCCTCTATGAAGATTAAACCTCAGCAGAAAGATTGCAATGCCTTCAAAACCAGACAGATACTAATGGGTGACCAGAGCCAACAGAACTATTACTCCTTGCAGCTATAAACAGGACTGAGTATTCCATGAGCACTAGATTTGGCAGACAGATTTATTAACGCTAGACAATGAATTGATGCAACCTTGATAACATTATGAACAGGCATAGATAAGACAAATAGTATACTTATGTTGGCTATAACACTAACAAAATACTATACTGTGTAAGCTGGTAAAAACTCAGACCATTAATTTACAATGTGAGAGTTGTAAACTTCGTCTTCCATCCAGCCCCTATGCACCATTACTGTTTATGATTTATTTAATAAAAAAAGTATTTCCACTGCATAAAAAATGGGACACTCATTCACTAATAATTTACCTGTACTCCAGAACTGACACTTAAAAAAAGTCTTTCCCAGGCCTCCATATTTGAAAGGACAATTTTGAGTACATAAATTAACTGCTGAGTGAACTAGTTGTGGTTTCCTGACTCCGGTGAAACTGGTTGCAAAGTTTTCTATGTACTGAAGCTACAGTGAAAGTGCAGATCAACTCCGTGCTGTACGATTTTGTACTTCCCTGGTGCTAGGATATGCAGCCCATTCTTTAAAATACTGACATTAGATTTGTGGTACCAAAGGTTTGTCAGTTCATTTTTGGAACAAATTAATGAACAGGGGAGAGGGGCCACAGTTCAGCAATGGGTGGAAATTTTAAATGATACATAATGATACTTACTTGATATATGTAAACACTAGCAGTGTTTTGCAGAAATGTTGTTTTTCCCAAAAGCTGTTTACATCAAATCAGACCAAGCAGTCTGTTTCCTTTTCTTCACTGACATCAGGACCTCCAACTGATCCCTTATTGATGAAATGAAGACCAATAGCTTCCAGCAAGCTCTCTGCAACATGCACACCAAAGATTTATTCTGAGGCTGTAAAATACATTGCAGCTGCTAGAAAGAGTAACAGTTTCATCTGTAGTCAGTTTAGGTATATAAGTAACAAGCTAAAAGAAGAAAGGGTTATTTTCATCAGGGTCTGGTATACTTATTAAATTGCTTTGGCATTTCCACAACACAGTATTGATAAATCACTGCATCTTGGACTTTGCAGCAGATCTGAGAATGTTTGCTTGTATACCTGAGGTGTGTTAGCAGACATAGCATGGCAACAAGTAACTACTCCAAAATTCTTCAAGATGATATGCCTATAAAAAGCACAAATTCTATACTGTGATTTATAAGATTACAAGTGTGCACTGTTCCAGGAATAAGGCTCTATCAAATGTTCAAGTCAAGCAACACATTAATCACTCACTATATATCATGTCTTTAAAGGCCAGGCCTATGGATATGAAGATATGAGATAACAAGTCCTGTATCATGGAGACCTCTGAATTGAGTCTACAATAAAATAAAGTAAGCAACAAGGGAAAGAAACCGCACACACTATTCTCCATAATTCTGACAAAGAAAAAAAATATCACTGAACATACTTTCCTCCTCTTTGGATCCTCTTTCCTCCTCTTTGGATGCTCTCCAAAGATCTTACAATACTTTTCTTTCTTCTCTTCTTGCTCAGAAAGAGTAGGCCAAAAAAAAATTCCTGTGTGTTAAAAATAATGAAAAGGAAAAGGAAATTTCTGCAATTTAAATGAAAATATCATATACGTCCAATTAAAATGAAAATGGTTTGTATAGCATCTAATGCTATTAAGACAACATTGTCTTGCACTCCTCCAACATACTTTCAATAAATGGAAAGTATTCAACTGCAATTTAGAAATGCATTTTTGTTTTCTAAATTTCCTGTTGAGCCTTCTTACTATGCTACGTGAATTTTATAATAATGAATATGAATAAATATTTATTTACATTTTATTTATGAACAGTATTTCCTCTTTGCCAATATTTATATTGTTTGCAAGTATATTTATACTGTTTGCAAGGCCTCTGAATATTCCCACATTTTTTCTGTATATAAGTAAACATTATACTTCCTATAATGCACAGTTATATTCCCTTCTTAAACATATATCAAGACATAATAGAGTAGAATTCCATACTGCTCAGAAAAGCTCTGTTCTTCTTACTCCAGTGAAGCATAGTTTTCTTAAAAAATAAAATAAAATCAGTGCATTCTAAGAGGCAACTAAAATACAGTATATTTCGCACTCCTAAGGAAATATATCAAATGTAATCTCAATAAATGCTTAACTGATAATTTAGCAAAACTGTAGTTCATACTTTCTGAAAAAAAGTGAAAACTACCATTTCTCACATATTAAAAACTTTCAACTTCTTTCTCTTTAATTTATTATCTTTGCTCATGTTAGCACCTTTTCGGTCTGACTTTAATCCTACCAACATTAATACAATTCTGGTACCCTGTAAGTAACAATAATGTCTTACACCCTGAAATTCTTGGTTAGACGACATCTCTGGGAGATCTAGCGACTAAAAAGAAAGTTTCACTTGACTACAAAAGAATAAAAATGGAGTGATCAAATGAACCACATCTAGTGATTTTTTGATTTTCAGTTTTTGACACAGTAGAATGAGGGTGAAAAAGACTTGTCTTACTGATGGCATACACTTATGTGTTTCTCAGGAGAAACACCTGACATGAACAGCAATGACATATGAACATTGCATCATCTTATCTTGTGTTGTGCAAGCTACCAAATGGTATTGCCCCTATGTACTTTTAAGGTGAGTCTTTGGGTGTAGCTACAAACATACGCAACACTTCATATAAACAACCAGTAACTCCCATTTGTGATTTACCAGACTCTATATTCGGACTGAAGAAAAAAAATTAATTGGAGACATTTGCAGTTAATGCACGGAACACGTCTATAGCATACATGCTGCCCCTTCCTGAGTGAGCAGCTAGGATTTGGTTATGACGAGCTTTAGAGAGTTTTGTAATCCAACAGTACTGCGTCAAAAATATCATGTTTACATGGTGAAAAACACAGGTTGGTATAAACTTACTTTGATAATGCACATTCATCAACACGTTTTGACTACTTAGGCTAATTGACTTTTAGGTTACTTGCCATAAAAGGAATTGTATATCCATAACTTACATCCATGAGATTTGTGCAACTACATAGCACTGATATGGTATTAATAATCATGTAACTCTCCCTTAGGCCAAGAGGGAGACTGTCACAATAGTGGATGTCCTTTTGGATTTCCAAATTGATGTAGATCCCTAGGATCCCACTTCTACAACACTACAATCCACCAGGAAGATTGTCTTTATGCCAAACCAATACAGGATGCCCCCTATTAAGAGAATGATTTTAGCTGTGGAGGTCTCATGTTCACCATTTATAGAAGACAAAAAGCAGATATCAAAGAAACAAATACTTTTCTGTAGGCAGAGAAGTTGTTTAATTTTACCGAATAATTTGCACACAATTACTTGTATATGAATACACAAAGGAAGCAGAGGCAAGAGGGAAGATATGATGGATATATGTGGTTTCTGATGATGCCAACTTCCCAAACAAAAACCAATTAGCAATATATATTTCCAGGATTTGATTAATAAATCATTTTATTTTGTACAGATTTCCAGTAATAAATATTAACACTAGCTTTGTATCTTTTCTACTCACCTTTGAACACACCTTTCAATGAAGTAATTCTCAGAGCGCCTTCTGAGGCAAGGATGTAATACTGCCACTATCTAATTTTACAGATGAGGAAATCAAGTCACAGATTAAGTGACTTCGTCAAGGTCATACAGAAAGTCTGCTGCCATACATGGTATGCGTCAGCCTTTGTCAGCACTCAGTGACACTCCCTGAGAAATTCACTCAACTCCTTTCTCTGCATAGAGAGAGCATCTTTGAGATTTCATAAGTATCATCTTCTACTCCAATCTTGACTAAAAGAAATATCACCAGTCTTGGTGATAGTCAGGATGAGCATGATCTCAGTTAATGGCTTTTCTGTTATTTCACTCAGGAATCTTGATTATTTCCTGGATTTTACTTTGCTTTCATCTCTGCCAAGAATTCCTTCTAATGGACTCCTCTAATTTAAGGCTGCATAACTAGGCAGGATAATGTTGCACAAATAGACTATACAATAAACACACAAAGTAATTATTTTATATAAATATGAATATATGCAAATTTATCTCAGAACATATTTGAAACACAGAAGTCCCAATTTCTAAAGAAAGAAAAAGCAATTTTCCTTCTCTGTGTAATATAAATCAGACAGATAGAAGGTTCACGGAAGTCACTTCATACTGTGTATACACATATATGTGTATTGATGCATACACACAGACAAAACACAAATAGCATAATACCTCCTGTACAGGAAGTTACACTACTGAGCCAAATCTATAAGTGCATAATCCTCAGTAGAGTCAATAACAGCAGAAGTAACAACAAAAAATTAAAATCCATTTGCTGAAGTTTTCATTTTTACAGCAATTTTCAAACCAAATGCTGACTTTTTTTTATAAGATCAACATGATAAACAAATAGAATGACTAATTCTCTGAAATAAAAAGAGGAGGTCAGTAACAGAATAGTCAATGTGTATTTTGGAAGACTGTCATTAACCTATAAGCAGAAGTTAGTTGAGCTGAACAGGGAAACATTACTCATTTATCTGTATTAAGCTGTAAATTGAGAAACTGGACACAGCCCATGAGTCAGCAATTAAACATTGGTCTCATCACGTACAGCAAAGGAATTTCTGGATGGGCAACAGAAGCGATCTATGCTTTTTTCCCCAAACTGTATTTGAACAGTTTCGCCTATACAATGTAGAATGCATTTTCCTCAGCTGAAACAAAAATGCTGAAATACAGCCACAGCCAAATCGAGGAGCCTGAGAATGAATTGTCATGTTTAAGACTCAAGACCCGATTAACAGCTGTTTCCTCAGTGCCAGTCATACCTAGTTTCTGTGGGCTGGTGCAACACCAAACTGCTGAAAAGTCTCTTTACCTTCTTCACTTTCTTCAAATTCAGTTTCAGTTTAGTGCAATCCTTACAATCTGTCATTACTTAAAATCATTCCTATGCTCTCACTGATCCATTCCTCCATTATGTTAGAAAATAAGTAGAGCTGTTGCTGTTTGCTTATGTCACTGATTCAGTAGTCCAGCTTCTCAGTTCATGAATTAATAGAACTGCTACAAAATCAGGAGTGCCTTTTGGGGGGGGGGGGAGCAAAAGAGTAATTCTGTGAACAAAACAATAGGCATAAGAGCTGGGGGAGCTGCCATCTACTGCTCTGTCACCAATTTCCTGTGTGACTCTAGTAAGTCATTAATCTCTATATGCCTCACCTAGAAAATGGGATAATAATATTCACCTATTTCACTGGGAGGCTTAATGGTTGTGAAATGTGCTGAGCTCCTTGGATAGAAGGAAGCTGCTGTCAGAATAAACAGTAATAGCATGATTATGGTTGGTGGGAAGGTGGTAGAAGAGTCACTTCGTAACTTCAATATCACAATTATGCATTACACATGCAAGCCTGGCTAATCAAATGAATCACTTACCAAGAAATTTGTGGTTTACTTCAGTTAAGGCATCTATGCACACCATGGAATCCAAAGGTGAAAAGTTAACACCTTAGTCTGTGAAAAGAGGTACCTTCTTTAGAGAATGACACATTCTTTTCTCTATTCTTAAAATCTAGTTACAAGCATCAGCCTACAAAAGGGTTAGAAATATGTCTAGGGGCTCTGAAACTTGCTCCAGACATGTCCCATTATATGACAGAACAGTCATAGATAATAGAACAGATATCAGTTCCTTGCTGATTTTTTTCTTTCATCTTTTAGAAAACATCGTGCCTTGAACTTCTCAATCTGCCTTTCAAATACACTTAAATGAGAAGACTTAAATCCACTTAAATGGATTCTGAAAGCCTATGCAGAAAAATGTCTAATCCTTGAAGTCACTGAGCATCTGGATTTCCCGCTATCTCAACAAGAAAACACAACAGGTTTTGGAACTTCTCTGTGGATGTAGGTACCAAATGTTAGACATGCATACATGGCAGCTCAGACTTCTCAAAGCCTCTCTTCAATGATTCAACTTCACTCTCCTCCATACTAATATTTCAAGTCTTGCTGTTGTTCCTAGTATGTTTATTTTTTTTAAGGTTTTAGGTTTACATTCCTTTAATTCAGAAGAGAATGTGACATCAATAACACTTTTCTATACTTTTTGGCTAGCATCACACGCAAAAAAATATCATGATTATCTCCTACTAATTCAAATAACTAATTCTGACAAAATAACTGACATATTATTTGGGGGCAACAACCTGAAATTCTTGCTCCTGCTTCCATATCAATCTCAGTTAATTAGTGATGAGGAACCAGTTCTCATCAGCTAAATCGTGGTGTAATAATGTTGACAGGACATCGGTGAAAGTGTTGTTATCCTCTTCAAATTAAAAGCTAAATATATTTATACACAGTTTGTAAATAACTATTTCTTCACTGCTGATACCTTTAAAAAAAAAAAAAAATATATATATATATATATATCCACAACCAGTACACTGACTATAGGAAATAGCATGCAACTTTTTTTACTTGAAAAAGTATCTTAAGGATTCACTTTCACCTAATGCATGCTTCTGAATAATAAGGAACTAGAACTATATTATGTAGAAAAGAAAATTGCATACATGTGATACTACTTTCTAGAGAATACATTCTTAAAGGTGCTCATGGCTATTGTAGGATTACACTGCAGAAAAAAAATCTCATAATATTAAGTGGCACGAGAAACTCCCTATCACAGCAACAAAACTCACACTACCTTAGAAATTCAGCTGAACTGTCTCTAGGAAACATTCACACACAGGATAATAATATTTCATTAAAAAAATCCTAGAAGAAAAATGAAGTTCACATATTCTATCAAACACAGGACAATTATGTATCCAATTAATTTTAAAAATTACACCATTCTGCAAACTCTCCATGATAGCACAGCTGAAAAAGTCATGTTTTGGTTACATTTTTTAATTATCAGGAGATCCCTGATAATTAAATACAGAACATCACGCTAGTTGGTACTAAACTGTTGTATGATTGCAAAGTGACTGATTCTGAGTGGCGCCAAAAGATGTCATTTAAATGTATTCATGAGTAGCAGCACTTTTGAGTTATTATATACCAAATTAGAACAGCAGATCTGTTATGATACAAAATGGTCAGCACGCCACCAGGTTAGAATTTTCATTCTAATACCAGTACCTTGGGAAGCACACATGAAATAGTCTAGCCTAAAAAGAAGAAAAGAATACAATGTACTATAGCAGTTTTCAGTGTCAGACATAAATACTGCGTTGAAATAGGAATTTATAACACAGGACCGCTACACTTGTTATTACTCGGTTGCATCTGAATAATGCAAACTCTATTAGTAGCAACATTTAGCATTGTAAGCAGAAGACAATAAGGAATGAAGATGTATAAATTAGATGAAGAAATACCTGAAGGGACTATTGCTGTTTTCAAGGTGTTTTTTTTTGTTGTTTTTTTTTTTCTCTCCTGTGCTCTGAAAAGCCTTTTTGACAAGAATCTGTTTAATATACATGGTTTTTGAAACACTCAGTTACCTTGTGTTACATACCATAGCAGATTTGCTACAGGAGGGAGCATTAAATCTGTGAAAAGCCCTTAAATTAACTGTAGTTTAGGGCTTTGCAAATTGTCATAAAACGGGTGCACTGAGACAAGAACCATCCAGTACTTGGAACCAACCATCCACCAAACCTAGGGATTATCTAGAATTAATTCAGAATCTGCAGTTCTGAAATGAAACCATGACATGTAATCTCCAAATATTCACTTTCAGCACAAGGAATGAACCAACAATAATGTATAAATAGACATCACTGAAAGATTTGTACAAACCTACAGTGGTTTACAACAATAACAGACATTTTCAGTGGACAGCGAGTCCTACTTTTGACTCAGAAGGCAGTGTCTGTCATCAGGGCCTACCAATCAGCACAGAAAAATGTGAGCTTGACATGACTGAGGTTGCATTTCCACAGCTGGGAGTGGAAAAACCAGAATGGGCAAGGTGAAGACTATTAAATTCTGGCCTATTTCTTCTACTGAAATTCTCAAAGAAGGATTTTACAGGAATGAGGTGGCATACAATTAGCATGTAAAAATAGTAAAAATGCATAACTCTTCCAAAAAAAGTTAGGAAGGGGAACATATATGACTAGTCTGATAAATCTGGATTTCATAAAACTTAGAAAAATGTGAAGAGGCATCTAAAAACCAAGGAAATTTTATTTTTGCCTTAAATCTTGCTCTTGACATTCATATTCAGCTATATGAGTAGAAGAAAGGATACAATATTGTATACTCATAAAATATATCTCATTCTCAAACTCTCTAGTTGATACTCTTTCCATCTAATTGGAATTTTACAAACTCAGAAAGAGTATACCACACCATGTCACTGCAGAAAATATTGTGCCAGCACTGTAGAACTCTTAAAATTCATAAACTCTAGGCCTTTCTCAGATTTACAAAATGATTTAAATATGAAAAGTAAAAGATGAAAATGGGAAATGGAGAAGCAAGTGATCGGCAAGTCCTCTGCTGGATGGAGTCCCAAGAATAAGAACTGTAAACAGTAAGGAATTTCCTTTTTAGTATTTTCAAAGCTTCAAACCTGTGTGACCTAAACAGCACTACAAGACTGAGAATTCTATTTTCTTCAAACACAGCTCTTTCACATTCACCTTTCAGTAAAAGTAACAAGCAGGTCATTTAAAATCATAAACTTTCCATCTTTCTCCCAAGGTAAGGCCTCAACACAGTTACAAGAGCAAATCGTACATATTACACGATCAGTGAACTAACTATTCTTAGAATGAAGTCTGCACCTTTTTTCCTGTAATCACATTAAATGTTCAGCAGGTAGCAGTAGAAAATCAATAATATCACAGCACAAAAATTAAATTCCATTGTAAATCATCTTTGTAATGTCTGATGTTAATTATTTTAATATAGAAATAATAGAAAAATTAATGTTCTTTACAATTCACATATATGATAAGCCTCAAAAGGTGATTTTGTGTGGCTAGCTGCAAGGTATTTAAAGTTTTATACATTTATAATCTACACCATGAAATAATTTAAATGACATTTATTTGCAAAGGGTTGCTTTGTTGGAAGAGTGCAACCCGAAGTTCAAGGGCTGACCCTGACCTCTGTGGTGATTACTTGGAGCCCTAGGGAACTGGGATATCCCTTAAGTTACTATGATGCTGGGTGAGACATCAGAAGATTTTATGACCTCTTAGCTAATGGTAACCTTGATCCTCATTCCCTTGGTACAGAAACACTGGCTAGTTAGCATATATGCTTTCCTACTGTAGCAGCTTTATGCGAATAAATTGGAGAACAGGAAAAAATAAATTAATTCATTTTGCAGATTTTGCAAAATAAATACATTTTTCAAAAAGTATTTTAAGAAACAGTAAATGTCAAGTCTCACAAGTCTCATAATTCAATCATGATTTTTTTTTAGGCTGAGAAGTGACTACATGAAAATATCAGCTTTTTTTCTTTTCATTCTAGTTATATAAAAAGAAATAGAAAATTTAATCTGTAGTATAAAGACTGAGAACAGAAATTACTATTTCTAAGCCTCATAGATTTTTTAGGCTAAATTTACAATCCTGGACATAACCTCATTGCTTTTGCTTTGCTTTTCTCCTTTTGCAAAACCCCCTCACAACTGATACAAGATTGGGCCAAAGTGTAAATGTAATTGTGGAAGTGACAAACTGAACTTCTTGTAAGTGGCTGAGAGAAGTCTTTCAAACAACTATGTAGCAATTTCTTACAATTACGGTATATTACTGCAACACAGGAACAGGTTGAACCCTCACACTCCTGAAGAAACAATGGTGCAGTATAACCCTGATTTTCCACCAAAGTGAACAGGAATAGTGGAAAACAATTTAGCGTTTAAAATCAGAAAAAGAACAAAAAGATGGGAGTAAGATAAAAATAACATTTATGTAAGATCCAGTCTTCAGTATTTTACAACCACAGCAACCCAGAAATGAAACTGGAAAGCAGAGCCCTAGTGGCATTCTGACTCCAAAATGTCACAGCATATTTATTTTGACTCTATATGTAGGTGGAAGAGGGAGGGATTTCTGAGAGGGAGTGCTTTGTGTTGAAAACAGGATATGGTGAAACAGCTTCATTAGGCATACCCTATAATTAATTTCAGGAACATATCTGGCAGCACCCTAAGGATATCGATATCTACTCTTTCCTGGCTCTGTGCTCCAGAAACTGACACTGGACTATTATAATTCTAGATCACAAACTTTCCCAAGCTCTTCAAGGGTCAGTAAAGCAAGTTATTCACTGCACTCTAGAGTTTTAGACCAAAGTGTTAGTCTTGGACTACTGGGTCTTGATAGCACACCTTGGTAACCTGAGTTACTTCCTAACTAATGACCTACCACTTATTGTATCAGAGTTTAGGTAGAAAAAATATGCCTGACATATAGAAAAAACAGTGGAACCTACACATTTCTGCATGTTAATGAAGAAGGAAAATTAAAAGCATGACATATATTCTAAGATGGCTTAATGTACTTTCAGTTAGCAAGACTGGAAATCACAAACAACCTATTGAGCAAGTTCAGTAATAAACAACATTATTATGTTGTATAGTGTATTAGTACAAAGACTAGGAGCAAATTTAAAGACACAGAATCTTCAGATACCTCTTATTTTTCCCCAGTAAAAGAGTTACTAAGAATAATGAAAGTTAAACAGAAAGTGAGAGACAATGTAATATTAACTGATCCAAAATTGTGAGCTGTTGTGGTTTTTTTTTTTTTTTTGTCTCTGGTACTGAACAAAATCAGGTTCCTAAAAATGAAGCTTGGGAACAAATAGCAGCAGTGCCACTACTAGCACAATCAATTGTAATGACCCTTTCATCTTGTAAGCATATTAAAGTGGGGCACACTGTTCTGAAAAAAGGAGGGGGTCTGCTTCAATTTGTCTGTCAGTCTAGCTGAAGGGTCCTTCTATGCTCACAATTAATGGAACAGGAGAGGGGTGGATACACTTTCACATGCAAAGAAGACTATTTATTGATGTGGCCTGGGAAAAAAGAAGTTAGGTGTGACAGGTTTGAGCAATGCCTGCTACCATTTCTGCAGATAGCTTGTTGCACTGAAATCAGTCCTGTCATGAATATTTCCAAGGTTTTGATTGGGTGGAGTTGCAGTGTAACTCATTTTCAACTTCATATCCAAACTACTTTTGCAGTTCCAAAAGTACTCTTATCCAAAGCATCTGATAGTTACATGATGACAGGAAATTGACTTAAAAAAAAAAAAAAAAAAAAAAAAAGATGAGGAAGAACACAAATTACACAGGAAGAGCTAAATGACACCACAAATGCTATGCTTATTCTCTATTGATCATCTATGAGAAGTGTGCTGCATACCAATGTCTGAACATGATTAGATTGGTAACTCACAATAACAATCTCCATTTGTTCCTTTTAAAGCATTTACTGATCATAAGCTACTTTAAACTTTCACATTTGGACATGAGTGCATCTCAGATAGCTAAGATTTGTTATTGCTGACAGCCAATACTTTCCTCACACCCTTAACCTGTGACAGTTCTAGTCTACACAACGGAGCATTGCTATTTAAGCAATCATACAACCCTGACACTAACACCAATTTTATGCACTTTTAAAACAAATGTACAAAATGATCAGTCAGGAAACGTAACTTCTAATAGAATCTTCACTATGCTTTTCTAAGTCATAAGTAATTCAAACTTGTAGAACTTAAAAAATTTACTTACAGTGACTCTTACAGGATTACACCTAGATTTTTTGACACTTCTGAGATTACAGAATCTGACTTAAGAGTTTTAAAATATGATAATCTGCATAACAGTACGGATTTTAACCACAGAGATGCAGCAAGAAGAACCACAAAGAAAAGAATAACAAAAGAAAACGTTTGTTATGTTTTTTTTTTCTCAGAGGTGTCCCATTCTCCCTGCACTAACAATGTATTTTCAGAATAAATACATAAATAAATAAAAATGACAACCAGGTACTCAATGAACGACAGCACCCAGAAAAGACACAGCCAAGTTTTTGGTATTTTGGGAAGGCTACTATCATGAATCTGGTTGTTTTTGATAAATACATTACGTATCTCAGTTTCATTATCTTCAAAGAAATGATCGCTATTCACATTTTGCATAAACTTAAATGACTTCAGATTTTTCAGTGTGGAATTTGCTTCATTAATTTGTCTAAATCTGATTTTAGTGACTTCTTGGAGTGAAAGATTTCTCTTTTATATTTCTTTGGAGAAGGCTACTGATAAACTTGAGTGAAAGGGTATCATGGAGATGTTACACGTATCTATTGGGCCACATTTCCACTCGAATGACTATTTTTAACAATGTTGAATTTCACTGGATCATGAATTAACATCTTCAACATTAATGTTTCAGTTAGACTGTTAAAGTCCGTAACAATTAGAAGAAATCTTTTAAATAAATAAAAATTACATTTGCTATTATGAATAGTTATACTTAAGACTAGAACACCTGGGGCTTTCCACACATTACCTTAATACAAATACACTGGTGTCCAGATTTGGACTTGCAAGGCATAAGAGAACCCCCAAAATCGTCTGTTTAACTACAGCCTTTGTGAGGAGAATCAGCTGATCTTTGTTGTTTAATATGCAAGGGTCTCCTCCTGATATGCCAGAACTAGGATGAGAGGCAAAGAGTTAATCAGTCCAGAGAGAGTTTCACATGTGCTTTCGGACTGTTCACCAAGATCTTCCTTTCACTCCATGTAGCAGTGAGAAGTCACTGCAGGACATGCTCTCATGATGCTGTATCATTAAGATTACATGGAGTTTTCACTTTCAAGGGCAGAAGCAGGTGAAGACCCACCCCTTCATTAAGGGAATACCAATACAACAATTCCTATTGAGAATAATTAACATTTTTTTCACAGTGAATTTGAAATCTCTCTACTGAAAAGAAGAAAGGAACCTACTCACTACAGTCAGTTCCCTAAAATTGAAACAGAAATGTTTTATCACTCTTGCAATGTTTATAAAATGATAGCAGCTGGGTTCATGCATTTCAATAATAATAAGGTATTTCCAAAACCTTTCTTTCCAGTGTTATATTTTTGCTGAGTTTTGGATCCAAATTGATCATAACTTTTTAAATAACATTCAAGTCTAATTGTATATCAAATGCCTACAGCATTCAGCTTTATCATACAAGATAGCTTTGCCATTTTATCAAACAACATGCTTAACTTGATGGCAGTATTGTCTCTTTGTATGCTTGAGGCAAGATTGGTTAAGATTTTATAGGACTAGGGAAAAACTGCTTGTAGAGAGAGAAGGCAACAGCATTCCTTGATATATTTAGTAGTTATACTTTCAGACATATATGTACTTACCAATCTGCAACTATTTGATTGGGATATAGTCTGATAATACCTAGCAACATTAACTCCTGCATGCCCATCACTTCATCCTCAGAACAAAAGCATCTGGCTACTGTTAATCATTCTCATTGAATGGCAATTGATACACATAACTACTGGTATAGTGAGGGGAAGAATCTGTTATGGAGGACAGCCTGTTTATAGGAAAGCACTACTCATAGGGAAACTTCCTGTGAAATTGAGGAAGAGTCCCTGGTATGCATAAGACAGTCAGTTTGCAAGAGTGGTTAAATGTACATGCACTACACATTGGATAAATACAGCTGCTCTTAAGATTTAAAAGTTTTCAGATACAAACAAATATTTCACACTCACAGTACTTGCTTTCAAATATCCTACATGAAAATAGTTTGAATTCAGAGTTTATTTTATTACAAACACCTAACAGGTTAACCAAGGTAAAGATTGTAGTTTAGTATAGTTGGATTATTTTTTTGTTTGTTTGTTTTTAAGTGGTTGCTCTTCTTCCATACAATTTTCCCCTTGTCTTCTGCTATCACTTGTTATGTCTAAACATATGATTATCGCCTTCTGGATGCAGGGATGAGGTATTTTGTCTTTGAAGCACAATGAATCCTAATTAGGTATAATCAATAGTAATTACAGTTATGTAATGGAAAACAAGAAGATGAGGAAAAGGAAATGACTGACATCATAATAATTACTTTGTTTTATGACTGATAGGGAAAAGTGTGAGGAGCTGACCACTCAAGGAAGCAGGTATCTATTTACTTGTCTTTTCAATGGAGTAGAAAAACCAAAGTTCAAGTGTATTAAATGTCACCAAACATGATTTATAACTTGAGTGTTTACAAGCTCTGAAGTGAAGCTACGTTTTCTCTTCACCTGAGGTACAAGCAACTCTGAGGGTTTGCTGCTGCAATCTCTCTGGAATGCAGCAATTATCACTTACGTGTCAAATTGGAAGTGTTGCATTCCTCTGCTAGTAATCCTCTCCCCTATTTAGCCAGAGGACAGGGAGGAGAATGAGGTGACTCCAATGGAAAGAACAGTCAGAACCACAGTGTTCCAGTAGAAGAGTGAAGAAGCAACAGGTGTTAACCCCTCTGTATGACTTAAAAGCTCTCCATGTAGAGTGTAAATGCCTTCTACACCCATGAGATGCAAGATACACTGCTTAAAAATTGAAATTAAGCTCTATGACATGCTTTATGTTCATACTAAACATGCATGAAATATGGCATTCCCAGAAACATTGCACAATGCTGTCTTGCTAATCCAAATCAGGATTTTTTTTATTTTGTTTTTCTGACAGGCTCACATTTAAGTGCTACACACCCGAAAGATAATTACATGCTGCAGCTATTTTTTGCTTTCCAGACCATGGAGAAGTCATGCTATGTCAGTATAATGGTATCAGCACACACACAGGTATGCATTTATACATACACATATTTGCTAGTACGTATCATCATGATACAAGTATTTCAGGAAATCAAGTTTAACAAATAAAATGATGTTTTATTTACCTAGCAGTTGGAGGTGAGAGAGTCTCAAAATAGATCAGTAGTTTGAAAGAAAACTAAGTAATGCTGCACAGGTACAAGTTTCTTAAGTTATGTTAAGAATACTCGACTGTATTGTCTAATCAAGATGAGAGAGCAGGACAACTTTCATATGTGATCTTCCTAGTCCAGTTAAAACAACAAAACAATACAAGGAAATATTAGCTTTTTAGTTGCTGTGCAGCAGCCTTTTTATGCAATCTTCAAAACCAAACAGAACTGCTTTTACTTCTGTACCTAATTTGATGACTATATTTAAATCACTATTAAAAAACCATCCTGTCAAAGCTATGTTTTCTCCATTGTCTTTACTACTGTTGGCTCGTATTCTGTTCTTATGCTAACAAAGAAGCACTCATGTTAATTTTAAAAAGCATGTCTAGTATTAGCTTTCTCTATTGCGCAAATTGCTGTTCTTGCTACAACTTGTAGAGTTATATGAATGCTAAACACAGCATTGTGAAGACCCAGAAGTACCATACTCAGTTCTGAACAGGTATAACAGATGCTGCAGAACATGGTGCCAAGGAAGAAAAACAGTAGCACGACAGCAAGGAGTACAAGGGGGTGACCTACAGCAGCCTTCCAGTACCTGAAGGAAAGCTGAGGAGGGACTTTTTATAATGGCATGTAAGTGACAGGACAAAGGGAAATAAACAGGAAGAGGGTAGATTTAGACTAGATGTTAGGAAGAAATTCTTTACTGTGAGAGAGGTGAGACACAGGAACAGGTTGCCCCCTGGGGTTGCAAATGCTCCCTCTTTGGAAGCATTCAAGGCCAGAGTGGATGGGGCTTTGAGCAACCTGGTCTAGAGGTGTCTCTGCCTACAGCAGGGGGTTGAAATTAGATGATCTTAAAGGTCTCTTTCAACCCAAACCATTCTACGAATAATGAGAAGTTAATTTTTCAACTGAGAACCTGCTGACCACTGAGCCTGATGGCACAGGGTTTCTCACAGCTAGATCCATAGCGTGTCAGCTTATAGAAACTCAGGGCAACAAGTCAGGGTATGGCAAGTTAGGCAAATCCATGGTTTAGATCTTCTTCCAGAACATTTTCATATTTTTGCTCTGCAATAATAATCTACTGCCCAGACTTCTTCAAGCCATCATATCACTGCAATCAGGTAAAGATTTAGCTTGAAAGGACTTGGAAATCAACCTTCTTGAGGTCTTACAGACTGATTATCTATTAAACAAACTAATTAGAGAATGCACTACTTTTTGCAATAAGTTGGAATGCAGTTATATCATACGGCATAGGCAGCCTAACTGATATCCTAAATGAAGGTTACAATCCCACATTATGTTGACGAGGTGTAATTGTACAATCATCCTTATGAAGTATTCATCTAATCTAATAATTTAAGACTTTTGTGATTAGAATGAGTTCGTTAAACAAAAGGATAGCATCCTCTTAGGAACTGTAACAACAAGAAAATAAAATAAATATATTTCATATGTCTTTTAAGTAGTTTTAAGGAGTGAAAATATTTGAGAGTCAGTTGTCAGATGTCTAAGAACCATCTGTCAGTGATTTACCATCCTGAAGCAATTCACATAGTGACAATTTCTGCAAAAACTTAACTATCTGCTATAGCTCCATGTTCCTACCTCCATTTGTATAACTTATGCATAAATATGCCCACTTCAATAGGTTTAAACCACGTCCACATCCACAGCGTGTGATATTAATTACATACTTGAAACTAGGTCACTAAATATAGCTTTCAACATTAATTCAAACTAAGAGTGAATAAAAAAATAATAGAAATGAATAATGGATCTGAAAAAGTAAAAATGAAAACACTTAATAAACATATCTTGTGTCAGAAAGAAGTAGTTCAGTAGTCCTGCAATAAGGTAATCCATAGGAATTTCCATAGAAATCCAAAAATCCATCAGCTGTGCAGCCAGACACCTTCACATCAGTGTTCACAAACTCAGGATACAGCTTTAATTAACGGGATATCTTTTTTTTTTTTTTTTTTTTTTTAACATTTCCAATTCTTTTTCCATCAGTATAATATTAAAAGAACCAAGAGGAGTTTGTGGCTTCCAGTAATATTACAGAAAGATTATTATTATTTTTATATTAGAATACATAAACCTGATGTCTACAGACATAAAGATCTAAATTATGGAACTGTCTTTAAGTCACATTGAATTGAAATACAGATATAAATTTCATATGTCATTTCCTTACGTGCCATGAAATTTTCTTCAGAATGCAGCAGGACAAATAACAACACAAAGGCATCTGATGTGTGTTTGAGCTATTTCATCAGATGCTGCCATACAATGATCAAAGACAGACCTGCTCTGGACCTTTAGAAAACCATATGATGTTTCAGAACTCAGCTGGGAAATTGTGTCTTAGAACCCAATAAGTTGTACACAGTGAGGTCAGAGCACAGGCTGCGAGGTCTCCTGATGACTAAATTTGATATGACATGACAGGTACAAGAGCAAAGCAGCTGTAAATTGTAAGAGATCAATTGTTAGTTCTATAGAGTTGGCTAAGTCATTAACCATAGATGATGATCAAAAGAAATCCACAAGTGGAACTCAAGACCTACTGCAAATCAAAACATCATGAGATTGGGCACAGTGTAAACTGCTGTAGAATCCCTGGCAAGTGGACAGCAAGATAACATATGAAGTACAAGCAGAGGGCGTATCCAAGGTCTCACCACTTCTTATCACAATCCTGATAATAGCTCAGATGTAAGTAACTCCTGACAAGTGCAGCTCATAGACAAATATTGATATTACTGATAGACTGCTGGGTGTGAGCTGAGCAGGCAGAATTAAATTGTATAGACTGGAAACTAACTCTTGACATCCTGTTCTTAAATGTTTGAGTTCCGCTGAACTTATTGCATATTGCCCACTACCCCATCAACATGAGGTACAGCATGACAACAAAAGCACAACACCTGCTGTTAAACGTACCACTGTCAATAGAAGCAACATTATTTAGAGATCCCATCCAACAGGAGCAGCAAGACTGATGGTTCTCACTTACACTATGTCTTTTTGGTCAAGCAGGAGTTTGGCTAGGAGAATTATTTTAGTCAGCAGAAAAGGATTACTGACTAACTGAGGACAGTGACAATGATGGAGCTGAAAAACCAAAACAAAACTGCTCCAAAAAAAAGTGTTTTAACCAGCTAGCATTGCTTCCATCTACTTCCAGATGTCCTGAGGACACAAAAAGTTCTCAGGGTGCAACAGTCATAATTTTCCAAGAAAGGAAACTTACGCTACAGAGACACTAACATATTACGCAAACATCTCTTCAGCTAATTTAGGTCAAAAATTAACCTTTAATAAAGAAAATGGAAATAAACTAGTGGTAGTGGCATGTACTAATTACTGTCACGGCTACTTAGAATTTCAAAGCTTTCTCTGAGTTTCATACCAAATTTATAACATAGTATAACATACAGTAAAGCATTAATACGAAAGAATGCTTTCAATGTTGTATCCTTCACTTCTATTGTTTTCCCTCATGTTTGAAAATGTGCACATCAAATGTTGAAAGAGTATATTTATGACCATCAAGTATATAATCATAAATGAAATAAAGAATGTTGAGAATTAACTTTGTAAGACAAAAGTTACTATTATTGTAATTAGTATTGTGAATCACTTTTATATATGATATTAAGAGACTTTAAAACGGGAAGTTCAAGCACATAAAACCTTAGGGCTTAATGCAGCACTCATGTTTCCACCGAGTTCAGTGACTTCTGAGAGAAATTCATACCATTATATTTACTATACTGAAGAAGGCTGAAGTGAAGGCTAGACAAATTGAGAGTTCCTTAAAATATCATAGTGAACTAATTGAAAAAGTTTGAACTAAGGCTCAGAAAATAATGCAGAATTTTGACCACATTCAGATGGAAAATGTTTTTTTCAGCCTCTACAGCTCTTTTTCTCTGGAGCTTTCAACAGGAAAGAACCTATTTTTCAAAAATTGAAAACCAGATTACAATTGAAATAAGTTTGGAAATGCATACACAATTATAACGACTACAGCATAAGTAAAACCAGAAAAAGAAATTCTAAATTATTGTCTAACAACATTAAAAAAAAATCTAAATTTAAAAACTGTTGAAAAAAGTATATATGAAACTGTAACCCAAGCCCCATCTTTTTGTATTCAGCTGCCTCAACTCAGAATTAATCTCTACAAGAAAACTAAAAACAAACAAACAAAAAAACAAAATAACAAAATAACTTTAAAGGGATTATTTCAAAGAAACATATTAAGTCAAGCAACATCAGTTCAGTAGTTTCAGTGAGATTATACAAGATTCCAGAATCAGAAATGGAAATGGAGGAAGAGTTAAATCTGAAATGCTAATTTACTGGCCAAAGTAAATTTCTGAATAAAGCCTTTTTAGCAGGAAATTGACTAAAAGCAGAGTCATTCTTAATCTATTAAAACTATTAAACATTTTCATTTATACAACATGAGGTTGATGCTCTGTACATTTAAAAACACAAAACATGCTAGAGATTAAATGCCTTTTTATTTTCAAAGCTTCTATGATAGGATAAGCCATTATAGTAATCCTGCTAAACAACAGTCTGCAACATGCAGCCACACAAGACACCAGGTTTGCCTCTCTTTCCTGCTTCCTCCATTTGAAACACTGGAGTTAAGCCAACATCCTCCTTGTCTGTTCTTGCTAACCTCATAGGCCTTTCTCTCATACCCTGCCCCTAACCATCAGCTCACTGCTCTCTACACAGGATTTGCTGACCTCCAAGTAGAAGGCTGCTCTGCAGTGAAGCAGTCTAGATTAAAACAGAGTTTTCACCTTCTAAGAGATTTTAACAAATCCCTTTCAATTAGCAGTTTTGCATCTCTCCCTCCCAACAAATAATTTAAGTGCTTCATAACTTCACCTGCGGCACTGAAAGTGGAACAACCATAAACACCCCAATCAAACAGGGCCTTTTATGCTAAATGAAGTCAGGGAGGAGACAAAACAGAGCTCTAGAATTTCTCACTTCACAGCAACATTCAGTTTAGAGAAGTTAATTCACCACAGATACAAAATACGCATCCAAATTTGAGAAAGGTTTAAGTACCTGACTGAAAGCTTCTGTCTCAGCTGCTGGACTAAAACCTTTCCTTTTTGAATATTTCAACTTCCAAAGTCCCCTGGTCAATCTTACAACAGAAACAACAAAACTTCCCAACAGCAGAAGTACAAAACTTCTAACACATACCTCATTACCAAATAGCCTTTAATGCTACAAATGCACAGTATGAAATCTTTCGGGACTGTATCAGAATACGACAACTGTTTTGTTAGACTCCCCACAGGTATTGATCTCTTACTTCATGAAAGGAAAAACCAGCTGCGCAGGACTAGTTTAAAGAACCTATGAAGAACCTACGAAGAATTTAAAGAACCATGATACACCTGATCACAATGCAGGCTCCTACCCTAGAACAAACAATACCTTGTAGTCTTTATACTATTTTATTTTAAGAACTAGTTTTTCTTATTATTTTTAATAGCTTTTATTTTAAGTGCTGTTTATAAAGGTGTCTAAAGTCAAAATCATATAAAAGTCAGTCTGCAATAACTCATCATACATCCAACTTAGTAAAGAGGTTTGGAAAGCAGAGCTTCAGCTTATGGAGTATTTCCAAAATTGTCAGGTGCCAGCCACACCAGCTGAAACATTAGATTGCCTGGCCTTGTCTCCAGCCAAGTTTCCCCAAGATACACTCCTGAAGCTCTGCCTTTAGTCACAGCTCTGCCTACAGTCTGAGGTGAAATTGTAAACAACTGCTTCAGAAATCCAGGTTGAAATGCACAGTTAAACTTGAACTGAATGCCATGAGCACAATATAGGCGTTGGCCTGGCCTTTTGCAGACAGGGGATCTATAATTGTTATAGATCCCTTGCTCATGACAGGGTCTTGGTAACTCCATAAGAAAAAGCACTACTAAAATATTTACATTACTTATCTGAGGGAAACCATTAAATGCAGACATTAAAATCTGGCTGGGGCATCAATCTCAATCATACAAAGCTGCTGAACCAAAGCTGTCACTTGTGTGTCGCTGTGGTTGTGATACTGCTTAGCAGCATGGTGGGCTGATGGCTGGAACTTTCTGACCTTAATGATCCTACTGCTGTTGGCTCTGTCCTCTGCAGTCCACAGTGCTATGTTTTGGATCTGGGACACAGCCTGCCCCGATAGCACACCTGGCTTTGGCTGGTGGTTTTTGTGGAAGCTCAGCCAGTTTGAAACAAATATCGCCCACAGCTGTGCAAGAAGTGACAAGCTTCAGCCTTGCTTACCAATAACCTCTTTTGTGAAGTACAAACTGCGCACTAAATCTCACGGATTAGAAACAGCAATCCTACTCGCTACTACATTAACCAACAGGTGCTTAAACTCCAACGTTCTCACAACAAGCCCAATACTGACAGAGAACAGAAAAAAGCAGGGCAGCACCCTCCAGGCTCCCCTCGTACTGCCGCCGCATTACGAGGCCACGCTCCCCCCCCCACCCCCCGCTGCATGGCAGCCCCGCCGTCTCTCCTGGGGCGGCTGAGCCACCCAGCGGCCGGATGGTGCACTAGGCAGGAAGGGACCTTACCGCAGCGAGCTGTCACACAACCACCCTAGCAGGCAGCCCCGCTTCAAGGCCGGCTAGGGCACCGCGGTGCGCTCAGTTGTAGCGCTTACCGCCCGCCCGCCCGCCGCCGCCAGCTCCGAGGCACCGCCGCGGCTCCCTGCCGCCGCCGGGCAGCTGTGCCTCAGCTCGGCCTCGTGCCGCCGCGCCTCCCGCCTCAGGGCTCCTGCCCGCGATGGTGGTAGAGCCTAACGCAGAGCGCTGCACTAGGACGGCTGTTCTTCAGCCGATGAGTGGAAAAACTCAAACTTCGATATAACCTTATTCCTTCTGTTATGCAAACTAGCAGCCAACGACTGCTATACGTTATTTTTACTCATTTTAAAACACTTCCTGTAACTAAGGCTATACTTAGCAGTGCAAAAACAATATTCTAAACAAGCACATATTCCATATGTATTTGTGCACATGAGGAGTTTTTTCTTTTAAAATATCGTTATTACATTAGAATAGATACTAGCAGAGACAAATGCACACTCTTAGAGGAGTGGAGATTGCACTACAGTGAAGTTTCCCGTAGTAGCATAGGAACGCTTTTGACAAGCAAGCCCTGCTGCTTTTCACCCCAACACAGTGTTACTGCCAACGCGTGCAACCTGACATCTTGCAGGTTGTTTTTCAGTCACAGCTCTTCAGATGCGCTTCTCATTAAGCATATCCATCAGATAAGAACAATTTACTGTGCCAGAGAAGCTATAAAACATACCTTGACGTAACAAAGAAAAAGTTATCTAGGAAAACTAAATTCTAGTGACATAGTAAGACAAAAACATCAATATCACTAACAAGAATTCTGTACTTAAATAATAAAAATGCGTTAGAGGCATATAAAACATTTCTCATAATCTGTCACTGACATTTCAGAAGTTTTTGATCAACTGACAGCTATCATGCATTATGCCAATAAAGTAAAAGTCCCCTGTACCACCTATTGCAGCAGATCAACACATTGAGGTGCAACATACACCACCCTTAATCATAACTTCAAGTACTGAACACTTTAGGCAAGGGAGTTCATAAGTTTATTAACCTTTCAAATAAATAGTGCAAGTACAGCCACCTCTTACAGTTCATTTGTCTTCAGTCTTCAATACATCTTGAACATCTCCCTGATGAAGGCAGCACACTTGTACTCTACTTCAGATAGTGTAATAAAACAAAACAGATAAAAGTATTGTCCTATAATAGTTTGTTTTAATTACATCCTGTGTATATTTTATTTTCAGAATGTTGTTTAACAGTAGGAAATACAACATCAGTTTTACTCTTTCCCTTTGTGATGCAAGAAGTCAATGTCACCTTCTGCCTGCTTTTGTCACTCATGACCAGAAAGATAAGAATTACAGCTGTATCTCCACCAGACACCCTCGCAGACTTGGAACAATGAACAGGTCAGTAAGGGTGTCTAAATACTTAATATGTTTCACATCTTTTTCACTGTATGCTATTCCTGAAGAACTACACGTAGAGGTAGCCTGCTTGTTCTTACTGGTTAAATTTTAAGAGGTCTAGAAACCTCATTTTCTCCAGGGGTAGGTTAATCTTTTCTTACTGACCTTAACTCCACTTCCTTACAACCAGGATTTAACTAAGAATAAAGGACTGAAATGACCATGTATCTCCAGTAACAGAAGATATGTAGCCACATCTAACATGCAGGCAGTGCATGTTTTTTATTATATTCTCACAGTGAAATACACATTTAAATTAAGAAATGTTTGCTGCTTAGCCCACAGCATGTATATTTATCAATAGACTATCACAGGATATAATTTCATCACTGCTCAAGAGTTAACTCAAGAGTAGTTTAAGGTTTTTAAAATCTTATATTTAACTGCAAAAGTTCACATGTGTAAACTTATTCCTGCAGTTGCTTGATGGAGTGTTCAACTGAACACATACAAAAAAGCCCACCCCTAATGCAGCTGAACAGAATAAGTAGCCTGCTTTTATTAATGTACTATTGTATGATGCTACAGCTCAATGCATACCAAATTCAGAAAGGTTAGTCTACTCCCCTTTAAGTGTGCATTTGCAAACATCAATTTACTCTTAAAAAGATAAAGAAAAAAACAAAACATGAGAGATCTTCCTCATATGTTCAGCTCAGTAAAGAACCACTCCACTTTGTTACATGTAAGATTTTGATTTGCCAAGTCTAAAAATCGTAGCTACCTAAAATAAGTTTGTGCATATTCTTTAAATTGCTCCTTACTAGAACTTTCTGCATCAAATGTGCATGGCAGTTTTACTTTATTGTCATGGCCTTATTTTTTAAAGTGAAACAAGCCCCACACAATTACTCAGCATAGGAGCTGGTGACTTTCAGCACTTTTGATAGTCAGGATGCAGTTAAGTGATAGTGCAAAGCAGGAAGTTTCTGTTGCTATATAAGCTAAATTTTCATTTATGCCCAGTGATGAGAAGACCACAGAAGTTCCATGAAATCAATCAACATAAACTTCTACAAGTCATAAAGAACTTCAAGGATAACACCAATAGACCAGGCCTGAGTTTCGCAGCTAAAAGGACAATATTGCCCATTTTCATTAGTCAGTTCTGGGAGCCCTTTCCAGGATGATCTGAAAAAAAGAAAAACAAACAAGAGTATTGGTGTTAAAATTACACAAGGAAACAAACATTTCATTATAAAACTTTTGAGAAGATTATTTCAGTAGGAAACTGAAACAATGCCTGAATTCCTACAGTCATAGCATCTTTTTTAATAGAACTAAGATCCAATTCAATTACTTCTGCTGCTGAAAACGGTAGGTTTCTGTGAGAATGTTTCTCTATCAAAGGAGTTACTCTGGCACAAAAATACCTGAACTTATGCTACTGTAATGACACTCAATTCCCATTCAGTAGCTTGAAGTAGCAACTTGAAGAACCTATGTAATCTATGAGATAACTGAATAATTGGATTACCTATTCAGTTTCACTTGAAACTGGATTATGGCGCTAAAAAGCGATAGAGGTTAGAAGAAAGTGTGAAACCATAAAACTTCCCCCCCCATCCCATCCCCCCAGATTTGTTTATGTACAATTCCCTTTTCCTCCTTATGCAGTTAGCTAGACAAACCATTCCATCATGGACTACTGAACTCAAATGATTTACTCTTAGGGGTACAAATGAATGCATATTTGAGGTACTGCAGAATAGATTGTGTGAGAGGGTTATCAAGGGGAAGATTTTTGTTCTTTTTTGTCTCAAACCCTTAATAATTAACAATATAATAGAAAAAGCCATTTATTTTAAGGAGGAGACCTCGAAATGTAAAGGAACATTTCTGGGCCATACAGTGAATTCCTCTTTCTGGAATACCAACATTATTAAAGATTCTGAAATGGACAGACTAATTTGCTAATTTATAATACATTAGATCTTAAAATCTTGCATAAAATGGTTTTCTCCAGTCTTCACGTGGGAAATTCTTAGTAATTCCAAGTATCTGTGAGCAGCACTAGATCTCAGCTATACATAAAACCTGACTTGAGATCTGCAATAGCATTCATTGTGGCCAGCTTTGTAAGTTTAAAAACAGATGCTATTTATGTTACAGTCTTCTATATAGCACAATAATATATCATACTACATATTTTTTACATGCAAATAGTGGATGCCACCAGTCACTGAATATTTTGAATCTGTATTAGTTGGTATTTTACCTTTCAAGGTGAACATAGTGGCGAGAAAGAACATTCTTTATCATTACTACAGTTTTTGCATATATCTCTGGACCAATCAACTTTGAGAAGTACAGTTTGGCACGAAGAAAATATCCAATTGGCCACAGCCATTCCTAAGCAAAGGGTGATAAGAGATGATTATCATAGCAGTCAGTTTCAAAAAATGTCAACATTTATTCTGAAATGGAAGAAACAGCACTTACAGGTCCTTGGTGGTAATTAAAACCTCTGGCTACATTATAGTTGTCATTATCAAGAGCATTATCATATATTCCACAGTACACCATATCACTGCAAGAAAAAAAAAAAAAAACCAAGAAAAACAAATTTAAGCAAAGCATTAACAGAAATAGTGCATAAAATGCAAAGCAGAAATGAATCCAAAATATTTAATGGGATTTACATCTGATGGAGAACTCCCTGACCTAACCAATTCTGAAATTCAAAATACTGAATTAACTCGTGGGAAGATTTGTAAAATTTTAAGATGACTTGTATAATTTCACTGATGTTTTTATTCAAACTGTAATGCTATGCATTGTATGATACTGAATTTGTGTTTTGATGACTACTCATGTATTTTGTGATAACAAATTCAAATTAATTACTACGTGACATCCAAAAATACCTGAAAATTGTCTACATGAATAAAATCAATTGCATGGAGTTTCAGAACAGTAAAATACTTGCTCCTGGAGTATTTACTGCAGCCTTATTTCACTAGTATTTACAAGGATTTTAACAAAACATGAATCCCCCTACATCATATTTTTTCCTGTTACTTTTTCCTATGTCTGCTATACTTACTCTGGATCCAAAGTTTTCATGCCCAGCGGACCAAGAAGTTTTTCCTCTGCTATCCTCAGAGCTTTCCAAGCTTTCTCAGGTGTGAACAACTCAGGGGCCTAATAAAACAGAGATTTACTCACTAAACTCTGCACTCATACACACACAAGTCTGTCCACATGAATGTAGAAGATGACAAAAACTCTCTCATATTACTGAATGAAAATACAACTACACTTCTGGAATCTAGAGACAGTAAGCAAGAGAAAAGCTATTTGATACTTTTGGTTTTATTACTTATTTGAAATACACTTGAAAAACACTTTTATAAAAATAAAAAACCCAAGCATTTTAGCTAATCTGAGAGGATTCATTAGCAGAGGGTTGAACTTTATGATCTCAAGAGGTCCTCTTTCAACCTCTGCAGTTCTTGATTCTTTGATTCTGCGACTCCCCTCCCCTCAAACTAACTTAAAACAAAGAATCTTAACACTGAAAACACCAAATACTGCAAATTTATCCCAGTGATAAATTTGGACATCAGTTTCATACAGGTAAGTTCTGTCCAAGTTATACTTTAATGAGATATTCTAAGATGGGTCAATATTAAAAGCACAGACAAGAAAAAAAACACTTCCAAAATTTGTACTAAGCAATATTTATTCCTGATATAATGCCATGCAGCTGAGCCTTGCAATATAAGTTTAGTTCAATAATAAAATTATTTTAAGTGCAAATGCTTCTTACTCACCACTTTTACTTACCACAACCATTGCTATTGTAAAATTTGGCCTGAGTTGGTAATCACACCATGGGCTTGAAGCTCCATAGCTGTCTTTATAAATCCCACGTTTGTGAACTAGATTTGGATGTTTTTCATTTTGATCTGCAGGGTTCTCAGAGACAAAGAAGAGCCTTTCAAAGTGTCCTTGAATTTTTCTGTTCCATTCATCATACGTGATAGTCTCTTCTCTTCCTGCAAAATATTACAAACAGATTTTCTGCAAACCACCAACAGATGAATGCTTATGGCTGGTTCTGCTTACTACTGTTTTACTTATATTCCTAACATGAGCGAGGCCATAGAAGCACTGCAAAAAAAAAAAAAAAACACAAAAAACAAATAAAAAAAACCACACTGAAGCTGAATTATGCTGCAGATAAAATCAGTCATTTTCACAACTTCTTACAACACAAATATTCTCTCTTAACTAAAAATGAACAGTATGAGGTACTATGAACTATAGTAAATATTTAATAGACTAAGTCCAACATTTTCAACATAGTAACATGCCATCTTTTCTGTAGTAGTTTGTATACATAATACGTAATAAGTATTCATAATACTTAGGAGACTTCAAAGAGAATGTCAAAACATTAGGACAAGGATCCCTTTTGAAAGCTCTCTCTCTCTGAATTCCTGGCACTTAATGTAAGAGGAGCACGCCTAGTCACCTCTCTCCAGCTGATGGTTCTCCATGTTAGGTCAGTTCTACAGCTCATAGAAGCAGCTCACTGTAACTTCAAACAAGACTAGAAAGGCATCTAGAAAAAACACTAGACAGCAACTGCTTACAGGAGCACTGAAAGAGTATCTACTTATTTAAGCATAATGAAGTTTTATTATCAGCAGACTTGCACTACATAGTGGATTGCATACCAAAACATTAATGCAGAAGTTTTGTATCTAATACTTAATTTCAAGTCAACATAGCCATCCAGAAATAATGTGTTTGCAAGATAGATAACAAACACTTTTATATTTAAAAAAAACAAAGTTCAAACAAGCAATAAAATGGGTTACTATGGGAAATTAAAGTACAATTATCATACTTCTACTACATTTTAATTAGAATTAACAGCAGTATTTGGAAACTGAAATGCACATTTATTTTTGAAAAAATTAAATTCCTCTTTTTTTTTTTTTGCATTAGCCTGCAGAGCCATGGTAGGAGTATCTTTCCAATTTAGATACATGTCTATACAGTTGGTATATAGTAAAAAAGGACAATAATACCAAAACTGACATGTTATGCCAGAAGAAAAACAAAACAAACAAAACTCAAGCAAAGAAACAAACAAACACAAGTAGAAGCTCCATTGCTAAGCCTACTATTATGAGCCAATAGAATGTGAATTGGTCAGTTTTAAAACAGATTCATCAGCTGAAGATTGAAGTTTCAACTTAGTTACACAAAATGAATGACCATAGGGAACATGCATGCATCAAATTGAAAATACAAAAGTCACTTACAATTCTGAGACGTTAGGAAGAAGCCATAAATATTATTTCTAGATCTACATATTATAATATTGCCTTATACTGAACTCTGAATTGTCTTTCAGATTTTCAGACTGGAGTGACAAGTACGTTCATGACCTAAGAATCTGGACACATGGAAGAAAACCCTATACTCACATTTTCTATACAGAAAAAGAGAACCATTCAATGAAATGATTTCAAGATTAACCTTTATTGAATGGTAGAACAGCTTTAGAAGCCACTTATATTCATTTGAGCCCCATAAACTCAAAGTAACTCACCAGTGCAATATCCCTAAGGGACATCTAAAGATACTTAGGTCTTGTGTTATTTTAGCTCTCTTCTTTTATAATGAACAGTGTGCACCATTATGATACGTAATGATCACATCACCAGTATCCATTTGAGAAATATGGTTTAGGCTCCAAAATTCTTTTGAAATCTATACCATATTACACGCAATAAAATATTTGATGCATTTATCTGACAATTGACTCCTAGTAATTTTAGTAACAAAAAAGTTTACTCTATAAGATATTTTCTTCAAGGTTATTTTTCCTCCTACACTTTTGTGAATACTTTTGATAATCATTCCTGATGTTATAAGCCAGCAGCTCATCTGCCTTATTTTCATAATAGATTCATAACATGTTTCTTTTACCGTATTTTTTTATGGTGACACCATGGAATGGAAACTCATTTTTCCTAGATAAATCCAGCAACCAGCGAACAGCCGACTTGCACAAGCCAACAATTTCCACAGCAGAGCCATCTCTAAAATAATGATTTAAAAAGTCAAAGAATTACTTTAAGAAGGCTATTAATGTACAGATTTCATCTCAGTTACTTATGAACATTAAGCACCTTATTTAGATAATGTATTCTTTCCCATTGGTTATTGCACATTATGTCTGTTTGCTTATTATTTAATATTTTCCCTCAAAACTGCATCCTACATGTATGAAGATCTGGTACATGCATCTCCCATCATCTTCCCCAGACATTTTCTAGTATATTATAATATTATTTCCAACACACAATTTTTTAAATCACCTTTTCCTTGCTGTTACTTAAGACCCTCCAGGACTCTGAAAAGTTAAACTTATTTTAGTAAATAGTCACAAACCTCTCACAGTATCAATCACTTTCAGTTTTCTCCTACTATGTTTGAATACATATTCAATGAAAGAGGGCTAAAGGGAGAAAAAAAACCCCACAAAAACTAGAATTTAGGAAGACAAATAAAATGTACTATATAATAGTCAAAAAGGAGGAAAGTAATCCAAATCCAGTCCTATTCACTACAGCCACAGCCTGTAGTAAGCACAGACCTGAATGCTGAAAACTGGTCTATGCAAATGAGCGAAGTAGATGCTTTCATTAAGAATACTAGGTATTAATAAAATTAAACTTAATACAGGTATTAGGGGATATTGCAAGTCAGCAAACTTAGTGCAGTATCTTTGCAAAAAATGTCATTAATAAACAACACAAAGGCATGCATTAGAGATATACTAATAGTTGCTAAGACTATCACAAGAGCTTATGCTTTTACTTCAGTGCAGTTACCACGAATAACTTTCCCAGAAGAACCCTAACACATTTTCTTTATGAAAAAAAGAATGGCAGTTTGCTGCTTGTAACCTAACAAAAAATTACAAATCAATTTTACAAAAAATTTTACAAAAAAAAATTACAAAGCAAAAGGAAAAAAAAAATACAAAACCAGAAATTGGGAAACAGCAGTGCAATACACGTAGCCTGCCATTCACTAGCCTGCTTTAAGTCACTGTTTTGTACTACGTATACCACATACTTGCATACCACCCTGACACACTATTTCTTCTTATTCTATATAGATTTTTTGCTATGCCCATTTAGTTAAAAAAACCCTTTTATTTTCTTGCTTAACACCTCATATCCAAAGAGTTTGTTAGAGAAGGGCTTGTTTTCTAAATATTTTACCTTGATTTTAAACTTAGATATTACAGATATTTTTAAATTTTAAATAAGAAATATTCAAAACAATTATCAAAAGTATCTCCTGTAACAAGAGGTAATTCATAATCAGTCTAAATAACAATTTTCCAGTAATCTAGTACTGCAAGTTTAAAACTTTTCCTAAACCGTTTTACTACTTGAAGTTAGAAGTTTATTCTTTACAAGGAGCCAAGTCCATGCTAGAAGATCCGTGCTTATCCTGCTCAAAAAAGCAAAAAGGCTGGATTTTGTACCTTGGAGTAGCAGGAATGCCTTTGTTGTGAGCTCTGTCACTCTCTCCCATTTTATCCATCCATGTGCCGCAATTGAAGCGGTTCCCACCAAAGACAAAGCCGGTCTCACGGTCAACACCTGCTAGTATATTAAAACCTGCCAAGCAAAAGTATCATGTGAAGTCTATATGCTAAAAAACACAAAACCCCAAAAGACTGCACCAGCACAAGAATCTTACATAAACAAAATCCCTGCATAAAAAATAGATCTGAGGTGGGTTTTTGCAGGCAGCTGCAACTTTGTATGAACTTCTAAGATAACTTGTACCACAACAATTGCTGAAAGCAAACAAGCACTTCTTAAACATTAAATGTTTTTATAGTAATATAGTAGCATTAAGAATACCACTAATTTTACTAAAATAAACTCAATAGCCCAATGAAAATAAAAGATATATAATCTTCATAGTTTGAATCACATGACAAATGTGATACATATTTTTACCTTCATTTCTCATGTTTTGATCTATCTGTGGACCAGCATTTCTTTCTCTGAAATCTATGCCTTCCATGTGCCGCTGCATTGCCTCCTGTATTACTTCATAGAGTGGTTGATCCTAGATTAGTTGCATTGAGAAAGGCAAGATCAACAAACCTAGTAAAAAGGTTCTATATAATGCGTAAATAGTAGCAATTCCTAGCTTTTGTGATACTTCAAAATAAAAATATCTAGATTTTCAGCAGCACCTTTATCAATGTGATACATTTTAAATAATTTTTAGTATTACACAATTCTTAACATAGAATTATTTTCAAAATTAAAAGCAAAGAAAAACTTAGAAGCTGATGGATATTTTTTCCCATACTACCACCCCACATCTGTCTAATCAAGTAACACAAACATAGTGGGAAGTATCCAAAATGTGTAATTCCTGTAGATAGAAAAGTTATACTATTTCATACAAGTTATAGCTTAAATTAATAGCTTTAATGTTAAAGATTTTTAAATGAGAACTCATTTTTACCACACTGCCTGCAGGCTGAGGAGAAGAATCATCTCTTGGGTACATCCTAGAAACAGGACACCTGAGAATGTCTAATCCGTTTGGAACAATCTTACAGTAGTCCTGGATACACTGAAGCCACCACCACACAGCATCACGACAGTTGTATCTGGCATGTGTTCCCTGGCCAAGCAGGTTGGGAATGAGACCATGCCTTAAAGTCCCACCAAATGCTAGAATTATGTTTCTAAAAAAAAAAAAAAAAAAGAAAACAGAGCTTTGATTAAGGTACACCCTGGCAATTATTGTACCAAATATTAATTACAAGGCATATAACTTTGTCTTAATCACAAAGTAAAAGACAAAAACACTATCTTAAATACGGATTTGTAGCTCCCAAAAACAGTATTTTGGCATGACTTAATTTAGCATGTACTTCTTTAACAATAAAATATATATGTATTACTTCAGGAATTTCCCAATAGGAATACTTTTTTTAATTTTATTTCGTGAAATATGTATCTGCTCATAGGTTTCAATATTGACCCCACTGATGTCACAGGAAAGGTTTTAATGACCTTTGTTGTATATGATTATCCTTATATCCATTCTGTCTTTTTCTTAACCACCTGCAAAACTATTTTAAACAACAGAAAGAACTAAGAAGCAGTGGTTCTTACCTTGCTTCTATATAACGTCCCGTAAGTAACATTAGGCCTCTAAGTGCAATAAAGGTATCCCTTCCCCAGGAGCGAAAGATTCCAGAAGAAAAGTGAGGCAAACCTAATAAGAAGTGTTGTTAATCTCATTTACTGATGTGGCAAAAATCTCCAAGCAGACGTGTAATATGTATATAGAAAATAAACTGAAGTAAAATATATATCCATATGCAATTATAAACTTTTTCTAGAATTGTTATAGAAAGAGTTTTTATTGTGTTCTACAACTTTAAAATCAGGCAAAAGATTATTCCAGGTCACAGTCACATTTAATTGTTAAAAAAAAAATGAAAGAAAAAAGAAAAAAGGGCATAACCTGAAAAGGAACAAATAAAAAGCCAGAACAATGACAAGATATATCAATGCTTTCTTGGCAAGAGTTTATGTTCAAAAGCTATGTCATTTCAGTAGCATTAAAGGAATGACTGCAAAGCTATGAATTTCTTCAGTCTAAAAATATTCTCAGTCACTATAAAAGGAACCCTGCTTCTCTTTTGGAGGAGTTTCTAGTACTACATGTTACTGCAGACATTATGGCATAACTTCACGGTTTAACAGTAAAATTCGTTCTTAAGAATTGCAACAGTAAAGGACATTTTTTGTCTTTTCCTCTATTTCTTAACATTTCCAATCTAACAAACAAAAAAATGCAATATGGTAAAGGTTCAAAAGAATAACGTGCTGTGCATGCCTGCTTAAACAAAGCTGTAGCTTCTGTCACTCAGCCACCCACTGGATTTGCTAATGCTCTAATTAGCAAATACAAACAAAAAGGCCTGTGCATCTTTGTCATTTTACAGAATATGGCAATGAGAATTTGAGAATGACAATCCATTTATGAGTTAAAAGTATCACAGACTAAAATATGTGAGGAGAATATGTAAGACCAAGCCCTTTCACATAATTTATCTCTGATTAAACTAAGCACACAGCGCTTGTCTGTGCTTCCAGGCAACGCTAGAACACTCCAATGGTATGTTACTAGAAAACAGAAACTAAAAGCAGTACAGTTCTATAAAAAAGACATACAGCAGAAGAAGCAGGAAAGTGGTCATGAAACCTGTGGATGCTAGAAATTTCTAAGGAATAGGCCAATTTGGAGAAAAAATATAAAAGTCACTAAACACAAAATAATACTTCTGATGTAGGAAAGTGCCCACTTCCAAGACATGCTGGCAGAACATTTGGAAGAATAAAACTGTTCTGCCGACTGCTTTTATGGCCTTTCCTAAAGCAGCTATTGTTGCCCCTTTGGGAGACAGCTCCGGATCAGAGATTCCTTTGGTCCATTAATAGTTCTCACATCATTTCTGAAAACTTGTAAGCAGTAAATCTACACTTGCAATATATTACAATTCAGTTCTTAGTTTTAACACTTTAAAACAAACTAGAACCTATTGCGTAAAGCATTATAATTTCAAGTAAGTCTGCTGGAAAGAAAGAGGACAACTTGAGGACCTCATACATAGAAAAACTGTATAAGTAAAAGCATTTAAATAAAATACTGAAAAGCCTTTTTTTCCAAGAACAAAAATAAAACTGTTATCCTCCAAAAGTACTGCTAGATGAAACTCCATTACTTTTAAACAGAAACCTTTACCTTAAAGGCAAGTTAAATCACAGAGGAAGAATAAAGAAAAAAACAATCCACATTTTAAGTTCAGTTTCTGGCATTTAGATCCCAAGCACAGTGGAAATAACTATAATGGCTTTTGAAAAAATATAATTGTTCAGTAAGAATTTATTTTTCTTGATTTAAATGTTGTCCTCACTTACCAGCTGCTAAAGTAACACAACACTGTTCTTTCTCATGTGTAATCTCATTCAGCCGATAGGGAACATCATGTAAGGAAGGAGACAGATCTGGCAGACATGGATATTTTCCTATCCCACACATCTGGATTGAGCCCAAGGAAAGGTGTTTAACAAACGTTGATCCATTCTGCACAAAGCTGTAATTCAATATAATCAAGTTAAAAAGCATGTTCATACAAATGTATCAGTACTCTTCCTTCATTTACAGAAAAGTAAAACAAACGCTATACACAATACCTACAATAAAATGACAGAATGAATTAGTGTATTATGCATTAACTTTGCACACTACATTTTTAAATTTCTATTCTTTTTTCCAAAATAGCTGTCCAAACTTAGCCTTAAATATTTAATTTATTAATGCCAGTGGGAGTATTTGCATTTTGAATACTTCTAAGGAAAGGGGTAGCATAACAAAATTGGGTAAATTTATTTGATGCCTACACATGGATCTGAGATCTCAAAATATGAGAAACTAAGATTTTTTTTTAATCTATAAACAAAATTTTCTAAAACCTAGTCAACGTTTTAAAGACCTCTGCATCTCTATATATGCAGAATTGCATAGCAGAATTCTAAATCATTAAAAAATTTAGCATATTGGCTAATGTAATGCAGCCTGCCTTCCTGACTAGTTCATCTCAAATTACTATTTTCATAAAATATACACTACTTCCCACATGCTATCTCAGCCATAGCAAACCCAACATCATTATTTATCATGAAATGATTTGCTGAGAATATTCATAGCTAGAATAGAGGTGTGATTAAATCAATCTTCCTTCCCTTTCCAGGAAAGGCCACTGATAATCAATTCCCAGTACTAAAGAAAGAAGAAACATTGCACTTTTTTTCTGATGCTTTGTTCAAGTTCTTTCTTTTTCTCTCAGAAAACACTGCAGCTTCACTAAAAGGTATAGCAAGAAAATCTCCACAATACTTCAGAAAAATGGTTGTTACAAGGTTTTATCCTCCAACAGTCCAATGTCAGCAATAGTGATAAATCCAAATCCAGGATAGAAATATCAATTAAACCTTCCAAACCACTGTCTTTGGAAGACTGATCTGATTTTCCCTACCAACGTTAACATCTTCCATTGGACAACACAAATATGAAAATTTGAATATTCAAATGTCATTCTCCAACAGATAAAACATAAAAGTTGCAATATCTTTACATCATTGACATGCCAAGCATACCTAGACATCTGATGCCATCCCACATCCAGAAGCGTTGTGTATGCACCCACTAAAATGGCATCAAAGTAACATGGAATAAGGTAACGTGGAATTTTCTTTAAATACACAAACATGGCCTTCAACCATTTACCAACCTATTAAAATATAACATTGTTAGAAGTTGCTAACACTGGAGTTCAAAAACAGTGCTTTTAGGATTCATTTGGTCAAAGCATTTACCACAGATTTTGAGCAGATACAAGAATGCTACAGTCTTTGTTATTATGTTAATTACTCTAGTTACCTGAATCAAGTCTTGCAAAATGAAAATTCTCTTGTAGGAAAGTATCTTGCATCTCAGTGCCTGATGGGGCAAATCTTACTGTAGCCATTTATAATCATGTATACCTCAATATTATTTAGGGACCCTTCTGAAAGGACTAACTTACAAATATGGTTAATTCATTTTTATTTGATGGGAAGTAATAAACAGGAAAGGATGCTTTTAAGCTTTTATGTAACAATTTTTCCACACGCTACATATTTTCTACCTCCCTTTTGTAATGTATTCTTAAATAAGATTGATGAGAAGGAAGAAAACTATATTATTGTTTTAATCTCCCAGAAGAAACTGCCTAGACAAGAAATACTTTATGGACAGACTGAACTTATTAACAACAATAATGAAAAACAAAGCAAAGCAGTCATTTGAAACCCCAAAGTCACCAAATATATCCTTTTACTCACTTCTGCACAGGCTCCTGCACGTGAAATCAGACGATTACTGACATAATCAATCATCCAGTCTCCAGATCTTAAATTATCACAGAATGGGTGCCCCAAATCATTTTTTGGTCTAATGTCCGCCATCACTGACATTAACCCTGAAGAGATAAATCCAACTAAGTATTATAGGACATGTAAATATCGCAAATAGAAGTTAAATTTCTCAGAGGAAAAGCTACAAAGCAACAGATAACATTAACTGGCCTTAACTACAGTACTTCTCTTGATCTACTGAGCAAGTTAGTATACAACTCATTTGTTGTTTCCTCAGAGTATATCCTAGAAAATCATAAAAAACCTTGAGGAATGAATAGCTTGATGGAATTCATGTCTGATAAATGACTGACACTCCTTGGTTATCTGGTAGTGTCTATGGTTTAATAAACATGACTTCTCATGTTAATATCACATACATTATATGTATTTGGTCTTCATTTTAAATTATAGAAACTGGTATTTAAAACATTGAAATTAATTTTTTACTCAGAGGGCACTGGCCCAGAGAAGCTGTGGATGCCCCACCACGCCTTGGGGTATGTTCAGAGCTTGGGTGAATGAGGCCCTGAGCAGCCTGAACTGGTGGGTAGCAGATCTGCCTGTGGTAGGAGGGTTGGAGCTAGATTATCTTTAAAGATCCATTCCAACCTATATTAGGATTAAATTTGAAGTCTAGAATACTGGAAATAGCATTGTTGTCTAAGTATGTTGCTACAATTTGATTCCCTGGGGTAAAAATCTGTTTCTATTTCATCATGCTAATCAATGTTGTTTTATGTCCAAGCAGTTGCACTAGCCATTAAACAGTATTAAGGAATGATCCAGAGGGAGGAGCTCTATTTTACACTTTTCCCTGGCAGAAAATAAATAAATAAATAAATATTTAAAAAAACCCAAAGAATGCTAAACTATTACCTTGGAGGCCTGCATACTTCAGGGGTGACCAGTTTGGTATATTGTAACAACCTCCACCATCTTCTTGTTCTTCTGACTCACACCTATACAGCACTTGATTTAAGTCAGCTAAAGTTAGTTTAGATGCAATTCTGGAAAAACAAACAAAACAACAAACTTCACATTAGGGAGTCTACTTTAAGACACAATTACACAAAACATTAATGAAGGAGCCTGGAAATCTTTTAAGTATCAATACT
Organism: Cyrtonyx montezumae; assembly: GCF_038088225.1. Classification (NCBI taxonomy): domain Eukaryota; kingdom Metazoa; phylum Chordata; class Aves; order Galliformes; family Odontophoridae; genus Cyrtonyx; species Cyrtonyx montezumae. The sequence goes on along the minus strand of NW_027071825.1, from coordinate 17,404,061 downwards.
TAATAGCTCAGCACTAAACATGAAAAAAAAAAAAAAACCTCAAGAGTTTTCAAGAGTTTTTAACAACCTAGAAATCCAACCACAGAAACAGCAAAAAATTCTTTATTTAAATTTACATTTGGTCTTATTATAGTTCCCACTGTAGTTCTCATTTAGAAACCCAAAGAATACTTACGAAGAAAATAATGTTTTTAATATAGGTGCCGAATGATCATCAGGAAGACTCCCAGATTTAAAATGAGGACTGAACTGAATCAGATGATTGCGAAGTACACCAACAGCCTCTTGAGCCTTTGGATCAAGACTAACTCTGAAATATGAATGCATAATTCATAGAATGAAGTACTTGTGATAACATCTCCCAAGTCACAAAAACAAAGAATCCTAACATTCTACTTCAACTAATACAGCCATTTAGCAATTGTCATGACGTACCTGAATACTATTACACTTCCTGGTGTTAAATTTTCAAATTCTATTTCTTGAACAAATTCATTTGGCCCTTTTATGGCAGTTCCAGCTTGCTTTATAATTTTACTGTCTTTAATCTTAGAAAAGAAAACATATTTGCAACTGAAATTCAATGCCTTTTTTCTAAGGTAAAATATCATAACAAGATATTCCATCAGAACACAGGTGAATAAGAATAATTACCTGGATATGCTCTCTGAGTTCCACTGTGAAATTAGGCAATCCATTTATAAAACGTTCATCTTTTTTGTAAGGACTAGTACTTCTCTCAATAGTTCTAGCCTCAAATACTACTTCTTCAATTTTTCCTAAAGAGAGCAAAATCACATTGCAGCTGTTAATATAGATTAAATGAGAGGTGATTGTTAACACACGTTATCTCTTGCAAACCAATCTGATTACCTGGGATACACATTTCAGGTACTTCTTTACTGTAGAAGGAAGTCTTTGGATCCCTGAAAGCAGTTCTACTTACAGCCACAACAGACTGGTGTGTGTTAGGGCAATGTCTTGTCACTGCCACTATATCTTCATCAACTTGATCAACATACACCTAGGAGAGGCATATCATTAACAAACAGGCTCATTCAAAGTATAGAGAACTCAAATTGTTACTCCCATATCTTGCCTGATTGAAGCCTTTAGCTCCCAGCTCCTGATGCAGCCTGTTCATAGCCAGCCTTCCAGCTAGAATTCCTATTTGGAAATTAACTTCACCAGAATTCAGGTGTGCTTGTGGATTCCAGGTTGAGTAAAACCTCTCTTCAGATACTACAGAAATCTGTAGGGAAATTAACATTTTTGCAAATATCAACTACTCTGAAAAAAACAAACGGAGATTCCAATTATGTAATCAATTCAGGTTTCACATGAAATTAGACAATCCTAAAGTAATGATAACCAGGTAACTTGCTTGGAATTTAAAATCAAAACAACAGCATGCCAAAAACAAACAAATGAACCCATGAAAAACAAAAATAAAAGCTCACAAAACCCACACCAGAAAACCCAGTACTAAAATACATAGAATCAAATGTTCATTTTTACTGTAATTCAGAAGTTAAGCTGTAAACACAGACCTGGTGCGGTACTAGTTCATCATAACCTTTGGTGCTTCCTGTAGCACAACATGCCATGGAAACAATCATTGCACTTGGAAGTGCATCAAATGCAGATCGGTGCTAGGATAGAAAATAAAATAAATCACATACAAAGCAAATAAAATAGAATTAATTGCTCCTGATTCAGCAAATAGAAGATAAACTCAGTTTAGTAGAGGAATTAATTACTTACCATGTGATCATAATTTTCACAATCACAATTGAAGACTTACTACAAATGCACTAGCAAAAGCAATGTAAAAGCAATCCTCAAATATAAGCACTTCAGTTCACACCATTATCTCTTCCATCCTCTCATGTAAAACTGGAGTGTAGGAAAACAGATGAACCATCACACAGAAACAAACATAGCAGCTGGAATGAAAGAACCAAACCAGCTCACTGAGTACCTTTACACAGCTTTTTTATTAGAGGACAAAATCTTGGAAGTCAGTGGGACTTCTGTTATTCACTGGATGAAAACTTGAAGACGTGAAACAGTTTTCTAAATATTGCTCAAAAAGGAAAAATACAAAGCATGCAGACTGCATCAAGCCCTCCCATTGTTCAGAAATGTCAATTTAGAAAGGAATAAAAAACCTGTTTTCCAGTTAAGGTGCTCACCTGAATTGGACACTCGTTGTCATGCGTAATATCCATGAACAGAGCATGTGCTATTGCTGGCATCAAAGGCCGCAAACGTGGCTGAACAAAAGAGCCAACAGGCTCACCTCCAAAACGATAAACTAGCCTTCCCTCTTCATGGCTATTATAAGCTGTCATGGCCTCTACAGAACAAAATAGATAAGTGTTCACGTAACAGTAACTACCACATAGTATAGCATGCACAGAGGTGTTAATGCAGCTTTTTTCATTTGTTATTTTGGTGCGTTGAAATATCACATTAAAGCTTTTTTCTCCAATACAGATATACAACCTTGAAATATTCTGTTTACTATAATACATTAAGGTAGGAAAAGTAAAAGAGGGAGGAAAAGCAGATATTTACAATGGTTTCCTCAGAGGATTTAAAAAACTCGTGCAACAAAAAATCAGTCACGATGCAGCACTTGCATAGCAGAGCTGTGCTACAGTTTCTTTTCTCTCTCACTATATAAGTGAAATATTTAATCTCAGTAAATTAATGCAGGGTGTCTTCTCTTAATTTACAGCTAGTACTATTTTTTTTTTTTTTTTTTTTGCTGTTGTTGAGAAACAAAAAGTTACAATACTTGACAATGAGTATGAAATTAGAAGCGTGTAATCTAGAAAGAAACTTCTCTGAAAAAATCCTATCCTGTATAATCTCCACTTGGAAAGATAGCACATACACAGCAAGCCTACCTCTTATTAAGGAGGTAATGCCCAGACTATTCACAAAGATATTGTCCAGCTCTTCATTTCCTGTGAACAGTTCAGCCACTACAAACAAATCAGCTCGCAACTTTCTAGCTGCATCCAGCATGTACTGCAAAAAGCACAGCCAAAAAAGCCACAGAAAGGGGAAAGGTAGACACAAAAGAGGACAAATTTCAAAGCTAGGCAGGGATTGAAATAGGAAAATGCCATGCAGCAAGGATAAATAGAAAGCCAGAATTAAGTAATCAAGATAACAGTTGAGGATGACACAAACAGGCAAAAATCAAGGTTTAGGATTCAACATAGGAGAAATTAAGTTCAACATGAAGAAAAGAAAATTGCAAAAGCAAAGAACATAAATATGTAAGAAAAAAAAGCATAACAATGTTAGTTTCACATTAAAAACTCCAAAGCATACATGACAATCCTATACAACTTCCAACTGCTTATTGTACCTCTAATCAGGCTGGTAATTCCCAGGCGGTTGACAAAAACATTGTCAATGTACTCACTGCCCGTGAAGAGTTCAGCTATCACATAAAGATTAGGTCTGACTGATCTGGCTGTGGCTAGCATCTCCTATAGATCATAATATATTTTTAATGGAAGCCATCCATTGTCAACTACGTATAGGCAATCATCAGTGTGAATATTAACCAAATATAAATGAGGTCTTAATATACACAGTTTAAGAAAATAGTCATAACTGGTAACATTCATAAAATTATGAATTATGAATTTACAAATTACCTAAATAATTCTAGAAAATATCCTACACAACTAAACTCTGTGTAAAACTACCAGTTCAGTACAATTTCTGGATGTGGGCTCAGTAGAGAACAACAAGCACTAAAATTTTACCAATAAGCTTGACTAAATTAACTTTTTCTGTTGCTTTTGTAAAAACTTTTAAATTATGGAATATACAAACCTTCCTGTTTACTTCAGCAACAATAAAACATATATGGCAAATAAACACTAATACTTTTTACCAAGTCTTAGATATGACAGACTAGAACTGACATACTAGACACTAGCAGTGACTTCATTTCAGTCTGCAGCTGCATGGGCAGAAAGTTTCCCATACCCATCAGTGCCTTCAGTATTTCAGCTGAAATGGAGAATGAAAACATACAATAGCTATGCATTTTGCTAACTGTTTAGAGTAACTGAAACTACATCTAAACATTGCCAGTCAAGAAACATTGTCTACACTGGAGTAAGCTTCATTCACACATAGACCCTGCAGATTTTGTATAAGCAGTATGAACTTATTTCACAGTCAGAACCTGCTTTACCATCAGTGTGCTTAGTCTCACGTACCTCAGCTACATGAATAGGAGTTGAGTGACAGTTGTCAAGACGAACACCATGGAAATGTTTGGCAGTGATTTCAGTATATTTTTTCATATGTGCCCAGAGGTATGGGCAGTCCTCAGGTTTGCTACCATACCGCAGTTTCACACTGTCTCCCCAACAAATAAGCTCTCTTCTCAAGTAAACATTTGAACCTGTAAGGGAAATAAATGCATTATAGTATATGTATGGGATAGAATGTGTACCAAAAGATGTGGCACTTTGTGTTCCACTAAAGAGCCAAAGAATGCTCAGCACCATTCTGGATAGTGAAGACAGAGCTACTCCATTGCTCTCAGCTACTTCCAGGCTGGCTATACTGATTTTAGATAGTCATTGAACCTTGGATTAGATAGGAAATTTATTCATCTGAAAAGCAATCATGCCTGAGCAAAGAGATCATCATTCAGCCAGACTAACTCCATAAGGCTCATGTTATGGGCATACACAGTGACAGTTGCACAGTCAGAACAAGCAGCTAGCAAGAAGAGAGCAGGAATTTTAAGATAGCTCTACTATCAAAAACATTACTTAAGCACAGTCTACATTATGTCTTGATGCAGGTAATTAAAAAATAAAACAAAAAACTTTCTTTGGATATTTTTAGGAAATAAGGGAAATTTTCTAAACTAGCTGCATTTCAATTGCTATTCCTGTGCCCTTACGTACCATCTTTTTACACTGCTTTATGGTACACATTATTCCTACTGAGACTAGATGTGGAACACAAGTACACAGAACAAAAAAAGCCATAGATCAATCCAGAGAAAACACAGTGATGTAAGTAACTAAAACCATTGGACAAAAGAAAAAAAAATCCCTGGAAGGAAGGACAATTATCTGAAAGGCAACTGAAAAACACATTAAATATTTATTATCTTTATCAACATGTAAAGGAAAAAGCTAATAGAAGGCAGTGAAATGGCTGCATATTACTTTGAATGGTCTGCCAGCAGCACACTTCATTATGGAGTATCAGTTGGATTCCCTTCTAGAGCAGACTCAGCAATATTTCTGCTTTTTTTTTTTTTTTTTTTTTTTTTTTTAAATCAAACTGATTTTTGTTTGATTCAATTCAAAAAGCTGATCACAAAAGATTTGGCAGCCTTTTCTTTCTTTAAAAACAAAACAAAACAAAAACCCAACAAAACAAAACACTTCAATAGCATTGCTGATCCCAAAGAAGTTAGTATGTATTTTCCAGCATGGTAAATACATACTGTCTATTACGTTCACAATTAATCCACATACTTAGGTGGATTTATTTTCTTGATGATGCCTGCATACGTATTATGAACACATACTGAAGGTGCCCCTAATGCAGAGCTGACAAACATCTAAAATAAACTTAGAAGTCAGTAACAGAAATAACACTGTTAGTAGTTGGCTTTTAACACCAACATCAATATTTTCAGTTCAATCATTAGTAATCCTTCCCCTTGTGAGCATAACGATGGTCCTTTCCGTTCTGATGCAGAATATAGACCACAAAGAATAGAAAAATAGAGCAAATACAGTCTCTGCAGAGAAAAACTCTTCTTCATCAACTGAAATTGAAGTTTGACACAGCATACAGTATTACCTAATCTCATCCTCCTGCCAATGAATATTTAAGGTACTTTTTGTTTGTTTTTAAAACACATTTATTAATAAATATATAAACCCTAAACTAACTCCACAATAGTCAAAATATTATTTTCAACAACCTCAGCCTCCTCCTGCCCTGAAAACAACGCAACAAAAATACTCACCAGTATTCTTCATTCATGTTTGAATGTAATTGAGGGTTTTGAAGAAATTATCTGTAAGCTAGTACTTCAGAAATTAATATACAACCTTTCCTTTAGATTATAGCTACCAGCAATTTTACAATGACAAACCAGTGTTTTTTTCAGTGTGACTCTACTTACACAGTTATGCTGAGACTTCCCTATAGAGCAGTTCTACAGGTACCAAAGGTGACCTGCTCCTTTGTACTGATGTTAAGAGGGGAGGAATGAGTCCCTCTCCAAAGTCTCTCCCTGTCTCATCCCAACATCATTCCATGTGCTCACTGCTCATCTGCCTGACTGGTGCACACTGGACCTTTCAAAAAGCCAGTTTTTACTCATTAACTTACGTAATAATATTCACAGTTTTATCATATTAATTTTCTACTGTCTTATGGAAGTGCCAACTAGCGGTGTTGGAATAGAGTACAAGGTAAACAGCAGAAGTAGGGGAGGCAAGATGGCTCCATTTCAGCAGTAGAAAGCTGGTAATTTCTGTCTCAAATCTTCTGAAATGGTATGTCAAATCCATTTTTTTAGTTGATCTTTAACATGCTGAATAGAAATAGAAGTGCTATAAACAGTATTTGCCTGCTATTTGGCTTTTTGCAACTTAATAGGAATATTTGTGGGAAAAAATAAACTAAATAAAATAGACTAAACATGTAGTCTATTTATTATGCTTTGGCTAGAATATTAAAAGGTTAACAAGACTATTCAAATTTCTTTTACAAACCTGGTTCTGCAAAGTTTCTAAGAGGATCATCACCCATAACCCATCCATTATGGGCCATGAAATAACAAGCTTTATCTGGCTGATGCATCATACTTTGTTCTTCCTCCACAGTCAGGTCTTTGAATGGATAAGTAAAATACCTATGGAATTGATAGGCAATTAAAAAAAACCAACAAACTGAAATCCACCGCCTTTGAAATTAAAATATCTGCTATGAACCCACTTGAAGTTAAAAAATACAAATAGCAGTAGTTAACAATAAATGATGGTGAGTTTTCTATTTTGTATCATGTTTTGAAGGAGAAAAGACAGAGGCCGCCCTATCTTGATGTGAGGTGGTAGTGTAAAATTAAAGTCACAGACCTTCTGATACATTAGTGGCACCAAGTACATCAGATTTAAATCTTTCAAGTTTTTCTAGTTTCATACCTTTTTCAACTACAAGAGCAATTTGCACTACATAAGGTTTTAGTGTGTTCTGAGAACACTTAATGCCCTCCAAAGTCACATTCGTTATTTAAGTCATTTTTTTTTCATTTAAAATACAGTCAATTAATTGATAAAGTGATGTTTATGGGACAGAAAAAGAAATAATTATGCTTTTTAACATTTACTTTTAATGATCTTTGTATTCACATTCCCTGAATAGATTCTAATGTTTTTAGCAACAAAAAAATAATACCTGGTAACTAAAGGATATTTTCTACTAATAGGACCTAGTTTAGGACCATGACCAGCCAGCCGTTCATACACCACAGTTCCTGCAAGACAGTTGACAGCCTAGAAGTAATTAGATTGTGCATTATTAGAATGCCTGAATTTATTTGCAATGGAAAACAATACAGCATTTAAAACACAAAAGCTGTAAAACCTGCTCTTGATGATGATGAATCTGTCTGTATTGCTCAGCATTCAGTTCCTCAATTCTCTTGCGAAACCAGTTACAACATTCTTCTATTGCACCTGGTCCGTTGCTTAGCAGGAAGACAGAGCAGAGAACAATCAGAATAGTTTAGTTTTAAAACATGTAAGTGAAATAAAATTTTTCTTATATCTGAAAAAGATTTCATTTATTGTTGTTATTTTTTTTTTGTTGTTTTGTAAATTTAACTTCACTTGTAAATTTTAACTTGTGGTTAATGATACAATACCTGTGTGGTATGAATGTTGCCAATGCTATATTCATATCTACAGTACAGCCAAATCGTCTATAATCAGGGTCTTGAACTATTTGAAGATGTTGGTTTGGATCAGATTTAGTGCCTATTTTGCCTGAGGACAAAATGAAAACAGCATCCATAAAATAAAATTTACTTTTAAAAGACATACAGCTTAAACAGTTCAAGCACAAGCAAAATACAGGCAGACAAAAAGCTCTGAAGGAGTAAAAAGGAAAAGAATATCTAAAGTTTAAAGTATGCAAGAGTTGGCTACTTAAAAATACTTGCTCTCAGTTATGATACTGGATTATGGTTAAAAAACAAAAGTGCTTAAAAAAAAAAAAAAAAACAATAAATCTCCTCTCTCCAGAACTATTTCCCAGACTACTCAGCATAGTCTTCAGAGCCTTTACCAGGACTCAAAAGATCCTCATGTACTTAGATCAGCGTGGTAGATTTTTCACATGGTAACAATTGGGATTATTTGATTTTATTTGATTTTCCAGATAGGGCCCTTTGGAGTTTACCTATAAATTTTCTTGAATCATAAAGAATCTGCCTGCTCCAGCAACACACTCTTTCTTTACCTTTAGTTAGAAGGGTTCTAAATTGCTGCACAGCTTTATTAACATCCACTTGGAAAAATTCCCATAGTTTAATTTTTGGATATATATCTTCCCAAATGATTTTACGGATACACTGTAAAAAGAAAAATTACATCAGTTGAGGCAGATGATTAATATGACCAGAGAAAAGCTAAGTGCTCATATGAATTGATCAGAGGGAAAAACAAAAAAAAGCAAAAGCAAACAACAAGCAAAAAACAAAAACAACAACAGGAAGAGACTTATGCTGTTAAATATACCTGCAAAGTACATCTGTTGTGTGTTTCCACAGCAGAATTGTGGATTGACAATTTGAACTGGTAAAGGCTTATTCAGCAGTTTACAATGTTCATTAGCTTACACTTATTTCTCATTTACTTACATTCAGGTGATGGTCATTTTCAATCAAGGGAGGGACCCCTTTATCAATACACCTTCCATCAGCTACCATACAGCTCAGGTGCCACAGTGCTCTATCTAAGACCCAGGCTGGCTTCAGGTGAGGAGAATTTACAAGGTTATAACCACATTCTGGATGCATCCTGAGCCACTCACTGTTAGCAGCTTATTCAAGAAAGGGAGGAAGAAAAAAAAATAAGTATTCAGCTTGTGTACATTATGCAAAAAATCTTAACACCAGAAAGCTAAGGTACTACACTATGTTTAAGTAGCTCACATTTCAATTAAAGTTTTCCATGCTAATAGCAAACAGCATCTTATGCAGATCTGTGCATTACTGATAGCTATTTGTTTTGTAACAGTTTCAGAGACGGTAGAGAAACTTTTTGTTATGTAAAAATATGTAACAGTATCAGCAATTCTAAAATACTAAGGAAAGAAAAGTAACATTTGTTTTGCTTAAAATAAATGAAATAATGGATGTGAAATTCCCATTGTATGTTGAAAGCAAAACTCTCATCCCCAACCAGGATCTACAATAGCCTAAGGTGTTACGTATATTTTCATTCTTACCTGATGCTGCACAGAGTAAGATGTTAGGAAAATATACCCCCTCCCCCCCAAAAATAAAATAAAATAAAAAATTAAAGTATACAACATTGGGCTTTTAAGGATTGATTAGCTTGTGTAAGCAATCAAAAGCAGCTTGTGTAAATAACTGAAACGACAGTGGTGGAAAGGGTTGCCACAGCATCTCGCATGAGTAGTAGCAGTACACTGTCTGTGCAGGCAAAGTGAACACTAGTTCACATCAAACATGGATGTCACTATTTTCCAGTTGTATCCAGTGGCATCCACATGTATTGTTTGGTAAGAATTCAAAGTTAAGGAATCTTAACTTGAAACTGGGTGTGAATTTCTAATACATTAGTATGCATAGAGCAGTATGATTTTAAAACATATAGAGCAACAGGAACTTCAATTCTAGTAATGTAACAAAGAAAAAAGGCTTCAATTGTTAACTTCTTTCTATTTTTGAAATTGTCCTAATCATATAGTTTAACTGAAAATAATTTCAATACACATTTTAAATGAATATCTGCAATTGAGAAAGAATATACACCACATGCTGTTTTGGATATAACAAAAAAAAGTTGCTGCTCAAACTTTCCAAGATTTTTTTGATCATTCTTCAAAAAACACATCTTAACCCACTAGTTCAGAAAAGCAGTGAAAGTATCAAACAGAAGGAAAAAAAATAATGAATTATTATATTGAAAACCAAGAAACAGTCATTAACATGCTCCAAATAGTAGTAGAAAAAGTAACAACAAAAACAAGTTTGTTTAGCTCCAAGTCCAAACAAAAAAAAGTCAAAGGTAAAGAAAAGAGTGTACTTTCCCACTCTGTAGTTTAGAAGAGCTATTCATACACCTCCTGCGTTACATTTCAAGACCATTACGAACATGGCAAAACTCCATGTTTATAAGGTCAAACCATTTCTGGAAGCTAAGCTCTTCATGGTTTAAAATGTCATGTACAAGTAACAGTACTTTACTTATTTTAAAGCTACATAAAGTAATAATAAACTCATGCTAAGAAATGTGAGATTGGACCAACCACAGAACTTTTTTTTTTTTAATATGTGCCTTTCATAAAGCAAACAAACAAACAAAGCCACCCCATGCTCAAAAGCCCAAACTATCCTAGCCTACTCATTCAAGAAGAACCAGAATTTACTACAAAGGACTTCCATGACTACATACAATGAATTCTAAATAGGCAGTACAATCTAAATCTATTGTTACTATTGGGGAAAAAAAAAAAAAGAAAAAGTCAACAGGCTTTTGGTAAACTGATTCCGGTAAAGAACAGAACTACGTTTTCTGATAAGATGATAAGAAATGGCATCTGGTTTGTGCCGAAGGTTTTGATGGAATATCAGGAAGCGTTTCTTTACAGAAAAGTAGCTAGGCATTGGAAGAGTGCCTAGGGAAGTAATAGAGTTATCATCCCTGGAAGTATTTAAGAGATGTGCAGATGTGGCATTTAGGGACATGGCTTAGCAGTGGACTTGATAGTTAGGCAATGGTTGGACTCGATATTCTTATGGATCTTTTCCAACATAAATGATTCAATGATTTACAACATTAAAAAAAAATCTGCTTCTAGAGAAAAAAAAAATGCACAAAGCAAAACTTGTGATTACATTTGTTACAGAGAGTGACAAATCACACAAACAAGTATAAAAATATTTCAATAGAAAGATGGAGAATTACACAACCAAGTTCTAAAAGTTGTTACATCCTCACGTAAAGAACATTGCCCTATTCCATGCTTTTCCAAAGACTGATTTATTGTTATATAAATTAAATAGAAACAACACTTAGTTGTGATGCTCGCTGCCTAGGACTTCTTTTTTCCCTTTATAAAGCCAAACAAAGGCAGTGTTTGATGTCATTGGCCAAGGGATTGGAAGCAGGATTTACTGCAAGTGTTAAATTGCATTTAGACAATAGTAGACTTCTCTGAAAGATAAATAAAATGTATTTTATTTCCTTTATAAAAGGAAGAATTGTCTTTTTTCTAACTCTTGGTAAAAAGTAAATGCAAGTGAACACATTATTCTTATTTCAGGTTGGTTGTTTGAACACACTGAAGGGAAAACACCCAACAGGGCTCACCTACTCAGTTACCAGGCAGAGGATGCAAGTTTATCTGTGATATTCTGACTAGCATGCCAAAGGTGCATTCATCTACATTACATGTATGGTCAGGCCATCATTGCTTCTTCCAAGAGAAATTAACATTCTCCACTATATACTATATTCTCTACTATAGAAGCATTCTACACTTCTTTCCAGCAGAAAACAAACAAACAAACATTCAAGCTTAACCACCTCAAAATGAAAGTGAATTATCTAACTGTACAGTAGCGATGTTGGTAATGACTGCTGTGTGCAGACAGCTAATGAGCTGTTACCAGCATGAGAGGATTTGTCGCGAGATAATTCTGTGCTTTAGGCCTTTTATGCAGACATACTGTAGAATTAATAAATAATGCACAGCATACATAACCCACTCAAAATAACTGACTAAAAATTTTGTCTTTTATATTCAAAAGAAACATTTTTTTTATGATTTAACTATAAAAAAGTCCAACTTCCATCTGATCAGGTTGTACATACAAAGGATACCTTAAGTATGCAGTTTTGCATTTCAGAAGCCCCTAAAATACATACTTTCATCTGCACATGCAAAACTACAGCTTTAGCAGTCAATGATCATTTACATATATTTCTGCTTATGCTAAATCTGGCATTTAGCTAAGTTTGTAGTCAGTTGTGAATCAGGAAGTTAATTAACAACCAAAAGGAGAAAAAAAACATTCATCTCTCTTTTTGAGTACAGAAGCTTGAAGCCATCAAATACAGTTTGATTAATAACTGAAGTCAGAACCTTGGTCATTTGAAGACACTTATAAGCATCCATACACCATGGTATAACTAAAAAAATAGTTTACTCATTCACCCCACCAACGAAAAATAATTTGAAAACTGGCAAAGTCCTTCAGCTAATGTAACCAAGTAAAAATGTTGCTGTTTTCTCAAGTATATTTTGAAGTCTAATAATTAGTTTTAACTTAGATATTTCTGTCCTCAAAAACATTTTCCTTGGTAGCATGCAAATATACAAGATCTCAAGCATGTGTGAAATCAAATAAACTTTTTGTTAGTTGTTAAAGGGAAAGATTTTTTTTTTTCTCATGACAATGTCAAAAAAGCCAAGTTCCCTTCAGACACAAGGTCAAATACCACTCTTAGGAAAGTAACATTTCAACAGACAGGGCAAACAACAGAGCCCATTTTACACTGCAGATTGGCTAAGAATGTCTGGCAACAGTCAACACCAAATAACTAAAACAAATAAAAGCTTGTAATTCATAGAAATCTTTGATTGGGAGTTGTTGGGTTTTTGGTTTTTTTTAAGCATTGGAGGACCACAATAAGAATGTTAACAGACATTTGTTGCTCTTTCTGCCAAAAGAATACTAATTATTGCAGCCTTCAAGAGAAGAGCATAAGGTGAAGACTGCATTTTAAATATAATCAAAATTATCTTGTAATTGTAATAGCTAAACATAGAAATAATGAAATACTATGACTGGCTTCTCAGTCAAACTGAAAACAGTCCCACTGTCCCTCTCTGCAGGGCAGACAGTGTTAGATATGAAGAGCAATTGGATGCAAAACCTTCAGTGCACTGGCAAATTTCTGATTAAAAAACAAAACAAAACTGTCTACTTCAACACCAACACATAGCATTTCCTTCACCACTTAATCCTAGGCCCTTGTCTCTATTCTGATTCCTATCCACACATTAGAAATCATTACAGCAGTAATAAAAATAAAAAATAGCAATAATAATTCTGTTAACAATAATGTAGCCAGTTTAAGTTAATGTTAAATTCATCATATAGACCGAAAGTAGCACACAATAGATCATAAAAATAAGCATGATATTATGAAAAATACAGGCATGCACAGTTCAGTAATTCCATCTAAGATGGGCTCTACTCAAGCAACAATACAAAATGTTTTTACATCTGTTATGGAGTCACAGCTGTTGCAGTTTAAAAGATTCTAAGACAGAGAAAAATAAGCTGCTTAAAAGATAAAGGAAAAAAAAATAAAAGTTAAAGGAAATAACAAAATAAAATTATAGGGCGAACTTGGTTATTCACATAGAAATCATACCAGTATGATTGTAGACTACATCCGTGATGCAAAGCATATTCCATTCATTTTTCATTTTTTCCACAAGAGCTCCTATATCGCTCCAAGTGCATTTTTTGTTATGGCTTGAAAATTCAGGATTTACTTCTAACTGATCAGCCAGTGAATAACATGATCTAGACATTCCGAGCTTCTGCAGTGGTGTGAAATGAATCATATTGTAGCCTATAAAATAAGAAACCATTGATTTAATTAAAAAAAAAAATCAAGTTTCAGTGAAAAAAGTTAACTGACAGAAGCATAATAAATTACAGTTACAACATACACATTTTCCTAGTATTTCAAAATATCCAGTATAAATTAAATCTGAATCTTTACTTTAAAATTTTACATTGTATTTTTTTTTAAGTTGTCCTCTCATTTCTACAAATTTCATACCTATCTGAAATCAACAGAATACAATAAAAGTAGATTCCTGTATTAGGAAATCCTGAATCTCTGCACTTCTGCAAGTACTTAAATCTGACTACTTAAATCTACTGACTTAATCTGTTAATTAAAATTGAATCCAGGGGAAAATATTTGATACACAAACTAAGCACAAATGAACTGTGAACTCTCAGTGTAAGTTTGTTTTCTCATCACAAGATTTAAAATAAGGGGTATCCTTCTACATACGTATTGACATTACCTGTTTCTTTTGCAACTTTAAGCCTATTTTCCCACTCATGGAATGGTCCCAGACACTTAGCAAGGAATGTCTGGAGGGTAACACAATCCAAAGGTAATACATGGTTATCGGCTCCAACACGCAAAATAGGATCCACAACTATGTAACCTCCACCACTTTTCTCATTTCTAGGAGAAATAATTTTCATTGGTATAGTAAACACACATTGCACCAATCAAGTTTCAGAAATAAAATCCAATAAGCACCGCTATTTCAAATACACAGTAACTCAGTGGAGTGGCTGGGGAGAAAGGACTGCAGATAACCTAATAAGAAACAGAGGAGGGATGTTCATGGCGTAGGCAGCATCCCTCTGCTGGGCTTAGGCCAGCTGCTAACAAGAATACTATTAACAGTTTTGAACTCTACACAAGAAAGATACTTTTGTTACCCTGGGAGACAAAATACTGATTCTTCTTTCAGAATAAGGATGGAAACAAAGAAAACAGGACCGCCTAACTGTTACACAAAGACGTCCATTTGGATCACCTTCCTGGAAAAGAGATCTGAGCTAAACGTACTTTTAAACCTAAGGGAATTTAACTACCAGTTATCTTTCAGGAACTCAGAGGCCTTTACAGACACTGTCATTCTCCTCCGTTGAAACAAAGAAGGAAGTTAATAACTTGAAGTAAAGAATGACAGAACTTTTATGCTAGAAAAATAGAGAACCTCCAATTCTAAAGTGCTGATGAGTGAAATCTTGCAAAAATGTTCTGCTTTTCCAATATTCACAGAAAATTGATCACCACAGCAAATTCTCCAGAACATATTTGTATTGGAAAGTCTTCAACAACCTCAACAGCTGCTGCCTTTCACTAGCAGATTCAGATAGATTTCATTGTTGCACTTAAAAAATGCACGGAAAAAATCGTGATTTTATTCTTAACAACAATTTCTTCAGGTTAAAACAAACCAAAGGAATAGACTGCATTTTGGCTGTAAGTACAGTGCTTCACTTACCCAAGACTAAAATAGTACTGATATGACCCAGAAATTTGGAGATCTAACTTGCAATATTTGTCCGAGTCATCCTCTTTTCCTGTGGGATTGTGCCATGATAGCGTTCTGAACTTGTGACGATCAAATACTTCTCCAGAAGCTGGATAGTTTGTATACACAGTGACATGCTTGCCCTGAAGAGTTGGGCCCAGTCGGAACTGCAGTTCAAACCCTCAAGAAAAAAAAGAAAAAAAAAATTCTTATCAGGCAGACTAGACATTTCTACTCATTAATAAGAAATTGTATGGTATTATGTTAGGAAGAAAATGCACTAACATATCTGCCAAGACCTTTTGCACAATTGTATATGTCTAGAGCATCTTTTCCTCCTGCTTTCCAAACTATTTTCTTCACACTGTCCATCTAAGTCTTTTTCATTACTTACTGAGCACTTTTCATCTCCTATTCAGTTTGTTCTGCTTTGCTTTATAAAGTCTTGGAAATAAAACATAACAGAAGATCACGGTTATCAAACTACATACAATTTTAGGCAGGTTGTCATATATGTAGTACTGTGGGAAAAAAAAGGAATATGATCTACTGGTACAATTTAAGTTTACCAAGCCTATATATTAGGTTGATCTACAAAAATATCTGGAAAAAAGGAACAAATTTGAAACCATAATACTTCAAATTCCTCCATTCTCCATTGAGAATTCACTAAAGTCTAAATTTTTTATGCTTTAACTGCAATCTACAGAGTACATACTACTAAACTGAGAGCTCAGCAAGTCTAGATGAGTTTTGTAATATATGCCACAGCTCACACACACTTCAGAAAGAACTGTATTTAGAATAAAGATACCCATCATGAAGGGAATACAATTAAGTTTATATACTATAATGTAAAAATGTGCTGTAGTCTGTTCAGCTAGATGTGAAGTATACAGTTTAGCCAGAAGGTTTCAGAATTAATTTTACTTGAAGGTGGGAGTGACTCCTACAATGTATCTGACTAGTTAGAGTCCTTTCCAAAGGACTGAAAGAGGTGCAAATGCTTGCCCAACTTTTACTAAACTACACACCAGTCATGAAGGTGACTGTAGTAACACTGCTTCTAGCCCTAATGGTCTACAAAATCAGAATTTTAAGAAATCACATTTGTGTATTTTTAAAAAGAGAAAGCTATCAATATACACATAATGAGTTATAAAGTCTAAGAGACTGAATAGTAGCACATTCTAGTATCTTAAATTGGAGCAAAGCAAATAAACAAAACAAGCCAAATAAGTGTTCATCATGTAGAATCCTAGCATATCTAATATCAGAATTTGATCTCTGAGTACATGTAAACCGAAGTCTCAGAAAGCTCACATCTTCTCTTATTAACATAACAAGTACTACATCAAGAATGCCATACAAAAGGGTGGTTTTAGAATCTGAATGTCTGTAATGAATAAATAAGCCCATTTCATTGTCAACAAAAAGTAATCTTCTTAAAACTCACTTCTGCAAGCTTAGTGCACTCTCTGCGGTACAGTCCTGACATTTTATTACAGGGATGACTAAAATTAGAGCACAGGGATATATGGCATCAATATCTTATTTCCTGTAACCGCTATACTGATATGAGGAATGCTGTGCTCAAAATTAGCTATGCCCTCTCAGAGACTGCTACCAGCAGAGGCATTCTGAATGTTTGATAGCAGTGCATTGCTGAGTCCTTCCAACAGAACTTACACAACTGGAGGAAAACAATAACAATGGTTGGAGCCAACACTGCACTTCTTCCCTAATGACATTTTTTAGATTACGTTGTCAGAAAGTTTTTAAATTAATATGCTTGAATAGAGTTGTTATTCTCAAGAGCCAAATCTCAATCCTCTACCAAAATAATTTGACATGAGGCTCCAACATAACGTGAAAACAAACAGAAGAGTTTCATGAGCAGTAACAGTTGCAACATTAAAAAAAGGTTCCTAAATAGATAGGCTTTGACTTTAGCACCTGAATTTGCTGACCAGCATAAAAACAGATTAGTTCTAGGTGGGACTGTCTTGGGGAATATACTTAAGAACACTTTCAAAGAGAAATATCAAGTTCATATTAGTATGCAGCCAAAATACCAACACAGCACAGACACAGGAAAGCTAACAGGTAAGACTTAGGAGCTGAGGATCCTGTGTTCTGAAACGCTACCTCAGTCCTTACAAAAGGTTTCTATCATCGGTATGTTTCACCGTTATTATATTAAAGACGAGGCGTTGCATAACATCGCAGATTAACACTACAGTTTGTCACAGGAGGACGTTTTGGGGTCAGTACAGGCCGGTTTGTACAGGGAGAGCCTCTGCCCCGCAGGGGCCGCATAGAAAACATTAAGAGGAGGAAGGATAAACAAAGCCCTAGAACAAACCAGCCCCGGCCGCCCTCCCTTTCTCGCTGCCCGAGGGCGGTGCACAGCCCCCGGCCGACCTCCCCTCACCCGGCCCACCTTGCTCCAGCCTGAAGAGGGTCTTGTCCAGCTTTTCCATCTCGTTGAGGTGCAGCAGCCGCGTCTCCCTATGGCTCGGCATGGCTGCTGGCGGCCGCTCGCGGCGGGCTCAGTGCGGGCGGGGAGCGGCGAGCCCTGCCGGGAGAACACACACACACACGCAGCCCCGGTGAGCGGGCACCCGGCAGGCAGGCAGCCGGCCGATGGGGGAACGCCTCCCGCCGCCGGGCCCGCTTACATCTTCCCCAGCCCTGGGGCGAGAGGAGACGGGGCGCGGGCAGGGAGGAGGAAAGGAGCACCCCTCCCTCCCCCGACCGTCAGCACCCGAGCGCGGCTCCCGGCCCCACAGGGAGGGGGGGCCCGGCACCTGTCGCTGCCGCCCGCCGGGTCCCTCACGCAGCCCCGCCCGCGCTCCTCTGCGCCCCCCATACTCACAGGCGGGCCCGCAGCGGCGCTCGCGTGGCTCCCGAGGACAGCAGCGGCGGACGCGGCCGAGCGGGGCCGGAGCAGCCTGACCGCTCTCGCTCGCGGTCTGCAGCTCTGGGCCGACCAGGCGGGCAGCCGCTTGCGCAGCCCCTAAAAGTAGCGACCAAGATCCGCAGACGCCTTTCCCCAGCCCTTGTCTTTGCTTTTTGGAAATAAACTTCACCAGCTCCGCCCGGCCCCTTCAGCACAGCTCGCGCGAGAGCCGCGGGCCCGCCCCGCGGATGGCGCTGCTCGGGGAGCGAGGCCGGGCGGGGCGGCGCTGCGAGGCGCCCTGAAGCTGAGCGAGGCGGCGATGCTCTACTCTGCATCCAGGGCTCCCGGCAGTGCCTTTTGCGCGCGCTGTGAGTGAGCTAGCATGGCAGGGTGCCCGCCAGAGAAGCTCGGAACGAAGGTCTTGCGCGATTCAAAAGGCGTTAATGAGCGCCCGGAGAGGCGGCCGCGCCGGTCCCGCCGCTGCCGCACGTGTTCCCTGAGCGCCGTACGTAGCGCCCGGCTCGGGCTGCAAACCCTAGGGCACCGCCATTAATCAGAACGCGAGGCGTTTTCGGAGAACACTGTTGCCTGAACGGCTGCCTCGGGCCTCACGTCGTGAGCTGCCCCCACCAGAAAGGTCAGCCTCGCGTTTTTGGAAGGTCAGTCTATTTTTATGGTCTAGAACTACATTAAAAAAAAATGCTTCTCGATTTACAGCCCCTTTGCTATACTGTTTATTTCCAAAGATAGCGTACTTGGGGAACTAGAAGTCTGCAAGGCTATTTTGACTTAACCATTTGCTTCCAGTCACCCAATGTGCCCCATACGCGCCGCCTGCCTCGCTACTTTGTACTCGGCTCCGTACGCCGTGCGCTGGACGGGTTTGCTGAAACAGAAGCGCAGCTCTACCCGCGGGCTGTGCCTAGTCCGAGGAGTCCTGGCAAGAATACAGTGTAGCCTTGGAGTACTTATAGGAGACCTTTAAGAAAAAGATGAGAGCAACTTCTTTCACCGGCAGATGGCGATAGGACGAGGGGGAACGGCTTTGTACAGAAAGAGGGGAGGTTTAGGTTAGGCGTTAAGAGAAGTTTGTCATTCAGATACATTACAGTAGGAAGAGAGTCAATAATAGCTTCAAAGTAAGAGTGAATACCATATCAGTGTCATTATAAGGAAATATTTTTTCAGCTTTTTTAAGGCCTACTCAGAACCTTCCTGTTTTCCCCACACACAATACACCTTCCTCATACTCTCTCCTTTTCATCATTCTGTTTCACAGCACAGTGTTACTGAATACTACTCCTTGCAGCAGCCTCAGGACACTTTGGGAAGCCTGTTCATGAGAAGTCAGGGCACATAAGTCCTATTACTCGTGGCTACCTTAAAGATTGACTTGGAAGTGTAGCAAAGTAGAATACTTCCATGACAGTATTTTTTTTTAAAGAAAAAAAAAACCCACAGAACAATAGCTCCCTATAAAACAAGCAAAAATAAATTCACAGAGAACTTAACTGAACTTCAAGCTGCCTGTATGCAGGAAATAATTATAATATAAACTTCAAAGTGATAACATTGTTTTCCTCAGTACCTCACTGCCCTGATCTGTAACTTGGTGGGTTAATACTGCATTCAAACAACAAGAAGCTTCAAAAGTATTGACTCTGTCTAGCTTTTGTCTTCTAATGGGGAGAACTCTCAGAAATGCAAACCTAACTTTGAAAGTTTGCAGCTTTTCCCTTAGATAAGTATATTTGCAGTTTGTTTAGGCTGCAGCCTTTTCTGTTAGATTGTTGCTACGCAGTGGCTGAAAAAGTGCTGTTCGGTATGGCCTTGGATTTCAGAATCTAGCACAAAGATAAAATATCAGACTGAACATTTAACTGATCACTTCCAGGCAATTTTTTAAATCTCTCTTCTAAATAGAACAGCAGATAAAAAAATAAATCTACACTGCCAATATTTATTTTAATAGAAACTTGTAAAATCTAATGCATTTATCTTTAAATAAGCCCAAATAGATATTATTGTCAGTGTAACTTTTAGATACTTAAGATATTTAACTGTGTTTTAGCTAACAAAAATCATTGATTCAGTTTTAGTGTCCTTCTGAGAAGGTGGTGAGTTGGTTTAAAATTATGTTTATTAAATGTTTTAATGGTATTCTTGTAATTCACATTTAACTAAGTTAAATGGTAAAGTCACACGTGCCAGACCATTTCTTTTATTTTACAAGTAGAACATACATCAGCTTGCTGAATTACCACCAGCATTTTTATTTCACTCTGAATTGTTCCAGTTAACTCCAGTGAGATAGTCTGAGGTCTTAGGTCTCAGTATATCTACTCTTAAAATAATTGTAATAATGCTCTGTTGAATGGAACTACTCTTTTTCGTATTTCCTCCACAGAAGTCAATATCTGAAGTTCTTGAGCACTCCATTTTCTTTACAATACTCCTTCTTATTGTATCAAACTGTAGCAAGAATACTATGGATGTTTTCCTAGTTCATTGAAATAGCTATCCTTAAGTCAGCCAGACAACTCCTTAAGCTCAAATGGTAAATAACTGTGGTTGTTGTATAAAACTGGCATCTGATTTTCAAACTAATAGCAATGTCTCATGTAACCTGAGGCTATCTAGCAGCTAAGAGAGGTCAGTAGGCCTGCTCTGTAATCTTCCAGTGCAGGCAGAAGTCAACCCAAAACTTAAAACAGCCCACCAGTGTGATACTTTGCAAGTGGGCAACACAGACCAGTTTGTAAACATTTGAAAGTCCCTGCAGTCATTTGGCTGAAACCTGCTTAAGTAAGCCTAAAATCCCTGCAAGCATTTTTACTGACCATATTTGCTATTTCTACATTATTATCACAGGTGCTGTGCAGGTACTAACTAGCATGCCACTGCAACTAGTAAACAGCACTGCTCATCAAAATCCCCAGAGATCAAGTAAGCATACTTTAACTCAGTGTATCCACACACATACACAAAGAAAGACATCTCAGGTCTGAACAAAGAACGAATGAAGTCTTGAAGGAGACAGACTAGGAATTTCCTCAGAAAAAGGTGGGAAAACTGGACATTGGTTGCCTGTGAGAAGCCTTCTAAAACCAGATAGGAAGGAATGGAAAATTAGTTCTCAGTCCCATAGAAAGGAATAAAGAAATTCAGAGCATAGAAGTGTATTATACCAGATTTCAATTATCTCAGTTTCATGTAACAACTGATGACCCAATCTGTGAAGTACCATAAAGCAAGGCACTTGTTGCTCAGTGGTTCTCCAGCAAGCTAGTTGCTACCTGTGAAGTAAAATAACAGCATCTCAGCACTTGTTGAAAGCACAATGAAGTTATTATAATAAATAGTAAAACCCCACAGAAATGGGGAAGAATATAGAAGCCCAATGAAAGTAGTAGTTCTTTCTTGAGGAAACTTCAGATGTGTACTTCTGATGGCTCATATTCCTTGAAACAATTAGTACGCTTTTACTGCAATGCAGTGAAAGATTTAATTTTGCTGTATACTAAGTTAAGCAGGAACTCTGAGGGAAGTGGCAAATTGCTACTGTCACAACATCTGGACAGACCAGGCTCAGATCGGTATAGGCAACTAAAGTTAGTTGTTTCAGCCTAGCAAGGAAATATTTTTATTTAAATCCTCTGTGTTAAAGTAGATATTCATCTTGATAGAAAAATATTGCACAAGCACGTAACAATATAATGCAATGGAAAGTGCATCAACAATAGTATGGAACATTAAAGTCCCAGGCTATAGCAAGAAAGGATAAACCCAAACACAACAGCCATGGATACAAAAATAAAGGAAAGCTACTCCTTACCCTCAGAAGACCTTAGGGATCTCGATGAAGATACCTTCACCTTCACTGCCAATCCTTAAATGAGGTCTGGGAAGGGCTGGATCCTGGCTCCATCCCTTCCAGTCACTCAGGGACATTGCACACACCTGAGTTCCCCTGGGTTGGCCCTGCCTTCCCACCAGGTGCTCAATCACTACTTCAGGCCGTGACTTAACATTTTTGCTACAGTGTACTTCAGCTGTTGATGAATCGGTAGACGGAAAACTAAAGCAGGTTTTTCTTAGTGGCTGCTGCCATCAGGTGGTTAGTTGGTGTAAATGATTGGAAGCCATAAATATGTTTCCCTTTTACCTTTAGATCACCGAGTTTTTTTGTATAAATATGTTTTGCAGTGCTGTTTTCTTCTTATAAGTGATGCAAATCATTTAAAAATAATTGAAAGTAGCAAGATACGATTAGAAAATAGAAATTAAGGTCAAAGGCAAGTATACATGGAAAGAACATTTCTGGAGGTCAAAGGAATACATTTATCACTTTGCTGGTTAAATGGTAAGTCAAGTGATAAAACTGCTAAGTTTCAAATTGTGCTAAAGCTCAAGGAAAAATGAATTAAGCATGGAGAAAAGGAGTTCATTCCCCATTGTGACCTTTATCTTCATTTATTTCCTTTTAGATTGTCAAGATAATTTCCATGACTCATGTTTTCCTTCTCTTTAAAGAAAAAAAAAAAGCACGTAAAAATCATATTATAGGAAAATGATCTCATCCTAAGGCAATATTTTTGTAATTATTTTCCTAATATATACTTAGCTAAGATAATGAAACTGAAAAACTTGAAAATAACTTGACTTAAATTCAGGTATGTCCTGCAGTGATAATTTCACCAGTAACACAATGAAGTTACTTGTCTAGTGCAGATGCATATGGATTCTGAGCATGGGTTGTCCTTCTAGAATTCTATGGTTTTTCTATGTTGTTAGATTAATAGCTAAGAGGAAAATTGATTATAGGGAACCACATAATAACATGGGGTCTGTTCAAAGCTAGCTGCAATGGCTTATTGTTTTTTATATCACTTTGGGCTTAAAAATTACCATGGGTATCAGTAGATGCACTGGACTGTGTAATACTTAATATTCAAAATTATATGTTTTTCTTGTTTCCTTAGTGAATCTCTGTTGCTTAAGAACTTTCATGTACTCATTATGCAATTGTCTGTTTAGTTGCTTTTGCAATTATATGCTTTCTTTTACTTCCTTATAACCTTGTCAGAAACCATGCAAAAAAAAAAAAAAAAGTCATCAGCTTCCTTTTATATTTGATATTACGTTATTTTCCATAAAAAAATAATTTGTTTGCCACTTGACATAATCTTCCTCTGGCATAGTTCTGTAGCAGATTATACAACGTTATTTCTCTTTATACTTGCAGTAAGGATAAAAGCCAACCACCAGTCCTCTGTTTCTCTAACTGATAATGAAGTTAAGATAGAAACCTCTGCTTTGCAATAAATGATTCATTGATGCTACTTGGATACTGACACAAGAACAAACTAGCATGCAGTATTACTTCTACATAGTTTTATATTTCTAACAGTGTTTCAGAGGTATAGACCTAATTCTGTCAATGAGTGAAGAACTTAAATAATTTTGAAGATTTTATTTTGGATATTAATTCACACTGTAGATTGTGTAAGCTGTGAACTCAGATTTTGGAAGTCTGCAATATTTAAGTAGATAGAACTGTCAAAGAAAATCTGACTAAATTAGTGGAGCTTGCCGCCACTGGGAGTGTTTAGACCTACTAATAAGCATCTGAATCACCTGAGTCTTTCACCAAGTATTTGTCAATACAAACATGATGTTTCTGCTCTGTGGGAAGGTAAAATTCCTGTTCTGCAGAAAGCAGTTAGAGCTAAACTTTTCCTTTTGCAAAAAGCCAGAAAGATGTAGCAAGAGGTGGATTTGTTGAACTGTCCCATTTCTCAGTGAGAATCTTTTTTGAAAATGCTAAATGCTCTTTTGGTTTATAAGGTTACTCTCAACAAACAAATCATTCTTTGGCAAGCCAGGTAAAACCAGGCTATTAGAATTCTGCCAACAGAGGTCATGCTGTAAGCTCAGCCAGTAAAAGCAATGGTGGCCCTACTCATGCCTTTGCTATTCAAGGTGTGTAGGGTGGGCTGTGTGAGGTACAGCCGTGTTTCTAGGAAATAAACGACTTCTTTGTTGTTCTGCTGTGATCTGTGATCAATTGAAAACTGAGAAATAAAACTCAGACTGTGTGTCTAAAGTCATCTTTGACAGCAAAGATTCAGTTAGAAACAGTATGTAGTTACTTCCTTGATAAAACAGCTGTGCAAGCATGTCTGTACGAGCATGCAAAGAGCACTGCAAACAAACTCGGCACGTCAGTGCTTTTACAAGGATAACGTCTGGGTAAAACCTGCAGGGCGAGGCTCTAGTTGCAAAATCAGGGCACCCATCACCACTCCCGGCTCTCGGAGGCAAGAAAAATCCCGTAGCCGTGAAGCCACGTCCTACAGACCCGTGCCGGAGCAGCGAGTAGGGCTGTGCCGCTGAGGCCTCTTCCGCCGGCGGGTGCCTCCCCTCGGGCAGCTGCCCGCCCCACAGCGCAGGGCGGAGCCGGCAGGTGAGGGGCGGCAGCAGCCGGCCGTGCTGAGCAGTGCTGCGGGAGGGAGCGGACTGCGGGTGCTGCTGGCTCGAAGCATAGGTATAGGGGACGTTTGAAAACTGTTTGCGCTTAATAGAAAGAATGTCTGGAGCACTTACGAAGCAAATTGAAATCTGGCCGACTTCTCGAAACACCTTTGAAGTGCCGCATTTCACACAGGTGTTTCCGAATCTTAGAGAGCTTGTTTTCTGTAATGAGATTTAAACGCTAAATAGAAGCTGTAAAAGTAGACTCGGGCTTAATGCACTGGAGAGCGCAGCACTCGGAGCTCCTCTGGTGTCCTGTTTGCTTCTTAGTGTTGTAACTGTTACTTTCTTACTTTGTTTTGTTGTTAAATATGCAGGGGCGATAACTGAATGAAAGCTGTTACAGCTGATGCTCTAGTTGAAATTGTTGGGGTTACTGAAATAGGGCCAAACCTAGGTCAGCCTGCAGCTCAGTTAAGAGAGCTTTTTGCATAGGTACAAGTTTGCAAGGTTGGGGTCTTAACAGTTTGTATAAAGAGCAGCTGTTCAACAGAAGATTAATAAAATAATCGGGGTGAAATCCTTTGTTCTTCTGCATTCTTGGTAGAAGATATGGGGGTAGGAAGAGGGGAAAAAATACAAAGCTTTAAGGTGTTCCCTTTTCATGAATGCTTATCCCTCTTCTGAAAGAATGTATCATTTCAATATAATCTAATAAGCTATGAAGTTATGCTTTAAATTTGTTATACTTTGAGCAGTAAGGTATGAAAAGGTTATGGTTATTTATTTATTTATATTATCCCCATAACTGCACCAGAAGATAATTGCATGAATAACTTAATATGAAACTGCTCTGTGGAAGCTCAAACCAAAAGAAGCTGCAGGGGTAGTGCTTCGTTACAGCATCATGCACTTCAGCTGAAGTCTAGGAGGTTGTGGGCTTAGCTGGGGGGAGGCAGATGTGTGTCTTATCACTCATAAATGTTTCCTTTCTAGTATCTGCATACAGATTCTCATTGCAGAACTTCCTCTGATCCTGGTTATGATAAAGGTTAAAACTAAGATGCAAGTGAAGTAGAAGTTGCTAAAAGTGCTATATGTTTTCTTACTGCAAGTAAAAAGCCAAAGGCAATTTTATTTAGACTTCATCACTGTGCCAGAGGGGTTGGCTGTAATGTAAGTATCTGTGTTTAAATTTATAAGAGCTTGTTTAGAAAGAAGTCTTGAATTCCTCTTTGAATGTCTTCAGTGTAGGAAGGCCATGAGGATGAGGTGTGTTGGTTTTGTCACCGTGTGGGTATAGGTGTGTGTTCCTTTTTTCATTTTGAGAAGTATTAAGTTATTGTGAATGTGAATACTATGTTTTCTGCTGTTGCTCATGCAGCTATTCTGAAATGACATTTATGTGACAAGGAGAAATTAACCCCAGTTCCTTCTCTTAGAGGGAAAAATGACTCCCGAACAGTATGGATCTCTGCTTCTGCTTTGTAAGAATGTTTCAGACATTCATGTCTGTCTTATTTCTCCTCTCCCTCTCTAAAACTATTTTCAAGTTTCATACTATGCAGCTCATGAAATTCTGTTAAATAGTTGAAAGACAATTTCTGCCAAGAAATCCTGTGTTTGTGTAGGCACTGTACACTTAAGTAGCTGAGCTGCCAGGGCTTTCTAAGCTGTCAGTGCCTTCAGGGTCTAGGAGCCTTTTCCATGTGGGAAGAAGCAAGCTTAAGGTATGCAAATGCATGGACCTTACAGTTCCTTGTGTTTTCTTCAGAAACATGCTGATAACGCAGAAACATTGCTGTACAAGTACTGTGTATTTATAGATAACCACCCCAAGAAACATCTCTTTAGGTTTTAATTCTTCAGTTGTTTTGTGATCAGTTTTGAAGCAACACGGTAAATATCCAAATCAGGGTACTAAATTAGCCAGCTGAAGGCAAGTAACTATGATTTCTCTTTCCTCCTTTCCTTCTTGATGGATAAGTGAAGATGCAGTTGCTTTTTTTCTTTAAAATTCAATAGGTTTAATGTATCCATCTTAAAGACAATTGAAATCCCTCCTGTGTTCTACACAAAGCCTGTTGGATAACTTTACTAGCAATCCAGTTACTAGCTGAAGCCATGAAGCCACATTTATTTATTTATTTATTTATTTTGAGATTTTTTCCTAAAGATACAAATCGATTATTTAGCAGCAGTGTGATTGATGTTATGATAGTGTTTCCTGTCTTCGTTTAGTATGTTTTACTGTGTAAGTAGAGAATATGGAGTGACAGAATATGTTTCCAGGTTAAAAGAGACTTCTTAAGGCAACTGAGTAACAAGTTCAAGGATAAATTTTTATCTGGAAGGTGCTTTTCTTTAAAAGAATTCTCTCTAGTCCCGGAAAAAGCATAGATAACGTTACTCTTCCACAGTTAATCCTCTTTCAAAAAAAAAAAAAAAAATTGCTCCTCTGTGTGGTATTTTTTTCAAATTTTGGGGTTGGGAATTGTTTGTTTTTTCTTCTGCAAGGTTTTGAGTTGGGTGAGTCTGCCAAAGAATATTACATGTTCTAAACCCTACCGCACCCTCTGATACTTCAACTAGAATGTGAACCTGCTCTTTTACTTGTCTTCTTGTCATTTGGCTTCATCTCTTCTGGCAACAGCTTTTTTTTTTTTTTTTTTTTTAAGATTTCTCTTCTGTCTAAGCTACTTTAATACCACCATTGTTCTGAAGTGTGGTTTTTAGCCTCCTGGGGACTCCCTTCATATACAAATTTCCTTCAGTGTAATTTATTTTGTTTGTATAGGTATTGGAATTAAAAGAAAACATCAACTTAACATAACATTACAGTAGTACCAATAATGTCATCTAGAGTATCTAAGAAGTTGAGTGATTTTTTTAATTTTATTTTTTTAATCTGGTTCCTGAATTGTAACTGTTCAGTTCTCACTCCCTAAAATACTTGTCTTTGCTGACATCATGTTGCCAAGGAACTCTTAAACTGAAACACAAATACACTATTGCCTTGGATATTGTGGACGCTTAGTACTGAAATTTATAAAGGGTCTAGGAAAATAAATTTCTATTATTCTTACAGTTTATAGGATTAGTGATGTCTCTCTCTTTTGACTTTTAGATATCAGAACTCAGCTTGAAACAGAGCACTGTGCCTTTCTTATCTTCACAACCATATGTGCTGTCAGGGAACTTCTTAACCTGATGTTTCTTATCGCTTAGTGCAAAATGCCTCCTCCATAAAGCAGGTTTATTTGCCTGGTACATGTTCCACTGGAGCTGATATTCAACTTTTTTTTCTAAGGTTTGGAAGGATGGTATCTTAGTTCTCCCACCCCAATGAACATAAAAATTCTGGTTGAATTGTTGCTTTCTACAAATACTGGGTGCAACTGAACAGTTATCATAGCTTTCCTGAAAACAGTATTATGTTAGGGCAAATCATCACATAATTAATGCTGGGTTTAGGGGTTCTTATATCTGTCTTAGGCTACTAAATCACATGACCTCACGTGATTTTTCATGTTCCTCAGTTCTCAAGGAAATCATAGCAATAAATCATATTGTCTGGAGGTTCAGCATCCAAAAGAAGTTCAGAGGTATTCTTTCACTATTGTGATAAACATGTATTTACTTGTCTAATTCCTTATATCAAATTTGGACTCTTCTGCTTTTATGAAATCTTTCTGACTGCCGGTAACTTTAGTCTTCTGAAGAAAGAAGAACATGTCACATGAGAGATCTTTGTCATATGTGAAGAAATAGATGCAAGTTGTGGAAACAAATGGCAGTCTGTGATGATACAGAGCTATGATTAATAAATGAGTGGTAGTGATGTTAGCTTTGTATTTCCTCAATACTGTGGACATTTATACATAAATGAAAAAACATTTTAAATCTATAGATTTTTTTAAAGGACTGGAATATTTTTTTTGAGAATGGTATAGCTGTAGGTAATTTTTTTTTTAGTTATCTCTAAATCTGTTAAGAAAAATAGCCCATCTATTCATCATTAATATTCACGAACATTTAAATGGTCTAAAACACAGTATCTGTGTATGTTTTTGCAAAGTCTGGTAGTTTTTTTCACACACTTTTTTTGTTTTTAAACATGTTTCTAAAGTTTAGGATAGAACTGAATTTTTAAGGATGAGTGGTGACATGTAATACAAATGTTTATTGTATTTAATTGCCTATTAACTCTCATACTTCATTCAGATGGAGCTGCCTGGCCTTGCTTTTGCTGCTTGGATGTTTATTTGCTTCTGTGTATCTGTGGATGGATATCCAAATGGGAAAGTAAGAGAAGCTTGTGCTAGCATGATACCCTGTCATGGAAGCTCTCCACAACTGTCACCTAAGCATGTCATTACAGTTAATGGGACTGAATTTAAACCTGGGGATAGTATAGAAGGTATGGTACCAGTTTTAATTAAGAGTTTAATTAATTGTTTCTTTGTACTGTAGCATGTCTTTACTTGGGTAGCTATGTCAGATGTATGTAAGTAATTGAGTCTTGTTCAATGGATCCCTTCAGCAGTCACTCAGTGCTTGTAAAATGAACTGATCATTGGGGAAATGCTTCCTTTTCCTTCTGGAGAATATTGAAACTTCCTTTTGTTTTGCTTCTTCAGTTCAGCTGTCCGGTCCGGATTTTGAAGGATTTTTCATACAAGCTCGGAATGCAGAAGACTTGGATAGCCCTGCAGTTGGTTCTTTCATATTAGTTGACCAGAGACGTTCTCAGCTTCTGACATGTGGCCATACCATGGTACAGTCTAGTATCTCAAATTGGGGTGTGGGGCACTGAAGTATTTGTACTAGTTCAAATATGTAACAAAGCAGAACAAATCTTTTTACTCAGTTAACTTTGAGCTCAGTAAATTTCTTGGGAAATTGCTATGACTTCTGTCTTATAGGTAATTTTGTTGGACTGTTCTTATGAGCTATTTAAATTCTGAGTCATATAATACTGCTGTAGGAAGGAGTAGCAGACATAATACAACTTGAGTACAATGAATGTAATGTTCTGCATTCATTTCATTGTGCTTGTTCTTAAAAAGATGAGTACATGCTCTACTTGCTGTGAAGAGGAGAGTTATTGATTGTTTTTCATGCATGCTGAGGACAAAAATGAGTGTCTTACAGCAAGGAAAGTTTATGTCAGTTATTGCTGAAATCAAAGGCTAAAACACACATCCTTAGTGTTCTGTCAGCCACTGTTGGTGGGACCTTCTTATTAACAGGCTAGGTCGCAGTCTCCAGTATCTGTTTCAGATAAATTGGCTTAGTCTCGTGTGCAAAAGATTGACTCTGCCCAGTTTTTCAGCAACTAGCTCAAACTTTATGAACTTATTTTATCTGGGCTGTGCAAAGTTCTGAATTTGTCTGGATCATTTTTTTTCCTCCATGTCTGCCACTTAATACATATGGAATCCAATTATTCATTATTGCTTTAAGGCCATGAAGTTGTTGATCATGACTAACTTAAGCTAAGAAGTTTTTGCTAAGTCAGACTACATATGTTTAGGGTAATTAATAAATAACTGCAATATTTATTCAGGATTTAAATTAAAGCTTTTTATTGCATACCCCATGTAACTCTTAATATGTGTATATTTTCAGAATTCAGCTGTCAGTCACACGAGTAAAGCAAAAAAGAAAGTTGTAAAAGTTTATTGGCTTGCTCCTCGAGGTGCACCGAAACATGTCCAATTTCTGTAAGTAAACCTAATGTTAGTTCTGGCATATTAAAATGAAGAAAAAGATACACGTGTAGCATTGTCTGTAGCAAATACTTGCCAGCAACTGGGAAGGATCCCTGGACTAATGGCCTGAATCTACACACTGCTGTGTACGTTAATGCAGATGTTTGTCCTTTAAGGAAAAGAGACTGTGAGACTAGAATTTTATTTTTTTATATGAGAGTAGAATAGAATTCTGCAATTCGGTGCTTATAGTTAACTTATCAATTATCGTGCATATATGGTATTGTAATACACAGTGTGAATCTTTTTCTCTATATGTAAATAAATGGTCCATGTTCCCTTCCAATATACTGTCAGGTTTTGGGTTTTTTTTTTTTTTTAATAATGGATATAAGCTAAGTTATAACAATCTGTGTTCTAAGACTGTTGTCTGTGCTGGAAGCATGGATGTAAGGCACATGCAATAGGGTGCTTTAAAATTATTTTTCCATTGGTATTTTAGATATTTTCCTACTTAAAGCACAATATGTTTGCAATAAGATGGGAGTGTACTGTAGAAGCAGCAAACTGTTTTTTTTTTTTTTTTAATGAAAAGTAACATTCAACTGTTGATGTATACAGTACTGATCATGTGCATGTGTGGGTTTTCTTAAGAGCCACAGTTGTGAAGAAATACAAGACTTTCTGGGTGAAGATTCCCGGTCCTGTTGTTTCTCAGCCTAATGCACCATTCTCAACAACACCATCATACACAACATCAGAGGCTATATCAACATCACATTCAGTTTCCTACTTAACAAAGCCAGTAAGTAATCGTAAACCCAAGGAATGTAACTTCTTATGCTTGTGATGAATGGAATTGATAGTCTAAGAGATTTTCTCCCAAGATTAACAGAAGGGGAAAGATGAAAATGAGTAACTTATGTATTAGAGACTAAGAACATTAGTTGTCCACCTTTTTGCATTAGTTTAATTACTTTGAATTTGTGTGGGTTAAATGTTCACATCACACGTAGGTTAAGTTCTAAATATTCTCTCAACTTTTTAAATGGCAAATTAAACATAAAAATAAATAAATAGTGTATCTGAGAAGAGAGGTGAGAATAGACTTGTTCTAATCTTGATTCCAAACTTCCTATTAAGTAACTGCAGGTTCAGAAAATTTTGATTTCATCAACGTTATTGACTTCTGTTTCTTGAAGTTTCAGTGGACTGAGAAATCATCAGTACTTGATCCAAAGTAACACTGATTTTTAATACATGTATCGTCTCATTGCTTATCAGGGAGGAAACAAAGCTGGTCTTCCTTTCTTTCCTACCCTACAACTGACTTTTACCTTTCAAAATTAAACTAGGAATTTTTATTGGTTTTTTTTTTCTTCAAATTTTTAAGTTACTGAATTAAGTTTTTGGAGTAGGAATGCAATTTAACTAAAAATACATCTTAGTACATAAAATGACAGTAAATTCTACCCTCTGGTAATTGTAGGGGTGAATTAAGAAATTGATATATGTGCAAAGATGGCACTGCTTTCTAGTTCTTTGTATGCTTTCTTCTAGAGTAGGTTAAAAAGGGAGGAATAAGACCAAAAACTCTCATTGCTTATGACGTATTTCTTTGTCTAATATTTTAGTTTAATGCATCAGGTTGTGGAAATACAAAGTTCTGCCTTAGGAACCCTCCAAACTGTGATCCTGAGAGTGCTTCCTGCTTTTTCCTATCCTTCCATCAAGAGAGGAGATCAGTACTTATTGAAATGAGTGGTGCCAGTGAAGGATATTTAGCATTTGCACTGTCCTATGACCAATGGATGGTGAGTATCCTATTCTACTTCACTCGTTACTTTTGTAATCCTAGTAGAGTTTCAGTGGTACCTTAGCAAAACATGAATATGGAGAACTGAAATATTCCTAAATTGCAAACAAAGACATTTTTTCCTTATAGTGCTAAAGGAGATGTAGTGGCCTTTTGTAGGTGGTATGGAATGTTATCTTGAGGCTGACTTTCTGCAGTAAATCTCCCTGTGGACATCTGTCTTCACAGAATCCAACATTAGTAATAGCGCAGTAACTGACTGGAATTCCTGGTACGATCCATCTTGCCTTGCTACCTGGGAGAGAAAAATACAAAGCACTGTTAGACGCTACATTGTTAAGTTTTCAGAAACCATTTGAATTTCAGGATTGTTAACATGAGTGACTCAATCCAATCTTTAAAAAGTGTTTGAAGACTTCTAATTGTTGTTGAAGGAGCAATGCTGCTGACAATTATGAAATCCATAAAATAACAGTTGTACAAAGGAGATGCTTTTTATTTTCATGTTCCTAGTAGAAGAGCACTTTGCTCTTAAATATTTTATATCTATACAGCTATGAGAAACCAATTTTGAGCTAAAGAGTTTTTTTTAATGTTATCTATATCTGTCTCTATCTTTTTTGTTAAATTTAGTAAAATTTTAAATATCTAAAAGAACTTGTGGTAATTGTCACATAGAAGTGGGTGGCTAGAATAAGTCATAATATGCCTGTGTCATCCAACTTAATGTGGCTCCTCTGTAACACTGAGATATTTGGAAGGTGGGAAATAGCTTAAGACAAAGTTTTCTAGTTTTTAAGTCTTCTGCTAGATCACTGACCAACACCACCAATATGCTGATATACTTAATCAACCTACTTTTGATTTTTGTCAGTAGGAGTTTTTACTAATCTATAAATACATATTTCTTTTAAACTTTCCAGGGTGATGATGATGCATATCTGTGTATTAATGAGGATCACCATGTCAGTGTAAGCACTGCTTACCTGAAGGGGCGCAGTTCTCCTGTTCTGGATATAAAGGTACATATGGAAGCATCAAATTTACCCACAAAAATGGTTTTGAAATGAGTAGTCCATGACTGCTTTGTGATTTTACTTTGAAAAGCAGTTGTAAGTAGTAATAGCTTGTGTCACCAACTTGAAACAAGCTCAAGTAGTGGTCTTAAAAGCAATTAAAGAATTGTATTTGTCTGGAAATACTGCATATCAAATGTCTTTTGTTTCACAGAATGCCCTTGAAGATGTGTCATGGAGGCTTGTGGATGGTGTTCTTCAATGTTCTTTTAGAAGGAATATTACTCTCCCTGCATATAAGGGGAGGTTTAACATGAATGCCAGTTACTACATCTTTCTGGCAGATGGGGAAGCTAGTGAAGGTAAATTTGCTTTTATTTATTTATTTATTTTTAACAGCTCTAAGTGAGTTGCCCCAAGATACAGTATCTATAATAATTGGCATCCAAACTAAGGACTGATTTCCAAGCTTGTGTGAGGCATTTTATCCAGTCATCTTTATTGGCTCTTGAATTTACTCTTAAAGTTAAAGTAGTCTTGCCTGTATATTTGTGTTGCCCACTTGATGCTAGCAACTGTTAGCTTCTTTAGGGCTGAGTGCATCCCTTTTAAAATGGAGAGTAATATCAGCAGGAATTATTCTTCACATCTTGTGAGTGTAGGGAAGAGAGCTTTTTTTCTGTGGAGGGATGAATTGATTCCTTTGTATTAACTATATACAAGATAGTTTAGATGACATCTTTTAATTTTGATTCATGTGGCAAGTTCATACCTTATTTCATGTTAGATATTTTGTATGACTATCCTCCATGGTCACAGTAAGGCTTAAATTCATAAATAAGGACTAGGCTAATTTAGTAAGTGTAGTGAATTTCATGTGCCATAATTAAACCACTTTGTCACTGGTTAGGTGGTCCAATATATAAACATCGTCGCCAGCCTCTGATCACCAGCAGAATGTACAATGTCACAGGCATTCCTCAGGATATTGGAGGTTCCCGGTCCCCAAGACTTATCAAGGCTCATGGTAAGCTGCACTTTTTTTATCTTTGGCTTCCAGTTCAAGATATGCAGAGACTAGAGAACTGTTTTCCTCAGTGTTGTGGAGTAGGTATTTCCTCTTGTCTTTCTGTCGTTTGCTTTATATATACTATTGGGTAGCAAGATCTGAGACTGTGAAGGCAGAGTAAAGTTATTGTCTTCCATTTGAAGAACAGTATTGCAAGATTTCCACCCACACACATACATACAGTGTTCTACTTGAAATGTGAAATTTCTCAACTGATAGTCCAGACCCAGTGAAATTGCTGAGAATTATTTTCTCAGTGCAGAAGTGTAAACCAGGCTCATGGGAGAACTGTCACTTATTCTGTTGATAATCTTTTAATAAAGCTCAAGTATCATTTTTCATAGGAACCTGTAACAAAACAGCATTTCTCACTAGTTGAAAACGCACAGTAGTCAGAGCTGCTCCATCATGCCAAAGGTCAAATCTGGTCAGCATCTTTATATGGATGACTCTATCCTTTAGCAAGATAAAATATTATAAATTTTTAGTCTGAATTAGGTGATTAAAAACTTATCACTGTCGTATACTGAACATATATGGAATAAACTATTAATACCACATTGAAGCAGTATTAATACGCAGTTGAATTACCCATGCATAACAGTTTCTTTTTTCCTATTTTTCAGGTGCACTGATGTTTGTTGCTTGGATAAGTACAGTTAGTATTGGTGTTGTTGTTGCACGATTCTTCAAGCCTGTCTGGTCTCATTCATTCCTATTTGGAAAGGAGATATGGTTTCAGGTGGGCAAAATCTCTCACATATCTCTAGCTATATATTCTGTATCTGTAGTTGGCAAAATTAAAACCTACTAGATCTAAAAAATAAGAGCTCAAACTTTTTTCTTTATTTAATCTTGTAGAATAACTACAAACCAGAAATGTACCCACTTCACTAGTGAAAGCAAAGTCCAAAGAGGCAGTTCAGAACATTCTTACCTACAGATCATTAAATATATTTTAATATGTTAGGAAAGTTGTGGAGTTTCCAAATGTGAACTTTGTTTTTCCAGGTGCATCGTATGCTTATGTTGACCACCGTTATGCTTACAAGCATTTCTTTTGTATTGCCTTTTATATACCGAGGAGGATGGAGTAAAGTAAGTGTGTGGCTTTTGCTTTTACCTCTTACTAATCTAAAAGTAGAACCAAATGAATGAGAAGTAGGTCCCTCGTTGACTCAGATATGTTACAACTATTGTCAAAGGAATTTCTGTGAATCTTTCGAGAAGGCTGAGTTCAAATTCTAGCAATGTATATGAGGAATGTTCCCTTCTTAACAGTAAGTAGATAAAATTCCATCAAATTTTCCTTCCTTTCACTTCCCCCTAATGAAGTTCTTGTTTAGTCGAGGGTTCAGGCAGGGATTTGTTACTGTCACCTGTATACTATCTGGTGAAAGGTGATACCAGAAACTGGGAAGTTCTCATTGAATCTCAATTAAAGGTGGGATACAAATGTCACAGTCATGAGTTGACAGCTAGGGAAAATGAATAAATTCTTTTAGAGTAAGACTAGAACAAACAGAGTGAAAAGGGGAAACCAGTACCGGGAGGAATTAAAAAATAGGCCTTTTCTGACTATGTGTGACTGAGGATAGAGAGCTTGCAGTATTGCTGCTACAGTAATACTGATGTTATGTTTAAGTGGAAGAATTTCTTAGTACTACAGAAAGGTGTGGCAAACCCTGAGCCAGATTTATCAGTGCTTCCTTCTCCCTTGGAGAACTAGCTACATTCAGCTGCCAGTTTAAAAACAGTGCTTTTCTACCACATAATTTACTTTTGCTAGCTTAAGTAAAATTAATTTCTGATATTTTTCTTTATCTTTATATGGATTAACAAAAAAACATTACACATTAAACAAAAATCATTAAACAAAAAATGTTTTATGTTTAGCAAGCAGGTTTTCACCCATATCTTGGCTGTACTGTGATGGCTCTGACAATCTTTCAACCTCTAATGGCAGGTTTCAGACCATCTCCTCATGCATCAAGGTATTCACAACTATTAAATAACAATTACAGAAATAATGTATTATTGTTACTGTCTTTTCAACATCTTATTATTATTTCCCAAACATAATAAAATGCTCTTTTCGTTTTATAGGAGGCAATTATTTAACTGGTTTCATTGGAGTGTTGGTACAACTGCTAGAATACTAGCTGGTGAGTAGAGTAATAGTTGTAACTATCTTTTATTTGATATGAAGGAACTCATGCTGTTAATTATCTATACTATTACTCATACAGAGCATCTGTCTGGACATCCAGATGTTGAGATTTTAGCTCATGTGATTTTTTTTTTTTAATGAGGCAGACTATTCTAATTTTTTAATGGAGGAAAAAGTAATGAAAAGAAACATCCAAAGGATTTAACTAGTATCTATGGTTTGTTTTTCCTACTCTCACCCCCTATTTAAGGTAGAGGTTCAGAATGTGTTGTCTTACCTCATGACTTTCACCTCTTAATATGAGCTCTAGGAATTTTTTTCTTCCTCTTCTTCGTGGCTATCTTCTGCACCTTTAAAGGAGAACAAGTGACTTGTAACACCAAAGTGACTTGGATAAATTTGTCATTAGAGAAATATAACACAGTGTTGCAGTGTTATTTAAACAAACTCACAGGACTACGAACTGGTTTTTGTTCTCTTTCTGGAGACAAGGTTCCATAGACAGCTTAAGCATAAAAGACTCAGTGACTGTGGTCATCTTGACAGTACAAAATATTTGTGCTTTTATGGCTGTGAAGAGCACTATGCAGAATAAAAACTATTTTGGGCTCCTGGCCTTCTTCCCTACATTTCCATACCCATTCCACACAACAAAAGCTTTTTAGCTTCATGGACTCTTTTAACCTCACTTCCCCAGAAACTATAGGCTTTTTGTGGGAAATCTGTTGACAAAGGCGTGTTAAGAAATGTATTTTAATTTTCCTGACACAGCACTCAGCATCTCTTCATCTCATTTTTTACTGACTAGTGGTGACTATTTTCTTGGGAATGGATCTGCCAGCACTTGACCTACCAGGCCCATGGGACACCTATACAATGATTGGTTTTGTAGCTTGGCATGTTGGTATTGAAGTTCTTCTGGAAATACACAGCTACTGTCTCATACGTAAAGGTACAAGCCCAACTAATCTTGCTTGCTGAGGTTTGTGATACACAAAAGATCTGAGTGACTTGAATGAAAAGAGGTGTTCTTTTGTTTCTAACTTGCAAGCTGGTGGGAATAACTAGGAAATAATGGTGTATAAATTCATAAGGGAGCAAAAATTTTTTCAAGACCAATATGTTACAGAAAATTAGTCTTTTTATGCTATGTTAAGTGGTAGCTTCTTATTTCTCAAATCACAGTTCATAGGGCAGACTGTAAGGTGTAAGTCTTCTCCAAGAAACTATCATCTTTTGCTATGATCTCTATCCCAGGTGGTGTAGGTACAGCTGAGGTTAATTTGTACAGATTTAGACTACATTTTATTGCTATGATTTTCTGGTATAAATGTGTGTTACTGAATGTGTGGAAAGATGTGAAACAGAAGCACTTGTACTTACACTTTTAGTGAGCAACTGAAAAAATGAAATTCTGACTCCAAAATATCTACAGATGGGCAAGCAGTAGTTTCATTGGAAGTAGTCTTTCTGGCAGGTGTCACTCAAAGGAGGTCATTGTGTACAAGGAAATGACCTGTACCTAAGTTTGAGAGGAGAAATTTTCAGTATTGAAGAAGCTTGATTTGCTAAGAGAATGGTGTGAGGCAGCAAGCGGAAAAGGGGTGATTAAAAAGTGACTTCAGATTTAGTTCCAGTGATTGTTCTCTAGAACTAGAGGAATCAGCCTAAAATGTTTGATCAAAAAATATTCTTGTGTTGACTAATTGAAAATATTTAGAATATTTATTCACAAAATCTACTTACCCTAAAATGAAAAGGTTTTAACTCAGACAAATGTTTTTTTTCAGCTCAGAACTTGTTATCTTGATTCATTCTATTGAAAGCCAAGTTCGCTTTGTCATCTTAATGACCAAAACCTACTTTTCATAGTTCAACTTAGAATCATTATTTTTTTCTGTTGTGAAATTCGTGAAAGGTCAAATGACT
This sequence comes from Cyrtonyx montezumae, assembly GCF_038088225.1. NCBI lineage: Eukaryota > Metazoa > Chordata > Aves > Galliformes > Odontophoridae > Cyrtonyx > Cyrtonyx montezumae. The sequence continues at coordinate 17,365,557 of NW_027071825.1, read as the reverse complement.
TCCAAGTGCTTTTCAAATTTGGTGCTATACAGGAATGAATTACTTAATCATTGGATCAAAACTTCTGCTATATGAACATAAAAACCCCCTTCCTCTTAAGAGCAGATAACTGTATTTTTTTCTTCCACGTAACAGTTGAACTGATAGAGGATGACAGAGTACAGATATTGCAGTCACTCACATCTGCAGAAGCAGAAGTAAGTAACCATTTTTCTATACCTACTGTGAGATTAGATGATGTTTTTTAAAAAAGGTAAGGCTGATAGTTTGTGATGGTTCTTGTTTTCTTCTGTTCTCTTGCAGGGTAATCTGTTTAAACAGATTGTGTTAACCATCTATGTCTGTGGAAATATAATATTCCTCATAGCCTTCCTGGCAGCAATCAACCAAATATGAAACGAGAACTTTGCAATGAAGTATGATGCAGATGAAAAGCATGTAAGGAATACTTTCTATTATGTTTCCATCAACACATTCTTGAAGACGTGGCTGAAGAATAATAGCATGTGTGTGAGTTCAAATCAATAGAATGAACTTCAGTTCAAATCAATAGAATGCTGGAATTCTGCAAAAGCTGTCTTCTGATGTTATTTTTAATGGGAGTCTTTGAGTAAGGAATGAATTTTTTTTTAATAAGTATAGTAAGTATGGTAAACAAGTATAATAATTAACGTGGTTAGACTTCAAAGGCTAAAAGTGAGGAGGTGTACTGAAAACTGTTTTGATAGTCACAGTTCCCCATACCTTTTGGGAATATTACTGGAAAAGCTGAGAAGTGTGATCGCAATTCTATGTTCTAATGACATGGTTTGACAATCTCCTGTTTGTGACAATTTTGTCCCTCACAAAGAAAAACTTACTGAAAAAACTGTCACAAATACTTGAGCTAAATATTGTTTCTTTGCAGTTTAATGCAAAAATTATTCTCTGCTCTAAGAGCAGTGCGCATATACAAACGTATCGGTGTGATAACTTTAGCTCTTTAGTAAGATCACCATTAGCATCACTCAAAATACTGTTTTGTTCCCTTAGAGTGTCCAAACCATAACAAGGAAAGTGTGTTTGCAAATGTGCATTAAAACCTAGTTGGGCTTATCCAAAACTCCCAACAGAAAAAACATGTCTGTATGCATGTGCTTGTTCTGCTTTCTTTGACCACTTGTTACTTCTGAATTGCTGGGCTTATGTGACTTGATTCTTAAAGTTAAGTGGAAATATTTGCTCAGTTATATTGCAGTTGTATTTGCTCTATTGAATGCACTATTGAAAAAATGATTAGGAGTTGAATTGACTTCAGGAAAATGCAGCTCCTTTTAAATGACAATCCTTTCAGCTGGTATGTCTGTCTTGTTCTACTTTCAGAGGCTTTTTTTAGTCAGTAACTAATTTATCTGAATAATATGGTATGGGGAATGGAAGGAGACTATTCTCAACTTCTTTGGTTTCTGGCTCGCTTAGATATTGAGGAACACTTTTAAACTGATATCTTAGAAATTAACCCTTAATATACTAATTATATTATGTAGTACAATGATTTTTTTTTTCAGTTGTAACATTTCAAAATATACCTCTACCACAGGGTGGTTAACCTAGCTTAGAATAAAGGTCTTGGCAATTAAGATAGAACAGTAAGTACTGGGAACTAGATATAGAATATCATAGCAAGATCTCTCTGCTACCTGATAATCGTGTCCAAAACCCTTACACGAGTCAGGAAGTGGTTCTTTCAATTAACTAAAGCTGTAAAGTTCAGCCTCTTGTTCTTGGAACTCGCATGTACTTGTTTTAAAGAGAGGTCATTCAGAATGTATCAAGTCTGTGGTCAGTGATTTTACCTGCTCAAGTAACTTGTTTAGTTACAAGAGCTTTTGCAGAGCTGGGATTAATCTCTTTTGTTAGCAGCTCAATAGATTACAAGTGAGTTTAAACTGAAGGGTGCTCCTTCCTCCTTGTTGGAGAAGCCATTCTTTGATAGACAAGAGAAGGCTATGAAGAAATATGGCAAAACTCAGGCTGAAGGGCAACAAGCGTTTTCTCTATGTGAGGTTTTCAGTTTTTTCTTTGTATATCTTTGATTTCAAAACCTAGGGTCACAGATCTATCCAGTACTAAAATTTTGGGAGCTCTTCCATATACTGAATTTACAGAAGAAAATCTCTACTTAGACACAATAGATGGCTTTTTAAGTTAAGTCAATGCCAGATTGTTTCTGTAATACAACAGCTGTGCTGTGTTGCTTCATTCTCATGTGAAAGTGGGGGGTTTTATAACATGAATTCATCTTAGTAATTGTTTCTCTTTTATTAAAGTGGAAACACTATCAAAAAAAAAAAAAAAGAAAAGAAAAGAATTGTTTTGCATAGCAGCAGTGAATCAATGTTTTCATTGTAGATTCTTATTTTACTAATTAAAGCTATCCAAATATTTCCTGGAGAAATTCTTATTCAAACTGAGTGCTAGAAACTGGATGTTAATGTTTCTGTAATGTGAAATAGTTCCTTCCTGAGACCTACAGTGTTCTCAGGCTTGTTAGTTGCTCTTAAATGTTCTTTCCTAGAACCAGTGATATTGTAAGGCCTTTTCTGACATATTCCAACGTCTTTAAATCAGAGACTTGATAATTTTGTTCTCACCTTTCTGCCCCTTTCTTCCTGCATGACTAGTGAGAGGAATCAAAGGGACTGTATTAGTGACTCTCCCAAAATTCCTGTTAGAATTAAAAAAAAAAAAAAAATAAAAATGTAAAAAAAAAAAAAAAGCACTGTGCGAGTGTTTGATAGAAAAACAGGTAGCAGGAAGTTTGGTTCTAGAGGCACTGGTGGCTTAATATTGTTTAGAGGGACACTTCTGTTGCTTTTCTTCACAGAGGAGTCCTGCTGAAGTTGAGAAAAGTTCATATAAAGAGATCAAGGAGGTTTGGATGTTTCTAGTCTTGAATTAAGCTTCTGATGACAAATCAATGGTTGCATGTTTCAGATTAGTTTCTTCTACATTGGTAAATTCTCCATGACAAGTAGAAATACACCTCAAAATACTGGTTATCTGCTCTTGACAACTACAAATAATGTTTCTTGAATATGATTCTAAGAAAACTAGGTGGTGAAAATAGCATAAATGCATATGAATTTATTGCTACATTGCTTTACTTGAAATCTTTTTTTTTTTTGCAATCAGACATTTGGGTGCAAGATGAACTAAGACAAGAAAAATGTTTAATGCAAAATAGTAAACTTCTTGTTTTGCCAAAAACCATATCGAGAGACTTGTACTAAGTGTAGTAATGCTTTTTTTCTTTAAGTGTTTTTTTTCTTGTATTCTTGTTTGAGAAAGCTAGTTCTTGCCTGTTGTTTTCTATCATTTGTAACACTGTGTGGCGCTGTTGTTCAAATAACAACATTCGCATTTTGCTCCCTAGGCACACAACCTCCAAAACGGAAGTCTTCCTAAACATAATATTCATAATAATTGTCGAGCTTTATTAAATAAGTGAATCTTTAGATTAAAGCCATAATGAGATGTCTATGCTTAAGCTTTGTTAGAACAATAACAACTTGTTTTCTTTGGTTACATATATAAACTGTGCTGTACACATGATCAGAGTTATTTTTTTTAACAACTTAAGATGGGTGGCTATCATGGAGTGAGAACTGAAGTCTCCTGCATTTCTCTGCACAAATTAGTCTCAGTGACTTCTGACTGTGAGGAAGAAAGACTTGGAAAGAAAGGTGGTTAAAAAGGATGATCTGCTAGTACTCCTGAGGAATTTTTTGCTCAGTGTTAACCCAAACTTTAAGGCACGTGTTTGTATGAAAGGTGGAGCTGTTGCATATATTTCTCTGAAGGAGTGGTACAGCAGAATCATCACAGGAAAAGTGAAGAACCCCCCCATCCCTAGCCAGACACCTATCTAAGCTCATAAAATACTGCAAAGGTGTTTGCCTGCCTAAGACACTGGTAGTACCAAATCACCTTGCGCAGTATATGGTGTTTTTACACTACTTTCTGTTTCTCAGTACTGAATTCTACCTGCCAGTTTACTTAATAGTCACAATTCTGATGTCTTCTCACTTTCCCTCTTTTTAAACTCTTTCTATATATTGTTTGCCTAATCACTTAAGGATATTACTGGGGAATGCAGAGAACGAGCGCCAGAATCAGTCTGCTTCTGTTACAAAAGCTGCCTGTGTCACTTATTCCTACTATCCAAATTGTATCCAATTGACAACCACTAAGATACATCTTCAAGCAAAACAAAAGCAAACCACTGAGTGTAGCTGTAGGAACTAAGCAATAAGGGGAAACCAAACATCTTCAGAGAAAGGGGGAGGAAAAAAATCTACAACAAACAAGGACAGGCTAGATGTAGAGAAAATGTAATTGTTTATTCATCTGCTATTTCCATCTCCAGGTTATCATCTTTGACAATTCTAAAATCTGAGATTATCACCCTGCACAATGTCTGCTTCAGACTGGGAGCCACCACCTGCTTAGAGACTCTATGTCAGCTGATTTCTACTATTTTATGAGGTAGCAGCTTCAGTTTCCTGCTTTGAAATAAGGAAGACAAAAAAGTTAGGGTTGTTTTTTGGCAGTTATTTCTGAGTTAGTTACAACAGAACAATACAACCTGAGCTTTATCCACTTGGTGATTCAAACCAACCTAAGACCTGCTAAGTAATGCTATCATACCGATTTGAATATAAGGACGTAGAGTGATGAGGCACTTTTTCCCTAGGAATCTGGTATTAGACAAATGACTTGTATGTGACTTTCCTATGTATGATTATACCCTATGTCTGCTCTAAGTGCTGTAGCTTTCCTCCAGTGTGGAAAGAATTAACATGTTGAATGGTGGGAGCCCTGCTGATTGCTAGGGATCCATACCCAGCAACAACCGCCTCTGGAAGAGACTGGTTGCAGCTGCAGGACAAGCCATTGACAAGTTGTCTTCTGATGGGAGATGTGCACTAATTTTAGCTCCCCTGGCTGACGAAACCTGTGTACTAAGCAGTAATGTTAATGACTGACGGGCACCGCTTGTATGGCAGCCAGCTTTCTGGAAAAGTAACACTTTGTGTAGCGAGCTTGGTGCTGGGAGGTCAGGCTGTTTATAGTGTTATGCATGGGTTCTGTGAGGTATGGGCAGGAAGCATGTATGTGATGCGGGGAGGGGAGCAGGGTTTTAGAATTGCTCTACTATCATATATAAAGGAGAAGGATGAGTGGACTCCAGTGCTCTAGAAACGTGGCTAAATGCGTAAATGTGGGCTTTATTATTTTGAGATTGTTTTACTCTTAAAAAGGAATGCTGCAAATTTTGGCCAAGATACTAAGCTTGGAAATCAGCTTTTATATATACACTTTTTTTGGCTCTTATCTCTTTATGCTTAGTTTTTAACTAAAAAAAAAAAAAAAAGGTTGGAACATCATTTTCAGTTGAATGTTAGACCAGTATGCTGTAAAGTGAACAACATCCTGTGAAATTCCCTGGAGATGGGCAATTATCTGCTGTGTATGTAGCTTTCTGATTGTGGGGACAGGTTATGCATGTCTTCACTCTTGGATATATGCTACGTTTATGATCTTTGGTAACTTTCCATTACCTTAAAAATCATTTACATGTATGTGGCAGTTGGTCAAAACTGAAAGTCTGTTAGAGTCCATTGGGTTACATGAAGTGCAAAATAACCCAGATGCATAGAACAGAGGAGCAAAACACAAGGCATTAAGATCCAAAATGTATATTGAAGAAACTTCTTAGCTTTACTCTGCATTGAGTAGTATTTTCTATTCCATGTCATACAGCTGTTAAATCACCTTTTTCCCCAGCTTTGCCATTCTCATCCTCAGAGCTGAAAGAAAGAAAACAAAGCCATTGTTATTTTAAGTCAAACTCGCTATTTCTGATACTAAATCTCTGTATTTAGAATAATGAAGGAAACACATACCTCCAACGGTGAATCCAGCAGAATAAGCATTGTTTTAGTTACAGAAAGAAAGTAGTAGAAGGCATTAGTTCTGGTAACTTTGCAATAAAATGAGCACATATTGAAGAAAATATTCAATTATTGCTACTTGATTATTAGCACAGCTCTCCTGTTTGCTACCTTCACTAACACATTGCAGACAGATGGTATTGTCCTTGACTAGATGCTGGCAGATTAAAAGGCTGCATGAATAATTAAACAAATCCTCTGTTTAAACTAAACTCCTCAGCAGGAGCTGTAACTGCTTGGAAGCCTTTTTCTTTTATGTTGATGTTCACAGAGAACTTCCCTCTTTCTGGTGCAGTGAGTCAGGGTAGGAGTTCGTCATATTCCTGAATTAAATCTGACAGAGTAATTTATCTGTATAAACATCAGTACGGCTATAGTCTGTAGCTGGATATAACATAGGTTAGTTTGAAAGTGACAGTGCAGGGCAGATGATTAAATGTTAAGGTTATTTTTAGAACAGCAATATAATGCTTTTGTTTGATACATAAGAGCCTCCCCCACTAAGCTGTCGATCTGAGAATGCAGTGACAATAATCTTCAGCCCTCTGACCTGGTAGTTTGAAGTGTCACCCAAAATAGCATCTCTTCCCTATGCTCTGTGTGCTGGGACACAAGGAGTTCAGAGCAGCTGTTTACTTGATTTATGTAGGTCAACAAATGTCCAGCTCAAATTCTGTTTTGAATGCAAAAGTTTGCTGCAAGTCGCTGAAGCACCTGTGTGTAATCTTATGTCATGGGACCGGAGATGTTAAGCTTAGCTCTCACAGAACTGTGTACTGTCTGCAGACCAAAGAATTCAAGAAGGTTTGAAGCCTGGATTTTGGTTTGAGAGAACAATTTGTCTGATATGTCACTTAAAAATGCACCCATGTTTTATTGATTGTCTTGCTTTCTAGAGTAAAAAAGAATGTTTTGAGGATTACATTCATTACAGAAGAATGTTGTGTACAGACATTTTCTTTCTTTATTAAAGTTTTCTTGCACAGTTCTTAGAGCAATTGCACACTGTTTTCACTGTTTTTCAAGGCTGCGTAGCTTCCAATGTTAAAGCTAGCTTACGTAACCAGGTACCTGCCAAAAGCCTTGAACTTTCACTTCCCATGAGATGCTGCTGCATACTGTCTGGAAGCTTTCCTGCCTATTCAGCTTTGGGATTTTTTCCAGTTGTCCCATTATGCATAGCTTTTGTTCCACCACAGGGCTTTTATATAAAGAAGTACAAAGAAAATAAGTATGAAAAAAATAAATTATAATAAAACAAAATGCTAGGCAGGCTAATCTAGCATTGCCATCGTTCTCTCTGAGGTATTTCTGAAAGCACGTACCAAGGTCATAGGGAAATAAAAATTGTTGCCATATGGAAGGAAGTGCATCCTACATGTCTGCCACCTTAGGGTCACACTGAAAACTCATTTAATCCCATATTTATCCATTTACATTGGTACATGGAATATGTTCTCTTCTTCCTAGTCATCCTTTACTATCACCAGCTTTTCAGTAACTTTCTCTGAATGTTCATTTATTTCCCAAAGAAGATTGTCACATAAGGGAATCTCCTCACTGTCCTGTCCTATGCTTTCTTGCTTTCTTCAGAGAGCCTTCAGTGTCTGTTTTAATATTAAAATGCTGCAATTGCTTCCTAAAGCTTTCATTTCAGAATTTTAGGGAGGATTATTTTTGTTTTATGGCTTGTAATTTTAGGAGAATGAAGGATAAAGAGGCCACAAATCATTTTCTTATTCCCTACTTTTTACTGGTGGTGTTTAGGATGAACCTGGTAGACTGGAGCAATAGCAACTGGTTTGAAAACAGTTTATTTCTCTTAAGAAACAGCACTTTGGCATACATTGTTCTAAAAAGTAAGAGGCCTTCCTGGTTTTGTTTCATTTTTAGAAGTAACAATAAGATTATGGGACTGCTTAGGAAAGATTGAGTCATTTCCTGGCTTTTTCCACAGATCAAAATGCCCTGAGGAGTGATGATAAATAGGTGGAGGAGCAAAGAGGAATATGGCTTAGTTCCATATTCCTTTGGGTGCTTCAAGGCACTCATCTGGAGGTAGTGCTGAATACTGGGGTGTATTTTTGCCTTGCCGTCATTGCCTAACTACTACTAATTTGAACCAGGATTTTTCATAAATCGTTATATTCTCTTTGGTATAGTACTTGTAAATAAATGGATAAGACAAACAGAAATTAATAAAAGAAGTTTTCAAATGTCTTTGCTTGGTTTACCACTTTCTCTGAAGTCAGTATTAGTTTTCCAAAAACTTCCGTAAAGACTGTTCAGAGACTAAGTGGCAGGAAAAAAACAAAGATTCAAAAGCTTCTTCTGGGAGACAAAAATAGGCAAAGATTGTTACAAGCACAGGTGCTCAGCTAACATCTCAGATATATTTCTTGTCTGAGTGGTACTTGTAGCAGAAATGCTAAGTCATGGCCTGAACCAGTGATTGAGCACCTGGTGGGAAGGCAGGGCCAGTCCAGGAGAGCTCAGGTGTTTGCAATGCCCCTCAGTGACTGGAAGGGGGTGGAGCCAGGATCCAGCCCTTCCCAGACCTCATTTAAGGGTTGGCAGTGGAGGTGAGGGAGCCTTGCTGGAGGTCCCTGAGTACCTGAGGCCTTCTGAAGGTAAGCAGCTTCTTTCCTTTGTTTCTGTGCCCGCGGCTGTTGTGTTTGGGCAAGTCCTCACTTGCTCCAGCCTAGCCTAGGAATTTGCTACTCTGCTGTTAACTGCTGTGCTTTCTGTTGTGTTACGGTACTTGTGGTTTGTGGCTACTTCTTGGAAACCTCTTTCCCAGTGTCTATTTCACAGAGCAGGCTGTAGGATGAATTAATTGTTTTGCTAGCAATCAGCTTCAGGATGGTGGTTGTTGGTTCTCCATTCTGTCTATAGATGTGTGATGAGGTAATTAAGAGTCTGTTCTCAAAAAAATAATGGGCTGGAGCAATTGCTGGAATGACTTATTGCGCCTGTGACTGGCTGCTGCTGCTTTCTGTTGCTGGCACAGGGCTGCTGGCAACAGCTTTTGCTTCTAGGGCATCTGGAGAAGTGCACAGATGGCAGAATTGGTGCTTGAAAGAAGCAAAGGTCCTTCTGAGTGATAGATAAGTGCAGTGACCTGATTGATTGGAAGTGCTGGGCAGCACTGCTGGAGTCTTTCAAGCTGTGCTGTACATGGCTGTATGAGGCTGTTGATGTTCCTAATTTGAGAGCACTGATTAACAGTTTTTCCCCATCAATGCAGACAGACACACAAATACTTGAAATTCCTTTGATATCTAATGCCCACCTGATTTCTGGCTTTACTTTTATTGTAAAGAAATAGTAGTCTGCCACTACTAGGCAGGGTACTAGGCAAGGCCATGCACTTTTGCTTCTAAATGGAAAAACTACTTTGTATGTAGTTGTGAAGAGAGCAGAAGAAGAGAATATAGAATCAGAGCCTCTGGCCTCCCTGTAATTCCAATACAGTGTTGTTTTTTTTTAGTGTGGAATATGACTACTGTCTGAAATCTTCTGATCTGTAAATACTCTTAAATGCAGTTTAATTATGTGATTTAGAATGCAGCTTAAATGTGCTATTGTACAATCTTTCCTGCTATTCTTTCAACTTTTATAATAAAACTTAGTTGTAAGAAACAAACATATGATGTGAATAGATTATATGTAAGTGTTAAGAAATAATATTGTTGCCTAACCAGAAGTATGGAGGAAAACTGTAATAATTCCTAAAAGTCTGAGTTAAAGTCAACAACAACAAAAGTTAAAACTTGCATAGATGTTGTCAAGGTAAGGTTGGAAATGTTGATTCCAGAAAAAATACGAAGTATACCTGGTTATTAAGCAGTCTTTCTGATTCAGCATGCAACTTAGCTTATGTGGGAACGACACAGAATGCAGACAGGCACAAAAAATTTCCAGTAAGACAGTGTTAAGAAGCAATGTTGTTAGTTACCTGGTAGAAATGAAAACTATCCTTCTAATTGAGGTAGTACTAATGAATACTTTGACTGTAACTTTAAATACAGCCACTTGTAATCTCTGAAAACCACAGAAATTCTTTTCTGAGATTGGTAGTGGTCAATATCACCCTGAAATTTTGATATGGTAACTACTGCATTGCTGAAGATGAAATTGAGTAGTACTAAAATGCAGATTAGAATTTGTTAACAAAGGAGCAAAGAAATGATTAATAATTACATATTGGTCCATGAGACAAAGTACTGAAGTGAAATGATTGTCACCATTTAGAGCAGTATCAGTTTACTACATAAGTGAACAGCAGCGGCATGATTTTCCTTTTTTGTTACCTGTTAATGAAGGATCTTCAGTACCATCTCCAGACACTTGGCTTTGAAGATGAACATGATTTGTAGGTGAGCTTAAGTGTTCCTCTTGTTCTTGTAGAGAGATAGAATTTTTGTGGGGTGCACTGTTCAGGTTTGTGCCCAGGCTGCTCGCAGGGTTTGTCTGTGGGACTTCTGTGGTTTTCCTGCTTGATGGCTGGTAAACCTGACTGTAGTGCCCAACAGGATGATATGATGGTTTCTCAGATTTGCTGTCATCGTCGTCATCATCAATGATAACTAATTCTGCTCGAATAACTCCATCATATCTTGTCAACTTCTGGTCTGCTTCTGCATCGTCATCATCAATGCGTTGATAACCCATGAAAATCATTGTAACTGGTTCTGAATCATCCACGTAACATGGCACAGCTTGGACCATGTGGTAATGAACATCTTCCTCATCTTGAGGTGCAGCGGGTGCTTCATTAGGATGGTAGGAACTTAAAACCCTTGCTTCATCATGTCTTTCTGTTGAGTTCTGATAAGGTTTTAATTCCTCATGTGGAACACTTCTGTTCTCGTTACATATCATCTTGTTCTCAGCATTAACATGTGCTTTCTTCTCCAAATCCAAAAGTATTGGAGAGGGAGACTTTGGTGTTACCTTTTGAAGGTTAAGCCCATTCTCTTTAGGTTGCTGTATGAAGGGTTCTGCCACAGGGGAAAATTCTGACTGACTGTTGAGTCCATTCATCTCTCTTTTGTGTGTGTCTTCCAGTTTTAGTTCAGGGACTAATTTGTCTTTCTGAGGAGTAACTGACCTGCAAAACTTGTTTGCAAACACAGGCTCATGATACTCTGTAGGAGACTGGGAATTTTTTTCATTTGCTTGCCTTAGAAGATCTTCCACCTCAACAGGAGCAAGTTCATCCATCCTATTTTGCATTGTGCTGCCATTTGAGGACACTGCGTATACTGACTTCCTACCATCATCGTAGACTTTAATTCCTGTCTCTTTAAACTCATTTGAGGGAAGAGGTATTGTTGACAACACTGTGTTTTCACCTGTCTTCATGTCTTTCTCAACTTTCATTTCCATTGCGAACAATGCTGTTTTAAAAAACAAGTATTTAAACTGATGGTGCAGCAGCTGGGTTAAATGTTACAGAAGAGTTCTGACTGATGGAGAATAGATGTCAGACTAAATTGGAAAACTTGTAAAACTAAAACATCTGTAACCAATGTACTGGGTTCTCATTCTGAATTCCCCTCTTCTATCTTGTCAAAATTTGAACTGGAGAAAATATTTCTTGTTGGATCTACTTGTTGAGGAAAAATAAGCTGATGAGGAGCCAGTTTTTTGTTATATGTTTGATTGAGAAAGCCAGATTTAGCCTTGACTTCTAGCGGTGTGCTTGGCAATAGCAATTGAAAGACCTTGACATGCTACATTAGTTCTTGGCACTCAAACAGGTTAGAAAATGTTCTAATTGATAAGAAATGGCTGGCTACCCATGGTTGTAACTACAGGTTATAAAATAAGAAAGGGAAAACTATAAGTTATTCTAGGTAGAAGAATGAGTTACCAGAGGGTAGTGTCAGTGTTGAAAACTTGATCTAAGTTTCAAAGATAAAAGCTGTACACCAGTGTCCCACCTCCCACTTTTGGTGGCATCAGTGATAACATAATATGGCGTAACTGAGAAGAACATTGTCTTGTATTGATAATGCTTATTTTTTCCCCTAAGGCTCATTGGATTCAAGCATTAGGAAGCTTTTATAAACACTGGCAATCTTTGCAGTTAGAGGTGAGCAGTACCTTTTCTCTTTTCTTCATCATCAGTGGTAGCATGCCCTGCCCTTCTCAGCGCAGAAGGTCTAAAATGCTTGGGAAGGTCAGGTATGTTGGCATATATGTAGTCTGCTGCTTCTGAATGAAAAAATCCACAGTGAGATCCGCAATGAATTTTTTTTTACTGGCTTCTATGAGAATTTTTTTGAATTTTTTTTTTGAGTAAACATACCTCCTTCAACTCCTGCTTTTTCAGTCTTCACAGACTAGGAAAGAGAACCATTGATAATAAATGTGGATTAGTCATCTTTAAACTATGAGGTAAAACAAAACACTACCTAGTTAATGTCTTACCTTATACTCATGACTTCATGCTGAGAGGTACCTAAACATGAAATCTGCTCAGCTGGAGCATGACATGTGGGAAAGGATTTTTTTTCCTGTCATCTTTGCCAATATGATCTCAAGTCACACAAAGTAAGACAGGGCATTAGAAAGTTAAGTGGTGAGACAACCTCACAGTGTGACCCAAGCTGGTTGTCTTCAGTGATTCTCAAAGGCCACATTTTGATGTTCTAGTTATGCATCTCCCTGAATATTTTATGTGTATGTGTGTATTTTAGAATAACTGAGGAAATGAAGCTGAGTTTCATCAGTACTTTTTTTTGAGATTTTCAAATATCAAAATGACATTTAGATAAAAGTGAACAGTAGCGTTAAGTAATGTTTCACTCTCCCCTCTATGAGGGGTAAGCATGATGAGGTTTAACTGGGCATATTTCCTGAAGTAATGTAAGTTGGTCTCTGCATTGTTATCGTTATCTTTTGATGTGGTGCAGTGTTGCTGTCGTGTTATTCTGTTATGTGCTATGAATGAATAATATGAATTGCTTCCTGACCTCCAACCCTTGCCCCAAAAAGCAAATGGACACATGGGCACTTGAACAGTATAATTTCTTAACCCCTCTTCGTATCTGAACTATTCAGAAAAATGTTCATGACCACTCATGATCTATCTAGTTCTTGTTTCCTTAATGTATAATGTGTTCTACATCTTAAGTAATTTGGTACTTACATTGATTATGTCTTCTGTTGTTTTCTCAACTGACTTAAGTTTCTTTAAAATAGCTTCTTCCTTAGCTGAGACTTGAATTTCCTCTTTTTCAAGGGCCTCTATTTCCTTCTCCAGTCTGCAATTACAATTCATTTTGTGGTTTAATATCAGGTAGAGAACAACACTGCAGATTCAGTTAGTTTCAAATACAAATGTTAGGAAGGCTAGTTGTAGATCTCACTCTGATATGGCCTCAGAAGAAACTGTGAAGTTTTTTAAAAAGATGTTACAGATTCCTTCTGTCTGCTGTGAAGCAGTTGCTAAAATTCTTATTTGTCATGAGGAAATAAGGAATACACACCTGCCCCCCCCCCCCCAAGGATTTCCTCATTTTAAGCAAATTTTCTATTTCAATTGTCTTAAGGAATATGATTACCTCCCATGTAACTATGATATAGGAAAATAAATCTAGTTACAAACACCAGGGTTATGACTTTGTTTCTTCATTCTGAGCATACTTATATAAAAAGCTTCCAATTCTTTCATTGTCACCAGGGGTTAAAGAGCTGTAGTAGATCACCTCATATGCTGTTTTAGTGTGCATATTAAACTGAATTCAGGAGGATTGAGCAAAAGAAAGATGTAGGCAATATAGTAGAAGCAGCAAGTTCACAAGAACCACCTTTATCTATGGAAATAACATTACATTTTTGAGAGAGAATATAGGTATCGTGCTGGTGTGTCAGGACTTTGCAAATGCTGGTTTTTTTTAATAAAGTACTCTAAGTACTGTTAGAACTAAATTAGGTAAAGCAGCACTTAACCAACTTTTTAACATGAAAAGTCAGTAACCTAGAGTGATAAAGGGCTTTCTGAGGGTAGGCTCAAAAGCAGCAAGACAATTCTCTGCAGTTTTGCATATGTGAATGTCAGTTCTGGGTTATCACAGTTCCACGCTGTGGTTAAATGAATGTAACAATGCCTGATGAAAAGCTTAAGCTTGATTCTGGAGATGAAGAAATGCACTGATGTGGGGCTGGATTGCATGAGTGTGTGTGTTGGGGGGGGAGGTTGGGAGGGTTGTTATTGCAGCATTTCTCATAGCAACACAAACTTTTGTCTAGTTTAAAAAACTTAAAATCATTTAGCTTTAAGTCTCACTTCAGGTTTATCAGCTAAGGCATTTGCAGCCATGCAAGTGCTTCTTAAGTGTTGATCAACTTCTTGTGTGTGATTCTCTGAGAAAGTGCTCTGATTATGTCTCTAGAAAGCATTCATTTTCTGCAAAACAATAATGTAAGCTGCAATAGATTAATTCATCAAGGACAAGCAACTTGGAAGGTTCATGTCTGCTCAATTAATATCCTCACAAGCATTACCAATGCATTTGCAAGAGAAATTGGGTAGTTCATGCACGCATTGATGCATCACAGCAGGTGTTCATAACCACTTTCTAAATGTGAATTTAGGTGAGATTTCCAGCATTTAGAAACAATTTTTAATGGTTCATTTATTTATTTTTACTGCTTCTCAGTGTGACTGTTTTACAAAGGCTACAAGGCTATAATTTAATATCAAATGCACTAACTCCAAATTCTGTAGAACACTGCAATATTCAGGACTTGTTTAATCTGTCAGATTCAGCATTACAAATCACAGAATCATGGAATTGTAGGGATTAGAAGGGACCTTCAGAGATCATTGAGTTCAACCCCCTGCCAAAGCAGCTCCCAGCACAGGTTGCACAGTTAGGTGTCTAGGTGGCTCCTGAACGTCTCCAGAGAAGGAGACTCCACCACCTCTCTGTGCAGCTGTGTCAGTGCTCCAACCCCTGCACTGCGAAGAAGTTTCCACGCACATTTGTTTGGAACTTCCTATGCTTCAGTTTGTGGCCATTTTCCCTTGCCCTATTGCCACACACTGCTGAGGCGAGTCCAGCTTAATTGCTTCACCTCCTGCACCCTAGATATTTATAGATGAGGATAAGTTCCCCTCTGAGCCTTCTTTTTTCAAAGCTGAGCAGACCCACGTCTCTCAGCCTTTTCTCATAAGAGAGGTGTGCAGGCCCTTTATCACCTTTGTAGCTCTCCACTGGACTCCTTCCAGGAGATTCCAGTCTTTTTTGTACTGGGGAGTCCAGAACAGCACACAGTACTTCAGGTGTGGCCTCTCCAGGGCAGAGTAGAGGGGGAGGATCACCTCTTTTGACCTGCTGGCCACACTCGGAAGTATCTTGCCAGTCAAGACATGGCTCATAAGTTATTTTCTTTAAAAGATCTCCTTATGTAAAAGATTAAAGCTCAGTAGTCAGAATTTCTTTTGGGCCTTTTACTGGTACGTTATTTAAAAGAGGCCACAGCTCCATTCTCTTTCCTCATTTTTTTCATATGCTAAAGCTATGTTATACAGTTTATTGTACATTAAGTAAAGATTTTAAAGTATCTCTCACTAACTAAAATTTTTATTTTCTTAGCACCAAGATGCTTGATGAAATACATCTAGTCAGAAAGGTATGGGACAAAATATCTTGTCTCTGTAGATGCGAGAAGGAGGAATCTGTGCCTGGCTATTCAAGCACACCTCTAAGGTAAAATATCTCAGTCAAATTCTGTTTCTGATGTGACCGAGGGATTGACATTAGGGAGGTGTCCCATAGTCTTTTTTTGTCTGTTTGTTTTTAAATTTTTGTAGTCAATACTTTCATTCTACAGAGAGATATATTTGTTGAGGTTTAGATAGAAGCTTGCCTTGTAGCCTGATAATCATGGAAGTTGCTTCTCCATGGAGATCCAGAATCAAGTCTTAATTCAGCTCTGAGCTGGGACTTGAACTAGATCTCTCCAGCTGTATAGCTTCAGTCTCCTTGTTCATCTCTATCTTTTTAGGGAATATTTTTTGTCTTCACTTAAGGGAAAGAAGCAGAAGCGAATTTCAGAATGCTCTATATCTGACTGAAATAGTATCTCTCATTGTTTTTGAATCCATGTCAGGAGTTAATGACTGTAGGCTTAAGGCAACTGCACATGACATAGATGCTAAGATTAATTGTAAGACGATCGTATCTGATGTTAAAAAGAAATGATAGACTGTATCCCCAAAATGCTAGGAAAAAAAAAGGGATTATTTTGACTTATCTTTGATTCTTAATGAAGTCAACATCAGTAATAGGAATCTCTTCTCTCTTTATAATAAGCAGACACAAAATTGAATGCAAGCCAGCAGAGAGACATTGTTTAACTCCTTCTCTATGGTTATTTGAGGAGTCTGAATAACAATGTGATTCTTGCCCATTAAAACTCAAAGTTGTAAAGCTATACCAATAGAATACTATGTGGATTTTTTAGCTGCTGGTTAGATCTTTTTTCTTTTTTTTTTTTTGAACACAAAAATGGCATCTGAGACCTTAAAACAGATGTGAAGAATAACGCATTCAAGATTACATTAAGAAAAAAAAATGAAACAAAGCTAGAATTGTTCATTAAAAGCTCAGAAGCATTATGAACAGAATGATCTTTAACCTTTGCTGTAGTCTGGACTTTAACTGTTGCTATAGACATGTAGAAGAAGAAAAAATTCTGTAAAGATACCGGGGGGGGGGGGGGGGGGGGAGGGGGGTGAAGACTGTTCAGTGCTCAGTGGGGCTAAGAAAAATGTATTCCTCTGTCTCCAAATGGAAAACTGCAATGAGAACTTCTCTTTTTTTTTATTAAGACATAAATATTAAATATTAAGACATAAGTAACTTTTTGGTTCATTTTTGGAGGATATTGTTTGCATGCGTGCTAATTCAAAGAAATCAAAGTTCTTTTGACTTTGTACAGTGGAAAAGTTAGACCTGAATCTCTTTTCAGCATTTAAGTCTTCAGAAACTTCCTAAAAATGTCATTGATTCAGAGCATTTTGAAGTTGATCACAGTTTGTGTTTTGAGAAGTTCCAGCAGCTGCACTGGTTATTATTTAAAATGAATACATCTTTTGATGGAGCTGCTGCATCTTGCAGAGATGAATGAAGTATGATACAGTTACTATATGAAATCAATCCTTTGGATATTTCTCCTTGCGCAACGCAAATTATTTTAAGGGGAAAATAAGTGATTCAGAACTGTGGATTAAACAAGGAGCTTTAGAAGCTGAGATTCTAAATTGGAGGTTCCTCTGCCAAATCAGAAGCTGAATTAAGAAATACTACAGTGTATACTTGGCTGCTGCTGGCCACCAGCTCATCTGCTACAACTGACACCACTGCCACCCTAGAAGAAAAAGGGTGTGTAATGGATGAAACACAGATAACAGGATACTACCCTGGAGGATACCAGACCAAGGAGAAAAGGCAGCTTAGCAAGTCCTCACATGTTTTCAGGTGAGTCAAATGCTTATAACCACTCTGGAATCTTCCTACCATTAGCCTGCCTTCAGGTATCGCATTACAAACAAGCTGAGTAGTCCTCAGTCACATGATGCTGTTTGTACGTTTTTAAGCATGCTATTTAGTAACTAATTCTGTCAAGAATGAATGTTATTTGCTGAAAGCCAAATGATAAAATGGGGCTGATTCTTCATTCATGTTCCCTGTTTGACCCTTCATTCATGTTCCCTGACGTGAGCCATGCACACATGACTTACTCTAACATACAAAGATGGTGAGAGGAAGAGATGGTGTAAGTGCTTTTTCTGTCTGTAACCAGAGTGCTGAGCTGAGCTACTCATCTGTAAGGTGACACAGACTACCTAGCTCTTTTCACTGTTTTATTGTCAATAGAAAGAATAGAACCCTTCCTTTTATCTTGAAATGCCCATATACTGATTAGTACATAAATGCTAGCTCTATTTGACATCCAAGTGAAGATTATTTCAAAACAGAGGGTGACAGAAATGCCTCTGTTGGAAATAACGTGTCTACAATGGCAAGCAATTCTCTCTGGAGAGGGAAACAGGCTGTTAGAAGGGTGGGGGGGAGGGGGGAAAAAAAGCTTTTCTTTTATGTTAAAACTAAAAAACAGAATAATTATCAGTGTGGTAAGGATCTACCTGAAAAAACAGTGTAACTTAATAATCAAATGCATGGTAGAAAGAATTCTACTGAGCTCAATATATACCTTGTTTTTATTGCTTGACAAGTGTGAACATGAACAGTGAGATAATTTCTGACTTAGGTCAGAGATGTGACTTCATTTAACGTGCGCGAAGTCAGGCAGGCTTCTGCTAGCTCAAGTGCTATCTATTGTACAACAGAAGTACTGTGCAAGTGTGATATGTTCTGTGATTTTTAGTGGGCTTTGTTCACTTGGTATTAGCTTTTTGTGTCTCTGGATGGTTAGAAACTGAGTTGGGTGTGTCTGAGCAAGACATCATATCTGGAAAGGCAGCACTGATACTTCTCCAGGGGCCTTTGCCAGAAAACTATTGGACAATGGTAAAGGTATAACTTAGAGGTGTATATGTTTGATAAGAATAAACCTGCTTAGCTTCTTAGATCTTAAGTTTCCATGTGACTATCTATGGTCCATCTTCATTCTTCAGCTGTAAATTCAAATGCCTTTGCCTAACTCCTCTGTGTATCATGAGGATAAAAACTTGTCAAAGTCCCAAAGGCATATTGATTACAGAGTAATGATAGTAAATATAACAATAATGAAAATGTTTATAGGCCTTGCTAGGAAAAGAAACGTCTGAACTATCCTTATAACTTCAGCAGTGGTGATACAAGCTCCTTTTCCACTGATGATTGGGTCAGGAATGTTTCTCCATGTCCAGAATTAAGAGTGTTTCTGTACTGATTCTCATTTCCAGGATGTAGATTTTTCTTGTACCCTGTCTTGGCTGATGATGATGCTGTTGTTTCATGTATTCTTACTTCTTTCTTGTGAGCATTAACACTCATTCTTTTCTGTTTGCTGTATTGCAAAACCACTTTCATGACAGAGGGAAATAATACTTGCTACTTACTACTTTGTTGTATCTGTGAGGTTTCTTATTGTAAAAGTGAAGACTGTCATTTTCTGTTACACTTTCAGTTATTTTTTTCCATTTTATACTTATCATTTGTCTGATGCATTTCACTCTGAAAAAAATCTGAGCTATTTCTAGAAGTGGGAATTATTTTAAGGAGGATGTAGTCTGGGTGAGCTTGCCAGTAGTTCACATGCAAGACAAGTTTAGGTGACGATACTGATATTAACAACAGGTGGTTGTGAAAATATTTAATTAACCATGGAGAAACAATCAATTATAAAAATAATATTAAAAATTCAGAAGTTTAATAAAACAGGATGGTAAAATAAATAGCCTAATTTTTGTTAAAAATAATAAGTTAAACTGCTTGTTAATCAAATCTCTGGCAAAAATTCTAGTAGGCATGTATCTGACATTTCTAGGCTAGTGAAGTTAGTTAGTTAGGCTAGTGAAGGCTCAGGTACATACTAAGTTTACAAGCTCAGGAACTTCACGTTATGCTTTGGTGTAAGATGGGTGTTCTTGGTCATGTGATGCAATAAAAAGCAAGCAGCCTTCCCATTCACAGAGAGTCTGCAGCCAACCCTCAAAATTTTACACCCATGTGTATTTGTGTACACATATGTGTCATTTAAGTAAGCAGTCAAATACAAATGAATGGCTTGGCACTCTTATTTTTCCTTCCTTAACGCATAAGTGCGTTTAGACTCTTTTCAGTTCCTATGACCACCTTCTAACATGACCACCTTCTAATGTGCCTAGAAGCTTCTAATTCAGGTAAACTTCAAAAAAGTATTACCCTTTCTCAACTCCAATCTGGAATTGAAACAAAGAAACTAAATTTATGTCAATGTACCTCTACAAATTAAAGGACGTTTTCATTTTTGAAGCTCTAGTTTGATTACTGTTTTACTATTTGTAATAGTGATAAATTCTACTCAGACTATAAAAAGCTTATATGGCTGCATTCAGAGAAGTAAGGCTTAATATGGGTGTAGTAGAAAATTAAAACTAAGAGTTCAAATAGAAATTAATAGCACTGATCTAAAGACAAAGCAGCAATTACAAGACCAGTATCAAGAGACTCTTCAACTATAGTGGGAAACCCAGGATTCTGAGAGCTGTTGCAGTGGCTTTATGTATGACTAAGTATGATATTCAGCCCTATTTGCTGAAATCTTGTACTACAGGATTTTTTTTAAGTCTCAATCCATCATTCCAAGTCTTCCCAGAAATAGGACAGAAGAACTTGCTGCCAGCATTACTGGGAGGCAGCTCAATTACAGTGACTTGGAGGCCCTGAAGTGTGTTTTCAGGTTACAGATTAGATTTAGATGCTGAAGATTTGTGTATTTCCAGATGAAATAAGTACTTCAGTGTTCAAAAGGAGATGCATGTATCAGAAGCCTACACCACTGAAAATGAAAACTTGACATTTACGGATCTCTACTATAGTGCCATTGCTTGTTTTCTTAGGTGTCATAAAAATAATTGGCAGCGGTGTAGATTATATCAGCAGAAAAAAATATCCTTCCTACAACAAATTCATACCCTGAATCTAGTTCTTAACTTAAAAAAAAAATCAAACAAAACAAAAAAAAAAAACCAACCCAAAAAACCCTCCAAAATCATTATGGCTAATTGAGACTTTAGCTAAGCAGTCAGCTCTTACTCAAAGTCATTATGGTTTTGAAAATGTTAGCTCTTCTCCAGGCACTAGAAGGAGAGATGAACTGATGGTGGGCTGGTGTGGGGCAGCTGCCTGCTCTGTGCAGCTTCCCTGGTGCTCTGAAGCCAGCCCTTCCCCACACAGCTCCTTTTCCTGGTGCTCACACTGGCAAGGGGACTCATTTCACGTTTTCATAGTCACCACCTGTGGGGATATTTTCAGAGCATACTGTCTACTTTTTACTGCTCCGACAAAAATTTTGCAGAGGTACTTGAAAAGCTATTCTGTTGAGAAAAGTGCTTTCGAGCAAGAAGTCAGCTTAATTATAGGGCGAACCAGCACTAGGCTCTGCCTGTCAGCAAAGAAAACTATCATTTGCGTTTGAGATGCAGTAAGGAGGGAAGTGGGAGTGAGATAACCAGAAGAGATAACCTTGGTGACAACTTTGCCAAAAGAGTGTGTAGGAGGACAGTGGAGGGAGAAGAGAATATGGTGGAAGTCACTATAGAACTAAGGAGTAAAAAATAAGTGTGGTAATTCTTTTCTGAATCTAAAATAACAGAAACACTCCAGCTTTGCTGAGATTGCTAATGGGAAGTACTAGTCAGTATGCCTGGGTCTGGTTTGTTATTGAGCTCCACTGTTTTGGGGAAAAGCTACCTTTGTCTAAAAAGCATTTACAGCTACATCTGTAGAAATAAAACATCTGTAGAAATAAAGGAACTAGATGCAGGACTGACTACATAGTTCAAATTTAGCCCTGTGGAGTGGGGGGTGGGAAGGCACGATGGAATGAGATCTATAGGAGCATTTTAATAAAGATTATGGTAAGGTCTTCACTGCAATAGACTTCTGGGGTTAAAGTGAGAATGCAACTGTATGGAAGATAAGCAAAAATAAGGCAAGTCATAGGTGAGCTAGGCAGCATGTACTATTCAAACTTCTGATAGAAGTCAGGTATAAAAAGCTGTGCAGGATCTAGTAAAACAGAATTTTTTAAATGACTTATTGTTATTTTGAAATTTTGATTTAACAGTGTCTATCTCAAAGTGAAACCAGGCTCTGCAGTTGGCTTACAATCAAGTATAGTATGACATGTATTGTAGAAAAGAATACTCCTAAAATACTGCGCAGCTTATGAGAATTCACAACGTAGGCATTCATTATGTATGCTGTAATCTTAGCTGACCAGAAAATACAGCAGATTGCTTTATGCTGCACATCCAACCGCTTCTGTTTTGCCCTCACTGACACTGTAATCTTTCACAAGAAAAAGATTTTTAAGGGAGGACTATTTTAACTCAGAGGGGCAGCAGTACTGACCTACCTGAAAATGTCTTCTTCCAGCTCATGAGTTCGTTGTTGGTCCTCTTGATTTTGCTTTTGCATTTCTTCCTGCTCTTTTGGTGTGAGAGAACTGAAGCCATCCAAGAGCCATTTTTCTCGTAAGGCCTTTTTCTGATGGGGGGAAAAAATGCAGAGAATTGTACTTTAAAAACTGGGCTAGTCAGAATTTTACTGTATTTGTCTTGTCATAGGTGTGTTCCATGTTCTGTGATTGTATAAGGCAAGTAATGATGAGCCAGGTGCCACTGAAAAACAAAATCACGTTTTGAGACTGACTTAAAAACAAATTCAGTAAGAACGCAATCACTTTTTAATATGTCTGTCTGATGAAAAGGAGGAGAATATCAATTGTGACCTGTAACGGATTAATATTTCTGAGGTTAAGCATATCACTTAGTAAAGCAGAACATTTGGGTCAAAACATGCGTACTACATACTCATGCAAAAAGGCTCAGACAGAAGTCACCTAGTTTCTTGGCTGGCGGTACTAGGTAAATGCTGGGAGAGATGGATAAAAGATGAAAAGCTTCTGTAAAGGAGGTTGTATGGAGTGGGGGGGAGACATCTTCAGGGAGTTAGCAGTGCAATGTTATTTCCTGAGTTTGCAGAGGACTTGAGTAATTAAGTATTTCATTTGGTGAAGAGGCATAAGTGGGAGTGAAAATGTGGAGTCTTGGATGTTGAATTCTGGTTAGTGTACCAGCAGACCTCCTACGCATTTAGAAGCCCTACTCTAGGGTCAATCCACATATCCAAGTTCTGACCTGCTTAGTGCTTGTAGAGATTTTTGTATAATAGTGGCTTATAAGTGTATTGCACATATGTATACATACATATGTAGTATAGCTAAGTAGATCTGTCTTCAAATTCTGAAAAATCTAGCTGTGCACACTGATTCTTGTAGCCACTCCACAACATCAACAGTTGCATGTGAATGTAATTTAACAGTTCAGTTACTTTTGGGGAGAGAGAGATTCATGGAGATAAATTTCAAATTGGTAGGCTAGAAGTTGTAAGCCATGCAAACTTTCGCGCCTTCTTTCAGTTTAATTTGAGAATATAAATCCAGGTCTGCCTTAAGGAAGAAGAGTCAGAGATCTTCAGTGAAACTTCTTCAATAGGAGGGAAAAAGTGTGCACAAAAGGCTTTTAATTAATTGTGATTTCTCTTTGCTATTTAGACTCCTTGAGCTGTCTGATAGCCATGTTTTTGTTTTTCCCTTTTTTCCCTCTATATAGCTTTGTTAACTGTAGGGTACGGGTGAAGGTTAAATTGGGTTTTGACTACTGCAAATTTGAGTAAGATTTGTGCCCAGCAACTGGTGAGAAGTCTGTGTTACCCTCAGAGCTGCTTGGAGTGGTTGCTGGGGGAAGAAATGTTTTAATTAAAACATTTCTTCCTTGCCTTTTGCTGTGAGGTTTCATGTGAGGTTATTGTTGAAGGCCAGCTGATGATGGAGGATGCATATAGAAACTTGTTGCTGTTAAAGGCATACTTTCAACTGGTTTCAGACAAGTATTCTGATAGAAACTGCAGGTAAAACAGGCTTGTTGGGAACACTGTGGCACTCCCTAGTAGTATTTATTTTGCAGCAATTAGGAGCAATGTTTACAGTCACAGTAGCCCTGCAGGCCAGTATTCTCTCACAATGCTGGATCCTAGAAGATCTGCAGGAAGCAGAGGCAGCTTAAGACTGAAGTCTTCAGCCTTGACTCTGGGTTTGCTTGGCAGCCTTTTCCAACATTGTAGCAAAGATATTTTAGGCTCAGGTGGAATAATTGCAAATATTCTAATACAGTAGTTTTACCTGATCTGGTAGGTGCTTGTAATGTGGTGTTGGGATAATTTTTATTGATCACAAAATACTGCTCTAAGTCAGAGGGAGCACAGTTATTATCTCTGAATCAGAATATAGATTTTAGTGATAGGTAGTACTCCTGGAAATGTGAGACTTTAATCCTGCTTGGAACTGACAGTTTTTCACTGCTGACTCAAAAAATAAATCTCCTTGTGAAAACTACAGCAAGGCTGGTACTATAGTCCTCAAAAACCGATAATATCCACTGAAATCAAATCAACAAAAACATGTATATATCAGGTTAGACTCAAGAAAACAAACTTCCTAAATGTAGATGTAACACAATGGTGTTATTTTTTCACTTTCCTAGAATAGCTTGCTGCTGCTCATAACTACATATCACGTAACCCCACAAATTTACTTAGCTGCTGCTGTAAGAGTGACACATTACGTAGTGGAAACACCTTTTGAACAACATATAACTTCTAGGTGTTTGTCAGAGAGGGCTGCTCTGCTGACACAGACACAGAGGAGCTGTCAGGTGTTTTGTTTTCTGCTGTCAGCGTTTTTTTCTGTAGTAAAGCATTTTCAGTGCTGTACTAGGTTATGCATGTTTTACCATGTTGTAGCTCTAATATGAAAGCACATTTCATATAGATCTTGTTACTATAAAGGAAAAAGATGCTTATCCACTCTGATGTGACAAGACCATGGACATGTCCAGAACTCTGGAAAGTGATTCTTCTCTTCTGAGGTTCATTGTCACAGCTCATATGATTGATACCACAAATTCTGTGAACAATGTCCTGCGCATGCTGCTGGTATAAGTCCTCTGTAATTAATTCTTAGCAAGGTTGAACCAACTGGAAAGATTTCAGCTGGCTCCCCTGGAAGGCACAGGTGTTTTGAATTTGCAGGCTTTAGTCTCACATTGGTACAGCAGTTTATTTTACAGTTTGCTAGGAGAAGAATAAATTAGTTCCATGGTTTTCATGCAAGTGGTATTTCAGTGTTTTTAATAACTGGAATAAGGTGTGTGACCAGCATCTACAAAGACAGCACTGGAGTTCAAGCTTGCCAGGAACAAAAAAATGTAAGCTAGACTAGAAAAGCTCTAAGTATGTGCTAACATCGCTAAACTGTTTTTCAGGGAACTCTCACCCTTTTGCTCATTGCCTCATTAAGGAAGATTCCAGGTAGTAGTACAAACTGCTGGTACACAAAATTACTTGAAGATGGATTTTCCCAAATACCCTCCCTCGCAGTGTTCATTAGACTCTTGCAGTTCTATGAAGCTATGGTCACCCATGTGTGCTATAGTTGCTTGCATGTCCTCTATCTCACACTGCAGAGAAGAACATAGAGAATAAATATTCCTTCTCCACTCTGGTTTTATTAGATAACTAATACCTGTTATCATCACATCTGTCTCTTTCTAGTAAGGAGTTATACAGGGGACAGAAAAAATTTTGGAAGCAAGAGAATCCAGTTTAGAGAAAGGAATACAAAACAGAACATCTCCGCAAGCAATGCAATCAGCAACAACAGTAAAAACAAAAAAAAAAAAAACCCAAACAACACAGTCATTTTAAAACTTTTTATAAATCTGTTGTTAAGAGTTAAAAGTAGGAACTAAGGATGAAGCTAGGAGTTGGATAGCGATTTCCAGCTAACAGGAAAGTCTGTGTAACAGTGAGAGTTAGGTCATTGCTCTTGTATTCTGCAAACAACAGTAGTGAGGATTAGAGAAATGCTCTGCAACAGGTGAGTTCATCCTTCTTAAAAGAAAGGAGAAAGTAATTTTGAATTAATAGGTATAGAAACTTGAAATACAATAATGCAGTACTCTTATATGTGTAGAGGAAGACGGTTGTATGTACTTGTTATTAATTATGGGATTGAGAAGATATTCCTTTCTCACTTACATTGTATGATTGTCTGTCCTCACAGTTGCTATCTTTCAATAAAACATTAAGCATGGAGGACTTTCTCATTGGCTTGTCTGTCCCAGAAAACTAACATAGCATAACTTGTCTTGACTCTTACAAAAGAGAGGGTACACGAAACCTGGGAGCGGGTGTCTGTATTGGAGAGGATTACGTTTTAAATATATTCAAAGAGATGTGCCACACCCTAAGTACTGCATTCCACATCTTTCTTGAAAAACTTTATCTGCTCCTGTATGAGTGCATGTAAAACAGCACATTCTGTGCATTTCTAGAAACAAAAATAGGCTGCTAGAAGTATTTCTTCCTTCCCCCTCTGCCTGAGAACAAAATAACACAATTATCCCTCCTGATTGTGCCATCTTACCAGGTGAGGTTGTTGTAGTGAAATTAGGGAGTGAACGTACCCAGTCTGAAATGTGGAGCTTAATTTTCAGCTATGAGTTTTCTGGTTAGGATCCCATTTTATGCCATGTAAGTGATCGAATAGCATTAGCTTCTAGGTATTATTTTTATTTATTTATTTTTCACCAAAATCTGATGCTTCTTAAGAGTCAAATGGATTCCTGCCAAGATTCCAGAAAACCCTGAAAATTTGACAGTAAAAGCATGATTTAAGTGCATGGAGATTTGCATTTCAAAACTCTTATTCAAGTTGAACCACTTAAAGCTATCTTTAATCATATAAATGCAACAACTTACCTTTAAATGCTGGTGTTTCAGTTTTTCCTCTTCTACTTTACGACGTTTCTGTGCAATTTCTTCTTGCAGTTTTCTTTTGTCCTACAGATTAAGAGTACAGAAAAATTATGTATGTGGTGCTAAAAACGGTGTGGATTGTTGGTTAGGATGAAGTCAATCTATGCAAATGAGTTCTAATGCATCCCTCTTAAGAGAGAGTTTATCCAAGAGCTGATATTTTGGAGATATATCATCTGTTCTTTGATCTTCATGTCTTTCCTTAGTTAGGAAATATTCCTTATCTCAGTGTATAATTGGCCTTTAAATTACTGATCATTAGTTGAGTGAAGAATGACAAGAGCTTGTGTTTACAGACTGATGTAATATTTAAATAAAGTTTTGGATAAGGCTTTTAGCCAAAGGATGAACTCTTACTTGATTTAAGGTTTTTAAATTATCTCAGCTTAATTTAAATATTCAATATGTACCAGTGGAGATACGTACTAAGTATCTGTGGTTAGAAATGAAAAGTAGTACATAAAGATGTTGCACTGAAAGAAATTAGTGTGAACACACAAGTATCTGAATTATAAGTGTGTGTAAAATAAGAAATCCATTCAGTAAAGGGTCCTTTTGTCTGTTCTGTTTGTTAGAATGATGTGCTTCTTTTATATTCTGTATTTTTTTCTCTTGATTATTTTTCTACTTCTGTCCTTAGGTGTTCTAGCTGTATTTTAATTTTCCTAGCTGGTAATAATCAGCTACTACACAATTATCCATACAAAGTTGAGTTGAAATAGGTTGTCTTTTGTATAGCTAGTCAAAGAAAGCTGAAGATCCAATGCCAGAAGCTAAATTGAAAAGATTTCTAGCACACAAACCTGTGTTGCCAGAATAACTTTTGAAACGTTATATGACACTTCCTGCAGTGTACTCTGCTATACTTAGTCTACAAGTAATGTCTTGCTGTACAAAGTTTTGACTATTCATGCAGTGTAATAGGTGTTTACTCCTAGGTACCTAAGGGATCCATGCTTCTGCTGAATTCCATCCACTCTGTGCTCCTGCATGGAAGTTCTCTCATGCTCTCGGGTTAATGTTGCCAAGATTTACTTATTTAGAAACAGTACCTTCATCCCTTTCCATCTGTTTATGTATCAGTGTAAGTTACAACTTGATCTTTTGTCTTAATTTTCTTCCTACTGGAACATGTAGGACTTCTCCTTCCTTGACTTTTGATGATAATGAATCATATTTCAAAGTGAACCTTATCTGAAAGAAATGGAAATATGCCTGCAGACTGGTGTCTTTCTAGCTATCTTGCGTGCCAAATCTACAGGTTTGTGGCAACCTTCCATGGCTATGCCTATGCTGGTGTTCTTGGTCCTAGGGTGGATGCCATAAGCTCTTAAGGCCAGTAGAGGAGCAAATATATTTAGCTTTCATGTACATTTTCAGATCTGGTGCTTGGTTATTGAGAGGTCTTACCTGGAGGTATGAACATGCTTGTTTAGAGGCATAAGACTGCAGAAATATCATAATTAAAATCATTAAGAGATTCTGTTTTTCTTTTTCTTTTTTTCCTATAGGAAGGAATATTTGAGAGAGAATCAAGCATAGGGCTCCTCTTTGTCTGGCTTTCCTCAACGTGTTTGCTACAGCAAACACTTATGGTTTTTATTTTAAGATATGATGGTCTCTCCATAAAGAGAACAAATGAAACTACATAGAGAAAGTGTTTCTTTTCAGAGCACTAGAGTATGAAAATACTAAAACAATGTGGTTATTTGATTATTGCTATGCTATGCACAGAAGATATAAAAGAATTTGAAACCCCCTGGTGGCTGTGAGAGTCACCTCCCATAAGGAAGCTAGGCACTTAACAACAGAAGCCAATTAGCTTTCATTGCAAGTGTTGTCTTCTGCTATGTATACCCAAGTGCCTCTTGCTATCCTCTTTTAGATCCTTTACAACAAACATCTCGTAGGTGGCACTTGAGATTTTAAGATAGGTTGCTTGGGACAAATCTCCCCAAAGCCATGGAATAACTTTCACTTAAAGTGTATTATTTTCTTGTACACCTCGTACTGTTGATTCTCAAAGCTGATGATA
Organism: Cyrtonyx montezumae; assembly: GCF_038088225.1. Taxonomy (NCBI): domain Eukaryota; kingdom Metazoa; phylum Chordata; class Aves; order Galliformes; family Odontophoridae; genus Cyrtonyx; species Cyrtonyx montezumae. Next base: position 17,336,917 of record NW_027071825.1, on the reverse strand, counting down.
ACTTCAATTTACTTAAGCTCTTTCTTTTCTGCAGCACACTGAAGGAAATACACTGAGTTGTTACAATTAAATGTTCTGAACTGATGGACATCCACCAAATTAGAGAGTAAACAGTTTATGCAGCAGGTGTAATAAATGAAGTTGTGGCCAGAACTCAAGCATGAATTCCTGTAAGACCCTGGAAGCTGCCACAGGCTTCTAAATATGTATCTCTCTCTCTATATATATATATATATATATTTTTCCTCCAGTATTCCTCTGGTAGCAAAGTTGCAGCCAAAGGATGCTAACCTTTTTACACGCACAGAAATCCTTGGCAGAGAGGGGTGCTGCCCCATTTGTCCGACTGATACCAGCAAGTATTAAAATATTGCAAGGCCTGGATTTCTGCTCTGCAGCTCTAAAAATGTTTCTTATCTTTTGAGCCTATACACCAGAGACAAAGTCCAAGTTCTGAGTTGGGTTCAAACACCATTAGAGTAAACAAACAAAATTCTCCAACCAAATACCCCCCAAACATATCCAAAGATCATACTGTGGGTTTCAATCAATAAATAGGATAAATGGACCTGCTGGCTTTTATCAACTGTTATCTATTAAAAACAATCCCAAATCCTATTCAGCTCCTGTAGGCTTTCATCTGGGTTCAAACACTTTTTAGTTTTAATGAGTTTTGTTTTTAAACACTGTCCTCTATTTGTTCAGATATTACTTGTGAAGCGAATACTACTCAACCATGCTAATAGTGTGAAAGATACTTTCAGTCCAGTACTATTTTTAAAGAATTCCTGTGATAGTGGGTGATCCTTCTGCAATTTTCCTTCTATCCCAAGGGGACAAATTCTGTTTAATATATGTTGGCAACTGAGCATTCTGGAGTGAAGATGAAATCAGAAGAGAATTTGGTTTTGGCTATTTATTTTCATATTCTCCAATTTATGTGTGTGTATATATATATATATATATATACTCTCAATAGTTTATTTAAATTGCAGAGTTTTGAAGTAGATTCCCCTTCAGAAACAGAGAGGGTTTACTTAAGTCTTCAGCTTTAATTTCATTCAGCCCTTATTCTTTTCCCCTTTGGAAAATAGCAGGTGGCAATCTGCTTAATTCAAGCTTCTCCTTTTTTTTTCTTCTTAGACAGTGATATTTAAGGTAAAGCATCAGTTCAGCAATTTTGTTTAATTCCACAATGAAAAGAAGAAAATATTTCACCTTTCCATTTTGTGAAATAGTAAAACTGAGTTGTTCTGGAATTCTCTATCTGCCTTTTGACCTGCTGTCCTTCAAGCGAACATTCAGTTGTGATGATAGTAATATGTATTTTAGACTGTTCAGTAGCAGCTTGCACACATACTTTCACTGCTTTAAATTCAATTTGAAAGTGTGACACAACCGGTAGTAAGATCAGTGCAGGCAACTTAGCTGCCTTATATCAATACCTTATGAAGCAGGATAAAAATGAAACATTTTCCAGCAAATGTAACTCTTTTTCCTTCCTGACATAAAACATTATTCAGGAAATGCACAGTATCTCATTAATACATTGTTTTTAAGCTGATTTTTTAAAAGCAAGTTGTAACTATAAGCACTTACTGTTATGGCCTGGAGTCTTTCCTTCAGCAATTCAGTTTCCTCCATTCTAGAAATCAAAAACAGAAAAGTAGTGGAGAAAAACAGAACGAGACCATAAGCAAAAGCCTCTTGATGGGGCTGCAAAAAACAGCTGAGGTGATTTGATCCGATTCCAGAGCAGAGAGAAGGCAGAATTTTTGACTTGTCGGGAGAGTCCCTAAACAGACAAGCAGATCAGTCCAGACAGACACATGTAATGAGGGTGTGTAGAAGAGGCAGACGTGGAGAGCGCTGGCATGAGTTGACTGACAAGTTGGAACAGTGGAGCACAAGCCCTTTTCCTTCAGAAGCTGCCAACTCTTTGTTTTAATGCGCTCTGTTAGTATGCCATTGCTTCTTTAACTGTTAAATGCCCAAAAAAGAATCTGCTAGGGCTGTGGTAGAAATAAACTCTTACTATGTTTCTGTTTCTTTCCTTTCTGCATGCCTCTGGTGGCAAGCAGATATTTTTAAACTTAAGTATTTTGATTTCCTGTGAAGGTTGTTTTGCCTGTAATGTTTTAAGCTGTTGTAATACTGGCAGTGTAGATGGTGTGGGATTTGTAGAGATAGCATCTTTAACTTGATTTCCAAGATGGATTTATAGAGAAGCTGTACTTGTAGCTGGAAGAATGCTTTAAAGATATAACCTAAAATGAAATAAATTTTAAACAGTCAGCTATAATACTAGTATTAGCTGAGCAGCAATTGCTCAGATTATCTCAGACTCAGTGGAAGCTTTGTCTAAGTAAGGATTTCAGGATCATCATTTCAGTGTCTAAAACGACAGTGCTGTGTTAGGTGACTGCAAAATGCCACTGTCTCACACTGAATTTCCTTTCTGCTGACTCGTTTTTTTTTTTTTTTCCCCTGTGTGCTTCTGCTGAAAACTGCATTGTGCTCCTTAAAGGAAGGTGTGTGTTCTGACCTTTCCAATTCCATGAGTGGGAGTCAGCCTTCCAACATCAGTTTAGGAAACTTGCAAAACAAGTGGAACCGCCTCTAGTAAAATCCAGTTGTGGAAAATATTGTGGCACAAAAGCAAGATAAAGCATAAAGTTGTAATGTGAATCTGGGCTCTCTTACACTCAGTATCATGTAACTAAAGTCTTTGCAAGGGTGCAAGGACACCAGCATAAGAGTCAGCATTTTTTTCTTTTTCCTAATATGTTGAGGTGACTGAACTTGGCAGGATTGGGTGAGGTGTTTTTCTTTGCATGTCAATCTTGGCAAATCAGGCTTAGTACTAACAAATTCTAAGATGCTATTAGATTGAACACTTGAAGTTACTTACTCATAATACAATATGAACAAATATTTAATTTCCATTTCCACCTTTCTATTATGCCATCACCAGTCCACATACCCAAGCAGACTCCTCCTCTCCACACAGAGACTAAGGATGTGTTAATGCTTTGTTTCTGCTGTGATCCTCCCTGAAGTTCTGTTCAAACATGCAAGACCCCATGCTTAATTTTCCAATGAAGATGATTATTTTTTGTAAACATTAATATGTACTTCATTTTCTCAGCACCCAAAATTAAAAAAAATTACCACATAAAAGCAAATGAGAAGTTCAAAGACAAGCATACTGTGGTATATCAAGAGCTAGATTACATGGAAATTTACATGTATTTAGTTCATGGACTTGAGAATAAATTCAACCACTCTAATGAATTAAGTGTACTTTTGCTCCAGAAGCCAGTTGAGGCTTTCTGTCTAATCTTTCCTAAATCAGTATAGACTTCATTTCTTCTTTGTGTTCCTCAAAGTTCCTCTTAAAATTTAAGTGCTTATGTGGATTTCAAGGTGTTTAAGAATAGTTAAAGCAGCAAATTATTACATCAGAAATAGAAAAGTATATTTTATCTGCTCTGATATAAATGCGATCCAACTGTCAGTGCATGAAGAAAGGAGACCGGTTCTACAGGTTCAGATTTAAAATAAATGGGATTATATTGCTTTGAATTTCTATGATCTAAAGTATTTTCTTAATCTTATGCTCCAAAATTATTTAAATGTCAGAAAAACCCACCTTACTTATGGATGTTGCAGTTTACAAACTAGATAAGTATTTAATGTCATTCCCTAAATTAAAACCCAGATTTTTTTTAAATAAACCTGAAGATGGCTTCTGAAATATTGCTTCCCTTTTGAAGAGGTCATTGTTAAGAAAGTATTTAAAGCCCACCTAAAATGTTTTAAATCATATATGTTCTTCTGCTAGGTAGGCTCTGTTGTCCATTCAGTGGGTTGTTTTGCAGTTATCTTAATCCTATTTGAAATGGGATTTATGTGCAAGGGAAGAAATGGACCAGCTGTCACTCTGTCTGCCCCTTAAGCCTGCTTCACCAATGGGAGTATCCACACAGGGTCATGTTGTCAGATGAGTCAATCCCAACAGCTGTGTTTTCAGTAGGCAGGATTCATTAACCTGTGTTTCTGTAACTGGCAAAAGTTATTTTTTCCTTGATTCTCAGAGTTGTGTAGAATATGTTTGTTGTGTGGCTGTGTGATACAGTTTGTACTTCTGTGGCTTCGCTTCTTCCTTTGTTCACTTTCATTTTGTACTGGATGTGTAACACAGGAGTAATAATGAAAATCCAAAGCCTGTGGTGAATCTGTTGAATTATGGAATGAAACAGAAAAGTGGGCTGAAGTGTATGGTAATGGAATATCATAAACAAAAATCCAGAAGTAGGACTACCAAAGCACTTTGCAAAATGCAAATTATGTTGTTCATTTCTAGAGCAAAGTCTGAGCACTGGCACAGAGAAATCCCTTTACCTCATAACTGTTGCAGCTGTCCCTCTGTAGGCTGTACTCTATGAACAGAACCATCCTCAAAACTACTATTAATTGTCACACTGTGATTTTCTTTGGAGAAAAAAAAATAAGGTAATACCTGTTTGTTCTTAGAAGAAACTGTTTACTACAGTAATCTATAATTATACATCTTTTTAAAGATAAAGAGAAGCTTTTTCACCCTTAAAAAATACACGTGAAGAAGTGAGTTTGAAGTGAATAGCACTGTGTGGATTGTTACCTGTTGAAAGGTAAAACGCCAGTATTTTTTTTTTTTTGGAAGTGCTGGTTGCTATTTTCATGATTCACCTTTTTGTACATCTTAAACTGATCTGATTATTTTGCTTTCTGATGAGCTGCTTTTGTAGCTTCTTTTTCGGAATTGAAGAAAGGTCTCTTACATAGCAATTAAGTGAATTTTATATTCTTACAGTGACCAAATACACTGTTGCTGTGCATGTAGCCTTGAATTTCTGACAGCAGAGAAATGGAGGGGGGCGTAGATAATGCCACAGCCTCTAGTAAATTAACCCAAAGCCCTGGTGTTTGAGATGCCTCAGTTGATTCAAGTGTGGTCTTTAACAGTTGGCATCAAGGTTTTGCATATTAAAGGTGAAAAATATCCAAACAAGAATTAGAGAAGTTGAAAAATCTAAAAACTTGTGCTTAATTTTGATCAAGTAGGTATAAAATTTTGATCAAGTAGGTATAAAAAGGTAGGCACAGCTAACATACTCAAGCAATTTTACCTGGAATTTTTGTTAGCATAAACCCAATAAGAAATACTCTGTTTCGTAGCATTTCCAAAATGAATGTGGTTCATTTGTTTTATTCAAATGCTGGTCTAATGTCTTCAAAGCTGAAGGTGGTTTATACCATTAGTCTGCAAAGTACTTCCAGCTGGTTCAGTCAGCACTGCATTAATGTTACACAATAAGGAGCAAGCAGTATTTGTCCAGATAAACTCTGCTGGGTTCATTATGGTGCTAAAAATTGTAACTGTACTTCTTAGTGATGAAAAACTTAGTTATCAGTAAATGAAATACATGAACATGAGGGACTTCAGTAGCAGCATCCATCACATTATGTCTGTTTTACTTTAACCCGAACTCTTTCACATTATAAATAATTATGTCAGGCATAAGTCGTAAATATTGAGCTAAACTGATTCGTGTTTAATGGAGTAATATCTGCGTTCTTAAAGGGGAAAAAAAATTAAAATGAGAAGAACCTAGAGAGACAAAGAAAGTTGAATACTACCCCAGAATCTAGTACTGCAGATCTAAATACACATAGGCATACAAGTATATATGTATGCACACAAAAATAATTAGCAATTAGTAAAGGTACTCAGTATCTTTATGAGAATGTATATAGATGTAAATATTGCAGGTAGGGGTATGTGCAACTACTGTGTTAGCCATGCACAGCATGTTCCATGGGAGAATTTCTCACTTTTTTCTTTTCTTGGCAGAAACATCTACAGTTCTCTATCCTTTCAGTTTCTGTAGATCTCTAAATCTTTAATTTTGCAGCCTGGTTAGCATGTAGGGTTGCTTGGACATTACTGCATGAATGAGAATTAATGGTGTTTTCTTTAATATTTTTGTTAGAATCCAGATTATATTTGTTTGTATATTGAAGTCATGTGGTAAATTGAGATGAAAATGAATAGGAAAAAAGCCCACACACATGTCCTTCTATTGACTTATGCAATATTAGAAAACATATAAAAATAAACTGTGTATGTTTCTAGGATTCTAGGGGAAATTCATAACATAACCTATGTCAGCTCTCAAGAGGGATTAATTTTTTGCCTTGAAGGCTAATCTTGGCAAAGCAACACTTGAAAAATTTGATTGCCCACCAGATAGGTCTACTGTAAGGAATTTTATGCTTCCTCTCACTGAAGCAAAAAAATATCCTAGTATCCCAGTTCTTACAATTGTATGAAGCTAAATTCTACCACCTTTACTTGGGTCAATACACACCCCGAATCTCTGGAAGGAAAAGCCTTGAACTATTATGTTTCTGTAGGTACAACACCCTTCCTGTTGCTATTCATAACTGTGAATATATAAAGTATTTAAAAATCAAGCTAGAGAAACAGCTGTTGGTCATTGCCTTCAATTGTTTTCAAAACTTTGATTATTTTCGTTCTATTTTACAAAAAATATCCTTGTGGTTATCTTTCAAAATTAGAGAGAAGTTCTTGGAACACAGCATGTGTTCTACTGTCTCTTCCACACTAAGTGTGTAACACACAATATATGCACAGTGCAGTTGATCTATAAATGCTGTTGTGCTAAACATAAATATTCTTGACCAATTTTCTAAAATTGCACAGTGAAATTTGTTGGTCTGTCAATAGTTTTTTAGTAAGTTAAACACGTTTTGGTAGCCTGTTTCACATTTACAGACAGTTGTCGCTCTTGGTTTTGGAAGTGTTTTATGAAATTCAGAATGTGGGAGACTTTCCATAGCACATTTAGGAAACTGCTGATTCTCGATTAAACGTTACATTTCAGTGAACAGTTTAAATGTAATTACTTGTAGTAACAATCAGTGTGAGATTCTTAACAGAATGTGTTCAAGTACTTAGATAAGTCATAATGTATTTGTTAGCATGTATATGTATATTCAATGAAAATAAATAAAACCACAGTGCGAAATACTCAGCCTTAACACTGTGGAATGCATTGATTGCAACTAAGCATTTTCCAGCTGCTGCAGATATGCATGTCTAAGAATAGTGCAGAATTTTAAATCCTATCCAGACAACTGTGTGGGGGATTCTTAGCAAGGCTCTGAAAATTAACTCGCTTGAATGGAAGCAGTGTATGTTATATCAGTTGATTTCCATTTCCAGAGGTGTGGGGGAAGCACTGCTCCCCTGGGAAGGTGTCTAACCAGCCTGTGCCTGTAGCAAGGTCTACCCTGAATGCTGCAGTTTGGGTGTTCTACAGGACTGAATTCACCTTGTCTGATGGCTCCTCAACAGGAGGAGGTGCTTTCTCTACCCACTCTTCCTGCCATGTTTTCCAGCCATTTTCCTTACTCATCTGTGAACTAATTACATTCATTAATCTGACAGGAATATAATTAACACCACTGCATCTAAAAACATAAATCCTTTAAATTTTGCTTTGCCAGCAGACTGAACAGGCTCTTTGTGAACCAAGAAGAACAGTAGCATTGGGGGCTAATATGGAGTAGGATTCTGACTGGAGAGGGGCAGGGAGATGTGACTCTTGGCAGCAATGAATTGCTGGCTGAACTCAGCCATCTTGCAGACCTCAGGTCTGTCTTACCACATGTTCCAGGGATTGCGACCTCTTATACTGACGTATGTAATAAGCATGTATGCTTAGCTATTTATCTGAAATTTGAAACTGCTGTGAAAACACAATGACTTCAGACTCTGACAATTTTTCCTATGACTTTCAGATATTCTTTATCCTGCACTGTGGATGGGAAAAAACAACCCTCATACAATTTGTTTTGTATAAGCCCTTCCAAATACTGATGTAGAAATAAACATGATAAGATTATGCAAAGTTATATTGTTAGCCGAGCCGGTAAGATTATTTATGGGAGATAACTCTTGCAAAGATGGGCCTTCTTTCTTCAATGGAACAGGCTTATTTTGTGCTGAGATGTTTGTTATTTAGTAGCAGTGGCTGAGAAAACTTGGAACTTATAAGTCACTGAGGATGTTAACTTCAGCTGTTCCCTGTTCCTTCGTAGTGCTGGTAGGTCGTCTGAATAACACAGGGATTTTGACTGGATGGCAGGAGCCTATCAAGTGGAATACCAAATGATGCAGTGCCAGGAGCTGAAGCTGAGTAGTCATCTGCGTGCCTGGCAGAGTATGTCACCATGTTAGATTTTTCAGTGTTCAGATAATAACACCTTCAGTTAACCTCTTATCTCAGAGTGATAATTATTAACAAGAGCAAGAAATTCTTGGTGTAATAGGATTTACTTTATTTTTTTGTAAGATGCAGTTTGATCGTCAGGATTTTAGACCTTTCTCATAGCTATGTTTTCTTACTGGAATGATAGTATGTTCCTTCTTTTCACCTGAATTTGAAGTGGATTTTATGAGTAATATCGTGACTCTTGCTTCACCATTACATAGGGTAAAATTACATGAGAAGTCTGAACAGATACAATGACTGCATGGTGCTGAGAGAAAGCGTCTTGCTTCTCTCCCTCACAGCCTCTCCATTCCTGCAGCTTGCTTAGCTATCAGCTCACTAAGCTGGTGGGGACATAATCAAGCTAAGAAAGTGGCTATTGCTAGTGAGTAACATTCTCCAGAGAAGTCTGATGAGTTACAAAATATGGTAAAGGAAGAGAGTAGAGGGTGGAACTGTTTGGCTACCGAAAAACAAAGGAGATGGGAAGAGGTGGGAGGAGTTGGGAGAAAAGGAAATGATGGAACAGCTTCAATGTTATATGCAAATTAACCTTAACCAATGTGGGAAACTTTGAATTCTTATTTTTTTTTGAAGGCTGAAAAGGCTCTTCAAATGCTTTTGGCAGATCAGAAGTTAACATTTTATTTTGACCCATGAATAATGCAAAAAATAATCCAGTTGCCAGTTGTATGAAAGAATATTTTAGGGAATATAAAAGCTCTTCAGCTATTTCACTTCACATGTGCTGGTCACACCTGGAGAACTTAATGCCTTATAATAATGAAGGCATGCATCTTTCATTGTTTGTCAGCCACTCATTCATTTCATAATTCTGTAAATATCTCAATAAAATATTGTGGCCGTGATTTCAAATTCCTATTCTGAATGTTAGTTGTGTAAAAGTAGTTGGAATAAAATAAAAATGAATTTACATTTTTGATGAGTATTCTGCCACCAACACAAATTAAACAGGATTTGCGTTTAAGAGGGATCCTGAGGAGTAATGCCTCTTCTCGACAGAGGCAGTAAATGGTTTTGTGTTCGTTTGACCTCAGAGAACTTCAGAAACAAATTTCCCTTACTAGCAGAGCTGGTGAATCACTGACTTTCTGAAGCCAGGTTAAAAACAAACAACAACAAAAAACAACTTTTAAGTTGTGTAAATTCTGAAGAAGTGCAATATAGAGCAAAAGAACAATTGTGTGCATTATGAGCAAGTACTTAGCTATGTTCAGCTGAATTTGACAGTGTTTGGATAGTGATTGAGGACCTCTTCTGGAAGACGCATGAAGATGTGTACTGGGGATTCTCAGCGCTGTTTGAGTGCCCCCATCCTTGTTCTGACTGGGTTAGTGATATCTGAGCTAACTCTGCCTGTTGTGTGCTACCATCTGCAAAACAGCAATTGTAATTGATGATGCTGGTTGTGGAATGTGTCTGTTCAGTGGCTCCTGCTAGGGGATTGAAAGCAGCTCTTACAAGCTCTGTTTTCTCTGACTGGATCCTTTTGCCTTAACTATTTTATTATTACTGCAGCTTTAGTAAAACCAGCATCAACTCCTGAGCTGCTATGTGGGACTTTCACCAAACTGACAGTGCCTGTTCTCATAAAAACCTTGTGTGGGCCTCTTCCTCCTCCCCACTTAGACATTATCCTAATGTGCGGTATTTCTCCTGTCCTTTTTTAAGCCTATAAACCCTCAGTAAATCTGTCTTCCTCTGTTAGTGTTTAGTAGGGAGGGCACTGTTTTCCAAGGTGGCAGGTTTCTTTGTGCACAGCCTGCTCTCAGGGGCTGCTGTCAGACTCGCCTCCGTTTGAATCTGCTGCTTCAAGTGTCCCTTGCCTAAGCAGTCGTAAAATCCTCAGAGCAGGTTTAAGCACTTGTGGAGCATTCTGAAAGTATTCCTTTCATTACCTGTCCCTTGGGTTGTCTTCTAAATAACAGCTATATAATGCTTATGATGTTTGATTCTTTTAGTTAGTAAAATTAAATGGCAGTTTTGAAAGCAATGTGAATAATATAAGAATAGATATATAGGGCAGATTTTAAAAGATCATAAACATGAATGAAGTGGTGATGATTTCATTCTGGTCACACAGTCCTATCCAAAGATAAAGCTGAATCTGAAAAATAGTGTCTGAACTCTCTCTTCTAGAATGCTGCTTTAAATTCTCTAATTAGTTTATTCTTTGAAGTACTGATAGAGTTGTGATTTTCTAATTCCTGCAGGTAAAATACATCACAACACTTGTTATGAAAAGCAAATATACTAGAGGCTGCCACAAATCCTTCTGATCCACTTTCTGATATTTCTTTCCTTCCTTTCCCCAACCTTATAATCCTATCTTCACATTGTCTATGAATCCTACAAAATAATTATCTAGATTAACCTCTCAGATCTGATTTTGCCTTTAATTTACTTGCATGACTTGATTGATTAGCCAACAAATTGTCATCTGTTTTACAGGAATATTCCTAGCTACTGAGATGATCACCCACTCTAATTTACAGTTAACTTCGAGTACCTAAATATGCTCAGTTTCAGGCATGAAAGTGGGTAAGAATTAATTTAATTCTTCAGTTTTTACATCTTTGATTATTTAATTATTTTGCCATTTAGTTATTCTGAATAAGTTGATACTCCTGAGTAATGAAAAGATTTACACTTCATGAATAAGGAGCCAAATTCTGATACAGAAGGAGAGAATAATTTTACATCATTTATAAGAAGAGTTTAGTAATGTTTTTTTTTTCCCAGCACCTTGAGAGATAAGAATTAGTGTTCAATGTCCTACAGTAAATGAAAAGCAAGTAATACTACAGGGGAAGGCTGCAGTTTGTACATCAACTATATAATGTTAAAGTAATAGCCTCTTTCACAAAATCTTGAAGCCCTGGCTGTGGTTTCTTTCCTTTGCAGATGTCGTTTACTCTTGAGTGGAGAGGAATAATTTTATCTTCCTCTTTCTTTAGGAGAATAAGTAGAAATGTAGTCATTTACAAAAAGTTATGTATTTAAACTGTATCATGTAGTATAGCTTAAGATTCTTCAGTGAGACTTAAGATGGTATTAGAAGAGCTAAATAGTATAATCCAATTTTTTGGCTTGTCATCCTGAAGTCAATTCCAGGTAGAGTGTTTGGGAGGCTGATACAAGGCCTAATCTCACATTAAATGAGAGTGATATACTGAGTACCAATAAGGGGAAAATAATTAGTAGCACTCATTTGATGCTTCTTCTGGGAAAGGTAATAGAGTTGATATATTATTTTCATTGATGTCTTCGTTAAGAGCCAAGCTTACGTAAAGCCCATTCAGGAACACAGAGACTAGTAAAAAAGCAAAGACGACAATTCACAGTTATAATGTGATCCAGAGCACTAGCAGGCTGTGTACTCATAACCAACATTCATTTCAGTACTCTCACATGAGGGGTCTCATGTTTAGGAAGGATAAAATTCATAAGATTAAGGCATAGTCCTGAAAAATATTGATGCTGAGTCATGCTGGATGATCGAAATTATTAACTTTAATAGCAAGCTTGTAGCTAAAATGCCAATTTTGATGGCAGGGTTTCCAGAGGGATGCTAAACTCTTACTGGAATTTAATAGTTAGAAACCATGTTCTGCAAAAGGAGTTCAAGGGTTTCTTCAGAAACATTTTATAGGGAATGGAAATGTGACCTTCCTACTTTAGCAAAATGGTAATGGAATATAGAGACTGGATCTTGAAAGGTGAAATTTATGCATATGAGGAGATTTTTATCAGGAGTGCTGAGCATTTAATTTCATTGCATTTAATTTAATTGCAGTTAATGCAACAAGATCTTCACATTGTCTATTGCTGCAGACTTTATGGGAATAAAAAAGTAGAATGTATAAAGCAATTATGGAACCTATGGTAAAAACTGAAAAAATTGTTAGCATATTCTGGAAAATGACAAACTAGATAGTACAAAAATGGCCTAATAAAGTGTCAGTGAAACTTGCCTGTTCTGTTCAATACTATTTTAGCCATTAAATAGGGGTTTCAAAAAACTTTTAGTTTACAGATACCCATTCAAAATAGGGGTTGCAACTGACAATGGCTGTAGTGACATACTGCCAAAGTTTTGCTACCAAAATAAAGGCTAGCCCAGCCCAGAAGAGAACTGAAACAACTGCTTGATTCCTGTTGAAAACTCTGGAAGTCTTAGACAAGTGCTTCCCATGAAGTATGAGCTGCTTATGTTTCAAAGGTTGTCCCTTTTATTATATTTCCATTGCAATATGCTCCTGTGCCTTTCTGGTTTTCATAACTTTTCATGAATTATTTTGGATGGCTTAGATGCAGCAGCAGGCTAATACACTATAGTCATCATTAGCAAATATGATTTGTCCTTGAACAGTCTCTTATGCTAATCTTTCTATGATATCACCACTCTTTTTCTGGGAGTAGCTGCCTTTGCTAAATGCAACCTGCCCCTGTCAGTTTGCCAAGGGAAGGTCCTGTTGTGATTTAATACCTCTCAAAAAATGTCTCAGTATGGCTTGGCTGACTTCTTCATTCTTTGCGTGCTGAGACTGTGTATAGAAGGCTGTCTTCATAGAGGGCTACAGTTCAAATCTCATCTTTGTGCACTTCTAAATCAGTAACCAGGGTTGTTTTGCACTAGCAGATGACAGTGCTTAGTTTGGTGACAAGAAGTGGCATTTTTCTTCCTGTGAGACTGGAGGTTGAGATGGGGGTGCCTACAGCAATTCTCCTCAGCTTGTGTGAGAGTCCCTGGCTGTTCTGATGCATAGCAGAAGATGCAACCCAGTAAGCAGGGCTTCTGCTAAATCCTAAGCCTCCTAGCACTCAAGATTTCCTTAGGGGTCAGCCCAATGGCATGAAGAAGAATTGCCTGGAAAGGATAGCACTTCTCACTTGGCAGAAGTTCCGTCTTGGCTAAGTTGCAGCAGTGTCACTGCCTCAGTTTAATCCCTGTGACAAGGCTGCTTGCTGCAGCAGGCACAACAGCTCCTTACAAAAGCATTGTATGGGTGCATTATGTTCTGCACACAGGCAGATTGTCAAGACTTTTTCTTTTCTGAACACCCAGAACAGTGAGCTTTGAGCAGAGAAGAGCTCTAGAAACTCTGCCTCTGTCAGCAGTAGGGAAAGTCTCTTTCTCTGTGCAACTATAATCTATTTGTGCAGGGAACCACCACAAGTTCTCTTGTTTTCAGAGGGGTTGTTTATTGGCTTTTGAAAAGAAACATGTGAATCTTCAATTTCTGTGCTTCTAGTCAGATATTTAATTCCTTCTTTCTTGATAAGTGGTAGCCAGTGATATTTATTGTACGGTGTATATACACTACAAGCAACATAATATTGTGTAGAAGAGATGATAACACGTTTCTAGTTGCCTGTGCATATCAGCAAATTGTGCATTACAATTTTTTCTTAGGCATGTCACTGTAACAACACTCTCCTTCATCCGAAGTACTGACCACTGACAGAACACAGTCTGCACAGTCTTTCTCAAGGTACTGGATATTCTATGAACCCTTGGACAGGCAGTAGAATCTGCTGTGACCTTAACAATTAGAAAAATAGGGCGTCTTCATAAAGACTTATCTTTGAATCTCTTATGTTGTGCGTATACTACCTTTTCTGATAATGTTAGAGATTTTATCTGTGCTGGGCAAAGTGTACAGTTAGAAAACAAGTGTTTACCTTAAATACTGTGATATGATTCAATGCTTAGTGTGATCAAAGGTCATCAGGAGTTACTTGGACTTAGCCTTCCACTCCTTTTGCATTAACTACAATTGTATACTCATTTTAAAATGTTTATTTCGGACAATTACTAATTTTATAGCACTTGGTATGTTTTTCCCCCAGAAAATGTTTTCCCCATTAAGAAGGGGCACAGAACACCACCTAAAGAGCTACAAAATGTAAGGGGAGAGATAGGGCATGGTGGTTCATCGTCCCATTCACAGTACATGAAGGTAAACTAAAGTTTCTTATGAACAGTCATAGGGATTGACAGAAAAACATCTGGTGTTGGGAGATATGGCTGCGCTGTAGTACTAACAGTGAGTGAGATGGAAGGATAAGTAACCCCAGAAAAAGGGTATCACAGACCAGAAAAAAAAAGATAATATAAAAATATTTAGGAAGCCCACAACTTTCTCTTGTGATCACTTTGATTTCATTTTATATTTAATACCTTCTCACATCAACTTAATGTGTCTTAACAAGTCTGGAAATGCTGAAATAGGTCATGCTTGAAATCTTGGAAGAAATCTTATTACTAAGGTAACATATATATAGAATATATATATAAAACATATGAAATAAACAGGGAAGAGATAGTGAAAATTATATCATGGTGAACCATAGGAAAAAGTTGACTCGTGTGAGAAAGTAAGTTTCTGTAGAAACAGTTCATGACCCATAGTTTGATCTTTTGTCTAGCCAAGAGCAGGTACATAAAAACAACTTGAAAGTTCTTTGATCAGCAGTTCTGTTCCCATGCTAGGAATGAGGCAGGGCTTGCTCAGCTGATACCTCATTCTGACACATAAATTGACTTACAAGGATGGATGTGGAGCAGGAGTTGGTGTGGCATCAGTGAGAATAATAAGAGTAAACCCCCGCCAACCATTGTTTGTAGGAGAAGGGAAGAGGAAGGGTAACCAATAGCACATCTAGTATTGCTCAGCTACAGTAAAGGGAGAACTTTCAAAAAAGAAAGGAAAGAAACTGGCCTTGCTCCAAGGATAAACCTGTTAGGTCTTGTACATGTCAGCTGCCTGAAGTAGATGAGTAGATTCTGCACGTTTTGTCAGATCTTAGCAGGGTATGTACTGCCTATGAAAAGGGATGGGTTGTGTTCTGGCAGGCAAAGATGGGATGACACAATAGGTTAAGTATGGAAACAACATAATGACACAATCTTCAGGCTGCATGAAACTTGGTAAGAGCAGAAAGACACTGTTTGAGCTGGGATTTTAAGAGAGAGTTCTCCTTTTGAGGTCCTGACATGATAATGCTTCTTCCTGAGTGTACTAGCAATTCTCTTTAAATGTTTTTGTACTGGATGAAACTAATATTGCTAAGGAGTCTGTATGTGTTTGTAAAGCATGGCTCTGAAAGCCATGTGAGTGCTAACACATTGCAGTTACTGATCCTGACCCTCCAAACCTGCCACACAGCAAAATCAGTATTAACGAATCAAGGTGGCTAGGGCTTCATTATGCAGAACCTGATCCTCATTATGTAGCGCCTGATCCTTTGTCTAATCACCTGTTCAGCTAACTCCCCCTCTTCGTGATTATGTGTATTGCAAATAATGTGCAGAGTCAGGCAGCTATTTGTAAGCAGCAATGGATGCTGTTGACCACCAAGAGATTTCAGAGGACTTTAATCCCCTGAGTTACAGCACAGAGTTTGCTCTTGAGGGGAAAAAGTAGCTTTAATTATTTTGAGAGATCAAATTCATTAAAGGAAGGCCTGGCAGTACAGTTTAATTTCTCTTTTTTTTTTTTTTTTTAACATCCCCTAGGACATTGCAAGCTTGGGCTGCAGGAGGAGAAAGCTAAACAGCTTAGCATTTCATCTGCACCAAGGAAGCCAGCAAAAAGAACATTAAAAGATTAATGTTCAAAATTGACTTGAAAACTAGAAGTGATGTTTGCTGTCATGGATAAGTTAGATTTTAGCACATTCATCATCTCCTGGGGATAGTTTTCCAAAATAACTTTTTTTGTGAGTATCTTTCTAACACCACACGTACCAACTTTATCCTACTCAGCACTGACTTTGTAAGGAAGATTGACTATCACTCTCTGTTACTTTGACGGATACTAGGAATAATAAACAACCTTTGTCCTCCACCTAGGAGCATTTGAAAAACTCCTTGTATATGGGAAATACTAGTTTCTACTGCACTTCAATTTTCACCTCAAAGAAGGTCATTTGTGTACTTTGTGAACTTCTTGGAAAGAACGTATTTGTTTTGAAAGAAAAATTCTTGAATGTCAACCAAAAATCTCCCTTAGAGGGTGAATTATGCTCAGTCCTGCATAGATTGGAGTGCGCATAGCAGTTAATCCTTATTAGTATGAGCATCTTTAAAATACAGTTCTTAAGTAATATGCTTGTATGTATGATTTAGGTTTTGCTTCACAAAGTAAAATTTCACCGTGATATATATGGAGTCATTAGAAAACTTCTTTATTTTTCAATCCCAGTATAGGGAATCTCTTGAAGAATTTGCTGATTCTTTTTGGACAGTACTGAGTAATCCTAGGTTATGGTGATCTCAACTGTGTAGGGGCTGAGGTGGCAAACTGCACCAAGAAATGAATTACTTGTAGCTCAAAACATGTTATTACAAGCTATGTCTTGTCAGACTGAAGGTCAAGCTTAATGTCTTGAAACAGAGAATGATTATGGGAAATGGCAGCAAAGAATTAAGTCTATAAAGGAAAATATCTGTTCTTGCTCAAGTATAAGACAAGCTGCGTTAATGTGCTTTGCTATATTGAATTACTCTGTGGGGAGATTATCTGCCAAGCCATTTTTTGGAGAATTTTTTAACAGAAGCATGTGATCAAATCATAGCTAAGACACAGATCAGCCTGGCTATTCTTCAGTCAGCTGGGAGCACCTTAATCATTACATCAGGGGAGAGAGTCCTTCATTGTTTGGCTAGTCACCTGTTACCAAAACAAGAACAAATTAATTATTTGGGTATTTTTGAAGTCAGAAGACTTACAGTTGTATTAGAGTCTGAACTTCTTAGTATATTGTTTGTGGTGAATCTTGCAGGAGAATCTCTTTTTGAGAACTTTTCTCTAATTGAATGCAGTGTTTGCTTGGCTTTACATTATTCATCATGAATCATAGTCCTGCCTGCTCAAAAGCTGCACTTGCAAGGGGTTGTTTTTGCCTTTTCTCAATTTTCAGTATTTTTTTCTCATCTGATAGTGCCCAGAACTGTGACTTCAGCGTCATATAGTTCTAACAGGACTGACATCACTTAAAACCTACAGCAAGTTGCACATACTTGGCATTCCAGTCCGTGTAGCAGGTGAATACTGAAACATACTGAAACTGATGGACAAAATCAAGCTTTGAGAAAGAAGTCTGCCTGTTTTCGCCCTTTGTTCTTTCCCATAATAATGCTGTTTTCTCCAGCTCCCTGTTTCCTCAGCTAGCCTTGCCAACATTAGCTATTTCCAGTCTAATGGAAACTTTCTTCTAAATGAAGCAAGTTGTTCTGCCATCTGTTTGAAAGTGGAAAACATTTGTAATCTTTGTATACAAAGAAATAAGATCTTACCACAGATATAGAAGCAAAGCACTGCTTATGCCCAGGTCTTAAAAATGTATTTGAAATAGCTGTGAATTTAATAAAAGATTGGGAATGTAATTAAAGATGAGTACTGTAAACATCTCATCATGAAATGAAGAAATTTATTCTCTTACTTTGTTTCTTAAGCTGCTTTTATTCTTACAGGAGATGGCCTTTTGAAAAGGAAATGTGGCAAACAGGAAAGGAAGGCATTTAAGTAAGAAGCTTGACTGTTGCCTCAATTGTTGGCTTGGTCTTATCACTTTCTAGATAGATGAATGGAAGATGAATGGATACACACCCTAATTCTGCTGCTGTCATCAGCAGAAATTTAGAACTGGGCACAGAAGCCACATATCCATCTCTATGCGGAGCTGTTAAAGTGCAAAGTTCTCTAAGCCTGTGTCCTGACGTACACTTAGTTGGTCTTGTTCTAAGAATGGCAATGCTTAGGGATTATGGATGCAGTGCCAGAGCAGTCTGTAACCTACCAAAAGAGAGGCCTGTGTAATTGCAGGCCAGGGATTGACAGTGCTACAAATCTGGCCTTTATTTTTATTTATTTATTTATTTTCTCTAGGCAGAATTTTCAGGCCTTCCAGAACGGTGTACCTGCTGACTTCATCCTTTTCCTGCACTCTACAGCCACAGAGTGGCAGAGTGTTATGTTAAGGATGTAAAATTCTGTTCTTTTGAGTAATTTCTCAGATGTTTCTATTGTATGGAATAACTTCACTGTTAAAGCAATTTTGCAGATTCAGGAATGCCTCAGTTTGAATATAGAATTCCACGGTAATGAAGCTCCAAAAGGACATACAAAAAAGTTCCAATCTTGTGTAAGAAACTTTACATAGATGACGTTTCACATTTACGTATTAAAATGTGATAATTGATATGATTTCTCTGTTCTTAAAACCAGAATGGAAAAAGGAAATATCAACTGAACAAACTATATATTTTAGCTTATGGTTATATATCACAAAGTTAGTCACACATTTCTGTAACGTTTATGTAACAACTGCCAGAAAAGAACAAGTAAAGAAACCAGCATAAAGTACGGGTTCATACAACTTTATTTGCATATTTGTGTAGGCTATGTCATTGCTGGAAATAGTTGCTTTGCAGGATTAGGGAGTGACCAGTCACCCACCATGTGATACCTGGCCCTCAGCACAGATTTTGAGAAGTTCATTTCTACCTATTTGATCTCATTAAGAACATTAGCTGGAAGGCCTGTCAAGTGCTATGTTAATGATCTCTCCAAAACCTCTCCTGTACTGGTTAATTGCCTGAAAATCGCTATGGTATGCTCATGTCAGAGATTTCGTTACAGGCTAAAGTACAGTATTATAAAAAAAAAAAAAAAAAAAAAAAAAAACAGGAAAAAATTCACCTCTTTCCTCATTATTTAATTTGTCCTGAAGTCTTCACTGAGGATTTTCTTTCTTTTTTTTTTTCTTCAGTGCTTGATTTGTCTAAAGTAGAAAATGATATTAATTTAAAGATTTGGGCTATTGACATCACACCATTGAGTTTTAGTTCATTGTATACCACAATGAATCCATAATCTAACACTTATGAACTTGTTTGCAGTGCTCTGCGCCCTTTAAATGTTGGACTAAACATTATCATCTATTAAGCATGAGATCTCCCTATGCTAGGAATATTCCTTTATTGTAGCTGGGTAATCTGATGCTGTTGCAATGCCTCTCAGTCAACATCTGAAGTCGGATAATTGAATCCTCCTAGCTAGTGGTTAATAGATAAGTGGTACTGATTATAGGTTTCCCTTTCATACTCAATGCTTGCTATCTAGTTTTTGGGAAACTTGATTCATGTAATCTATTTAGCATTCGGTGTGGAGAGTTATTTTAGGGTTGCAGAAGCAATATTAAATAGAATTAAAGAACTGTGTTGGCTGTAGTAAATGTAAAGGAAACCTTTCCAAAAAGATAAATGAAGGTTCACTGCTATAGGTATAAAAAAGCTATGACTACATCTTCATGGTGTTTGCTGGGAATGAAATTGTTCACAGCCCTGTATGGAAATATACAGTGGTGGATATTCTGATGCTACACTCCCATACCAGATTGCGAATTCCCCCTGGAATTCTAAAACTTGAAGTGTCTTTAAACAAATAGATGAAGATTTCTTGAATCTATAATCCTGAGCATGTTTTGTGCAGGCCAGTTTACTCTGATTCAAATGCCTCCATGAAGTTACCCGCCCTTTTTTTTTTATAAACAGAAAATACCACATGGACACAGCTGGATATTTTTGTTGAACTATGATCACCAGCACTGAATCCTGCTATTCTAGCACTGCAGGAAATTGTGTGCATTGATAGACCACAGTCAAGCAGGCTGTTATTACTGCTACTCTGAGTCAGTCCAAACTTCCTCAATGCCCAGCTTTCCTCCCTTGAACACTTCTACCTTTAGACTTCATGATGTGACCTGTTACACCTTTTATTTGCTGCTTCCTAATACTTATATTAGTGAAATTATACAGGATCTTGCTGCTGTGTGCACAGATAAACTTTGTTATCAGTTGTGCAGCCTTTTGTGACTGATTTACACAAGCTCTAACCTGAATTCTGAAGGTGATCTGGATGGGGCCAGGCAATCACAGTTCTTCTCTTTGCTATCTGACTTCTGCTCTATATAGCCACATTCTGTTTACTTATGACACAGTCCCACAAGGAATCCTGTTGCTGTAAATGTCTGTTTTGACATGCCAGTAGCAGTTAAACTCTTTCAGAACCTCAAAATAAAATGAAATCCCCCAGCTGTGTATTAGTAAAGTCTTCAGTTGTTATGGAAAGTTTTGGTGTGCTGTTGGAGATTGATATAAGGGCTATCTTCCCTTTCTGATCCTTCTGAACATTCCCTTTTCTGGTACAAAATAAATATAGCACACAATGTTGATTCACAGTGAAAGTGTTGCAGTACACGAGAATCCATTAGCTTTAGGGGGCAAGCCTGAGACTAACCTTTATGTGAGTCAGAGCTTGCCAGTGAGTATCACTACCCGCAGGAGATAATTGTAAATGTGATTTTTAAAAAACATTTTTCTGATGTAAATTAGGAAAGGAATGATCACTGCTGAAAGACTGGAAAACCTCTATAGTTATGTAGATCTTGGATTTCTGAGATGAGTTTACCATGACTTTCAGCCAACAGGATCAGATAAACCACTGGAACAACTTCAGGCATCCTTTCTGTAGGAAAGGATATGTATCAGTAGCAGCTTTGTGGACTGAAGCTTCCAGAATTTGATTTCAGCCTTCTTTGAAGGCAAAAGTTGCCTGAAGTTAGATTTATTTTCGTTTTTTAAGTGGATGATGTTCATACAACCATAATCAGCAGAAATTTTCACTGTGTCCAATGGCATCTGCTTAAAACTTCTCAGATAAAGTCAGTAGATCAGTTCTTTGCTGAGGTGGACATTCTGAGATTAAAATAATTACATATCAATGTTGATCAAGATTTTGTTGGAGAATATCATTCCACCAGTTTCATACAAAATTTCTGTAGTTTATAATGGTTTAAGTTAGATTTTGGATTGCTGCTGCATGCAGTAAGTGAAGACAGGCACCTCTGGGGGGCACCATTTTGAAACTGAATTGCTCACTCCCCCTGCTGATTACAGAGCCTCTTTCCTCTGTGCTAATTTTCCTGTTGATGAAACAATGTCCTTGACTGTGCAAATACATTAAATGAATGTTTTAACATGAACACAAGCATTACGTTGAATTTTCATGTTAATGTACTGTGTTTATATCTCTATTGTGAGCATTCTGTACTTTTAACTCTATTTAAACTGCTGATTACTGGCAAACGTAGAAAAAAAAAAAAAAAGAAATGCCATCCAGAAAGAGAACGAAGCTGGTACTAAGACATCTGTTAACCCTTTAGTAATGACACACACTCTAGCATTGACATTTCTGACAAAGCCCCATTGGCCTCACAGCAAGCAAATATGGAATAATCTGCCCTTTCCCATTCTCTCAAGGGTTTAGCCTGATCTGTAGCAATTAGTGATTGGCTTGATTTCTGAAACGTTAAATAATTCTTACACAAAACTGATGACTTAATTATACCTGAAAATTCTGGAAATAACTACTTTTCCCCTTGCTTAATATGGCGTTATAGACTTACACAGCCTACTATAGCAACAGATTGTTTAGTCAGTGAGAGTAGAAGTCTTCATTAATATATTTGTTTTTCTATATTATGGAATTTTTGTTTTTTAATAGAGATGTAAACAGGTTAGGATTTCTTTATCTTGTTTCATTTATCTGCTCCATTCTGCATCATTTCTAAAAATAAGTGATTTTATTCTAGATTAATTTCTGTTAATGATTTCTATAATACATTTTTTTAAAGTCTTATAATATCAACACTTTTATAGCTTCTTTGCATTTTTGGCTACAATTGTATACACAACTATGCCTTCACTGATCTAAGATAATGCGGATGTCCATTTCTTGAGTAAAAATTGGAATATAAGCACACCTACCACTAATTCAGGGTTTGACAAATTGTGCTGGTAATTCACACTTCGTGTTTATGGACTTTGGTTTTCCTTTGTCGTCACTGAATCTGTTCACCTTCTGTGCTTGAATACCTTTGTAGAGTAATTTCAGTTTCCTTATGTTGTGCATGGTGTGTTGATAACAGAACTGAGATTCTGCATTCCTAGAGTAGGTGTAACCCATAGTAATCTATGTAGGAGCATATTAATTAACTTCGTACTTAAGCATATCAAGGAGAAGCTCCATATATTATGCAATGTGCATTATTTAAATGAAATAAAGTGCAATAAAAGCTGAAGTTAAACTAGTGAGAAAGAAAAATAAGGTGGGGAAATTGTTAAGTTCTAAACTGGTTCATAATTAATCTGCTTATTTATATAAAATGTGCAAATCCCTCTAGTGAAACTTTTGACATCAGAGTCTATAATTTACCATAACCTTAGTAATGTTTGCCTGTTTTATCTTGCTTCCCTGAGAGACCACACATTCTTCTTTATCTGAAAACATTTTGTATGATCTGACAAACAGAAGTAGGTTTAGAACAGTCAGATTAAATTTAGCTACATTTCAACATTCCTGTCTTCTGTTTGCCACCTGTCTTTCCATCTTCTCTCCCTCCTTTGCTCATCTCCCAAGAACAGTTAGAGTCACATCAGTGTAAGATTTGTTTAGTACTAACTTTGAATTAATTCTGTCTACTGTGAGCTGGCACAAACACATTAAAGCTGTTCTGGATTAATCCAATTTGTTCTTGTCCTGTCCTCCCACATCCATAAGCATAAGAACTCAAAATACAAATTCACAAGCTAAGTGTTCATGTATGAGCCAGGAATTTTTTAGAAAGAAAGAGAAAAGCACAATAAAGAGCAGAAACAAAATACAGTGCGAAGGCAGATTTTGATTGTCACATTTCCTAAGGGCAATATACAGCCTAAAAAGTGTTTAAGAAGTGGGAATCTTACCTTCTGTGTTCAGAAACAAAAGCATCAACCTGTTTTTTGATGTCACGTTTCTCACTACTGCTTTGCAAATAGCTGGACCGAAAGATGTACAGTCAGATAAATCCGCTTGGTGCTGTGTTATTGCGCTGTATTCACGTGCACATCCAGGTGAAGCCTGATCATTTTTTGAAGAAAAATGGAAAGATGGAAAGAGATATTTCAGAGATGGCAGTGGTTGTTCTAAGAAATACTTGCTAAAGACACTTCCTCTAAAAATCAGTTTAGTATCCAAAAGACCTACTGATTTGCTTGCTGGTTATATTCTAGTAAATGTTTAACTTGCTGCATGAGAAACTTGGGTCTTTGTAAGCAGGTGTAGCCCTTACTTTGGCATTTATTGGGGCCCTTTGTTCTGGACAAAGCCTAACTAAATTAGTGGGTGAGGTAAGGCATGATGACTTACTTCAGTTACTGGATGTTAGGCAGGTGATAAAGATTGCTTTGAACACAAGTGATAAACTTTCACATCGTGAACTATATATGTTGACATTCTTCTAGAAAAATCAGAGTGAAGGCATTCTAAAATTGAACGTCTGTGATCAGGAATGCTAAATTTTCTTACAGATGTGGTGAGCATGCTATATTGGATATGGAATCAATATGTTTAGCTTCACGCAAAGTTGCTTTAAGGGCAATAATTTCATGGCAACTCTTCGATTTTCTTGTGTCAACTTCCACGACACCTTCATTTACAGAGCTTGTGGTACGTTAAGCATGAAAGGAAATGTGCCTCCACGTTAGCCAGGATGCCACAGCTGGCTCTTTAACAAAGAGTTAAAGATGCAGGCGGGCTGGGCGCGGGCCAACGTCGAGTGATCTCTGCCGCCTGCAGTTAAAGCTTCAGGGGCTGGGAAATCTGTAACGTAAATGACCGAACTTCCGGCGCAGGACAGCGTCCTTTAAAGAGACCTTCCTTTAAAAAGGATTCTTTAACGTTTGACTCTTCCCCGCGTGGCCGCAGCGTGGGGCCGGGCTGGCACGGAGCGCCTCGCTCCGCGGCGCGGCGTGGTGCTGGCTCCCCCTGGCGGCGCTCCCGTGTCCTGCAGCGCTCGCTGCCGCGCGGCCGCGGTGCCTGGCGGTGCGCGTGTCCGTGTCCGTGTCCGTGTCCTCGGGCATTGCAGGGCGCCGGCGAGAGTAAGCGTGATCTCCTGATGTCTCAGGGTGCGGTTATGCCTGGAGCCGTGTGAAAGTCCGAATTTATTGAAATACATGTGCTTCACACTGTGATAAAACAAAGGAGCTTGATTTTTCTCTCCTATCTGTTATGATGATCTCTGAAAATATATACGTGGGTTTCTTCCAGTCAGTGTAAAATGGCATCCAGCTCAGACAAGAGCTGTACGTGTGTACACCCCTTGAAACTGGGGTATGCTACAGCTATGCTGAAATGCAAATACACATCCTGACTGGAAATCGATACAGATTTGAACGTATTATTCTTGGTCATTCAGAACCAAGCCTCTCAAATGGATACAGAATGAATCATTTGCCACTGAATTACCTCTTGGATTAGTATTCTTGTTATTAACTTGTATGTTATTTTTAATTATAACTTGTTCAATTTTGTAGTGCGTGGAAGTGACCCCCCCCCTCCCCCCCACTGTTTCATTTCCTATGTGACATTTTCCTACAAGAGGTAGTGCCAGACTTTCATCTGAGACTGATGCATTGCTGTGATTCAATCTGATTTGTGGCAGTAGAAATCTAGTTGCTCTCTTCTTAAGTGCGTAAATATTTTCAAACAAATATGTGACCCAGACAGGCTGGATCACTGGGCTGAGGCCAATGGGACTTTGGTCACAACAAGCAACAGTTCAGGCTTGGGATAGAGTGACTGGAAGACTGTGCAGAGGAAAAGAACAGGGGATATTAATTGATACTCATCTGAATATGAGCCAGTAGTGTGTCCAGGTAGCTGAGAAGGCTGATAGCATCCTGGCTTCTATCAGACATAGTGTAGCCAGCAGGAGCAGGGAAGTGTGATAGTTCTGTGATTCTTTGAAGTGATCATCCCTCTTTACTCAGCACTGCTGAGGCTGCACCTTGAGAACTGTGTTCAGTTTTGGGCTCCTCACTACAGGAAAGTCATCAAGGTCCTGGTGTGTGTCCAGAGAAGGGCAATAAAGCTGATGAAGGGACTGGAGCACAAGTCTTACAGGGAATAGCTGAGGGGAAAAAAAGAAGATTATTTTAGTTAGCCTAGGAGACTGCAAAGGTGCTTGAACTGAAACACAAAAGCACCTTGTTTCTGCAAGCTGCCTCACAATGTCTGATGTTGGTTCAGTGGCGCTCTAAGTATGCTATGTTAGTGTTCAAATGCATGAGACACAGAGAGTAGGGACTCCTCAATAAGAAGGCTGCAAGTTCTCACTCTGAATTTGTATCAGTCCATAGGTAGGGTGCCCTCTGACAGCAGTCATGTCGACAGTACACTAAATAAAAGATCTGATGGATGTCAGCCTCCCTGAAATTCAGCTTCTGGACGTTTAACAGTCATTTTGTTCCTTGTTGGAACTCTGAGTGAGGAAATAAGCCTCGAAAAGATGTTAGTGTGCAGTGTATCATTAATTTCTCTTTGCAGTTGGATGAAGCCATGAAAAATTCTGGATAACACTGAGCTGTCTTAATGAAACAGCTCTATTTTGTAACTGTATTATGTACCAAGCTAATAGCTTCTTCAAAAGTTTGCTTCATTGGGAAACATTAAAAGCTCAAAACCACTGTGAAGGATGTGTTAATCAAAATTATTAATGAAATGTGATGACCTTTACCGAGATGTTCCCACACAAAAATAAGGGCTTTGTAATTGAGATCCATTAAATTGTGGCTACAGTGGCTGAGTTAGCAACTTCAGGTGCAGACTGGCATTCAGTATTGCAGATTTTTTGCTCTGTTAGCTATATGAATGGGACGGGAAGGAGAGCTATAGCAGCATTCCACTCTTTACTAATAGAAAGGTGTTTAAGATGCAAATGGAAAGCTCTCCTACCTCCTCTTTTAATATGTAGAATCTTCAGTCCATCCTCACTTCTATTAAAAGAAATTTATTCTTTGAGACGGAGCTGTGAAGATTTCTATGCTACTCAGCAGTTGTGCTACAATACATAGATCATAGATCTCATTCCCATGTAAGGACACCTCTTTCCTTCTGTAGCAGAAACTCATTAATTTTAATATACACCAGTGAAGCAGCTGAGTGGGCTTTGAGGTCTCCTTCATAGCAGCATGTTGTGTTGCTTCTGCACCACTGAGCTCATTATTCTTTTATTAAGAAAGCAAGGAGAAATACAGTGTGTACAGTGCTAATGCTATCTTCCTTGGATATCGCAGGGCATCAGCATTCTCCAGAAACACAAACAGCCTGCTTGAAAAATGTAGAATTCTTTGTTTTCTTTAACTCACAAGTAAAGGAATATGTGGCACAACTAATCTCTACATTGTTTGCTTCACTAAATCCTCTCTACTCCTAAGCTTTGTAGGTTAAAGCTATGGAAATTGATTGTGTATGAAAATAGATGATACATACAGCCAATAAATAACCTGCTTGCTTTTCCTCTGCAAACCTCTGAACACCTGAATGTAAGGTATTTCCTAAAGTCTCCAATATTTGTCTGTGCCTACTTAAGTATATATTTACAGAACTGTGCATTTGCTCTTTGTATTGCTTCTTTAGGACTGGGACTTTCAAGCTCTGAGAGCCCAGTTCCATTTCTGCCAGTTCCTAAGCTGGTCTGAAAACCTCAGTCCAGTTCTGCAAGGATGCATGAGGGAGGCATTCGTCTAATATTTAGGTCATTGGAGCATTTTAGGGGAGGCACACAGCAGCGCTCAAGACATGACTGATTGAGGTCTATTTCAGATTTGAATTCAAAATTGAGATTACATTCAGCTCTTGTGACGTCCAGCCTGTTTTCCCCACATCTGGTATGCCAATACAGAAATGAATAGCAAATAGAGAATATGAAAATTTCAGAACACTGTCACTTGAAATCAGTACTCAGGCAGAATACCTGGTGATTCCTGCATATCCAATATTAGCCACAGTTTTATTTTGTTCATTAAATAAGTATCTATTTAATTTCAGTTTTGATTCTAAAGAATTCCTCAGGATTCAGCTGCAGGAATTAAATGCAAGCAGCAATTCTTAAGCTTTTATGATAAAGACTTCCTCCTCCTCTTCTGTTTTTGTTTTGTCTTGAGAGAGGTTTGTGTCTCCTTAGTGTCTGTATGTAAATATGCCTTTCTCTTTTTTTTTTTTTTTTTTTTCTGGTTTGCCCCAAGACTTGTTAATTCTAATTTACAGGCCTCAGAGTTTACACTGTATAAGGTAATTCCCGTACTCTGAAAAAATGTGTGTACCAAACTCCAACAGAGCCTTATCCAACCTACCTCTGCTGGGCAGTGATTCAAGAAAAAGGATGAAGAAAAGTATTGGAATGCCTCCCAGTTACACCATGCTGCTATCTCCCTATAGAGATCTATTAGAATATTGTAAAGAACTGCAAGCATTAACCCAGTTGACATGTTGTGTGGCAGAGGCTATGTGTTGTGTTGGTTTGCAGTTCTGTTTGCAGTTCACGCACAGCAGAAGCACACTGTGTAGCATGGCATCTTTCTGTTCTGCACTACCAGGTGGGGTACAGCTAGTCAGCAGGCAACCTTGTTTCCCTGTCCTTGCTACCTGTGTAACAGGTTGGGTGAATCCTTTGGCAGGTAGACAAAGCAGCAATGTTTCTGGGAGCAGCTGAGCATGTTCTGCTGAGTAGACTTTTGTCTGAGATAGGCAGAGACCAGAGGGCTCCTACGAGGAACAGAGAGTAGACACAAAGGCACTGGAAGTGCTGGAAGAGAAAAAACTTTCCAGAGCCACAGTGGTGTGGTATAATCCAGAGACAAAGTAAAGTTCATTGTGTATTCTCCTCTACCGTGTTTGCTTTAATGTTACTGCTTTCACGTTCACTGAGAGTTTTATCATGATCAGAAAACTTCCAGACAGATCAGTGCTTCTGAATCTTTACACAGTGCTTTGGTTGCCAGTTGAAAGGGAAGGAGGTGAAGGTTGTGACCTCTTCAAAGTGGTGTGGCGTTGGACCAAGTGAAAGCTGACTGGGAAAATTCCACACCTTCTCTGGGCAGTCTGTTCTGGTGCCTCACTACCCTTTGACAATTTATTCCTGACATTGAATCTAAATTCCCTCTCTATTAGTTTTAAGCCATTTCCCCTTGTCCTAACACTATCAGACCACGTAAAAAGACAAAAGTAAATCCTCCTCCTGCTTGTAAACTCCTTTCAAGTACTGGAAGACCACAATGAGGTATCCCCAGAGCCTTCGCTTCTTTAAGCTAAACAAGCCCAACTCTCTTTATCTTTATATAATAAGAAGTACTCCAGCCTCCTGATCATCTTTGGGGTCCTCCTCTGGACCTACTCCAACAACTCCACATCCTCCTTGTGCTGGAGGCCCCAGGCCTGGATGCAGTACTCCAGATGGGGCCTTACAAGGGCAGATGAGAGAGGGACAATCACCTCCCTCTCCCTGCTGGCCTCCACTCTTTAGATGCAGCCCAGGATACAGTTGGCCTTGTGGGCTGCAAACATACACTGATGGCTCATGTCCAGCTTTTTGTCCATAAGACCCCCAGGTTCTTCTCTGAAGAGCTGCTCTCTCAGTCTATACACATATCTGGGATAGCCCTGACCCAAGTACAACATGAAGATATTTGCATTCCTCAAGTAAGGATGACAGTCAGGACAGTGGAGGCTGGCATGCTTAAGGTAACTAGATTGTTAACAAGAAATCTTTGGTGGATAGTTGAGAGGTATTGGAATCAGAATAGCTGATCTGAGTACTCAGTTAGGCAAAGGAAGCTGTCTGCCTCACCAGGAAGCTGAGTAAATACTCTGAGTGTGGTAGATAGAGAGAATGGCTCGCTGCTTGGACAAAGACAAATCCTAATTGTGAAATATCTTCAAGGAAAAGCATTGAATATTTTTGCCCAGGGAAAAATGCAGGTGTAGAGATATGACAGAAAGTGTAAAATTTTATGAAAAGAACCAGAGGATGGCAGCATAGAATGCAACAGAAGACAGAAAAATTCTGGGTTAAGTAGCAACAGAACTGTCCTTGAAAATGGAATCAGAGTTCAACCTTTCTACCTCATCCCTCACTTTGGCAGTAGCTTTTGAGATATAGGCATGTGGTTCTGGGAAGGAGTGAAGAAGACAATTATCATGTTCTATGTTTATGTGTTGATCTTTCATAAGCTATGCAATAAATCAGCTCAGAAATCTTTTCCACATGGCATCAGTGCTAAACCGTTCTGGTTGACCCTTTTGGACTCAGAAATCATGTATTTTTCTTTAGCAATGTAAATTCTTCTAGAAAATCCTACTGCCTATAAGTCTACCTTGCTAATTCTTATCACCAAAACTAATCTGTAACCACTGCAGTCTCCAAGATGGAATTTAGGATACATCTCTATCTATAATGAGAAATACAAGCCACATACACATTAGTTTTCAAACGAGAAGCTTAACTGCCAATAACTGAACCGTAGATGATTGACTCAGTCACCTGAACCAACACCTGCTTTGGTCATGTGATAGTGAAGTGCAATGTCTGTGGAAAAAAATCCAGACTGTCTTACTGGAGCACTGCTTGGCTGTACTGGCAGAGGGCAGGACGGCCACTGCGCAGGGGTTGTGTGCTCTAGACCTTCTGGTTTGTATAGGCCGCCAAAGCAGGTGGTTGGTGTTTAACACAACCCTTCAGAATTGCTTCTGCAGAGGTAGCCACAAAGTCTCAGGGGATGCAAGCATGTAGCAAACTATTTTCAAGACATGTAACTTAATGAGTTAGTGCAGCAAGACTAGGTTACAGCATATTCACAACTACTTTGTATGTGCCTTACCTCTGTGTTGGGAGCATTTGGAAGTGGCATTGTACCTCTGCGTGATAGTAACTCTTGACTTTGAGACAGATTCTGGAAGCTGAGCTGCTTCAACAGTTTTCATTTAAAGTTCATTGGCACTGTTCCCCTCACAAGTTCAAGCGTTTCCTGTAATAGTTGACTCTTTAACTGCTGTGGTGACAGCTCTGTCTCTACAGATCTCAGCTACTGTGCTGCTGGCCACCCTAGTTTGTAGAGCTACCCTACACAGGGCAGCTCAGTGAAAGAGAGCAAGTTTTAGAGAAAGTTAACTCAGCAAGTTTTAGAGAAAGTTAACTCACCAGTCCTGAGAGATCTAACACATAACAGATGTCTGATGATTCCTCT
This sequence comes from Cyrtonyx montezumae, assembly GCF_038088225.1. NCBI lineage: Eukaryota > Metazoa > Chordata > Aves > Galliformes > Odontophoridae > Cyrtonyx > Cyrtonyx montezumae. The sequence goes on along the minus strand of NW_027071825.1, from coordinate 17,306,422 downwards.
CGCTGATAAAATTAAACTCAAACCATGTAGTAGCATCAGTGAATGATGTCTGCAATCTCTATTGACAGAGAAGTAAAGCTCTCATCTAGCATACGTGTAATAAAACAGGAAGGGAAAAATAGCTTAATGGAAAAAAGAATAAGATACCTGCTACTACTTATTTTCCAGTGCAAACTAAAATGAGACCTTGCCAATAGAGACAAATTGCTTAATATCCACACAGGATTTTTAAGATCAGAAGCAGTGTAATTATTTTTATTTTTACTACAGTAGCTTAAGATTGCTCTTCTAAACAGATATATTTCAATTTTATGTTTAAAATATATTAAAAATATGCTTGTGTGAAATTTCCTGGAAAAGATTGAATGGTGTGGTACGTTTATCAACACAGTAACAAAGCATTTACAATTAGACCCTGTACTTTGTATGTGCTTAAAGGAATTTCTGAGTCAACATGTGGTGCCTTTAAACATTTTTAAATGTAGCCTAATAATAGCTTTTCAGATCCTTTTACTTGAATATGACTCTTACTTCAAATATAAAATTAAATTAAAATAAAATTAAAATTAAAGAGAAAAAATTGTTCCTGGATATTGAATGTTCTGTGTTTGTGCTATTCTGTATCTCTGGTCATAAGTACTACAATCAAGAGAGTGAACAAAACAGGACCATAAAAATGAGCATCATTATTGTGGAGTGATACTGCTATTGTACATTGTCCAAGAATGGTAATTAGGTGCATGTTGGGGTAAGCACACAGAACCTCAACATAAAGTTGCACTGTTCCCTCCAGAGATGTGTGTTTCTATTCATGAAATCCTTGCCATCTCTTCTAACCCATAATTTTTAAAACAGCAAAGCATTGGTGTTCGTGTTGTTACAGTCTCTGCTGTAATTCATTCAGAGCAAACAGGAAATCCCAACATTGTATCTTGCCACAGTCGATTTTAAGCATTTGAACACATCCAAAAAACAAAACAAAAATCAAAACAAAACAAAACAAACAAACAAAAAAACTCAACCAAACAAAACATTTTGCTCCTAATGTGTAGCTAGTTTAATATGCAAAATTTTGCAGCTGACACATTACTGTCCTGAAAATGCTTTGCTCTTGGCTACAAAAGGTTACTTGTGTTGGACTGAGGACAACACCTGCTGACGGTTTACCACAGAAACAATAACACTGTCTTTACAACTCTCTGTTTTCTAGGAAGAAGAGGACCGCTGAGGCTAGCTTATGGAGCTAAACACAATACTAAGAGTGCTGTTACATTGTGTGACCATGTGAGCAGGCGTCGATTTCTGCACATGAAGGACAGCAGTTCTTCAAAAGAGAAACTGAAAAGGCAGAAGATGGCAGATGAACTTCCTGGGTTCTTTGCAAACCTTCATCACAAAATCCCTTTAAATGAAACTACAATCCTTGTTTCATTTTAAATGCAGTGAATAATTCTGCAGCAAATTCCACTGGGGGCTCTATAAATATACAGCATAAATTCAGTTAAGTTGTATGCCTACTATCTCTACTTATTAATTTTATTATTTTTTTTTTTTTTGCATAGAGTTTAGAATTGTCTTCTTACAGCACATAGACATAACATGAATAGATCTACAGAAGATAAGACAGAGATTCTAGGCTAAAACAACGAATAAATCTGAAAGTGGTAGAATGGTAACCAAAGAAAGTGACATTTTTGAGTAATAGACCTTAGCAATTTTACCTTGTTTCATTTGAAAGTTAGGTACTATCTTCATTGCCAACTCTGATGCACATTGCACTCTAATATGAATTCTTTCTCTTCTGTTCTTTTTCTTAGGATGGACAGAATGAATATTTTATTTAAAATAACTGATTTGTCTTCATAATTTAATGTGCAGTGATATGCACAGCAGTATCAGAAACTGTCCAGAACCTCACAACCTACCTCCTAATACTAAATATAAGAAATAGTAAAGCTTTTCTTGTCCACACATTACTTTTTTGGGCAATGATATTAAAATTATACATATACATTTATTGTGTATATGAGCAGAAAGTCTGCAAAACTAATATTAAGTTATACACTTATGTTCTGTTTTCAGTGTCTTATATTTTCATATCATTTTAAGTGTTGCATTTATCAAAAGGAAGAAACTAGCTTTCATAAATTTTTGCTTCTGATAAAGGGTCAATTTGTGCAGCTTAAAACTGATTTGTAACTATAATTTGTCAACCTACATTTCTTTCACAGTTTCAATTTGGTACGATTTTATTCTTCACAGAGTTGCAAGTTGTTTCATACCATTACTGTGTGCTGTTATATTTGCCAAGATTTACCCCAAAGGTATTTGCATTTCAGTTCTGAGTGAAACTCTTCCTGTACAGCAGGTGATTTGCAAGGTGCTTTGTGATATTTGGTGATAAAAAGTTCTATGTAAATTTTCTTTACTGCCATATGGCCTGTTCATGTTCCCAGTTCAAATCCACTGGGAGAAATCTCTCAGCAAAATCAACAGCAGCGCATCTGGTCCACACACAGGCTACAACAGAAAATTCTTTTGGTTTGATTAGTCCTTCAATGGAAGTTCAAATAAATTAGATGTAAGAAGAAGCAAAGCTTCTCAAAAACAAAAAACACTCTGTGATGTGTTTGAGATGTGCCAGAAGCACTTCTCAGTAGAAACAAGTATAACAGATTTTAAATTAGCTTGGTCAAAGTGAAAATCACTTGTAAGAGCACTGTTTACAAACCATCTGGAATTTCAGGTCAGCAGTTTGCTGCAGTGACGCTCGAGACACTGCATATTCATGCAGAACAAACTGGACTTTACTAAGATCTCCTTTTCCTCTGCTGCTGACCAGCATCATGTAGATGCAAAAATAAATGGTGACTGTTGATGCAGCTATGTTCTGAGCTGCTTTTAGTTGAGGGAAACAAATAGTCTTACCAAGAAGATATGCTGATTGTCATGACCGCAATGCAGGCAGAATTTGTCGCTTACTGAAAAGTATGCCAAATTTGTGTTTGTGTTCCTTTCCACTGCAGCCTTTTGTAATCTGAAAACGTTTTCAAAATAAAAATGACAATGCTTGTGAGAATGAACTTTGACAGCAGTATAATGAAAGTGCGGGAGGAAGCACTCAATCTGCAGAATTTGAAAGAAAATCTAATTCCACCTCCAGTCCTTCAAGATGTGGTATTGGACCAAGGACTTTCAGAACAAGTAGCAACAGTGTACAGCCTAATTCAAGCGTGGTGAAAATAGTCTCTTCTGGTGCATGCAATATTAATTCTCCAGGGTTTTCTCCATCTGTTGTCATGTATGCTTAAAGTGTAACATCTTTGAGGCAGGAAGTAATTTTATTTCATGCATTTACTGTGCCTACCTAACACAGTCAGACACTGTTAGGGAGATATAATCACTACTGTAGTACAAGTAACATTCTTTTTCCTTGGAGAAGTTACAGTGATGAAGGAATAGTTATATAACTCATGTTTATAACATATTTCTTAAAAAAAAAAATGTAATTTTTTAAGTTAAAAAAAAACAGATGTACTTTTTTTTTTTTTTTTTTTTTTTAATATAGCTGAAAGCAGGTATAGAAGTTACCTCATTACTTTAGTGAAAGTCTAGATTTTCAAACAAAGTAAGTTGTGGAAATCTAACGACAAGTGAAAGCACAAGTTAACCAAACAGCAGCAACAGAAGAGACCTTCTGTACTGGTAGGAAGATGTAAACAACAATCATGGTACCCATGGTGAAAGTAGGAAGAGGAAACTGGGCTCTCCGTGAACTCTCAGCTCAGACAGAACATTACCATGATTTCTAAAGCACAGTCTCCCAAATCTGCCACTTCTGACCAGGCAGAAGCCCCTGCTTCTCTGTCCCCGAGCACTAGGAAGCTGATCCACTACTTGTATCCAAGTCAAAAGTGAGTAGCTGTTGGTTTTGAAGTTCTGTGGGCTTCTAGGTAGAGGATTATTTACCGACTCTTTGTGGAATTATGTATCAATCATTACAAATTTATCAAGGATCTAGAAGTGGGTGCATAAAAGGAAGATTCTGTCTCCATATAGCAATTTCTATATAGAAAAAAATATAATCTGGGACTGCTTTATTGTCTTGGTATATTGATTATCCCCAACAATTAATTGAAAGCTGTAATTTTTTAGCTTATTGGTAGGTCATATAAAGTAAATAGATTAGACTCATGTTTGTATATTTCCTTTTCCTTTGTTGTTCAGGTAACAACACACATTTTGAGAAGCGGGCAGTGAGAGTGTTTTCAAGCAGTGCATGCTAGAAAAGGCAGATGAATGATGACTACCTAGTTTATCGTGCTATTAAGGAGCATTTAGTTTTTGAACCAGAGAGGAATTACATTATCATTGGGAGAAGCTAAGAAGTAGGTTCACATCTTGGATGATGGGCATCTCTTCTAAATACGAGCCATAAAGTATTTCCTACTGTATTTTCTAGTATTTCCTAGCTTTGATAAAAGTGTTTTTCCAAAGAAAAAATTGCTCTGAGAAGGAATTGGGAAGACAGTTGGGAAACAGAAATTTTCCTCCAGAAAAACATTCAAGTGATTCTTTTTTCTTAAAAGAATCTGAAGTCACCACTGTAAGTAGGGAACAAATAGCACGCTTTTGGTCGTGAAGGAATAGCAAACCCCAGCCATTCTTAGAGCAGTGCACTGCGTTTCCTTGGATGCCATAACAATGCCCCGAATTTTCTCGTTATTAGGTGCTTTCAGACCAGTGCCTGTGCTGCTGGCCATAGGGGCGCCCACTAATGCCCGCTTCCAGACGGTTCTCTGCAGGGCCCTGTGCCGCCGCCGGCGGTCCCACCTGGTGCCACAGCGCCACAGCGCCCCCTGCCGGGCAGAGCGCAGCAGTGCTGCGCTGAGTGCCACGCAGGTGCGGGAAGGAGCGAGGGAAGCAGTGAGGCCGGAGCAGGAGGGCGGCGGGTCCTTGCAGTGCGATGAGAGCTGGTGTCTGAGCAAGGCCTGCAGCTCGTAGCAGTAAGGATGGGCCTCGAGGCCTCCTCTTGGCGGCCTGGAAGAAGGTGGTTGCGGCTGGGCGATGGGTGAGTAGGCGGTGTGTGGCAGCCCGCGCCTTCCTCGAGCGTGTTGGGAAGTCTGGTTAAGGGCTGGGTGTCCCGGCCTGGCCGTTTTAGGCATGCTAATGCTTTATAATCTGGGGTACCACAGAAAACAGATGTTTTTTCCTTGCAAAGCTTCTTATTTGTTGATTTGGTTATTAAAAATAAAATGTATTATTCCTTTGCATTTGACACAAAGCTGGATGGCAGAATCAGGGCCTAGTCTGAATTATTCAGAGTATAAGCATGTATAAATGAGGGACTAAATCAATTACAGAGAGTGGAGGTGGGCTGGGATCCTCCTGTGTTACAGTGAAAACAGCGAGAGCTCTCTTTTTTTTCTTTAATTAGACTTCACAGCAACTGCTTGTACCCTTGGCAATTTAACTGAACTTAACCAAACTGAGATCTCATCACATTTTAATTGTGTGGTTCAAGAGTTATTAAAATAAGCCATCAAACAGCCCTGTAAAGACAGTCCTATGTACCTCAGTGCATGGGGCTCATAAAGACAGGTAACCCCTAAATGCTTGAGAACAAATTAGTCTGGGTTAGGTGAAAAATAGAGACAAGTTGTCCTGAGTTAACACACAATCATAAGTAATAGTTCTCTAAATATTCTGGTCTTAGTTTGCAGCTGATGTTCGTCTGCAGCCTGCCCCTCCTTGCCACATTTTCCATCAGAGATGTGATGTAACTGCACGGTGCAGCCTGGGGTGTTTTCACACACACGTGGGTGTGCCTCTGCAGGGGAGACCTGTCTGATTGCAACTTGCAAATTCACAGTGTAGGCAAATTGTTATGTAACTGCAATAAAACATCTCATCTCACTTTGCCCAAAGCTGTTACACACGATAAGATTCACAGTGAGTGCAAGCAGTTAAGTTGAAGGTAGTGCCAATTACGCTGCTCTGTACCAGCTGAGAACCAGGCCACTCTAATAAGCCACCTAAGATTACCAAGGCAGATGCACTTTTTTCTTTGATGACCCACCTGTGGTGAAACGAGCATTGTTGCCTCAAGGCCAGGGTGTGTTCACAGACTGCAGTGCTGCTGTTTTCATGGTAAAACCACCTGTGAACCAAATAGGACCGGATGGTTTTCCTCACCTCCAGTGGAGCTCTAGCATAGACGAGAGTAAAATGTTCTGCCCACAGCCGTTAGGGTCTGCAGTACCCAGAGTTCAGGCAAGGTGAAAGTGGATGCCTGCCATGCCAGGGTATAAACTTGCTCTCCGAAGGATCTCTTGAGTATACAGCAGTGTTTTGAGCTGAAATGAGATTATAGACTTGAGTCTGTAATTTGGGCATGCTAAAAAATGTCTAAATGGACTGAAAGTGTGGAAGGGGGAAAATATAAGAAATGCTGAATATCTTAGGGTAGCACTGTAGAAATACGCCTTAGAGAAACCAACGGACTCCTGGCCGGTGCTCCCACCAGGGGGCAGAACGAGACAAAAATTAAGGAGTTACTAAGGGGTAAAAAAAGCAACGGCACTGCTTTTAGTGTTTGTTGCCTTCGGTTTTTGCAAAACCACAGTCCCTGCAGCAGTGTGGCTAGCTGACTAAAAGAAGTACGTCCTTTTTTTGTTTTTCGTTCTGTGAGCAATGCTCGACTTCTGCTTCAGTGAATGTATATGTTACTGTTTCTAAGACACTGTCCTCACAAGCACAAATGTTTTAATATTATATAAAACTATATAAATAAATGTGCATTTTTCTCCATATTGCGAACAAAGAAACAGTAATTTTAAATGCCTTTTGTAGCATTTTAGCTCTTATTTTTCCTGAGCACAGTTTAGGGATGATCCTAGGTACTTCAATGCAAGACTGCAGCACTATATTGTCCTTTGTAAAAACACAGTCACAGAAGCCTAAGGCTTATGCCATGCCCAATTACAGGAGGACTCTGACATCTTAAGAGTTGCTTGTATCTAGGAACAATGCAGACAGCAGCCTCCTTTCTAAAGTATTGTTGTGACCCACTGTGCAATGATGGAAGGGGACTACTGGCTGGATACTGTTTAGCCCAGTCACAATGCAGGTAGCTGTGAAGGGCAAAATTAGGTTTGTTCATGCAAAAGTGAATGTGCTTGTAAGAAATGCTGTTCATAATTAATTATAGCCTAATCCCAGATGATCTGAGCACTCAGCTCTGAGCAAGAAGATTGTGAGAGTCTTTTCAGTAACTGCGCTATGGAATATGGTATCTGTAAGAGGAGGTGAATCACCCAAGAGCAGAATTATATCAAGTAGTTCCCAGGCTGCTCCAAATCTGTGTGTGAGATGTGGAGGCAGTAGCTGCTATCTGTGGGTAGCTGTGTATTATTGCTTACAGCCATATTGCATATATGCTACCAAGGTTACCAGGCCCCAGTAACCATAGTGAGAATAAGTGGTCTTTCATTCGTTGCTGAGTTGTACAGGAACCAGAGACCATCCTGTCTCTTCGCACTGATAGTGAAACAGTAACTTTAAATTGTTTGTGTGCTTTGCTTTGACAAAGGTTTTCACAAGCTTAAGGGATGCATTTCTGCATCTATTAGCAAAGCAAGGCAAAGGAATATGGTCTGTGATTCTGTGATAATTTATGTATGTACAAATTATCTATAATTACTTATAAAAAATTTCTGATGTCAAATGATTAACCAATTTTTGTATTACTATGCTAAAACTTCAGAAAACTGTTGTATTTAACTGCAGAAAAAGAGTAACTTGTATCAAACAGCTGTAGTTTGGTAGTAAAAAGGAAGATGACTCTTAGATTTAGTGAGCTGAAAACGATTTAATTCTATAAATAGATGGAAAAGGAAATATTTGGCCATTGGTCCTGGCCCCATTCATTCAAAAAGCATGAGTCAGCCCTCCAAATGAGATTAAAAACATTTATTAAGATTCTTTTTATTTCCCTTTGCTTTTGCTTGTAGTTGTTTTTGTTTTGTATTTTAGACTTTCCCCGCTGGCTACTGAAGTTAAAAGCTTCATAATGAAAGAAATAAAATCTGGGGTTTGTCACAGTCTTCTCCAAGTCCTTAATGGGGGTAATGGGCCTGTTTCTGGAGATGCCATTCTTCCAGAATTCTCTGCTATTCTGGCAACTGATTGGGGCCATAATGAGGGCACAGTGGGGGAATATGCATACTTTTATTTCCAAAGCAAGGAAAAGATGAAGGTCTGGGTAAGGCAAAAGTGGAAGAAAGGCACTAAAGGGGAAAATTTCCTTGGGTGTCTTAGTATGCACTAGCCTTCAGAGGTGTGAATATTTACACGAAGTGCAAGCCAGAAACAATACTTCAGCTATTTTTTTTTTCTCAGTAGCACAATTCAGAAAGTTTCTTTGTGTGGAGGAGTGTAACAGTTGGCTGAAACTCAAATTCAGGAAGTTTTCAGCTAAAAACATTTGTCAGGCAACTGAAAATTTCCCAAGCAGATGCAGAGGCTGTTCTGTTCTCTTCTGCTGTGTCCTGTCCTGTCAGTGCCTTATTCCTCACTGTCCTCCCTGAGGCTTTCCAAGGCTGGGCTGGGATGGTGACATGGATTCACTGTGCTCCTGTTCAAGATGCTCGAAGCCAGGGAAGGCCCCAGTACTTTCAATTGCTCTGTATTTCCTCATCAGGTGATCAGCTAAAACAAGAAGCATGCAAACTCATTGATATCTACCTACTAGGCAAATACAATTTTGTTGTGTGGTAAGAAAATACATAAATATGGCTAAAACATGCTTAAATAATGAATGTCCAGGCTTGAAATTATGAAGCTAAATCGGAGTCAGGTTAGTGATGTACATCTGTGGGGTTACCTGGACGCAACAGATCAGGGCAGAGCTCACATTCAGTGGTAAAGAACATTCAGTGGTAAAGAAAAGTGGAAAGAATACTCAAAGCATGCACACTTCTGTCATAAATGCATATATTTCTTGATGGTGTGAGCTTCAGAGGCCAAACATGCATTATCCTTCCAGAACCTCAAAACCAAATAAAACAAATCTCATTCTTTAGTTTATGTCAGATTATTAAGCTATTTAAGCTTTTTAGATAATATGAAGCTTTAAAAAAGTTTTTTTTTTCTAACTCTACATGTAAACTCTTAGAAATCCAACAGATCTTTAGCTCTGAATTTGATTTTGAAATTTATTCATTCTACTATACTTCAGAAGATTTCTTAGGTAATTACTATGGACCCAAAATGGGCGTCACTTGCAAACAGTGTTATTAGCTTTAGATTAAATTAAGAGTCTTTTACAGTGAAAGCTGCCTGAAAAAAGCTGGTGAACGTTTGGTATTCACAGTGTAATAAAGTACAAATGCTTTTTTTGTTTGTTCCATAATCCACATACTCCTGCTTGTTTTTTTTTTTTTTTTTAATGTCAGTCCTTTATATAAAAATACATCGTGTATATATGTTTTTAAAAAGTTGTTGTTTAGTTATTTAGTAAAAACAATTGACAGGAAAAATGGAGGGTTGAAAGTTAATCTATCTAACAACAGTGATGGGAAAATCAGGGGGGATTTAATATATGCTGTTGTGAGTTGTTCCCAGTGACACCATGAAGGTGTCATGTCAGTGTCAGGAGCTAAGGAGCAATTAATTCTGCATGCCTTTCCTCTGCCATGGCTACTTCCAAGCATGAAAAAGGGGCAGTCCTGAGGCCATCTCTTTGCACAACTGAAACTGTGGCTGAAAACACGGTCTGACCTCACCAGTGTTCCTTAGATACAATTAATGTGTTATGGATGCAATTTGTGTGGTGTTTTTTTTACCTAAAGCAAAGCATAATGTGGTCTTTCACATGAGTTTGCAGCAAGTGGTCAGCTGTAGGAAGAAAGTAGTAAACAGGAAAAACTGATTGAAACAGTATCAAATTTCTTCTTAATTTATTTGTAATTATGACAGTTAATTCCTCAGAGCCCTACGTACATGTACTGTTTCTTCACCTGAGAATCTTGGGAGTGCTAGAAGCATAAATTAAATAACCTTCTTAATAACTCTGTGAAGGAAGATGGATAATTATTGTACAATACTCAGAGTGTTGAGGCACAGACAAGCACTAGACATAATGTTAAATACTTTGGTAGCATTTGGAGTAGTTACAGTGCAAATTCTAGTAGAGTTAGGATCTATGAGCAGGCTACAAAAAACAGCCACCTTCAGGTTATCTTTGTTCATGAACAAGAGATCATTTTCTGATCTTGATACTCTTTTGATTGTTGGAGCCAAAAGGCTGTCAAACATGTCAGGTGAACGGAAATCTGAATGTCAGTAGCTATGGAGACAGTTGTAAGTATAAATACGTTTGATGAAGAATTAGCTTCCATGGTGTGTTTTTCTCAACTTCTTTGGATCAAAAAAAAAAAAATCCAAGACAGTCCTGTCTTCTCAGATGTTTTTCTAAAAGTTATATTACGTGCAGAAACCTTGAAATATGAGTGTAGATAATGGCTTATTTATTAGAAGCAGTCCTTTCTCAAGGAAATTGTTTGCTTTTGAACAGTGGCTTAAGGATGCCCCTGTGATTTATAATGCTAACGTTGATACTGTTGTGAACTGTCTGAATTCTTCCTGATGTGAGAGTTTTATTTTGGATCATAAAAAAAGAGATTGAAATACTGACAAAAATGTAAAAGATTGTGCAATCTCTGCTGTATTTACTGAAAAAATGAAACCCCTTAGGGTCAGCTTTCAAAGCACAGATGAAGATAAATTAGGAGAGAAGAAGGAACTCGAAAATAAAATCCCTTAAGGCATATAACAATGAGTACTGAAATTTATTGTTACATTCAGTAACAACTATTATTATGCTGAAAAGAGAAGCCCACCAATGCCAACACAAACACAGCATAGCAGTGGTTATAGTTATCTCTTGCTAGGGGCTTTTGTTTGAGCACATGTGCTAAGTCACTTCCTTAGTCCGCTGAGCCACAGGCAGCTCGGACAAGCCCACCAGAGTAGGGAAAGTGCAGTCTCTCTTTCTCTCTGTATGTGTGTCCCTGTATGGATAGATGGATCTTGGGGTAAGAAGGCTCTTAGAATTTAGGGCTAGTGGACCATTCAGGCAATACCAGCCATGGGGGTTGCAGTGAGGGTCCAAAGTCGCAGTGCTTCTGTGGCTAGGTGTAAGTAACAGGATGGAGAACAGCACAGCTCCAGTATACGTAGACTCTTGTTTAACTAGGGGGTTGTGGGGAAAGAGTGTGGTAGAGTTCCATATCATCTTTACTAAGCAACATCCACTCTTTAAGCATTAGCTGAAAGTAGTGGCTATGAAGTTAGCTGTTTGTGCGACAGATCGAGGCGCAGCCCTGCATCGCTTACTTGGCTTGGCTGCAGTGCAGCTGCGGTGGCTGGGTCCTCCCCTGGGGCTCTGATATGGACTGATTTCAGAGCTCTTCAGAGTTCATTCCACATATATTTGCTTTTCTTCTCAACCTCATCAAGGCTTGAATTTAGATGCTTCATTAAATATACATACAATTAGCTCCAGCTAAGAGCCCTGATGGCTGAGGAAAAATTCTTTCTGGGGTGAAAAAGAGCAAAATAGATGCAATGTACTCCTTCCTTAGGGGAAATGGGAGTGCTGAGTGTGAAGATAATCTATAGATAAATGCATATATGTCATGTGGTTGGAATCTCCTTCAGATCATTTTGATTTATCTTCCCTTTCTTCTACAACTTAACTGTGTGTTAAGTATTTTATAAAATAAACGTTCAACTATTTTATAAAGTAAATTTTTAATGTTGATTTTACTGAGAAAACAGAGAAGAAAAAGAAAAGACATAAATCTCACTGAAAGGCTATAGATATCCTCTCAGCTTGCAGATATCTTCTTCAGTGCTGTTTCCATGGAAATTATTTATAGTGCCTGGAGGGAGTGAAGTGCAGGTCACAGATCTGCAGAGCTACAGTAGGCTCTCAGCCCGGGTAGGCGGAATCTGACAACAACAAATGGACATATCTTTGAATGGAGCAGTTCTGCTTTTAGAGGAAAATGTAATCTCTTATAAAAATGTGATTTTGAAAGAAAATATTCATCTCCATGGCAGTTTGGGGTGAAATTAGAACGAAGAGCTGTCAGTTTTCATAATGAAAGCAGATTCCAGCTCTCTTCCCTCTACTCCCCCTCCCTTACTGCTTGAAGTCATTAAGGGTCTCATCACATTTATGAGAGCAGAATTCTAAGTACCGTGTTGGATAGTCACAGTGTGTTCCAGTTTGCCTAATTACTTTACCTGGGATTTGCTGAACACATACAATTTGCTAAATGCTGTGGATACTGCCAAGCATCAAGGAACATCATTTTATTTATATTAAATATATGCAATAGAAATTATCTAAAAATATATGGCATGGTCTTTTAATATAAGTTGGTTGTATATTACATATATTTTTTTTCTTATTTTAGAGCTACGGAAATACAGTATAGAACAATTTCTGTGACATACTTCTATAGAAAGGAATTTGTATAAAGAAATCAGCAGGTACACAGACTACAGATTGAATTTAAGTGTCAATCTTACATTTTCTCACTAATTACTATTACAGTATTAGTATAATATTAAAGAGTGTCTTACCCTGTCCTGCAAAACAAACAAAAAACGCCTTCAGGGGTATTTTCTTAGCTGGGTTAAAGTCCCAGCCTATACTGGACACAGCTATTAATTACCTCTCATTACTCTAGAACGGGTGATTACAGTATTAAATCCTACATTGATTTGCAGTCATTGAAATTGAATGGGTTGCACCTGGGTGTGGCACATTGCTCATTAGTTCTCAGACACACTGCAATAAGATGAAAAGACCCAAGTGCAACTGTGTTGATTTCAGTTGTTTGTAGATGGCTTTTTGAAAATTCTAGATGAATGCTTTTTTTTTCTATCTGTGGTTACCACAGCATGATTCTGTTTCTTGCCTGTCAGTGTGCCATTAACAACAACAACAAAGTGGTAAGATTTTCTCTTTAATACTACTAATAAACTTTTTTTTCTTCTTTAACACCTCCTTATTTTATTTGAATTTTATATCATATTTTTCTCGGTCTCTCTCTTCTTAGGTTATTGGAGAATAATTAATACCTTTTTCTGCTTCTCACAGTTTAGTGTATGTCTTGGTGTTAGCCATGGCATATACAGGCTCTCTGGGAACCAGATTCTGTGAAAGTAACTACAGTAATAAGGTATGATCAGGCATTATTTGCTCCATTTTGTTGGAGAAATGCTGGATATTCAATCAGACAGCTGGGCATCTCAGAATGATTTCATCTATATTCCAGGAAATAAATACAACTGAAAGAATATGGAAAGGAATTTCCTAATAATTATGTTTGTTAGTGTATTACGTATTTATGTTGTGTGGTCTTGTAGGCATTGCTGTATAGTGCACTTCTAACACTTCAAAATAAAAGTTGTAGTGAACATCAGTAACTACCTTGAAGTGTTTAACCAGCAACTCTACGCATATAAGCCCAATATAAATTGTTCTGTGTACAAGTCTTCATTTTAGGTCTTACAACTGTGCTTTAGTTTATCATCTGAAGGGATAGTTTACATCTGGCTACAGTAAAGTGTTGCTCTCTCTTCTAACTGCTTAGCTAAATGAAAGATATTGAAGAGATGTGTGAATTCTGCTCTTGTTTTCACAACAGTGAGAAAAAGAAATAAAAGAACAGTGGTTCTTTTATTTCTGCTTCTTGGTGCTTTTACATTAAGATCAGAGTTAGACAGATTTGGGCAATGAAAAAGATAATATGCTTATTAAACTTATGGACAACATCATGTGCAGAAAGACTTAAAGGATGCTGGAGGACAGATTTAGAGTTTAGGATGATCTTGACAAATGGAGATCTGAAAAGGAAAGGAAGCAATTCCATGAGAACAAATGCAATCACCACACCATTGGAAGAGCGATTGTTTTTACAGGTACAGGACAACTGTTAGACAGAAATTCAGACATTTAATGTATTTTAAAAGCCTTAGAAAGTGCCTTAGCCTTCTGTACTCCCAGGCAAAGAAATTGATACAGCATTTCTATTGGGTTGACAATGTTGGATGAATGAGTGTGCTATCAGGGGCCTTATCTGCAAGGGGCAGAAAGTGCTTTGCTGGATGTCCACTCTAGGTATCCAGAGAACTAGATATTAGGTGCACGAATCTGGAAAAAACACATCTCTGCCGTTCTTCATTTGGGAACATATAAGTTTATGTACAGAAGCCCTCGTTGTGAGGACTCCCAGGTGAAAATGTATACCCAGCACTGGATGCAGGACTCTGGAAAGCTGTTCATTTGTGAAGCCTCTACTTTAATGTGGTCCTGAGTTCTTTGTGTATGAACTTGAAGTCCACAGGCAGACTGAAGACTGTGAGCTTTCCTGCAACTCCAGGTTTCTTTATAATAATATAATTTCCTGCTGAAAAGTCTGTCAGTGTCAAATGACATATGGAATGTTGTAGGGCAATGTTCATCGTCAGAAAGCATCGTCAGCTGATGCTGCCACAAGCAATCCCTGATTTGGTTATGCCATCTCCTTTTAAACTTTATATCATTGAGATCAGCAATACTGAGTACCAGCAATGTTATGAGCTTGAATATTTCTACTTTGTAGGCGTTAAAGAAGCCACTTTATTGCTACACAAAGCATAGTAATAGTGAAGATATTTTTTTGGAAAAGAAAAAAAAAATCCTGTAACACATGGTCTGTTTGTCCAGGAATAGATTTCTTGCATGACTTAAAGCAGGGGTGAAAACGTGCCATGTGTGCTGCTTATGTCACACAAGTAACTTCTATGATGTCCTAAGTGCAGTGAGAAGTTTAATTATTGCAGAAGAATATTTCTTTTTATTTTGAGTCTTTCATTCTTTCGTTCTTTTTTTTTCATGTTAAATTTTTATTCCCATTGTCTAAAATTGTCTAGAAGTCAAGTAAGAATTGTTTTTCTTACTGATTTCTGATCTCTTTTCCTTCACTTGAGTGACACAAAGTAAGCTCATCTAGTCTGTGTATCTTTCATAGTCACAGCTTGTTAAAGGGAAGAGAAAGATTGAATTTGTCTTTCTTAAAGAATCGCTCTATCCACAAAACCAATTCCATACCAGTGTTGTGACAAAGTCTCTGAACTGAACTTTTATTTTTAAATCTACTTTTTTTTTTCCTTTTTTTTTTTTCCCTTGGAATTTACTCTTCCAATTAGCACAGTTTTTTCAGCAGTTCAATTAGGCAGACCTCTTTATCAACTCAGGTGTAAAGATCTTAGCGGTGTCTGCTGGCTGGAGGTTAAGTATTAACTGCAACCCAGAAATTCACCACTCACCTCATTAATCTTTTTCAAACCATCTGTCGTAAAAAGGTGCAATATGCAACATCACATTTTTTCCCTTTTGGCATCTGTCAATTCATTCCTAATTCTGAGAAATGTGTTGTTAAATTCAGCAAATTTGTGGCCACACCATGGTTTGGATATCTTGACAGCTATTTGTTGTCTCCATTGAAAGAGGCTCCATTTAAAATCTTTTCTATACGGCAGTGAGCAGTTCTTCCCTTGTCTTGTTGGGATGGACTGTTTTGAACAGCAGTGTGCACAAAGCTGTTCTCCCTAGGAGATGCTTTTGGGAAAAAAATGAACATAACAGAAATGGCCCATATGTTCCCCTCTTGTGCAAAATGTGTCTACATTACCACAGCAGTATGGAGTAGGTATGAGATGGAATGCAAATTCTTAATTATGCTGTGGCCTGCCTATGCAGGCTATGCTCTTTTCCTAGAGGCATGCCCTGAATGTAGGGGGCAGTAAGAGCTGTAAGCCTTTCCCAGAAGATGTGGTAAATGGAAGACTGTCTATTTAATGTTTTCTGTAGTAACAAGGAGAACTCACAGGCAACTCTAGGGCAATGTAGTTTTATAGAGTGGATGCCTGGCCCTATTGAACTGGGGTAAGACGTTCATGAGGTAATTAATTCGTGTGTTGTTACTGATGGTGTTATTATGAAGACACACTAGTTTACTTTCAGAGAATTAGTTTTATATTGATGGGAGTAGCTTTTTTGAGAAAAAGCCCTGAGGCACTATGATGGCTGCCTGAACAGGACACGCATGCTTTTCAGTTCAGCAGCATACTTTGACATCAGCAGCATACTTACAACATCCATGCTGATCCCTTTGCTTTATTACTGAAAAGGAGCCTAGCTTTCTTCCTTACAAGCAAGAAAAACTTTGCTTTTCTCTTTGTGCTTTAAAGCTCTTTCTTTGTAAGGGAAGGCTGATGTCAATAGCAGTTCTCTGAAAAATATGTTTTTAGCTGACCATTAATCAGCAATATAGTTTTGCTACAGCTCTTTTGTAGAAGCTTGTCCAGGAGCATAGAAAAATCTTTTTTCCTTTTGCAAATGGAAACAGAGATATGCTGTTTCTGACTATATTTTGCTTGCAAATTCCAACATGTGTGATTGCAGTGGGAGTTTGATAAGTGATTGCTTTTTTTTTGATCTACAAGAATCCTGAATATAAGCAGTTAGAACTCAGCACGCGTATTCTATGAGAAGGTACAAAATATGGTTATGTTGGAATGAAGCAATATTCTAACCCTATAGGATACTCCTATTCTGTCCATATTCTTTAAATTGTATAGTGTCTAGATCTGTTTCATTATAATATAGTAAAGCTGGGTGGTTTCAACTCCCAATATCTTGATAATGCTTTGACATAATAGAAATTTTACTTCATCTTATAAATTGCTAAGAGGTGGCATTTCATTGATACTTGCTGAACAAAAGTGTGCTAGTTTATCAGCCATTGCTCTGTGTAAAAGGGATCACCTGCTAGACATCAGTACACTGGTTAGCTTTACTTCTACGTAGGGAAGGGCAAGAGAAAGACCTTGCAATTAACTGCATTTTCCTGTGGTAATAGTTAACAGTGCAAAAAATTTAAAAAATAAAAATAAAAGAATACAAAATCAGGGTGGTGGTGATTACTATGGTCTCCCACAAAGATCTGTACTCATTTCTTAAAATTTTCCAGGCTAAGTGGTTATGTTCAGTTTGGGTTCCCATTGCATCAGATCAGCTTAATTTCTTTCATTATTTTGTTTCACTGATGTGAAATAAGTAACAAAAACCGTAGGGTAAATGGTCTCTTTTCAATGGAAAAGTGTCTGCATGTTTGTCAGTCAAGCAGAAGAGCACTACCCATTGATGTGGCTAATGCTTTTAGACTCAGTTTGCACAATTCTGCCTATTTTTTGTAAATTTAGGCAGCCAGGCAGAGCAATTCGCCTGAAATACATTTTGCAGAGTTTACTTTATAAATGAATTTAATGCAGTTGTCCCAGATTTGGTAAGAACTCTGAGGTGGACATCCCTGATGAAATATTGAGAAGAGAGTTGGTATTTCTGTGCTTTTCTGTACTACCCACTAACGTGTGGTAACTCTACAGAGTCATCAATTATACAGCACCTGAGACTTTCTTATAGCACTTCAGCTTCTCTGCTCTTCCTCTAGAGCCTATCTTACAGCAGCTCATGCAGTACCATTAAGAATGAACATCTACTCCTGTGTTTGCATAGCCAAGCCTTACAAGCCTGAATGGGAAGAAATAGTAATTCTACTGTGGTTTGTTGTCCTTGCAAGCAGTACTAGTTTCTGTAGTCAGTGCTACAGTTTCTGTAGTCAGTCCTCTTGTCTCTCTGGGGTTTTGAAGTTTCAGTACAATAGTTCATACATGTGATCAAGATGACATACTTTACACACTGAAGAGTTGTAGGCAAATAGAGTAGTCTGTCTTTGGCCGGAATGTATATTTAAGAAGAAAAACACTATAAATTGAAATGACCATTTGCTGTGGGTACATAGGTGTGCTAATTACCTGTTGGAAGTTCTAATACAATTCTAGGATAATTATGTTGCTCCATGAAAAAAAATTGACTTGATAAGTCCCTAAATATTGTGTTTGCAGTGGAAATCAAATGCATTTTTATTCTGTCAATTCAAACTGGCACTGAAGCAAGGGTAAGAAATGAGTAGCTAAATCATGTGGGTGATTTGGTAACAGTAATACAGAGATGCACAAAGCAGAATGGTTAATTTTTGTTATTATAGTTCAAGTCTCACCCTGGGCTAGTTAAGAATAGCTTTGAATGAGTTACATGTAAATGACATTCAGTCATTTGGTCTGGGGAAGCAAAAGTAACTGGTCCACTGTTAGTTATACAGTTTGTTTCTGTGTAATTGGTTATAGAATCTGGTGTGCTTTGTACTGGTGTGAAGATTGGGAGAGCTTTTGTCTAAATAAAACTTTGGTACGTTCTTTACATCTGCAAGGAAATGATGTCTTCATAATAGCATCTTATCACAAGGATTAGGAAAACAGAGTTGTGTAGTCTAACCTGCTCAGTGCATAGTTAGCCATCATCTCATGGCAGGCTGCTCAGGGCACTGTTTTTTGGAAACCTCCAAGGATGGAGGTGACACGGCTTCCATGAGGGACCTGCTCCACCTCCTGGCTTCCTCACAGTGGGAATGTCCTTCCTTACAAGCAGCCTGAGTGTTTCAGTTTACCTTGTCCTTGCTCCCCTGCCATACACTGGTGTTGAAGGGCCTGGCTCTGTTTCCATAACCTCCTTGCAGTTGCCAGCAGGTGGCCAGCGAGCTGGAAGATATGTTTCAGAGCTGCAATGGCTGTTCGAAGAAGTATTCTTGGAACTCTTGATTTGTTCAACTTGAATGCTGCATAATAGTATACAAAGCAGGACTTAGATCAAACAAAGTGAACTGAAGCATCTCTGAGCTTTTTAAGTCTCAGATTTCTGTAAGTACATATTTTATGGGTGGAAAAAGTATGCATGTATTTT